>NC_091394.1:48980445-49646695 GCF_032191515.1 Phaenicophaeus curvirostris | reverse complement strand
CAGAAAAAAAGTCAGGCTGGGTGTAAATATAACACAAGTATGTAAAGATGAAAACAAAACATAAGTTTTCATACACTAACTTGTTTCAAAGAATCCTCTGCATTTCTCCAAAAACAGAAAAATGAGGTATAGATTTTGTGGAACTGAAGTTAGAGAAGAGATGGGAGCACCAGTTAAGCAGGAAATCACCATAATGAAAACTTAAGGAATGGCACGAGCACAAAACATTGCACAGCAGGACTGTGTAGTTCATGCACATAAACAGTGGGTAATAATAGGTTTTGCCTACAGCAGAGAACTTTGGTCTTCTACCATTTATCTTCTGATTTCCTGCAAAAACTCTTTGCATTCCATCTGTATGCGACTGGATTACATGAAGATCATGATCTCCTCAGCCAAATGCGTAACACAGAAAACACAGCAGTTTACCTTGACTTACCCTCCAATTACACGATTGAAAAAACAGCAGCAATATCATCAACATCAAAAACTTGAGGGAATGAAAAAATGTACGTAACAGCAATGTCAGCAGTGTTGGCAGATGGTGTAAAAGCACCATCATCCCTGACCTTGGAGAGGAAAACAACACTGAAGGAGCAGTTGCCTATTGGAATTCTTAAGTTATTCCAATCAATATGGAATGCCATCCATCAAAATCAAGGAGGCAAGTCTAAAGACTTAACAAGGAAACTAGGTGTGCTGCTAAGAAAAGGGAGAATGTTTGACCTAGATGCAATGAAATAGCATCTAACACCTGCACCAAATACCAGGACAGGAATTAATACTGAACTTGCAGATACACCAGCAGGAATGGTTCCACAGCTGCAGGTGTTTGAGACAGCAATGAATACCCTGCAAAGGTAATTTTAAGTATTTAAACTCACAACAGCTTTTGGCAAGGAAATAAGCCCATGCAGGGCAAATTGAGAAAGTCCAGTGCCTGCTGCTTTGCCACCTGATTAGGACAGTGAGGGACCAAATAAATCCATAAGTTTTAGCTAAAGGTTTATAAGAAATGCTGTGTTTCCAGTTTAATGAACTCAAACAATTTTCCAGTTTCAAGATGCTGAGAAAAGTGAAAGCAATAAAAAGAGAAAGCAGAAGACAGAAGAGAGAGCTGCTGAAATGATAGTGGTGCGAGGTATAAAAACAGTCGCAACAGCTCCTTACAGAAGAAATCGTATTTCGGGCAAATACTGAGTGAATGGTTTGTAACCCTACTGTCTATTGACACTACAGGCACTTCAAAAAACTTTTCATGTAACTTTTTTTAATTTTAACAAGGATCATTTTAAAATCTTCCTTGTGGGTCAATACTGTACACAACGGAATTGGAAAAGGATAAGTAAGTACATTTCTGGTTAACTTGTTTCTAGTCCACTCAGAGAGGTGAAAAGCTTGCCTTGGTTGAGACTACGTCAGTAAGACAAAAACCAAAACCAAGTCTCCCAGAAAATGTAAATAAATGCACAAGGTACAGAGAAATACCTCTTTCCTCCCTGGATTGCAAAACAACCTCTGTACCTACCTCTGCCTACACTGTGAATAACGTAATAAAAAACACCTGCTATGTGTATAAAGGTGGCCAAAATTCACATTTCTCTGTTTTAAACCAGTTTTGATTACCATTCTAAAGGCAACAGAAAGACACTAAATTAATAAAATAATCGAAGTTCTTACTGTTCCTTCAGGAATCCCTTACTTTGAACACATTGGGGACAAGATAAACGACTGGAGAGCTGAAGATCTAATTCACATTACAGATCTAACACCTGTAACTGCACCAGAAAGCATATTTGTGTACATTCTGTATCACTCGCCTTCAATGTCTAGTATGACTTACTTTGGTTTTAGTTAAAATAAAGGTGTTAATAAGCTGTTCTCAAAATCTTAAAGATAATCCTTGAAATTATTCTAGAAGAGTAACTCAAGTAAAAGTTGATAAACAGACACTACATCAATCAGTACAAGAAAGTTTAAAGCAATGCCAAAAACAAAAGGGCAAGGAGTCTTCTCAACTTCCATTATGCGCTCAACTATTCCAAATCTGCAGAAAAAAGTACACAAATACAAACAGTTTCCAGATTACTGCAACACTGATGGATGATAACTACAGTTCCTTCTTTCAGAGGCTACACAGATGACAGGAAGATCCTCCATAGCGAAAAATAATAAGAGGAGGTTAATCATAACAAAAAAGGCAAGAGCAAAGAAATTTATCTGGCTGCACAAAATCAACTTCTAAATAATGAAACAGATTTAGAGCTCTTCTGCTGATGGAACTATTTTCTTAAGTCTTTATAGCAAAATCATTCTATTAAAAAAGCAGTAAAACATGTTTATTGAAAACCAACGGAATTTACCACCTTTACATCCTCAGCTGTGTGACAGAAATAAAAACTAGAAACAAGTCCAAAAAGCTAAATTACAACCTTCTCATTGACTTTAATTCCACACAGCATATATTTTTATTGCAGAAGGCTATGTTCACACATTTCTAAGGCAGGTAATAAGTTTCACAGCTTGGTTGGGCTCTAGAACCTGAATACATACAGATATGAAATGCGAGCAGTGTCAATAACTATATTAGCCAACAGTACTCTGTATTCCTCCTATGGATGTAGCAAACATTATTCAGCCTATCAGCATCATAAAAACAGATTTCAGTCTGGGCATGTGTGGCCTGTGGCAGCAGAAACTCCCAGATTCAAATGCCAGGCTTCACAAAAAAAAGGCAAGATGCACATCAGCCACTTCATATGTAAACACAGCAACAACAAACTCAAATAAAAACTCTAACATTCTGACCACAAATAAATGCAAGTTTTCAGTCAGCACCTGCTGCCCCGCCAGCCAATCCTCATCTCTCCCAAGGAAAAGCCAGCAGGCCAGATAGATTAATTTTGAGGACCAGATGCAGCCTGTCAGCTACCAAACAAGCAACCCTGACTTACAATAATAAGCTGTGTTTCTTTCATCAGCTTCATTAGCAGCTGAGTCAAGTGTTACTCATCTGCAAGCAGGAGTTTCTTCCCAGCAGTGTTTACATGGGCACACGCTGAGTATGGCTCATTCCACGTTCTCTGGAAATTCTTATCCAGCTTCTAACTCCCAAGACAAGTTTACCCCAACTTCGTATGAACTTTCTGACAGCCTATTGATCAGCTTTACATAATGGCACAAAAATAGTATTATAGTAAATAATAATAATCACCAATTATATCTTTAGCAATCAATTAGTCATAAAACTTAGCTTTAAAAACTTAGCTTTACATTCAAATGACTTTTTGCCACAGATAGCCAAGAACTCATTCTGTCTGAAGTGAAAATGGCATGCGATGTGTCCAACAAAGATAAAATTACTGTAGGAATAGACTGCAATCAAGCAAGCACTACATATAAAGCCTCAAATCATCCTTTTTATATACATGGTGCACATATATTACACAGTGTCCTATAACACATACACATATGTAGTTTCACAAATGTTGTAATAGTCTTTTGTTGTTAATTAAATGATTGAGCAAATATTTTGTATAAAACTTGCAGTAAGGGTCACCCCTATTCAAATTTACAGTTCCATAAGTTAATCAAGTATTCTAGAAATATTTAACACTTATTGGCAATAGCCTGGCAACAGAGGCTGTTGATTACAAATAATAAACATCTTTTTATTATTAAGGGAACAATTATTTTAGAACAGAATATGACTTATCTTAATTTTCTTTTTGAGGCCAGAGGAATCTTTAATGACTCCACAGCACTCCTACTATACAGCATGAATTTTAACATAGTAACTGAAAACACCAAAAAAAAAAAATCAGTTGATCTGCATTTCATTCAATCTAGATTTTGGAATTACGTTCTTTTTCCATACATCACAATCAAATATAAGGGGGAAGGTGCTAACTACTGGTTTCATAGTATTATACTACAAAGCACTATACGTAACTTTGTTTTCCTTTTGTCAGTAAGGCATTTTCTTTAGAACTAGGAGGACCATGAAAGATACCATTCAATACCAACTTATATTTTATATCCTTAGCATCTTCATGCATCAGAAAAGCTGACCTGCACTAAAGATGTTTAGTCTTTTAAGCCTCACATTAAATTATTTACTTACTGCAAAACTGGTATTTAGTATTTATGTCTTCTTATAAGAATGCGTTATTTCAAGTAAGACTGTAAGGCAAAATATTTTTCATCCAAAAATACAGATTAGTCATTGTTTAACATTTTATTACTGATATATCTGACAAGATGACACTTCAATGTATAGTTAACACTGTTTTCCTCTGCAGCATCAAACAAAAATCATGCACAGAAAATGCTAATTAAGATGTTACAAGCAGCTGATAATCAAAGTAACCTTTCCCTGACCCACATGAGGATAAGAAAACCAAGCAACAGAAGGCACTTAGGGTAGAGCCTGACCTATTTTCTCTCTAAAGCTGTAGAAGCAGCTCCGGAAAATAGGAAGTGAAAAAGAAAAATCTAGTGCTAAAGCAAATTAAGGTTGTAGTTTACTTCTATACCTTTCCGGTGACAAAAAAAAAAAAAAATGCTCTCAAAGGGATTCTGAGCATTGCCAGTAATTCAAAACCTACAGATCTTGCAGAAATCACACCAACACCTTTAGCGAACTGAAGTTTGTGAGCTAAAGAAACAAGGCCTTTAAAAAGTTCCCAACTGGGGTTCTTTTTCATTTCTGAATTTTAATTTAAGCACTATAGTAGCATAGTAAGATAATAACTTATACAATGTAAATATTTACTATGCTCCTGCAGAAACCAGCCTATAACCTTACGTTATTCATATATTTTATAAATTCCCAGATCAGACTTTCTTCCTAATACATATGCATGATCCATACAGCTGTATTCACAATGACCTGACTAACAGCATGCAAACTGACAAAGGAAATTATAAAAGCAGGATAATAAAGCACAACAAGTTATTCTTACTACCCTTCCCCCACCACACATTTTACCCTTTGTGTTCTTTTAGACTTACCATGCCCTCAAAGCCAACTCTGTAAAGGTTCTTAGCACCATTGTCCCAAAGAACATATGCTGCGCTATGTGGACTTGATGCGCTCCAATCTTGGATTTCAGTTACCTATTCAGTTATGAAAATAAGAAAACTGTTTCTACCACGAAGACTTAGAAGTGCAATTTGAACTTAAAACCTTTTTCAACCCTTCAGAAAAAAATCAGAATGCAGTATTTTTATTGAATTTAACAGAATTCATTCTGAAGCCATTTTTTTTGCTTGACAAAAGCGGCCCCACAAGACGGCAGCCTGAATATATACTTAGTAGGCTTATTTTTCTTTTGTGTATTGGTTGATAACCTAACAATGTAATTAAAGAACAGAATATGAACTGTAAACATTTGTTATTATACTTCGACATATTCCCGCAAGAATGAGCATTCAACTAAGAAAAACAGGCTGAAAACTATTTTAATTGCTTCTGTTTGTCTGGTTTAACTTCCATCAGCCTGGTGGTGGTGCACTACATTAGGAGACAAAGTTTTATTTCCAGAGCCAATCTGTTTAACAACAGTACAAAAGAAGCAGAGTGAAAAGAACTTTTCCTGACATTTCTAAAGTCATGAGGCCATGCACCAAAATGCATCAAAAGAATAAATTTACAGAATTTGTTCTTATTTTTATTTGTGTTTATTTAAAACCTGCTATCTATCATCTGCTTTTCCTCATTAAAAACATTTATATGCACTTATACATATTTTCAGCTTGCAAATAATCCCATCAATTCAAGTTTAGTACATAAAGCACGCAACGCAGGATAAGACTCTTTCTTAAAAAAATTCAGAGATTTCAAGATATCTTACCCAATTCACAGCAAGGGGTAAATAAACAAGATGAAAAAAGCTGCATCTGAATATCCCTTGTTCCAGGAGACATGAATTTATTACCTTCTCCCAGTAAAATCCAAAATGAAATTCCCAAAAGCCCTACAGCTTCCACAGGACATAATATAGTCTAAATGTCTTACTCAGGAAATTTTCAGTTTCTTTTCAATGCTGCATAAGCATACTAAAAATAAACGCAACAAGAAAACACCAGTTCACCAAGATGTAAAGGTATCCAATTCTCCTTCTACAATAACTTGTATTTGGTGATAAAAGTCATACTATATTTTACACTCCCTGCTCTATGTTCACACTTAGAACAAGCCTTCATTATCTCTCAAGGTAAACGTAAACAGAAAATCTGCAATGGTTCTGACTAGAAACCTATCGGTTCTATGCAATTTTCAATGAATTCAAATATTTTCCTTATACAAATATATAAAAAACGCCTATATAAGGTACTAAAGCAGTAATATAATATGCATATCTATCACTGGCATAGTTTTTAATTTTAAGCTGGAAAAGTCTCTATAATTATTAGATAAAAAAAACAAAGCCAGATTCCAACCACTGAAAGCCAAAAGCAAGAGATACACAAGAGTGGCGACCCATAAGCACTGAGACTACAGAACACAGAAGAACAGAAAGGGCTACACTCAAGAGCTCTGTTTTCATAGCAGCTCTCTAGTAATGCTGAAATACATTCAAGATCTTAATGTTATTACAACACAAAAATCTAGTAGCTTTAAAAATTTTGTGCTGGTATTGTAAAATTATAAACTTAAAAGAGTTGGTAAAGGTAAACTCCGCCCTCTTTCTAAATTCTTGAGCAGTACAAAATAAGTGTCCAGCAAATTAAAATAGTAACTTTTATAATATTTTTACTCCACAGTTAGAAAGGCCACTGCAGCCAAGACACAAGCATGCTGAAACACACCTCCTTATTTATGCCACATTTATTTTTACCTTTCCTCTACGTCCATTGCCACCATCTTGATCTTCCCATTGCCAATCAACTCCTCGCACCACCCTGGCACCTGCAAAGATTCCTCTTGCTGTAATTTTCTTTGATTTACGGCGAGACTCCAACAACACCCTGAAGTTATTAAAAGAAGAACCCACAGATGTCAAGATAATAAAGTCCAAAATGAATCTTTGGGGATGGGAAGAAAAGGGAAGCATCTTGAAGCAAAAATAACCCCACAAACACAGATTTCAGTGCATGAATCACAGCCTTTCAATTCTCATCTTGAACAGCAGCACACAAGATAAAAACCCCATGATCCTCCCAGATCCAATTCATTGTATGTTTATATGTAGTTTTTAATGCTAATGATAACTTCTTGTCCGAACTTCCTCCTACCAGCAATAACCTTATAACCACTTATGTACAGTAATGTATTCATACTACCAAAATCATTAAAGAAACATAGGCAGTTATACAAACAACACATTTCTGGTTTTTAGATGCACCCTGGGCCAATATTACTCTCCCACAACTGCCCTGCTATTTTTTTCTTCAGAATTACGCTATTAAGGGAAAGAGCTACATGTTTCCACTCTACATCTCAGTTTATTTTCTACCTACTTCTTAAAGTGTATATTGGGAAATTTAATTCAATACATCAGCATCCATTTTTTCAGTCATAGTATGTTAACTTTCTAAATTAAACCTCTTCTTTCCTTCAGACTTCAACAGAACTGAAGTAGATAAACCCAAACAGAACAGTTCGTGAGTATTTATCTTAGAATCAAGAACCAAGATAAAAAAAAAAAAGAAAAGTTACTACAGAGAGACACAGTTTACTGGTGAACATGGCAACGTGATGTTTATGGCTGGGCTTGATGATCTTAAAGATCTGTTCCAACCTAACCTGTTGTAAACATCTTCCTGCCTTTTCAGTCATCTCAAATCCATCAGTTTGCACGCAAGCAGACTTGCTACTTAATGTCAGGAAAATGTTGCCAAACAAAAGGATTTTTCAGCTGAAAAGGGCAAAGCAGTGGTATGAAATTTGATCCAATAAAAACAGCTCCTTGGTGACAGAGCTGCTTTCCAGATAAGAGTTGCAGAACAGAAATCAATGAGAGTAAACAAAGACAAAGAGACAAGAAGGAAAAGGTGTCCTGAAATTCTATACATTGTGTACTATACATCTTCAAGACTAAAACCTACGCTTTATGCACCAGAACAGACCACTTAAAGGAAAGTCAATTTAAAAAAAATAAAATTCTCAAACATTCTCAAAAACAATGTATTTTTCTAAAAAGTAGTAACAAATGGAAAAACAGATGTGCATTTTAACTACTGTCTCTTAATTACACTAAGGAAGCACTTTCTATTCCTGCATTCAACTTCTAAGCCCTGTTCTGCATTGGGGTATTATAACTGAGCTTATGATTTCTATTTGGTATCCAGACCTACTGGCATTAATTTCACAAAAACAGAAGTTGCTTTCTGATTTATCCATCAACTTGGGCATTTGAGCCATAAGGCAAACATTTGAGAAAACAAACACAGTCCCTACAAGATACGATAGGAGAACTCGGTTTGTGCGCTCTAACCACTTCCCTTAACGATAAAAACACTGATAAACACACCTCACTGAACTACAACATATTTGTAAACCTTACTTCTCCAAGAAGAGGAAATAAATGCTGTCTTACACACGTCACATTTAACAGAGTACTATAGCCAACAAAAAAAACTTCCACTGGCTCAATGAAAAACCATTCTGGAGATTAATCACAAAGGTGACACCAGAGCAAGTAATCTTTACACAAAAAGCTCTACTGTGGCTGTCCAAGTATTTATTAACAGGCAAATACCACTGTTCTCACTTAACCAGTAGATAAACCATGACAGAGAAAGGCTATGGATCTAAATTCATTTAAAGGTCAAGGGAGGCAATTCTCCCCCTGCTCTACTCTTGTGAGATTCCACATGGACTACTGTGTCTAGTTCTGGAATCCCCAACATAAGGATATGGAATGGTTGGAAAAAGTCCAGAGGCGGACATGAAGATGATCCGAGGGCTGGAGTGACTCTGATGTATGGACAGGGTGAGAGAGTTGGGGTTCTTCAGCCTGGAGAAGAGAAGGCTCCGGGGAAACATTATAGAGGCCCTCAGTATCTCAAGGGGGCTACAGGAAAGCTGGTGAGGGACTTTTGACAAGGGCATGGAGTGATAGGATGAGGGGGAATGGCTTTAAATTGGAAGGGGGAAGATTTAGATTAGACATTAACAGGAATTTCTTCCCGACGAGGGCAGTCAAACGCTGGCACAGGTTGCCCAGAGAAGTTATGGATGTTCAAGACCAGGTGGGATGGGGCCTTGAGTAGCCTTGTCTGGAGGAGTCCCTGCCCATGGCAGGGGGGTTGGAACTGGATTATCTTTAAGGTCCCTTCCAATCCAAACCATCCTATGATTCTCTGAACATAAGAACTGCTATGCAAGAATATGCTAAGTGTCAATTTTGTTCAGAGTTCTTCACTTGGACACAGTAACAGTCGCTTAAAAAAAGAATATGAAAACCAAGGCAAGGGTAGAACAACTCTTCAAAGCAACAAAGTCACATACTTTGTCTCCAGATCACTGTTTTTCATTGCCTACAAAGATATTTTCTCACAGTTTACCTACCCTGTTTTTGAAACTAAACTTACATCCAGGAATTAATTCACAAATCATTTTGTGATTATGCATTATGCAAAGATAATTGCCTTTGTTTTAAAGCTGGTATATAATACAAGAACTATGATGACTGCAAGAAGGTTAAAAAAATGAATAATCATATCCTTTTTTCTACTCTGTTCTAAAATGTTCAAGTCTTCCAAGTTCCAGACATCTGTCCTAGCTACCTCCCCTCACAAAGAGGCAGAATCAGTAACAGAATCTACACCTCAAACCACTATCTTACCTAAACCAAGTTTCAGTAACTAAATTTGCAGTTTAAAAGTTAGCCACAATTAACCGCTCATAAATAATTTCATGTGGAAAATATTACGTTTTACCTTTCACTTCCTGGTGTGGTAATTCTGTAAAAACGATGCCTCAAGTGATGTTTGTCCCCATGATAGCAGACTGTGCACAAGTCATAATTTGTGCATTCAGCGCACTTCCATCGGATGCCAATGATTGGTTGCTGCCGACAAGTATCACACATAGTCCCATCATGCTTAATACCTGTGAGAAGGGAAAAAAAAACAAGACTAACAACTTTGCTACATCATTACACAGATTTTTGTTGCACACCATTATAATCTGAAGCTATAAGGAAAGGCTACTAGTAATACCGTTCCAGGCCTTGAATGGCCCGGTCTGGTGGGAGGTGTCCCTGCCCATGGAATGGGGGTTGGAACTGGATGATCTTTAAGGTCTCTTCCAACCCAAACCAGTCTATAATTCTGTATGACTGAGAGGAACAGATAATGGATTCTGACTCATATCTCCAGTTGTTAGTTTGTTCCCAAAATGTTCTCTTTTCTTGGTACAAAAAACTGAGAAAGCTATGGTTGTTTTTTTTTTTCCTATACAAATCACAGAAAGAAAAGGAGAAATCCTTTAACTACAAGTTAAAGGATCAGGAATGTGCATATCAAAATATACAGGCAATCTGGAATTTTATCTCTGGATTAAGATTACCGACACACTTTATACCACAAAGGCTACCCTGTTCCAACTGTGCATGACAGTTCGAAAATCATTGGGCCAACTTACACACTTGGTACAGTGGAAAAGATAAGTGCTTATCTCTATTCTTTATACAGGAAAAAATTTAACTCTCTTGGATAGATGCCATTTACTACATGAAAATCTGTTAACATTTTTGAAGTGTTTTACTACTTTATATGTTGGGGTTTTTTTTGAAAAGATGTGCCAAAGACAAACCCACCAGCATGTGCTCTGCCCAGCCTTCCACTAAAACTGACTTCAAGGCTACTTACTCCTCTGCTTTGCCAAGTTACAGCAGAGTGAAAGTGATTGCTCACAGACAGCTTCCATCCATGCACTCTGAATACAGCGAACATCCACAAGTTTGTTTAAAAAAAAAAATCAAATTCTGCTGCTGGAAAGAATTGAGCAGCTGAAGAGAGAAGCACTTGGCATTCAGTCTGTAGCACAAGATAAAAATGAGTGCTACAAAGCTGGAATAACAGAATTTTCCCAGTCACACCCTTAGAAAAAAGCCAAAAGAAGCCCAGATCACACTGAAATTTGTGAGGAAAAAGAACACTTTTTGTCCCTTCCAAAAGGGATGCTTTTGGAAATGACTGTCAAATTCACTATGTATCTATTAGTGACTTGTGTCCAACAGCTGAGCCTTCTGGAGTGGAGAGGCAAAACTGAAGGAAATGCTTTCTTGCCCCACCATTTCACAGAATCGGACAACAGCCAAGGTTGGAAGCAACCTCTGAACATTTTCTACTCCAACCACCACTGCTCAAAGGAGGGTAGACTACAGCTGTGCCCAAGACCATACCTTGTCAGGCTTTGAGCACCACTAAGGACAGACTCCACAAACCTCCGTGCAGCCTGTTGCAGTGTTCAATCACTCCTATAGCAAAAATGCTTCTTCTTAAGCGTAAGGAAATTCCTGTATTTCAATTTGTGCCCATTCCCTCTTGTCCTGTCACTACATAGCCTGAGTCCATTCTCTTTACAACCTCCACATCTGGTATTTACATAACACTCTCAAGATACGATATCCCTGAGTCTTTTCTTCTCCAGGCTAAACACCACCAGATCCCTCAGCCTCTCATCATACCAGATGCCCTAAGACCCCTTAAAATACTTTTGCAGCCCTTCACCTGACACTCTTGGTATGTCCATGTCTCTCTTACACTGAGAGAACAGGACCCAGTATCTCCAAGGGGTGGCCTCACCAGTTCTAAGCAGAGGGGAAAGATCACCTCCCTCAACCTGCTGGCAACATTTTTCTGAATGCAGCCCAGGATACCACTGGCCTTCCTTGCCACACGGGCACACTGCTGGCTCATGTTCATTTGACTGTCTACTGAGACCTCCAGGTCCTTTCTCACAAAGCTGCTTTCCAGCCAGTTGTCCCCAGCTTGTACTGGTGCAGGTGTTACTCCTCTTCAATTACAGGACTTAGACTTCTCCTTTGTTGAATTACATGGATGCCTGTTGGCCCATTTCTCCTATCTGCCAAGGTCCCTCTGAATGCCAGCAAAACCACCCTGTGTATCATTTCTCCTAACCAAGGAAGCTTCTCCCCTCCATGCTCTTCCAATCTCGATAACAAACGTATTTAGGAAGACTTCTGGCCTCGTGATTTAAAATCTTCCTGAACACTGGAATAAATATTTAGTTAAGGCTGGAAAAGGCAACGTGTTCAGAGCAAAAATTTCACACAGCACCACAGAGATCCGAGCATCTCTGCCAGGCAGCAAAAGGTAGCCTTCAGTGACAAGAAAATCCCTGGAAATGCTAACATTACACTAAACGGTCACTATTAATCGCTGGAGTGGTCCATGATTAAGGCATCATCCATGCCTTGACCACAAAGTCTGTGCTGAAAGTTTGAAGGTCTGGCATAGACAAGTCCTATAACCTATAACATTACTTGCCAATTCCAACTGCCAGGCAACACACCTCATACACCATAATCATTCTTTTTAACTAACTTCCTATACTTAATTATTTTGCTGCCCGGTAACAACAACTAAAAATGCTATTTTTCTACAAAACAAGAACTTGGAAATCACCCAGACACACAACTCCATCAACGATACATTACAAGGACTGGGATAATCTGCAACTGTTTTGTTGCCTTGCTTAAAAAGTCTAACTTGCTACAGCACTTGGGGTTCAGGAGTGGAATTTGTGTTCTTTTAAAACTTAATTTCTACATTGTTTTTTCACATAGAAACAGAAGTTGCACATCTTTGGAACTTTTGTAATGGTTGCTAAACTTCAGGAAAGACAATTTGCCAAGGATCACATTTATTCTGGATGTAGAAGGACCAAGGAACTGGGCACTGCAGAATTCTTCAATTTGTCCAAACAACAGGAAACAGAACACAAGTGGTTTAATCAGGAGTCATGTAACACAGAATTAGATCATCTCACAGTAAACTTAACTAAAAGACTAAACATTTCTAACCAGTGAGGCAAAAGCTGCAGTGGAAAAACTCAGAAAAAAACTTCCTTAGGGAAGATCAAGAAAAAAAAAAAAAACCTTACAGAGATGTTTGACTCAAAAGCCATTTACTGACTGTAGTGGCTGGGACTTGGAGAACAGTGCATGCCTACATGCGAAGTCTCCCACTGAGAGTCACATCTCTATCTCATGGATCCCTGAACACCACCCTGATAGACCCTTTCTTCATCCACTCCAAGAAGCAACATCCACTTCACTGCACGCCCCACCTGACCATACTGCTTCATACTTCCCACTATGCCAGAAAAAAGGTTTTTGCAGACTTGAGCTGTAAACCGGATCAAGAAACTTATCCATCTGAAAAACAGCCAGGAGGAAAAACACTCAGATGGACTGGTTTCCCAACCATGTTCTTTATGGTGCTGCACAAAACTGCTGCCATAACAAACAACATATCGCAGGGCTGGAGCAGGCAAGTAACCGCGGTACAGAATGTTTAACCACTGCAGGAGAGGTCTGGAGAGAGAAGTAGATTTGTGTGCCTTTGATGCGAGTGGACTAAGATTTAACATCTTTTTTTAGCAGATGAGGTGCTAAAATGGGCTGTTGTTACTACTAGATCACAAAATGTGATAGCTAAACTTATTCATCACACAAACAAAATGAAGTATTTAAAGCAGTAGGATGTTTTAAAGAAGGTTGAAAGAATTTCTTTTTTAAGTTGAACTGGATACTGCAGGTATGTGAGTGCAGTGGGTTGACCTTGGCTGGCTGCCAGACACCCACCCAGAAACTCTCTCACTCCCCCTCTTCAACAAGACAGGGAGTGAAAATAAAATTAGAAGGCCTGTAGGTCAAGACACAAGTGAGATCGCTTACCAATTACCATCACAGGCAGAGCAGACTTGACTTGGGGAAAATTAAATATATTGCCAGTTAAAAAAAAAAAAAAGAGGACAGTAAGAAAGATCAAAACTAAAACACCCTCCCCTTACATTCCCCCTCCTTCCTAGACTCAACTTCACTCCTTCATTCCCAACTCCTCTACCTCCTTGTTCCTCCCCAGGGGAGACAATCAATCATTTCAGTTGGAAAAGACCCTTAAGATGGAGTCCAACCATGAACCTCACGCTACCAAGTCCACCGCTAAAGCATGTCGCTAAGCATCATGTCTACACATCTTTTAAATACCTCCAGGGAAGGTGACTCAACCACTTTCCTGGGCAGCCTGTTCCAGTGCTTGACAACCTTTTTGGTGAAGATGGGGAGTGAGGAGTTATGCAGTCTGCAATAGCTCCTCCCAATTTTTCCCTCCCCCAGCAGGGTCCTCTGCACAAGCTGCAGTCCTTCGGGAAAACACTGCCCAAGCGTGGGCTCTCCATGGGCTGCAGCTTCCTTCAGGACATATTCACTTGCCCCAGCACAAGGTCCTCCACAAGCTGCAGCGTGGATACCTGCTCCACTGTGGCCCTCCACAGGCTGCAAGGAGACAACTTGCATTGTGGTCTCCATCTATTCACCACGTACTCGAAGTTTAGTGCTGAGGACTTCTTGTTGGCACTACACAGGCCTGGGAGGGGAGGGAAGGAGACGTTTCAGACTAGCTCTGCTTTAGCCCAGTGGACTGAATGCTCATCAGCACTGAGATCATATCTTTCAATTTATAGTCACCAAATGTAAACCGGTTTGTGCGTTCCAGAACTACCCCATGATGTAAATCAGAGTACTGTATGCAGGAAAAACCAGGAGTCTGGGTAAAGCGTAGGCTCTGGAGCCAAACTGAAATCCTGACCAAATGCAACCTGTATCCGTCACGTAAATCACTTCCAACCTTCGAATGAAAGGCTGTTCAAGAAAGGCTGACAACTAAACTTTACAAAATTTATATTAGAAAAGAATGCCTTAATTAAACAACTGGAAGAAACTAAACTGCCATAAAAACTTCAGAATTCAGACATCAGCCCTGCAGCTGGCCATCTGTGAACCTGAACAGCACTATAGCTCTCTAAAATGAGATAATGCAAAAACTAAATGAAAGCAGAAGAATCCAGATAACGAGTTTCACCCTGCCTATTTACTTTTAAATAGCTGTCACTTCTTAACACCCCTCCAACCTTAGGACGAAGCAAAATCCGGTAATCCTTATCTCCCCTGTCATTAATGATTTTACTATTTGCATTTCATATTTGTTTCTTACCTTTGTGTCTGTGCCACAGTTATTTTCACTTGTCATCTATTCCCAAATCCTCCCTGGATTACCTAGCCCACCATTCCTCTGCCCACACCAATTTTACAGCCTTTGACTATAAGTTTAAAACCTATGCTCACTGTTAAAGCTGTGAAAAGAAATGGAGTTGGTGTCATTCAAATTGCTATTTGAGTTTGTTACGAATACCTTTCTTGCATTAAAGAAAACTTGAAAAGGTGGCAATATACAACTGTCCAACAGAAAAACATTTTAATGGTAAAATGAGATGTACAAGGGCAATCCTTCTCACTCACTGTGAAGAACAGCTGAAGTCAGGAGTGATTTCAATTACTTCTAAGAACTAATGAACTTATTCTCTACAAAAAGCCAACAGGCCAAAAACCTTTCATTTCATAGTAAGAACCCTACCATCAGGCAAGGGATATCACAAGCTACTTAGAAAACTTATGTAGGCCCCAATTTAAAAAGCAATAACAATATTTTGCTCTTCCTGTTCTCCCACTCCAGATATTTTTTACACTACAGCCAGACTCCATGCAAACTGAAAACAAAACTCTTACAGATTATCCAGATTCCAACAAATAGTAAGAAAAAGCAAACCAGTCTCCCCACAAACATAACTGATCTATTAAATACCCTGTCTGGCAGTAGCCAGACGACCAATTATTCTATTCAAGAGATGCCAGACTTGCCAAAGCCTGTGTCCTATCTGGTAAGGGTATCACAAGATACATGAGGAGGGAGAGGATTATTGTGTAGGAGACATGGGGGAAGGGCAGGAAGAACAAAGGACATGCTGATTAAAAAAAAAAAAAAAAAAAGGCTTCCCAAGTATCACTGTTCATGAAGCTATAGGGTTTTTTTTAACTTGTGAGGTGTTCTACAAGCATTTACAAATAGCCACTAAAAAAAATCTTGACTAAGATAATTTGCCTTAAATTACACTTGATGAGCTCAAAGCAGAAACACACACAAGCATAGGATAAATCATCCGAGGTGGTCTACCTTTTAAAAAGGTATACACGATTTCATGATGATTTGAGCAACTCTTCAGGTTACAGAAAACTAGTAATACAAGTATAAAAAGATACTCAGATCTTCAACAGATAACACACGAATTTTCAGTATTACAATACAGCACATAGAGCTTCCCATACTGCACAGATGCCTGCTCTGGCTACGGGATAATTCCACGTCAAGATTCCATTTCCTGACCCCAGCCCCTCCACCACCTCCCCTTATTCAAACAGAACTGGGTAAATATTTTAAGCAGGAAAATAACATTGTTACTTTGAACCAACCATATAAAAGAGGAAACGGATGACAAATGAATTTCTGCCTAAGCTTTGTAGAAAGCAAATCTTCAGAAAGAATAAACACAGAAAGCTTCTATAATGATCCCGAGTATTATGTCAACACAGCCAGGAGTGCTCTCTACAAATATGCTACTGTACAGCATTTACCTTTGGCAAAAGGCTGCCTTCTCTTCTAAATATAAAGTTTAGGCTTCTCTACTTTCAACTTCTGTCCAGGAACTCTGAAAACTACTCCTTTCTTTTTCTGTTCCACACCACCACCAGAAAAAAGGAACTCTCAAGACTCCCAGATCCTGACAAAAGGCTACTTTACAGGAAGACTGGAATTTATTTGCAAGCAATTGGGCAGTCACACTGCTCTGCTAATGTATTGCACCGCACCACTTACTCCATTTAGGAGCCCACTACACAGGACCTAACTGAAGTTTCCTTTCTTCCAACTGGAATTTCCTTTATTTTCAGATCCTTAGTCTATCAGTTCCTCTCAACTGCTGCCTTGCTTAATAAAGAAATGCTGTTCCATGTAAATCCGACCACTGATAAGCAGCTCACACAGCCAGCTCTGTGGATATGATTTAAAAACAAAACAGAACTGCACATCCCAAACCACTTATTACCTAGATGACTCCATCTGGAGCAAACAGCTTAGAAGAGATACTTCATGCACATCATCATTGTCATTTTATTTTAAAGACCACCATCCTAGTACTAAGGCTATTTAAGTTTCATAAAAAAACTTAACATACTCTTGCCATGTTGGTAATTGCCTACAGCCCTTAAAATACAAGAACAGAACATCAGTCAGTCTTTGAAACGTTGTTCTGGCATGAAAGGCAGGCATATACATACATATGCACATACAAGTACCAAACCCAGGTTTCTTTTTTTAAACAGAATGGTTTAAACATTACTTTGTTAACACAACCGTTCCTGAGGCACTGCTGTTGTTCCTAGCTGCACCAGCCTCAGACTCATCAAAGCAGTGACTCTGGCTGCAAGCATCACTTTCAAGGACTTCTAACCAAGGTCGGTTTTGAACACCTAATAAAAAGAACTCCCAGCAATAACTAACCTCATCATTTCCTTTCTACTGCTGCATTCTCACTATAAACTTACAATTATGTTGTGCCTGTACATTTATGAATCAGAGAATTTTTTGTTTTGAACTGAAAAAAAACACTGTGCTAAGTATCATCAGACCAAAATCCATCCATATTTTATAACACTTCTTTGCTCAACAGCATCATTATTAATACTACAGTCACAAATTCCTGCCACCTAATCCTGCTTTTCCTGTACCTATTTACATAATAAATGCCCCTAGAGGTTGTATCAAACTATTATCCGAAATCAGAATCTCTTTATTCTGACAACAAATAGCCACTACCATGAAGAAAAATAAGTAATTACAGAAAGGTGGAAAACTGAGGAAGAGAAGGATTTGCCCAGGAAAACAAAGAGAATCAGTAGTAAAAACAGGATTTCAGTCCACATTAACAGCATCCTAATACTTTGCCTCTTTGCTGCTTCTACTTTACAGTTTTTTACTCTTCTGATCGCTAAGGAACAGTGACCTCAAAAATAACTCATTCTGGCAAAAAAAACCAAAACAGCCCTGGGTGTTTCCTTGCAGCAGTTCTGTGGGAATGATGCATGCGCTGCCCGAAAACCTCAAAAAGAGAAATACCATTCTGTGAAGCCCGAGAACAGCACTGCTTACAAGTGTTTTTGCAAAGCAATATACACAGTCCTACCTGATGCAGCAATTAAATTTCTAATAAAGTGTATAAAAAAACCCTGAAAATTAGAAGGACTAAAGCAAAAAAACAAACAAACAAAAAAAAAGGGACTTAAAACCAAGTATTAAGTGTGAGTTTCCAGACGCAGTTAACAGGATACTGTGAGCTTGCAAATACACCAAGCAGAGCCAGAATAACGATCACTCAAGAATAATAGTCAATGTTTATGCATACACTTCAGGTTTAAGCAGAAGCAGTCCCACTGGTTTCTACAGAACATCAAATGCAGTTAAAGTTTCAAAATATAAATATCTGCAAGACAAAGAACAGCAACTTGAAAGTCTACTCTTAACTTCACGTTCTAAGGTCCATTTCAAAAAGCTTTTAATTCTGCTCCTTTTAATAGCATCTACCCTCCAAAAGAACAGAAGAGCAACCATGAAGTCAGGGGAGAAGGTCCTCAGACAAAAAAATTAAATCCATCTCAAAGGCTCAACATTTTTTCTCAGAAACATTTTTGTAATTAATTAGAATTAATTCCATTCTGCTGTCTCTTCAAGAGTCTGTTAGCTTCAACCCACTGCTATAGTTTTCCTTTCTGCAACACTAAGCAGCAGGCTCAAAGATGGTCTCCCATTTCCATTGTTTTTTAAGTGAAAGACACATTAAAAACAGAACATCCAAGTACCCCAACAAACTGGTCCAATCACCTCATTATCAAGGCAATTCTGCCCAGCCCTAGATTTCCATCACTATATTTCTGATGAAACTGAAAAACAGTTTTCTTCATGAGTCTTCACTGTAAAAGCAGGTGCTAAAATGAAAATTTCCCTGCAGTGCTCGCAACACTGACACATAATGTCAGCACAGACCTAAATCCACTGTCCAAACTGTCTAAACTTAAAGCATAAATATCAAGAAGTCAAGTAAGTAAAAGAATGAACAAATGCTTTTATTTTTCCTGGTACTTCATCTGGCTTACAGCAGGTCTGGCAATACAGATAAAAAACATCACAAGACAAAACAGTGTTTTAACCACTTAATTCAATCTTTCACAAAAAGGTGCTACAGCTCTTGTCCGCAATCCTACCTACACTTGACTCAGAATGACTTTTACTATTTAATGAGACAGCTCTAAAATATAAATCCACGAGGAGTGGGGTGTGAAAACCAAAGCAAAACCCTGAGGCAGCATCCTTGATTCCCTCCCTCCACTGCCCAGCACACCGGGAGCGTGTCCTCTATGGCAGATTACTTTTTCCTCGTCTATCTCAACCCTGAAATCCCAGGACAACTTCTCGTCTTGCCACAGACACACACTATATATTTATTCCAGTGTATAGGATGGAGACTCCCTTCTTATGAGGAGTCACATGGAAAAGATGAGAAGTAATGAGTATAAGTTGCTCCTGGGGAAATTCCGATTGGATTCCAGAAGAAAGCTTTACACCATGAGAATAGTTAAACGTTGGAATAATCTCCACAGGGAAATGGTAGACTCCTCTACACTGGACACTTAAAGCTCAGCTTGACAGGGCGCTGAGCCATTTCGTTCATACTATACATCACCTAAAAAGGCTGGACCAAATGATCCTCGAGGTCTCTTCCAACCTGGCGTGCTATAAGTCTCTGAAATGCTCCACATCACTTTGTGAAACAAGGCACTTAAAGTCAGGAAAAACAAACAAACACAGGAGTAAGGTAGCACAGTGGCTTGAAATGCCAGGAGTAATAGAGAATAAACCTATTATATATGAACTGCCAGGGATCACCCCAGTAAGGGGTACAGGACTTGTGACCAAGGAACAAGTAAAGTCACAGTAAAGAGATTCTTCAAGAATCAAGGACCAAGATCATCCCTGAGGTCCCTTCCAACCTGGCATTCTATGATTCCAAGTCAGCACCTACGTATCCATACAGATCCAGATCTCCACGTGCAGCTGTGCCAAAAGAAGGGGATATCAGACCGTCACCCCCCAAAAGCACCCAAAGGGCAATTGAAAAGGGAAAGGAGGGGGGGGCCCAAAGGGGGAGAAGGGGGGAGTCACCCCTATAGGGGGAGAAGGCGGGGGGGGAGTCACCCCTATAGGGGGAGAAGGGGGGGGGGAGTCACCCCTATAGGGGGAGAAGGGGGGGGGGAGTCACCCCTATAGGGGGAGAAGGGGGGGGGGGGAGTCACCCCCGGAAGGGAAGGGCCCCCGCCCCGCTCACCGGTGGGCGCGCTGTCGAGGATGCGGAGGTCGTAGGCGCCGGAGCAGCGGTAGTTGGCGGCGGTGCCGTTGTCCCAGACCACCACCACCTCCTCGGGGCTCTCGAAGCTGCGCACGGTGCCCACGTGCCCCTCACCGCCGTCCTGCTTCCCCCACTTCCAGTCGGGGCCCCGCACCACGCGCGCCCCGACCCCCTCCACCATCACCCGGTTGTTCCTCGCGCTGCTCATCCCGCCGGCGCCGCGCGGCGACGGGAGCGGCCCCGGGCACCGCGCGGGGACCCCGGGGCGGGGCGCGGGCACCGGGCGGCGGCGCCGGGGCGGGGGAGGCGGCGGCGCGATGCTGGCGCGGCGGGAGCGGCCTCCGCCCGGCTCCCTCCCTTCTGCCTCTCCTTCCCTCCGCCCTCGCTAGGCGCCCATCGCCGGCGCTGCCCCCCGGCCCGCGCCGACCGACCGACCGACGCTACATCCGGGCACTGCGGCCGCGGCGCCGGCGGCACCAGGGAGACCGAGCGGCGGCGCCAGCGCACGCCCCGCTCGCCAATCGGCGCTACCCGCGCTGCGCATGCGCCGGGCCCGCCAATCGGCGCCCGCTTCCTGGGTGGCGGCGTTGAGTGCACCCTTAGGAAGTTTGCTGGGTGGCGGTGTAGATCTGCTGGAGGGTCGGGAGGCTCTGCAAAGGGATCTGAACAGGCTGGACCGCTGGGCTGAGATCAATGGCATGAGGTTTAGCAAGGCCAAATGCCGGGTCCTGCACTTGGCGCACAACAACCCTGTGCAGTGCTACAGACTAGGAGAAGCCTGTCTAGAAAGCTGCCTGGAGGAGAGGAACCTGGGGGTGTTGGTTGACAGTGACTGAACATGAGCCAGCAGTGTGCCCAGGTGGCCAAGAAGGCCAATGGCATCTTGGCTTGTATCAGAAACAGCGTGACCAGCAGGTCCAGGGAGGTTATTCTCCCTCTGTACTCGGCACTGGTGAGACCGCTCCTCGAATCCTGTGTTCAGTTCTGGGCCCCTCACCGCAAGAAGGATGTTGAGGCTCTGGAGCGAGTCCAGAGAAGAGAAACGAAGCCGGTGAAGGGGCTGGAGAACAGGCCTTATGAGGAGCGGCTGAGAGAGCTGGGGTTGTTTAGCCTGGAGAAGAGGAGGCTGAGGGGAGACCTCATTGCTCTCTACAACTGCCTGGATGAAGGTTGTGGAGAGAAGGGAGCTGGCCTCTTCTCCCAAGTGACAGGGGACAGGACAAGAGGGAATGGCCTCAAGCTCCGCCAGGGGAGGTTCAGACTTGACATTGGGAAAAAGGTTTTCACAGAAAGGGTCATTGGACACTGGAACAGGCTACGCAGGGAGGGGGTTGATTCATCTTCCCTGGAGGTGTTTAAGGGACGGGTGAACGAGGCGCTGAGGGGCATGGTTTAGTGTTTGATAGGAATGGTTGGACTCGATGATCCAGTGGGTCTTTTCCCACCTGGTGATTCTATGAGTCTCTGACGCGCCCTCCAATCAGCGCCCGCCTTTCCCCGAGGCTCCGCCCACCAACTGGGGCCTGAACCCCCCGCGCACTGCGCATGCGCCGCGCCTCGCCCTCCAATCAGCGCCCGCCTCTCCCCGCTGCCCCGCCCCCACTCGGCACATGCGCCTCGCTCCCCATGAGCTGTAGTTCTTTAGCCCAAGAGCTTTTCTTCCCTGGGGTTCCGGTTCTTAAGTCAGCAAGAGGGGCAATCTGTGCCTCCACCTGCCCTTCCCACCTTGGGTATCCCTCACGGAGGATCTATCTACTTGAACCCTGAGTACCGCCTTGCAGTGCAGTTCTCCAGAAGTTGCCCTCTCAAGACACTCAAGGATTTCCTTTAACTCCATGCATTCTGGCTAACCTTATATAGGACATGAATCTTCATTTTAAAAATGGTCCTCTGACTAGTTTTGTCCAGTGTCACCTTTTTAAAGGCATCCATCTTAAAGGACAAACGAGTCTGAATCGGACAAAAGATTAACATTTCTTAGTTGACTGGGAAACAGCTGATAAAAGGTGGCCCAGCTAACCTTGTGTCCTGATTTTTACTGTTCCTTGTGCTTCCTTCCACCTTTGCGGTTATTAATATGGTTGGAAGAGTCTATGAGATCATTTCCTGACTTCTCTTCAGTAGTTTTCTCACAATATGTATAGCAGAGCAGAATAATATGAACACGTAACCACCAGACTACCACCACATTCCTCACATAATTCGTTCCTTCCTAATCCATGCTAAAGCTAAAGAATGCTGCCTTAAACACGAAATTCTGTCCTGACGATAGGCACTCCCAATCAGCATCCGATTTCTGCTTCTGCAAACCTCAAAACGCTAACAAATACCGCCCTAGGAAAGCAGGCAACTGCCAGGTAATTTGAGTTTTCCTGCAGAGCTTCTCCCTTTGCAGAAGCTACCCACAGCTTCTACTACCTTATAACATTTGGTCCATGTAATTGAAATTATAATACATGACAGGATTTCCCAGAAATTCTGTAGAGTTCTTGAGCTGTTGCAGGATGTAGCTAGAGTCCCATCAACAGCCATAACATTCCCATCAGCTTGATTCTACTTCTTTGTGGTTTGTATATATTTTGTGTGTATTTTGTACATGGGCAAGTATAAAGGTTCGTGCATATCTACAGAGAACTCAGAGCACCTTTTTCTATTACTCTTTGATAGGGTTGGATAAAAAAGTATTTTTGCAACGAGGAAATGTGTGCCAGGATCATAGACTCACAGAATAGTTTGGGTTGGAAGGGAAATTAAAGATCATCTAATTCCAACCCCCCTGCCATGGGCAGGGACACCTCCCACTAGATCAAGTTGTCCAAGGACCCATCAACCTGGCCTTGAACACCTCTGGGGCTGGGGCAGCCACAACTTCCCTGGGCAACCTGTGCCAGTGCCTCACCACTCTCATGGTGAAGAAATTCCTCCTTATGTCTAGTGTAAATCTGGCTCTCTCCAGTTTATACCCATCGCCCCTCACCCTATCAGTAGAAGCCTTTGTAATCAGTCCCTCTCCAGCTTTCCTGTAGCCCCTTCAGGTCCTGGGAGGTCACTATAAGGTCTCCTCGGAGCCTTCTCTTCTCCAGGCTGAACAACCCCAACTCTCTCAGCCTGTCCTCGTATAGAAGGTGCTCCCTCTGCTACCCAATGAAGCCTGAGATTAGAATTCGTTCTCCTGGAGAGAATCAGAAGAGTTCATCCCTTACATTTCTTTTTTAAAAAATTTCTAAATTATAGACCTCCAGAGAGTCTCCTGCTGAACTGCGTGTGAACAGATACTATCCTGGAGATGCTTCTTTGATAATCAGAGGACTAGGAAACGTAACATATGAAGTAAGGCTGAGACAACTGGGTTATTTCAGCCTTGAGAAGAGAAGGCTTAGGGGAGACTTTATTACCATGTACCAGTATATAAAGAATGTCTACCAAGAGGACGGAGACTCACCTGGAAAAGACAAGGAGTAATGGGTATAAGGTGCTCCTGGAGAGATTCTGATTGGATCCCAGAAGAAGACTTTTCACCATGAGAACAGTTAAACATTGGAATAATCACCCTGGGAAGTGGTCGATTCCTCTACACTGTACATTTTTAAGGCTCAGCTTGACAGGGTTCTGGACCATCTAATTTAATCTATTTATCACCTAAATTGTTGTACCAGATGATCCCTGAGGTCCCTTCCAACCTGGCATTTTATGATTCTCTGATTCTCTCTGGATAATCCTTCTCCTGAGCACCCCTGCTCTGTCTGTCCCAATAGCCCCTGCCTCTCCTACCATCATGGTTTAGCCCCAGGTGGCAACAGAGAACCGTCTTGCTGCCCATTCACTCCTCCAGACACCACCCCCTGCCTTCAACAGTGGGATGAGGAGGAGAATTGGAAACAAAGAAGGTAAAACTAGTGGGTTGATATAAAAACAGTGTACCAGGACAGCAAAGGAGGAGAAAAACAATAACAACAAGATAATACACAAAGCAAATGATGCTGAACCAATGCTGTGAAATCAAAAAATACTGTCTAAAACATTCATACTGGAGTTATCATGTGGTTTATTTCTTTGCTTTTTGGGTCTGCAATCTAGAAATCCTACTCATAAGCCTTCCCAAATTTAGCACCAGCAAAGGTATGGGACCTATGTTCTTTTCTGCCATCCCTGTTTCTGTAGGAGAACACCAGGGCAGAGCAGTGATGCCTTAAACTGCTGCAGCAGAAGCAACCAAAGCTTATCTGCCAAAGATCTCATTTATCTGACCTGTGCTGCTGTAACTAAACACTGCTACCTGCCTTGTGGAGGCAGTGCTGGCTTTGAATACCTCAGCTAATCATGGCAGAGCGTTTTAATCACCAGCTGGAGGATGGCAATCCACAGTGCTTTAGGCATACTTCCCTGTAATTGCTAAGATTCACTAATATGCATTCAGCGCAGGAATATGGATGCATAAAAAGAACTGCAGAACAGGTTCCCTTCTGGCCACCCAAAATTACGTACATTGCTGAGTCACGCCATCCTCCAGCTGGTGATTATGGTCTTCCTTACTACTTCCTGCCAAATTAGAGCAATCCAGTGTGGGGCCATAAGGGAAGAAGTCTGGTTTATGCAGAATTCAGCACTGTGCATAACCTAATGACATCCTTTTAAACACCTTGTTATTGTTGCACACCATATTTTCTTTTTTGTTAATAGCTCCTAGAGGGTAAGACAACCCTTGGAAGCACAGGAAATAGGACTTTGGAGTTAATCCAGTCTATGTCCCTGTTCATCTAATCCATTCCTGAGAGCCACTTGCCTATACCCTGCCTTGTTGCCTTTTGGTTCTGCAAAATGTCATGCTCTAGCAGAGAATCCTAATAGAAGTATTTGCATGGACTGAATAGAGACTTTGATCAAAGGTTTCTAGACTGTCTTGCTTGAGTAAAGCTGAACTTGCAATGTCAGATCTGGAACACACAAAGCAGAGAGGGGACTGTGCCTTTTGCGGGAGAGAATGCCACGTAAAAAGCCAGCTTTTATGTGGTTAAGGAGGGAAAAAAACCAACGTCTTGGATAGACAATTATTAACTCATGGAGTTTTGAGGTTTTGTTCACTGTCTTGCACAAATCCTGAGTTCTCAGAATTCATCATATGAAGGAGATATATAAATGGCTTCCTAGGAGTTGAGAAAGAGCATCTAGTTTACATATAATAAGCAGATTGTAGCTTTCTTTTTAAAATACAAAGGTAGAGCTTATTAATATATACCAATCTGAGTCAAAAAACTCTGTCTCCTCAGTTCAAGACTCTATAATAGCATGAGCAGTTTTCTTAGTCCTCCTCTTAAAAATTATAGAATCATAGAATCACTAGGTTGGAAAAGACCTTTGAGATCATCAACTGCAACCATACCTGTCCACTACTAAATCATATCCCTAAGCACCTCATCTACCCACCTTTTAAACACCTCCCTGGGCAGCCTCTGCCAGTGCTTGATGATCCTTTCTGTGAAGAAATTTTTCCTAATGTCCAGTCTGAACTTCCCCTGATGCAGCTTGAGGCCATTCCCACTTGTCCTATCACCTGTCACTTGGGAGAAGAGACCAAGACCCACCTCTCTACAGCCGCCTTTCAGGTAGCTGTAGAAAGCAATAAGGTCTCCCCTCAGCCTCTTCTTCTCAAGGCTAAACAACTCCAGTTCCCTCAGCCTTTCCTCGTAAAACTTGTTCTCCAGCCCCTTCACACTGGATTTTTATTTTCTGGTTTTCCCCCAAAGGAGTTTCAATAATGCATTTTCTTTCCTGTGGACAAAAGTATTAGGAAAAGGAACTAGGAAACAGTAAGCAACTTTCTTGGGTTTATTGAAATACACCTACTCTTCTGGGTGGAACTAATTCGACTAACTGCAGAAAAAATATGGAAATATTGTCAAATGAGATGAAAACTTCTGGTTTACTAAAAAAACGTACCCCAAATGTAATTTTTTTTAAAAAAAATGAAAAGTATGTAATCACTCTCCACAGAAACTTCTGGTCTGATGAACATGCCACATATTTTTAAATTAAAACATACATGATGTATATTTTCCAGAAGCTGAAGAACCAGGTAGGAACTTTAGGCCGTATCTTGTTTATCCATAGATTAATGTAGGACAAAACCTTAATTCCTCAGACTCTGCTGCCATCACGTGGCCATCCCCTCTCTCGCATTAATGCTGAAAGACACTTCTGGTAACTATTGCACTGTATTTCCACTGCTTTATTTACTGGATTTATTGTCCATAATACAATCCAATTGCTTCCTCAGTTTTCAGAAATGTCATGAATAATTGGCAAGTTTTTTTCTAGTTTTTGCAGACTGAAGTATTTTTTAGTCCCAGGTAGTGAGCAAGCTGTCGCGCAGCACAGCAAATTGCTTTGGTGGGTTTGGTTTTCACTGTGCTCTGCTACCCTCTTTGAAACTGTTAATTCGAACACATATATTAACCCACAGTGTCCATGCCACTGTTTCCTTCCGTAAGGAGTTTTCTCTGCAACTTCTTTTCTAGGAAGGAAAAACAGCTGAGTAGAGAAAAGAATATAAATGCATCACTTCGTTTTTCTTCTGTGAAACAAACTAATCCCATGGGGATCTGCAAAAAAGAAGGACTTTATTCCTGTGTCTGGCTAAAAATAATCATTATGTTGAAAAAAGCATTTTCAGATAAAGAAGATTATCTTTCCCTAAGCAGAGCATCCTGGGATCTTCTCCCTTAGTTAAGGCTTTCAGTTTTACTAGGCTGAACTATCTTGAGTGGAAAGAAAAATATACCTGTACAGTTAGGCTTGAGGTTATAAATATTCAAAGACAAAAGAAAAGAAGTGAAAATTCCACGGCAATCTAGGGCACAGACATGATACCATGTACTCATGTTTGCATATCTATACCAATTCTACTTCAGCACACCTCGCAATGTAGACTTACCTGGTATTTCCAAGTGTTTAGTCACTGAGTGATGTTTAATTCATAGATGATTTTTAAATTAGATGATGCTTTGGAAAGTAGGATTAATTTCTTCCTGGTATTAAGTTTCCTGATTGTAAAGATTGCAAAGAAAGTACTTACCTGAATTTCTCACGTGTAGTCGGAACCAGCTAGGTCATATTTTTAGATTGATGGGAAAATAAACTGTCCGCAGGTGTCATCAACATATTTTAAGAGTGTTCTGTAATTATGTGCATGAGAATTTTTGTTGCAATTAACGTGACTACTCGTGTGCTTACAGGTCTTTATTGTATTACAAAGGCATTCAATATACACTAAGTGTTGCCTGAAGCACTTAATGACTTAATGACAATGACTTAAGCACTGAAAAACATCTATGTTTAATTTTAATAATCTGCTAGAATATTATGTAGTACTGAAAAGTATTAGTTTCTTACTAAAACAGGTAACATAAAGGAAAATTTAGTAACATAAATAGTGGCATAAAGGAAATATTTTTAATATACATCTTATTTAAGAGGATGTCTAATGCTAATAAATATTTTTCACTATTAACTTGGTAAAGAAAATCCAAGAAATTTCCTAAATGAAGAAGATTCATTGGATGTACTTCTGAGTCCACTGGATTCAGCTGGAGCCAAGCTATTGATGTAGGTACAACAAGAGTTCACCAAACATATGGAAGTTGTTGGTTTGGAGTTTTTTTAATTAATATAAAGCATTCTAAAATGCTTTTGGTTTGTGTTTGAAATGCAAGATGCAAATTTTTATCCACTTTGAAGTGTTTATATAGGAATGAAAATAGGTAAATAAAAATGAAAATGCTTCACTTCAATCTACAATTTTCAGATCCAGGAGGAAATATACCCTAGATTCAATGTCCAGATCTACTGTACTCTTATGAAAATTTTTCAAGTTCTCTGTCAGCTTCTGATACCTTGTTTAATGAAACAATTAATTTGCTCACTTTCGATTTATTTTATACTGGACTGTCTCATACTTCCAGTTTTCAGCATGATGTGCATTGTCATCTTTGGTTTCTGAAAAAAATCCCAATAAATTTTAAGTTAATTCACATTTCTGAGAATTATACACAGCTATATCTCACAGCATTCTAACCTTTATTTTAACTCTTCTGTGAACATTTTAATTGACACAAAGCAAAGGTCATCAGCTCTATTTAATACAATGATGAGTGAAATTGGTCTGATCCTCTACTGATCATGATTTTACATTTAGCAGTTTGCCAGCTGTATTCAGATGCAGGGTCCTGGTTTCATGTAGACTGGATCCTGCAAGAATCATTCCAAGGAGGACAAATATTGGGCAGTCTTACTGCTGCAGCGGCTCTTGAAATACCTCATGCTGAAACACTGCATGCTGAGAAATACCTCGTGAGGGAGTGGAGACAAACATGGAAGAAAAAGATAGGGATGCACAGGAATATGGACATAATAGTAAGAGTAGCAAAGTGAAAGAAGGGGACAAAAAGAAGCCACTATTCCTAATGTCACAGTCATTGATTTTTTTCATGAGTACCAAGACTACAAACATAAACACAGCCTGGCTTCTTCCTCTTAAATTTGAAGAGCATCCAACATAGAACATTTACATTGACTTCAATGATTCTCTACTTCATTCGCACTTTAAGGACAGGAAAATCTATAATATGCATGGGAAGTCTGGAGAAATGCTGACTTGGATTTTTCAAATGCACTTTCTTTCCTCCCATTCCACCGCTGATAATAAATATCAGGAACAGCCAGTGCCCTCTTCCCTGCATCGATGGAAAACTTTTAAAACATTTTATATTGGAGCTATTTAAGTATTCCATAGACAGGTCAGGCTGGCACAAAGATATTATTCCCATTTTGGTAGATGAATGCTGAAGTTTAACAGATATTACAAGAATATAAGCAAACAGAAACTCAAATGCGAAACTCTTAGGTTAAAAGTCCCTCCTCAGAGGTGCTGCAGCACCTTTTGAAATCAATTCCAAGAGTGGGGCTACAGTGAACTGCACTGGGACCAGCTTGCCATTGTCCCCTGGAACGTCAGTAAGGACATGAGAACTCCCCTCCAAACCCCAAATGATCACAGAACCACCTCCCCTAACAAAAAATAAAATACAGACAACATAGCACAAGTGTAGCCTCCTGGATAAAAACGTGAATCAAGCTGTGACTAATTGGTTCGGTAAGTTATTATCTATTGCTTAAGCAAAATAAATTGAGAGACAGTACGGAAGAACAATCCTGTGCCCTTTCCTTTCTGCCTAATCTACAATCCATTAGAGCTGGGTTGACGCAATCATTTTATGAAGCACTTAGGGAGCAGAGAGCATAGCGCAAACAGCAAATGTCTCTGGGAATGTAGGACTGTGTTCCTCTGGAAAAAAAAAATGCCATAAGGGTTCAAAACACCATAGTGACCATCTTGTTTTCTTCCCACACAGACAATCTGCAATCACTAAAACACTTGGAAGTGCTTGTAATATGAACAGAATGCAGCCTTTTATTTTTTCAGCTCAGCAAAATGTGTTGTAGGCCAAAGGATAAACTTTTAAAGACTGGAAAAAAAAAACCCAACCCACTGGAACTGGAGGATCTGATGGGGATTGCTTAAAACAGAAGGAAGTTATTACTGTTGCTGCTATCAACGGTGTAGCAATATGCTTACACAGGAATAAGAAACCCTCAGCCCTTCTCAGGACATGCAATTTCTTTCAGTGTTCCTACTGCACGTCATATACGCCTGACATTGTTAACACCTCCATGAGTAAGCAATACAGAGTAGTGGTGGCCAAAGACCAGGTAAATCTCATAAACGTTTGTGTATGGATCTTGTTTTGTACATTCAGTCTCTCTAGATTGTAGCCCAAATCATTAAACTGCTGGGCTTGTATGCTTCAGAAGGGTTTCTCTAACTGTCAACAGCCGTGCATACACTTCCACTTTTCAGTCAAACTCATATATGTATTTATAAGCCTTCTAGTCCCACAGATATGTGCTGTGTCCTCTTTCTCAATCATCTGGGGTTTGGAGATTTTTCTTTTCTTTAGTTTTTGGGTGGTTCAAGGGCTCTCCAGCTTAATGGGGAAAGGACTTGAGTATGGGAGAACAGTCCACTGCGAGCAACAACCAACTTCCTTCTTGGGAAGTAGCAGGTTCCTCTGCATCCTGAAGTCTAGTCCCTCAGTTCAGCCAAATTAGCATCTCCAAAGGTTCCTAAATTCTTCTTGTTGATGAAGCCTACGTGTTCTCAGAAGTAAACTGTCTACTCCAGCTGCTCACTCTGGAGCATTCCTCCACAGTAAACCCTTTTTCATCTGGGGTGTACAGCAAACATTCCCAACAAGGCAGGACCAAGACCTGGGTATGGCTGTTGTCCCTAAGTATAAGCAGTGGAAGCGCAGTGTTTATGACAAAAGGCTTTCTATCCATTCAGTTTCCTTTTTCTGTAACTGCTGCAGGGAAAAAAAAAAGAAAACAACAAAACCCAGATCCTTACTAGGCTCTGCTCACCAATTCCCATACGCTTTTCAATGGCTGCAGTGGCCCTGCTGATGTGTTTCTGTAAACTTTGTACAGCAGAATGGATAGGAACAATAGGCATTATTAAATTTCTTCAAAACATTACAATATACTCTTACTAGTTTACCTTTCTTAATATAGTACCAATTAATTACTTTGTATACTTTTATCTTTTTGATCCTTTAATGAAAAAGTCTTAAAATTGTTCAAACTGCTTCTACAGTTCCAGAGAAGAAAAAGAAGGTGAGAAGTAGAAGTTTTCTGCTTGTCACACAGAATGGTAAAAGATGCTTGATGTTTCCAAATCCCACATCCAAATTAGCAATGCAATCAGAAACAACCATGTGATTGCAAAGTCTTTAGATGTATCAATGGATTTTCATTACAGTTGTCAAAGCAGGGCTGGAATCCACTGCTGCTGCACCAAAGTGGAGTGCTTGATCACCCATTATGAACACAGTAGCACTCTTTCATACTGCACAGAAAGCCAAAGACGCTTTCATTATTTCTCTAAGTTAAGCTGTGGCCCAATGTCCCAGAGCCTGTCACCCACCACTATTTCATGGTCAACAAGAAAAAGTTGTGCCCATATGCTTTATGTCAGAGGAGAATCTCTCTGGTAAGTTCTGTCCAGGTGAGGAGAAGAAATTGAAATACGCCACATCTCATTTTCTGGTCTTACGTTGTCTTTTTTTTTTTTGGTTCTGATACCTAATTCAATTAGATATTTTAATTTGGATATAGGAAAAAAAACCACAGATAAAGATTGTAGTGAAGAGACTCACTGAGCAAATTCTGCCTTCTCTCACCAATTCATGGAGCTGAGGCGTAAAATAAGGAGAAAGAAAATATTTCTGTTTCCTGAGGTGAGTGCACACATCTCAGACAGCAGATGCTCAGCTCCAGGATCTTTGCGTTATCAGCTGTGCTTGCAGGGCTTTGCCAAGGAAAAGACGCAGATACTGCATGTCTTTTTCTGAAGCTGAAGGGGGAAGCATCTGAGTTAGCAGACATGTGAGGGCCTCCATGCAACAATTCACACAGCTGAGAAGGGAGCAGAATTTCTCTCAGGAGCTAGAGAATACATCTACTCTCTTTTGATCCTCACTAACATCTTGTAACAGCAGTTAGCAGTGGAAAAGCAGTTGCACACTTCAGTCTCACTTAAAATGTTTCGACAAGTATTGCTGATTAACCAGTGCCGCACCTGGAAGTCCCAGTGTCCCTTCATCATCTTGGATGATAGCAGGACTTGTGTCCCAATAATTGCATTGGGGAAGGGGACACGCTGCCTGTCCAGGAGTGACTGAGCCTCCACACACCTGCATCACCCGCTCCTGATGGTTTCAGATGGGTCCCTCTCACCTTCCCACACACACCCTGCCTGAGGGAAGGTGCAGGTGGGAGGTGGCACCGAAGGCACCCCAGGAAGGCGCCTGCCGTGAGGAGGGTGATGCCAGTGGCTGTGCTGTGGAGGAGCTGTCCCTGCCAGCCAAGGTGCCCCTTGCCACCAAAGGGCTGCACCCTGCTGCTTTCCTCAGGGTTTCATAGAATCATTAAGGTTGGAAAAGACCTCTAAGATCATCCAGTCCGTCCAAACATCAGCCCAACTCCACTGTGCCTACTACACCCTGTCCCAAAGTGTCACATCTACTTGCGTTTTGAACGCCCCCCAGGGACGGACATTCCACTGTTTCCCTGGGCAGCCTCTTCCAGTGCTTCACCACTCTATTGGCAAATAATTTGTTTCCAATATCCAATCTACACCTCCCCTGGTGCAACTTGAAGCCATTTCCTCTCATCCAATCACTTGTGAATTGGGAGAAAAGACCAGCACCCAGCTGGCTACAACCTCCTTTCGGGTGGTTGTAAAGAGCAATAAGGTCTCCTCTCAGCTGCCTCTTCTCCAGCCTAAACAACCCCAGTTCCCTCAAGAAGTTTCTAAGACTTGTGCTCCAGACCCTTCCCCAATCTCGTTGCCCTCCTCTGGACACACTCCAGCACCTCAATGTTTAGTATCTTCATCAATGATATTGACAGCGAGATCGAGTGCACCCTCAGCAAGTTTGTAGATGACACCAAGCTGAGTGGTGTAGTTGCCACATCAGAAGGATGGGATGTCATCCAGAGGGACATGAACAGGCTGGAGAAGTGGGCCTGTGAGAACCTCATGAGGTTCAACAAGGCCAAGTGCAAGGTGTCCTACACCTGGGTTGGGGCAATCCCCGATTTCAGTACAGGATGGGGGATGATGTGATTGAGAGCTGCCGTGCAGAGAAGGACTTGGGGGTGCTGGTTGATCAGAAGCTTGACATGAGCCAGCAACGTGTGCTCACAGCCCAGAAGGCCAACCTTGTCCTGGGCTGCATCAAAAGAAGGGTGGCCAGCAGGGTGAGGAAGGTGATTCTGCCCTTCTATTCCTTTCTTGTGAGACCCCATCTGGAGTATTGTGTCCAGTTCTGGAATCCTCAACATAAGAAGGATATGGAATCGTTGGAACAGGTCCAGAGGAGGGCTACAAGGATGATCAGAGGGCTGGAGCACCTTCCATACGAGGACAGGCTGAGAGAGTTGGGGTTGTTCAGCCTGGAGAAGAGAAGGCTCCGAGGAGACCTTATAGTGACCTTCCAGTACCTGAAGGGGCTACAGGAAAGCTGGGGCAGGACTGTTTGTGAAGGCCTGTAGTGATAGGACAAGAGGCAATGGTTATGAACTAGACAGGGGCAGATTTAGACTGGACACAAGGAAGAATTTCTTCACCGTGAGAGCGGTGAGGCACTGGCACAGGTTGCCCAGGGAAGATGCCCCATCCCTGCAGGTGTTCAAGCCAGGTGGAATGGGGCTTTGGGCAGCCTGATCCGGTGGGAGGTGTCCCAGCCCACAGCAAGGGGTGGGACTGGATGGGCTTTCAGGTCCCGTCCAACCCAAACCGCTGTGTGACGCCGCCTCCGGGCCGCCCCCCTCTCAGCGCGGGGCCCGCCGGGCGCCATCGCTGCGCGCCGCGGGCGGCCGGGGCGGTGCTGCAGCCGGAGGGAGGTGGATCCTCCTTCCCCTACTCCTCCCCCTCCTCTTCCCCCGCCTCCTTCCCCCCCTCGCCCCCCCGCCCGGCCCGGCGGCGCCGCGGGGCCATGGACTGGCAGGTGCTGACCAGGGAGCTGTCGCTGTACCTGGAGAGCCAGGTGCGCGTGGGGCTGCTCGGCTCCGGCGTGGGCTTGTCCCTCGTGCTGGGCTTCGGCGTCGCCTACGCCTGCTACTACCTGAGCAGCATCGCCAAGGTGAGCGGGAGGGCGGCGGGGACGAGGGGCACCGGCACGGGGACGCCCGACCCCGCCGCGAGAAGGGGGACACCCGCCGCCATATGGGGACACCTGTCTTGAGGAGGGGACGCACCCCCGTCCCGGCACGGGGACACCCAGCACGACTCGGGGACACTCGTCCCGACGTGGGGACACCTGTCCCCGTGAGGGTACAACCCATCCCGACAAGGGGACATCCCGTCCCGACGTGGGGACACCCATCTCGAAAAGGGGACATCCCGTCCCAGCAAGGGGACACCGAGGGGACACCCATCTTGACAAGGGGACATCCCATCCTGACAAGGGAACCCCCATTGCGACAAGGGGACACCAAGGGGACACCCATGCTGACAAGGGGACATCTCGTCCCGACAAGGGGACAGCAAGGGGACATCTCATCCCAACAAGGGGACACCCATTGCAACCAGGGGACATCAAGGGTTCACCCATCCTGACAAGGAGACATCCCATCCTGACATGGGGACACCGAGGGGGGCACCCATCTCGACAAGGGGACATCCCATCCTGACAAGGGGACAGCAATTGCGACATGGGAACACCCCTCGCGACAAGGTGACACCAAAGGCACACCCATCTCGACAAGGGGACACCCGTCCTGACAAAGTCACATCCACCCACTCCTCCCAGGGGAGGCAGCCGGTGCCCCACAGGTGTCCCCCTGTCCTCCCTCTGCCACTGCTGCTCCGACGTCCCGGTGGCTGAACCCCCCCCGGGGCCAGCTCTGTGTCCCCCACTTTGCCCCATTCCCGGGAATCACTAAGGCGTCTCCTGCCTTCGCCCCTGCTCCTGGGCGAGTGCCTGCCTGGTCCTACCAGGCAGAGAGAGAAGGAGCTTTGGTCTGTTGAGATCCTTGGAATGCCGTCCTGCCACAAGCAGAGCTCGTCTGGGGCGATGGGTTTGAAAGGGGGGTCAGGAGCCTCCCTCCATGACAGGACGAGACTTTAGGACAAGAGGGAAATGGCCTCAAGTTGTGCCAGGGGAGGTTTAGATTGGATATCAGGAAAAAAATCTGTGCCAATAGAATAGTGAAGTGCTGGAAGAGGCTGCCCAGGGAAGTGGTGGAGCGTCTTCCTTCCCTTGGGGGTGTTAAAAAAGCGTGTAGATGTGGCACCTTGGGACGTGGTTTAGTAGGCACGGTGGGGTTGTGTTGATGTCTGGACTTGATTCTCTTAGGCAGAGATCTTTTCCAACCTTAACTGTTCGATGATTCTATGAACAAACCCCGACCTGTTCGCTGGTTTAACTGCAGGGCAGGTAATAAAAGTGGTTTGCTGCCCTGTGTCTGCCTACGGTGCCATCGTGAACACCTTTGGAGCTGCTATCACAGTGCTTTCAGGGGCTCAGAAACGCTGTACATCTTCTCATCAGCGGTGGTTTCGCAAATGAATTAGGCATTTGCAAATGACTTGGATACGGCAAGCCTGTGATCTGATCTAAAGTGGCCCCATGGTGACAGCACCTCGTTGAATGCTTAAGCAACTGGAAAATATGCCTATCAAAAGATTTATGGCTGTTGAGGGCATGTGTGTTGCCACAGCACTTCACAGAACCACTGAGAACACAGCCTTCACCTAGAAGAGGGCTCTTGATTTTGGTCAAAGGAGAAAAATGTAGGATCAGGATGACGTACCACTGCTCTGTGTGTATGTAATGGTTTTCTTCAAAGCGTCTACCATTGTCCTGTTTAACACTTGCATGTTGGAGAGTCAGTGTGAAAGGGAAATTTAAGAAATGTGGTTGCTGAAATGTGAGATGTTTGGTACACAGGGGTTTGCAGGTTAATTGGCATACAAACAGGTGCTGTAAGAAAAATTTCTGTATGCGGAGCATCGTTAGAGATGAATAACCACGCAGTTGTGATGTGAGATGAGAGGAGAGATGTCCTAACAGGTAAAAATAGGTACTGCAGGTGCACAAAGTATACGGATGAAGCATCATTTCTGTGTATCATGGAGTCAGTAAAATCTTTCTCGCTTACTGTGAGACAGGAGGGTTTCAGTTTGTCAGTGAAAGATACAGCGCTGGGAAAAGAGGAGCTAGAAGAGCATGTTATGAGAAATAGGTAAGGAATCCATTACGTTTAGTGGGTTTCACTTTTCAGTTGGGCATTTTGGCATTTTGTTTGGGTTTGGCTTACTTATCTCTTTATTGAAAATGATTATATGAAATAAATCAGTTCACTGGGAGAGGATTTAAACAAGCTTTCATTTCTTTCTTTCTTCCTTTGTTAGTTTGTTTTATATGAATGCCTGTGCCTGACTGTAGTCTCTCTTCCTAGAAACCCCAGCTGGTGGCCAGCAACGACCGTTTTTGCCGCTTTCTTGAGGAATATTGCCCCGTTGTGACAGAAACTTACTATCCCACGATTTGGTGCTGGGAAGGTCGGGTGCAGACGCTCCTGCGTCCCTTTATCACATCTAGACCCCAAGTACAGTACAGGAAGTAAGTGCCTTTCTTCTGGAAAGTAATTGATTTGGTAGCCAGTATTTACCTTAGTCCAACTGTACCACAGCTACCGTCATTGCTCAAGCTTGTGCTCATTTTTTTTTGCGCTATGTCCACTTTTACGACTCCGTCCTAGGCTTGGAACCATCTCTGTCATGGATTCAATATACGTTAGGTTTAAAAGGTCAAGGTTCCCAAATGGCCCTATTTTAGCTTCAGAGAGTCATGGAGCACTGAAATATTGATTACAATATAGGAGCTGATGGGGGTGTATGTTTACAGGATCACACAATGGTTGAGGTTGGGACGGACCTCTGTAGGTCACCTAATCCATCCTATTCCCCTGCTTACACAGGGCCACCTAGAGCCAGTTGTCCTAGACCGTATTGAGACACCTTTTGAATATCCCTAAGGATGGTGACTCCACAACCTCCCTGGGCAACCTGTACCAGTGCCTAGTCACCCTCACTGTGAAAAATTGTTTCCTGATGTTCAGAGGGAGGCTCCTGTGTTTCAGTGTGTGCCCATTGCCTCTGATCCCACTGCTGGGCACCACTGACAAAAGCCTGGCTCTGTCCTCTTTGCGCCCTCCCTTCAGGTATTCAGACACATTGATAAGATTCCCCCAAGCCTTTTCTTCTCTAAGCTGATCAGTCCCAGCTCTCTCAGCCTTTCCTCACAGAGATGCTCCCATCCCTTCATTATATTCCTAGCCCTTTGCTGGACTCTCCAGTACGTCCATGTCTCCCTTGTAGTGTGGAGCTCAGAAATGGACAGAATACTTCAGCTGTGGCCACACCAACGCTGAATAGAGGGGAAGAATCACATCTCTTGCCCTGCTGGTAATACTCCTCCTAATGCAGCCCAGGAGGCTGTTGGCCTTCTATCCTGCAGGGGTGCATTGGTGGCTTTGGTGGCTCCTCTTCAATGTGGTGCTCACCAGAAGCCCCGTATCCTTTTCTGCCAAGCTGCTTTCCAGTTGGTCAGCCCTGAGCCTGTATTGGTAGAGGGGGTTGTTCCTTCCCCAGTGCAGGAATTTGCACTTCCCCTCACTGAACTTCATCAAGTTCTCATCACCCATTTCCCCAGCCTGTTGAGGTCCCTCTGGATGGCAGCACAATCATCTGATGTGTCAAATATCCCCATATCTGTCCATTGAACCAACATGTTCAACCTTAACCATAGCATGGCCACATTCAGCCTTGTTTTGAATGTGTAAAACTTCTAGGATTTTCAGAGTGTCTTTTACCTGTGGGGTTTGTCTTGTGTTCTTTGTTACCTAAATTCTAAGAGGGAAAAAATACTGTCTTTATTGTTTGTCCTCAGCTGATCTCTCTCGCACAGAAATGAGACTTAGTTTGGCAAATGAGGCATTTGGCACAAGACCTAAGGAAAAGTACTTTTATGTGCCGGAACCTGGATGCAGCACAAGTTGTTTCAGCTCTGTTTGCATGGTAGAATAGATTTAGCATTTAGCAGCTTCCCTTAGTTTTAGTAACTAGGAAACATTTCAGTGGCACGGCCATGTCCACTTTTTCTAGCCCTTCTTGTGTACTCTCTGTTTCGAGGTTTGCAAGGGAAGAAACATAGTTCCATGGGTCAATGCTTATTTTGCACCATTTGAGATTGTGTTGACAGTACACACCAGCATTGCATCTACTTCCCAGTACTGAAAAAGGGCAAAGCTGAGCTAGTGAGTCCAACAAGGCTGACAGACAAGCTTTAAAATCCCGAGTAGGTGCTATCAAGACTTACAAATGAAAAATCAGATGCAAGATAGGCTTTAAATTTTGGTAGTTCCTATACCAACTCTCTTGTACAAGATCTTCATTGCCAGAAAAGAGGGAAGATGCTGTATATTTCCAAAAAAAAAGGCTGAAACCTGCTTTTCATTGTTTAATGCATGCTTAGCTTCTTGGGATATTGTCACAAGTCCTGCATTCTTAAGATATATGTTTTAAGAGCGCATTCTAGTAAAGTTTGTGGAGATAATGGCTTTAAATTGGAGGGGGGAAGATTTACATTAGACATTAGGAAGAAATTCTTCATGATGAGGGTGGTGAGGCACTGGCACAGGTTGCCGAGGGAAGCTGTGGATGCCCCATCCTTGGAAGTGTTCAAGGCCAGGCTGGATGGGGCTCTGAACAACCTGATCTAGCGGAACGTGTCCCTCCCCATGGCAGCGAGGTTGGAATTGGAAGATCTTTAGAGGTCTCTTTGAACCCAAACCATTCTATGATTCTATGATGCATAAATGCATATATTTTTCAATCTAATCAGTGTTGTCTTGAAATGTGCCTTTCAGCGAGCTCATTAAAACAGCAGATGGAGGACAGATTTCGTTGGATTGGTTTGATAATAATGACAGCTTATATTATCCGGATGCCAGCACAAGACCCACTGTCCTGTTATTGCCTGGCCTGACAGGAACAAGCAAGGAATCCTACATTCTTCATATGATCCACCAAAGCAAAACCCTGGGATATAGGTGCAGTTGTATTTCATTGCTAATGTTTTAACTTCTAATAAGATTAAATATAAGTATGTATATGTGTAAGTTACCTTCCTTAGGCAAATGAGATGGTAGTTTATGTAAGGAAGTATTATTAGTTATAATGACAGTAGAATTATGTAACAGGCAGTACATTCAGAAAGGCAGTTTTAATATCTACAGGCTTGCGCCAGAGACTGCAGTGAAAGTGAGAGAAGTCTGCACAGGCCTTTGCTGCTGCTTCTCATGCTACGATATCAGTATTTGTGTTACCTTTGCACTTTCTAGAGAAGGGGTTTGTATCCAGCTCCGAGAAGACTCATGTGGACAGGTTGCTGGCAGCGGGCCTCGGGGGAGGTCAGCTTCTGAGTGCCAAGATTGCTTGATTCAGAAGCCTCAAATACATGAGTGCAGAAAGGGGAGCTAGCCTGCTCTTAGTGGTGGTAGTTAAGGAAGAGGTTTGTCACCTCTTAATTGTCACCGCTTAATTTAGGTTTGTTATTAAGGCTTCCTGCCAGAGTTGGGTAAAATAAGTAGATTAGTCCATGAGTAGATTCCTTTATGCAATCAAATTGCTGCTACTGTGCTTTAAAATACATTGTCATTGTTCCAGGATCTGTATTTGGAATATTACATTTTGTCTTTGCAGATTGGCTTCTAGTACTGACTATAATAAGTTCTTCAAATGTCTCTATGTGAGCGCTTATGTACGTGTCTGGCTATTTGCTCTCTGTTTGGAGGTTTAGAAAACTGCTTTACTAAATGATGAAAGCAAAGTAGCACTTTAACTGGTCACAGTACTTTTAAAATCACTTTAAAACTTACCAGTAAAAAATCAGGGGAGGAAAGCCCTCAGATCATCAACTTCTTAGTATTCATTTTTTAAGTATTCTTGAGAGAAATATCTGCATTTGTTCACCTAAGAAAAGAAGGCAGAGCATTAAAAAGGAGAGCTTTAGGTCAATAAATGCTAATTCAATAAAATGCTAATTTTTTTTTTTTTTGAACAGCAGCATCTGAGAAATACTTGGTATAAGTAAATTTTTTTATCTTTAACTCATCTGAAATGTGTGTCTTTATTTAACAAAATTATTACAGTGAAATGGTAGACAGGAACAGAGAAATAAGATTTATTAAAAAAACATAGATCCTAAATCAAGGCAATAGTGCTGGAAAATTCAGTGACCTCACAAGCTCAGAGAGAAGAGAAACTTCTGCTAGTCCAGACAAAAAACATTCCCATCCCCAAGAACCTGCAGCTGAGATGCAGCTGTCGTTATAATTTTGATTTGGCACATTACTTGCTATTTACTACAATTATGTAGCTTTGGAGGTTGTCCACACATGGATCTCTGACATTCTCTTTCAGAGCTCTGCTTTAGGCTCAGCCCTGGACAGGCAGAGTTTATGGCTCGAAGTTGGCCAGCTCAGAGCGCAGGCAGAACAAGATGCTTGTGCCATCTTCAGGTGACCCCGTGTGGCTTCAGGGAACCTCTCTGGCTCTCATCCTGCAACCCAAACTCAACCAGCAAATCGTGGAGCTCATAGAGAGTCCAACTGACCTCAGTGAACTGTGTTTTGGTATAAAAGTTGTTCCACGCAGGTCAGACTTTAGGATCCATAGAACTATAGGTATTTATGTACTGGATTTATTCATAGCTTTGGCTCATTTTTCTTTATGCGTTTTCAGTTTCATTTGTGTTTTAGTTGCCTTTTCTAGTGAAATGTACAATGTGCGTAACCGAATTTACTTTCTCAATTTCTAGATGTGTGGTTTTTAACAATCGGGGAACTGCTGGTGAGGAGCTATTGGTAAGGATGACTTTTAAGATAAACATCTCTCACATATAAGCAGTATAAATTAAATATGGATTCATTTTTGTCTATTTGTACAGCTGGATTTAAATGAGAGAAACTCACAGCATCTGTTGAAAATGCAGAGAGGAGAATCTGGTCATCTGGTGGATCAATCATGTACCAGTATTCATCTTTTATTTGAAATTTCAAAGAGGCCAACTGGTCAAAACTCAGTTTTTGTAAACATTTCGGTTTAGGAAATAATTTTAATTCTTCATATCTTGTTATGATTTAACCCCAGCCAGCAATTAAGCACCACGCAGCTGGTTGCTCCCTTCGTGGCTCCCAGTGGGATGGGGGAGAGAATGGGAAGAGTAAAAATGAGGCAAATCGTGTGTTGAGATAAGAACAGTTTAATAACCGAAATTTATTATTATTAATAATAAATTGTAACGAAAAGGAAAATAACAAAAAAGAGAAAGAGGTAAACCCCAAGAAAGACAAGTGATGCAAATGCAAAACAGTTGACTGATGCCAGCCGGTTCCCAAGCAGCGCCCCTGGCTGGCTGCCCCCGGTTTATATACACAGCATGACGTCGTACGGTGTGAAACATCCCTTTGGCTGCGTGGGGACACCTGTCCCAGCTGTGCCCCCCCTAGCTTCCCGTGTACCCCCAGCCTTCTCACTGGCAGGGCAGGGGGAGAAGCTGAGAAGTCCTTGACTTAATGTAAGCGCTGCTGAGCAGCAGCTAAAACCTCAGTGTGTTGTCAAGGTTATTCTCATCCTAAATCCAAAACATAGCGCTATACCAGCTACTAGGGAGAAAATTAATTCCATCCCAGCTGACACACTTCTAATACTAAAATGAACAATCCTTGCCCATTTCTTTTCAAAAATACTACAGTATCTAAAATGCACAGATACAAGGAATTCTACTAAACCAATGGAATTTTCTCTAGTTGTTTTAACATAGAAATCCAAATAAAAACTATCATAATTACTTTCCCAGTTGGCGATATGAGTTTAAAATAGACTTTGATATGGTTAAAAAAGTTGTGCTATTAAAATGGATCTATATTATCTGCTAATGAGTTAATGAGTGATAGCCATATCCTAAAAGTTAAACATGTTCTTGTAATTTTCTCAGCGATTATGACACAAACTCAGTGACAAAAGACATTTTGTGTCTTTGCAACAGACATATCGTGTTTGCTTAGAAAGAACTGGCAATTCCACAAATGAGAAAGTCTTGAAGCTGAATGTTTTCTGCAGCCAGGGGCAAGGCATGATGAAATATTGCTGAATAAGCTTTGTTTCCTCACATGCGTTTTGTTGACAGTTCTGCAGCTGGAATGAATGTGCATAATACTCGGTATTGTTTTGCATTTTTTAATCCCCTGGATTCAAACTTTCAAAAGCTCAGAATGTTTTCCCATAATCAGATAAGGCATTTCAATGCAAATATTGCCATGTTAAGAGTAGTTTTCTGCATAGTTTGGGAGACGGACCCACAAAGCAGTTTTGTGACACACAAAGTCCTTATTGATGAATTTTTGAATCGTTAGGAGAAAAGATCTCTTGTTTGGATGCATTGTGTGTATTTTACTGTAATCGGATTTACATCTTTAAGCTTTATAAGATCTTACTGTGAAGCAAACCAGCTGAAATTATCACATTTTCTGCAAAGGGGTTTCTACATTTTAATATAAAATCCCTAGTTAATGAGTTTGACGCACAGTTGAGCACCACAACAGAAATTAGTCATGCAAGTACTTCTTTTTTCTAGTCTTTTTAAAGATGGACTCGAATTTACATCCAATAAATACAGTATTTAAAGAATCAATTTTAAAATTATGTTCTCATTTGTTATTGAAAGTCAGTGTGAATTATTGTTATCAAATATGAGGTTGACCACAGCCAATGTGCGCTAAGATGGTGTTTTAAAATATCTTCATACAATGAGTAGACAGGCAGACATGAAAGTGTCACGAATTACCTGAAATCAAACCACAGCACATCTCTGTAGTTTTATAAACTTTTAATCAAATACACTTTCACTTAGAATACATTAGACCCCAGTTGCCAAAAATAATTTATTTTTCCTTGTAAAGTTGACAATTAAGATAAAACACATTCACACTGTTTATAATGAATAGGGTGAAGAGTGATTCACGTGGATAACAACTGGAAATGCAACATAAATGCAAATGAAAAACACTTCCATTTCAATTATACAGATTTAGCTTTTCTTTCCTTTTTTTTTTAATCTTTGACTTCAGTATTTCAATATTCTTGTTAAATGTACTTTAAGTAATTAGTTTCATCTAATTAGGCTTGTTAAAATCGCCCACAAATATCCAGGCTGTTTAATGGAAAGCAACTTAAAAAATACACCCTTGAAAAACATTGTTGATTCAGGCAACAAATAGGTTCAATTAACTCATAAGAAAGTATTTTTATGTTTAGTTTTAATACTTATACTGAATTTTGACAAGCCAGCCACTACCTATAGTTAAGTCAAGGTCACTAACACGTTAGCAACTCTATAGCTAAAAGCTCGCATTTGCTGCAAATACAATCTAGAGGACACCATTACAAACCCCTGTATTTTACTGTGATTCTTATTATATCTAAAGGCACTGATCTCCCTCCTACTGCTCCAGGTGAGGCTCAGAAGCTATGCTTATCCTGCAAAAGCAAGGAATGAGTTATCCAAGTCTCAGTTCCAAGTCTCAGTTCAAGATTTGAAGAGGCAGTGATGGTAGATAGAGAAGGGATAATATATTTGTTTCATTGCTATAGTTAGTAGAATATTTCAATAAATTAGGTAAAGGGCACCGCTGAATTATCTATTTGTTTGCTTGTATTGTGTGTAGAATGCAAATACTGGCTACTTTTCAAATGCCAGTTGGCAGAACTTGAAATATAATATTTTCTTTTGCATCTGAGTGCGGATGAAGATGGTTAAATTGTCATTATAACTTTATTTTCTGCAAATTGCAGCCTTTGTGATGTATTTCCATTTCCTCAGGGTGTTCTAAAACACCCATGGCTCTCTAGCTCTGATCGAGTTCTTCCTAGTTTAGCTTTGTGTTCAGATTTTGTCTGATGACCTGGAAGTTGCAGGTGCCGAAGATATTTGTCACCTGTTTTATTTTGCAATGATAGCAAGTATAACTCCTTCCTCCACCTCCTCGTGGAACACTCTGGGTTTATATTTGCCATTTAGCACAGTTTCACCATAAAGGCTAAATTTATCTTGTTATATAAATGATCCACTGTTCAGTTTGCTTTGTCCTTAAAGGATAATACAAAAGCTTATGATGGCATTTTTCCCTCTGACTCCTTGCAGACACCAAGGACTTACTGTGCAGCAAACACAGAGGATTTAGAGGCCGTTATTCATCACATACACAGCTTGCACCCCTCAGCACCATTCACAGCAGCCGGTGTTTCTATGGGAGGGTAAGGTATTACCTAACACAAGTCTCAGCTTAACTATGATCATGAAATAAGGCTGATGGTAAATTATTGCTCTGCAATACTTGCATTGCTTACTGAACAGCAACGAACTTGGGTCTGTCTCCAACAGTCAATATTCAGGAGACTTTTAGGAACTTCCTATCTTTGAGGCTTTTAGCTCTCTGTCAGGGTCAAAATTGGCCTGATGTGTTTCCATTCCAAAGGTCAAAACTGGCTAAGGTTCAAAAGTTGGTGGGGGTGGAGAAAGACGGGAAACACTGACAGACAGATTGACGACCAAACAGGTGGGCCATACAATCCTTGAAAACTACAGAGGCTGTCTTTAGATGAGAGGGATAAAAAATAGGAACTAGAGCTAATGTACCATGTTTCTTAGCAACAATCTGAAAATTACAAGATTGATCTATGCTGTATTTGGATTTTGCAGTGTGTGGGTAGGTTGAGCTGGAAGAGATGTGGGTATTTGTTCTGTCTGGCTCAGGAGCAAGAAGTAGTATTGTTGTTGAAGCCAGTATGGGTTGATACAGCATGTGGTATTAAGACTTGCTGTGTCCTGGCTTCTCTCCAGAAAGCAGAGCTAGAACAGACAATGACAGCACAGTTTCTTAGGAAAACCACTGCTAGAAGCTGGGAGAAATGTTCAGACAGCCTCTTGAACGAAAATCTTAGGAGAGGAGAGCTTCAGCTAGAAATACTGCAGACACAGTGGTAACTTCCTGAGACTTCCATTCTTTCTGGAACATTTTATGGAGGGTGGGCAGATATAGCCTTGTATATTGATATTAATCTACTAACAACTTGTAGGAACTTTGGATAAATACACATTTGTTCAAGCAATGTAGTTAGTGATAATCAAAACAAGTAACTTGGAAGCCTTTTAAATCAGGCCAACCTTTTTCCATTCATGTTGCTGGGATTTTTCCAGTGTCTTCAGTATGAAGAAATCTTTCCAGTACATCAGTGTCTGCCTTGCTGAGAAGCCCAACATTTGGCATAGTGCTCCAGATGCAATCTCCTAAGTGCTAAATACGGGAAGATAATCTCTTCCCTAAATCTGCTTGTTTTGCTCTTACTAACAAAGCACAGTAAGTCACTATCTGTCTTCATTGCTGCGAGGGTGCATCGCTAAATCATGTTCAGTTTGCTGACATCTTTTTCAGCAAAGCTGCTCTCTGTCCAGTCATTGATCTGTCTTAGGTGCAGGACTTTGCATTTGCCTTGGTTGAACTTCATGAGGTTTCTGGCAGCCCGTTTCTCCAGCCTGTTGAGGTCCCTGTCTTCCAGTTCACCAGCCGCTCCGCACAATTTGACTTGCAAGCTTACCAAGGCTGCATTCCATCGCATCATCCATTTAATGAAGACTTCACATAGTATTGACCCCACGAGGAACGCTACTAGTAACTGGTCCAGCCATTCCAGTTGGACTTCAAGCTCCTGATCACGACTTCTGAGCCTAGCAGTCTAGTCAGTTTTCCACCCACATTGCAATTCATCTGTCCAAACTGTGGTCTTCCCATCTGGCTATGTGGAGCCCATGGAAAACTGTAAAAAGCCTTGCTCATGTCAAAATAAGCAACACCTACTCCTTTCCCCTGATCAGTGGAGGCAGTTAACTCATTATCGAAGGCAATCAGATTTTCTTCAACCTTGGTAAATCCATGCTGGCTGCTATCAGGCACCTCCTTTACCTTTACATGCTTGGAAGTGGCTTCCAGAGGATATTCCCAAAGCGCTGAGGTTAGGCTGACCAGCCTGTATTTCCTCCTCCTTGCCATTCTTGTAGGTGATGCCTTTTTTCCAAGCATGAGTAATATCCCACAATTGCTGCAGCATTTCAAAAGTTGTAGAGAGGAGTCTCACAGTGACTGTGTCTGCTTCCCTCTGCAGCTTTGGTGTACCTCATTGGTCCCATTGATGTACCTATGTCCAGTTTACATAACTGGATCCTAACTCGATCTTCCTCTGCCGTGAGTAATAATTCACTCTCCATAGTCTGCTGCTACACACAGGGACCTGAGGACACTGAGAGGCACAGGGACCCGGGAGGCCTCCTAACTGCATCCCTGCATGCTTGGGCAATGACTGTTTCTCCCAGGCATCCCACCTGGCTTCCACCTTCAGAACACTTCCTTCTTGAATTCAGTCAGGAGTATTTTTTTTTTTCCTTCAGGTGGTCTTCTGTCACTCTTGCTGAAGTTCCTTGCACATCAGAATGTACCATACTTGTGCTTTATGATCAATTATCTTTAAGGTCAAATGGTGCTCCTAGACTGTGCCCATTAGGGACGTCTCACATGGAATCCTGCTAGCCAAGTCCCTGACAAAATTAAAGCAACTCTCCTCAAGTTCAGTATTGTACTTCTGCTGCTTACCTTCCCTGCTAATTTTTGAGCTTAAAAATTCACCATCGAATAATCTTAGCATTTGTGATCATCTTTGTGTCCCTCTTCTGGACCCGCTCTAACAGATCCATGTCCTTCCTGTGCTGAGGGCTCCAGAACTGAATGCAGTACTCCAGGTGGGGTCTCACGAGAGCAGAGCAGAGGAGCAGAATCGCCTCCATGGAATAAAGTGATGCATATATAAAACCACATTTAACTGGCAATGGTGAACGCCAAAGAAGCGTCTGCAGTCCGGGCCTGTTTCAATGACGACGTGCAGATTTAAAGCACAGTAGTTCTCTGTCAGTAGCTTAATGTGTGGCGCACCGTTACACTAGAACCAGGGCCAGGGTGTAGTAGGTGAAGCACCAGGTTTTCAGGGCCGAAGATGCAGGAGAAGGTAGCCATTCTGCGACTGGTGCAAAAGACCAGTTTGGCCCTTAGTGCTGCTTCTGCCCTTGGCTTAACCTAGCTGTGGTATCCTAAATAGTGGCAAAGCCTGTTAGTGTGTCACGGGGAATCTGTGTTGTGTTCCTGGCTTTTACCTCCCGACCAACTCTGGGTGAAATTAGGCAAGATGGTCCAGCTTGCTCTTCCAATATGTTTTTAAAGTACTAAACCACAAAGAGAAAGCATATACTTAATTGTACAGAAAACTGGAAAAGTCTCCTATCATCCACACGGGGACTGTTTCTGTGCTTCAAAATTAATTGGAGCACTTGCATGTTTAAAATTAAGCAGGAGCAGAGATCTCACCAGGAACATATTGTGAAATCATCCACTTCTTTTAGTCTTACAGTAGTTTTTGTTATCTATCCCTTTTCAACATTTTTCAAATAGCCAGTTAATCTACACAGAACACAGTCGTCCAATTAGGAATAAAAATCGACGTTTGCTTCGGGAAGGTGTAAATGAAAGCCCACTTGTTCTATTGATCTTCAGTAGGTATTATTTTGAAAAGGGGCTTTGTTTTTTAACACAAAGGTTCCTAGACCTTCTCTCTACCGCACAGATTCTGTGAATTCTTTTAGAGCAGTGGCTTCTTCTACTACCACAACTTTATTTTCATGGATTTATGGTTCAGTTTTCTTACAGTGACTGGGTGACTCTCAGGTTCCTCCTTTTCTCTGGGTGAGAGCAAACACATGTGACCTCACTCCTGTATGTGCCACTGGTGACTCTCCTTGTCAGGTTCAACCATGTGAGCTGATGGCAGGAGCCCATTCCCAAATGCTGTTTGCTTTTCCTGCTGTTTCTTACCAACTGGCAAGTCTTTGGTAATACCAAAGCCTGGTTTCCCTTTTGTGCTGCTGTTCAGTGATCTGGTAGCTGGTGCACAGGGATAGCCTCTGTGGTGGCAGGCAGGTTCACAATGTCTTGGCTCTAAAGGCGGCTGTCCCTTGAAGTGGTTGGTGATGCCAAGAGTGCTGGCAGTCCAGGGAGCTATATTAAGCTGTAGAACTTGTAATGTTTTGAATTAAAGGTTTGGTATTAAAATTCTGGTTGGAAACTTTCGGGCCTCAGGCAGTAAAGTAAGACTTCACAGCTTTTCTGTTAGTATTTTTCTTTCACTCTCTTCCTGCCATTTTAATTTTTCTGCGTTTGAAGGATCAGGTATTGATGAGCTCTCCCAATTTTTTGACTCAACTATACATCATCAGCAGAGACTCTTAAGTTGCGATTGGTCAGAAAGGCAAGGCTTTAACCATTTATTTGGCACATAACTGTGTTTCACAAGTTTTATTCATTGTCCAACACTTCATTCTTTACATACTTCATGTTAAAGAACGGCTGTGTCCTCTCATATATGTGAGGTGAGGTAAAGGCATTCCCTTCAACTCAAAAAACAGGTTCGTGGTGAGGCAGGCGTGCCAGGGGCAGCTTGCGTTTGTCAGGCACACTGATCAGGTTTATCAGATCAGGAAAAGCAAGAGCTTATAAAACAGTAAAGCTTACTAACAACTTGGGAATACCTGTTCCATGAGTAACATACATTTATTTGACCTTTTCCTTCCTTTTAGTGATATAAAGAGGACTAGTACATCTCTATTTACTTCTAAATGCACTCCTACCCACGTCCTACACAGTGCACTCAGTTCCTCTCTGACAGTAGAGAAAGAAAGCAAACTTCACGAGTCATACGTTGATCACATTGACTACCTGTCAGAAGTATTAGGAACAATAGTGGGTCTGGTACAGGAAACTGTTGAAAAATAGACAAAAAGCTAGCTGATTGTTATATTTGCTTTAAATTGAAGCAAACAATTTGATAGTGTGTATATATATATGTTTCTGTTTTTCATTTCTGTTTGTAGCATGCTTCTTTTAAATTACCTGGGCAAAACTGGCAGAGACACTCCTTTAATGGCAGCTGCAATTTTCTCTGCGGGTTGGAATGTTTTTGAATCTGTAGAATCTCTGGAGAAGCCACTAAACTGGCTTCTTTTCAACTATTACTTGACTACTTGTCTACAATCCTCTATCACCAGGTGAGTTGCCTCTAAGCTATTTAGCAAGGTGGAAGGATGTTAGCATGAGATCTACAGCAGGTATAATAATACTGGCAAGATTAAAGCTATAACAGCACCTCACATGGCTGTTCTGTGTGCGGAGATGAGGGTGGTGAGGCCCTGGCACAGGCTGCCCAGGGAAGCTGTGGATGCCTCGTCCCTGGAGGTGTTCAGGGCCAGGTTGGATGGGGCCTTGAGCAGTCCAGTCTGGTGGGAGATGTCCCTGCCCATGGCAGGGGGTTGGAACTGGATGATCTTTAAGGTCCCTTCTGACCCAAACCATCCTAGGATTCTATGATACTATGATTCTTCTGTAAGTTTTGAAACCAAAAGGATCTTTGCAAGGAAAATTGTCAATAGTGTGACTAAATTTCTCTGCTTCTCAAGGGCTTTGGCACAAGACCAGCAAACTTCTATATTTATGGATTAAATGAATGGATTTTTTAATTTTTCAGACATACATGTATTAACTTTGAACGTATATGTATCAATACTGATTCTTTTAAGTCAGCATTGGCTGCAAAGCCATACAAGGACCATGTTCACTCTTTGCTTAATAAAATTAGGGTGTATTCTTTATTCCCAAATATTTAGTTCTCTTATCTTTGGCATCTTTCTCATAGCTTATACAGGTTTTTACTATGTTGCTGGATGTACTTGCATAGGAATGAACAATTCTTATGCTTTTGGTTTCCAGACAGATTTTTCATGTGACAGAAAATCAAAACCAAGCATGTTCTTGTTAGAGAGTTATTTCTATAAATGTATCTGCAAAGCAGAGGACTTCTACATCTGTTTATATACAAAGAAACAAGCCTTCCAATTTTTCTCTCTTTTTAGGCATCGACAAATGTTGGAGAAATTATTTGATATAGATCTCGTGATGAAGGTACGTGAAACTGTTACTTCTGCGTTAACTGGATGCTGTTTTCCAAATGCTGATGTATTTCCCTATCTGAATTCTGTATTTCAGGCTAGAACTGTTAGAGAATTTGATAAGCAGTTCACTTCAGTCATGTTCGGCTACCCTACAATCGATGATTACTATGAAGACGCTAGCCCATGTCGCAAGCTGAAGTCAGTAGGAATTCCAGTTTTATGTCTAAACTCTGTAGATGATGTTTTCTCACCAGGTCACGGTAAGTTTAGGCTTTTAAAAATATATTTATCTGTATATGCTATTGTTAAGACAAATGACATAGGTCTGAGAATAAACTCAGACCTATGTGTAGAGGTGTATTTAAATGTTACTTGTACGTAGGATCAAAACTTCCAGGGATGGATCAGCCTTGCAGTTTGCTTACAGTGTAAGACACATAAAACAGCTGATGATGGAGAGACCTGATTTGTACAGAGGGCAGAATACAGAATGGGATGGCAATCATTAGCCATTAGTAGACTCTTTGTAGTCAAAAGAAGGGAATATGCACATTTAAGGTGCGAGTTACCTCAGCGTAAGGAAGATGTCAGATGCATTGCCCTCTCAGAAGCACCCATGTCTATTCACTAAGTGCAAATACATCCTATGATGAGGAACTTGGATTCAGGTGTATGGATTGTAGACAGAGTTCAATGAAAGTGAAAACAAGTGATTTTTTATTGCCACTTTTCAACTCGGTCCCTACAATGAATGTCTGGGAGTTGCTTATGTTTCAGATGACTCAAAATCCCCCACCATTAATTTCAGTGCCACCTCAAGTGCCTGAAAGTTAAAAGTACAAAAAAAATCATAGAATCATAGAATAGTTTGGGTTGGAAGGGAACTTAAAGATCATCCAGTTCTAAGCCTCCTGCCATGGGCAGGTACACATGCCACTAGATCAGGCTGCCCAAGGCCCCGTCCAACCTGGCCTTGGACACCTCCAGAGATGGGGCAGCCACAGCTTCCCTGGTCAACCTGCGCCAGTGCCTCACCACCCTCATAGTGAAGAAATTCTTCCTTATGTCTAGTCTAAATCTGCCCCTGTCTAGTTTATACCCATTCCCCCTCATCCTGTCACTACAAGCCTTTGTAAACAGTCCCTCCCCAGCTTTCTTGTAGAACCTTAATCTACTGGAAGGTCACTATAAGGCCTCCTCAGAGCCTTCTGTTCTCCAGGCTGAACAAGCCAATCTCTGGGGTAAGGGAAGAGAATTAGACAAAGTGAGCTCCTAGATGGAAGCACATTGAAATTAATAAGAATTAACTAGAAGATGAAGCAACAGTATCAGCTAAGTAACAGATAAGCTGAAAACTATTTCCCTTTCCTTCCTATTTTCTGACAAACACACGATCATTATGATCATTTTGCTTTTGATCTGGAGATCAAAACCCTGTTGCTCACTGCCTTAAACAGATGGGCTTGCTCCTGCAGTCTGTGTACTGGTTATAGTGTCTGAGAAGAGGGGGAGAACAAAAGCTAATGTAGAGGAAAACCACTACAATGAACAATGAACAGCTGGTTGAGGGGTGGGTCTTAAGCAGTGAACACCTGACACCTTGAAATATGAAGTTTAAGCACTTTTATTTCAGGGAAGCTTTCTTCTGCCACCACAAGTCAAATGAGATTCTTGTAGAATGAGTCAAGAAACCAAAGTGAGTAGGCAAACAGAATAGAAGAGCAAAGAGAAGAATGAAGGAACTGGAAAAGGCTCAGTGTGTATTTGTAGTTCATCTGTGCACAGCTTTACAACACACAGAGAAACACACACACACTTCTATTACTATTTATAATCAAAGACCTGTTAGAGACAAATGTGACATCAGTACTCCAATAGAGCGCACTAGAAAAAGGCAGTCTGATTTTTACTCTTCTTGAACAAAAAGCATCCATGCTATGCATGAACAATATAAAGAGGTGATGGCTACCTAATATGAGGGAAAAAACAGTGACTCTGCATTAGCCAGCCTACTTGTCCCTTACATTTGCCAAAACAGAGGCTTAACATAAATAAGATCTGGGCAAACATAGCAATATTCTTCCAGAATACTGCATCTATCTTTAACAATTTGCAGTTCAAGGTCTTTTGGAGACAGAGTTGGTCCTTTTGTATTTACTAGCATCTGTGGGACTTTTTTTTTTTCCTTTAAATTGGCCTGTTGCTCCTTTCATTATAAGTATGTAATGTCCTGGAAATCATAGAATCATAGAATGGTTTGGGTTGGAAGAGACCTTTAAAGCTTATCTAATCAAACCACCCTGTGATAAGCAGGGACATCATCAACCAGATCAGGTTGCTCAGAGCCCCATCCAACCTGACCTCTAATATATCCAGGGATGAGGCATCTACCACCTCTCTTTCCAACCTGTTCCAGTGTTTCACAACCCTCAGCGTAAGATTTCTTCCTCATACCTTGTCAGAATTGAGCTCAGTTTGTGGTTTCTGTTCTGCCGTGAAGTAGTAACTGTAGCAGGAGTAAGCTAGCTAATTAGCTCAAATAACAACGGCAGTGAACCAGGTGGTGTGCCTCTGTCCCTAGAGGATTAGTTAACCTTTTCGAGCCTATTACCCCAGGACCTTACTTAGCTAGATAAAAGGTAGTGCAGGTACTCCATCCCCTTGTCTCTTCATTTTAGGCTATAACCTTCAGCTCTCAAGAGCTAACAACCTTGACGCCCTGAAATTCAATCTGAACACACGAAAACACTTCTTTACTGTGAGTCATGGTCACGGACAGGTTGTGGGGTCTCCATCTATGGAGATACTCAGAAGCTGACTGCACACAGTCCTGGCCAGCCTGCTGTAGGTAACCTGCTTGAGCGGGGTGGTTGGATCTCAAGAGGTCTCTTACAGCCTCAATAGTGCTATGGTTGGGTAGTTTGACTTGCCAAAAGAGTGAGTCCCCTGGAGTAGAGCTGAAGCAGGTCTCTCCTCCCTGAAGCTGTTTTCTGAAAGAAACACAGCTCTTGGTGAGTAGTGGATTACAGGGATGGTCTCATGTGTAGGATTAAGTATCAAACCTGTTGTTAGAATGCCTTGGAAGCCTTGCAGTGTAGAGGAGGGTGAGGTAGAGCACCAGCACTTCTGAAACAATAAATGTTAGAGTCTGCTGTAAGAAGCATCCATCTCTCCATGAAAATGTTTGGGTCTCTTTTATTCCTTGTTCACAGAGTTAGTGCTTTTGGCTGTAAATGGTTGCCCTTGTGATGACAAGTTTACCTTAGAAAGGTCTATCAGGACAATGCTGATTTACAGTTCATAGCACAACTTCTTTATTTGCTTGCACTGTGCACCTTTAGTGTGAAAGTTGTGCTGGCAGGAGGTACAGGGCACCCTGATTTGCAGCCTAGAATTTATGGCTGCTGCCATCAGTTACTGGAGTTCATTCATCTTGACACTTTTGCGGGCTGTTTTATGTTAGCAAACATAAAGGGCTGGTGTTAACTCTTAATTCTGACAACTGGCTTGTTTTTTTCTGACTTAAAAGCGCGTGGACCCATGTAAGCCTGCGGCAACCAGCGGCACTTTCCACTCACACTGTATAATGGATTCAAAGCCAGAGAATTTCTTCTCAGCCAGACCCCAGTGTGCTGTTGGCTTTGGGCAGTGGTTATTTCATGCCTCATCTCTCCCAGTAATACCTACCACCTTTTAAGCTACCTTCCACCTCTGTTGTAGGTAGCTGTAGTTTCTGACAGCTGGGAAACAGGCTTAGAAAACTTATTAGAGAGAAAGCTGTGCCAGAATTCCTTTGTGTTTAAATATCCCTTAGAAAGCCAGACACATTTATCTTCCTATAGCAGAGCTTAGGGCATGCAAACCCAAGTCTGCTTTGTCACTACATAAAAGCAACAAGAGAGACTGTCCTTAAAAAGCACAGATGCTGTCTCTGTTGCCTCTTACTACCTGATCCCTTCTTCTCATGTAGATCTTTGCTACCCCTTGTGTCTTCCAGCAATTATTTTTTAATATATTGTGAAAATGTCCCTTTGATCTCAATCCAGTATTAGGAAGAACCAATTCATTTGCAGTCCTCCCTTAATGTTGCTGTTGAAAGCCCATTGAGCTTGGCATCTGATGTACCTGTAGTTTAATTCTGGAATGCAGTTCTCATATTACATAATACTAACTAAGGAAAACAAATGCTTTCTTCATTGCATGACACTTCTCTCACCGTAGCTAATTTAAACAAGCCATTGCTTCAGGAGATACGTAAAATAACCAAGCTGGGCCTTTTTATTTTTTAAGTGTCAAAAATAAATCAAGAAGATGGAATGATAGCACTCATTATCAGTGTCATGTTTAACTTCTGATCTGAAGTGGCATTTTTCTCCTCAGAGACTTTAAACAGTGTATTAGGCAACTGACTTAAATTTCACTATACTAATGCCTGGCTAATTGCCACTGGTGAGCATTGTGGCCAAGCTGAAAGGCTGCCCTGCAAGCTAGGTACCATGCCAGCTCCCTCCTGAGCCGCTGTGCCAAAAAAGCGCATGTCTGAAGCTCAGTTATACTCTTTATTGATTTCTCTGAACCTTTTCTGTCCCTCTGAATCCAAATTTGGAGTAATTGCTCTTAGGTGTTATTTTGCACCCTATTACGTAAAAAGCACAGTTGAATGAAGTTGTCTGGAGAGACCAAATGGCCAAGGAATGCCCAGACAGAGGTGTCCAAGGCCAGGCTGGATGAAGCTTTCAGCAACCTGACCTAATAGAAGGTGTCCCTGCCCACGGCAGAGGGGGGGAACTGGATGATCTTTAAGGTCCTTTCCAGCCCAAACCATTCTGTGATTCTATGAAATCAACCAAATAACGGAACAGAAAGTCTGACACCAGTGTCTTATTTAATCTGGCGCTGCTTCATATGCATTTTTTTTCCTATTGTTCCTTTTTAAAAAGTACTTGTTGCAAAGAACATACCACAAATGGATTTTGAATGAGGTAATTCTGCACATACATATTTACATTGTGGTTCTGTGATCACAAATAACAGGTCTGTTCCTGCTGGATCAAACAGCAGCACAGATTTTGGTCAGCAGAAACAAAAGCAGAAGGTTATATGTGGACAAAATCAAACAGAAGTATGTTTTGGCATGCATGCCATCCTATATCCTAGAGTGCATGTGCTCAATGCTGGACACGCAGTGCTCAATTCCTCTGCCCTTTATGTGACAGAATTTGCTCTGTTGCATTGTGGGTTTATTTGTGAATGGCTACCAGCCCCTAGAGACAGCCTAGAGTAAAGTACCACACTGCTGCCAAGCATTGTTTCCATTTTGGTACTAGAGAGCAACACAACATATTCAGTTCTCTCCTGAGAAGCTGCAGAGCAAGAAACTCTGCTGGGAAGGAGTCATACAAATGGTTACCCAACTGTACCACGAGTAGCTGTGCCAAGGGCAGGCGTCCTGCTCACTGCAGGGGAGGTGAGAGCAGAGAGGTAACAGCAGGTCAAATGTGGCAGGTTTGCAGACGACACTAAGCTGGGTGGAAGTGTCGATCTGCTGGAGGGTCGGGAGGCTCTGGAAAGGGATCTGAACAGGCTGGACCACTGGGCAGAGTCCAATGGCATGAGGTTTAACAAGGCCAAATGCCGGGTCCTGCACTTGGGGCACAACAACCCTGTGCAGTGCTACAGACTAGGAGAAGCCTGTCTAGAAAGCTGCCTGGAGGAGAAGGACCTGGGGGTGTTGGTTGACAGTGACTGAACATGAGCCAGCAGTGTGCCCAGGTGGCCAAGAAGACCAATGGCATCTTGGCTTGTATCAGAAACGGCGTGACCAGCAGGTCCAGGGAGGTTATTCTCTCTCTGTACTTGGCACTGGTGAGACCGCTCCTTGAATCCTGTGTTCGGTTCTGGGCCCCTCACCACAAGAAGGATGTTGAGGCTCTGGAGAGAGTCCAGAGAAGAGCAACCAAGCTGGTGAAGGGGCTGGAGAACAGGCCTTATGAGGAGTGGCTGAGAGAGCTGGAGTTGTTTAGCCTGGAGAAGAGGAGGCTGAGGGGAGACCTCATTGCTCTTTACAACTACCAGAAAGGAGGTTGTGGAGAGAGGGGAGCTGGCCTCTTCTCCCTAGTGATGGGGGACAGGACAGGAGGAAATGGCCTCAGGCTCCGCCAGGGAAGGTTCAGGCTTGACATCAGGAAACAATTTTTCACGGCAAGGGTCATTGGGCACTGGAACAGGCTGCCCAAGGAGGTGGTTGAGTCACCTTCCCTGGAGGTGTTTAAAGGATGGGTGGATGAGGTGCCGAGTGTCATGGTTTAGTGTTTGATAGGAATGGTTGGACTCGATGATCCTGTGGGTCTTTTCCAACCTAGTGATTCTGTGGCACCTACTAAAAATCCTCACTGCAGGTAGAAGGAAATGACAGAGTATTCAGCACAGTCCTACAGCTTGTGATAATTCCCTGGCAGAATTCTGCTGTAAATGCATGTTGGTTAGAATTGGGAGAACTTCAGGATGGGGAAGATGACATTCGTAAAGACCTGTATGCAGCTGACACCTCGCCTGGCACAGAAGATAGCCAGCACCCTAGTGCTGGCAGGCATCTAGGAGAGGGCTGCTGTAGCTGTTCAGAGGCAGGCAGCACGTGGCACCCACGACAGTATTGCCAATCAGTTTGAGAATGAATAACATCAGCAAAGTGATTGGGAGGTATCATTACGCTGGTAACCTCTGCATGACAGGTATGCAGAGGTGTCAGGGAACTTCTGCAGCTGTTGGCACAGCAGAGGAGACATTTACTGTCATCTCCCTTCCACACACCCCAGCAAAGCACCTTCTTGGCAAGAAAGGATATTTCTCTATGCCCTTTGACACCGATCTGACAAAGTGAACAGTCATCACATTCTTGCATAATCTTAGCTAAACAGGAGCTGGGTTTAGGCCAGCGTGCAGCTGATCTGAAGTCCATTAGGATCAATGGAGTCTTCATGTTGTCTCTGATTCTTGGAGATCAATCTGTCTTTCCTCACACACTCCTCACCATACCTTTCCACGTAAGCCCATCCATTAGTCACCTCAGCAACCAGGGAGGCAGCTGCAGAACGGCCGCACAAAATGTGATTCATTGCCTGAAGCAGGAATGGGGGCCTCAGGCTTTAGTCTGATCCCCACTTCACTGTGGGGACTCTGTTCGATATGGTCCATGCATTGCAGAGAGCAGAGGAGGAGCAGGTACAGTTAAGTGGGCAAATTCCTGTGCAGTCGGCAGAAGCCGACGTGTACTGTCTTTGTACATGGCAGTGTGTTCATCCACAGAATCCAAGGGAGCCAGATCAGAGATTGCTGGGCAGGTGCACTGAGGCAAAACTCGAGAGGAGTACTTGCCAAGTCTGGAGTCTGAAAATGATGCATGTTTTGGATTGCAAGAAATAACACATTGTTTTCTGCATCTCTTATTTTCAGCCTGTGCTATTTCCCAGTCAAGGCTGACAGGCCCCAGGCTTTTATTTCATTGACTTTTCTTTTTAGTCTTGCCTCAGTGTTGGTTTGAAAGGCACAGACACTGCGTATAGTATTTTCAGTTTTCCAGCTGAACAAAGGAAAAGCCAAGGGCTTCTTGTAGAGAGAGTGAAAAGCATGGTTTCTTCCACCTAGTAAAGAATCAAAATCACTTACTAAATGCTGGAATCTATAAACCACTTCGATGCATATAACTCTGAAAGGAGGAAAAGAGTGAAAGTAATTAATAGTACTGGAGGGCAAAGAGTCTCAGGTACTCTGCAAGAGAATCTTGATTGCACTCTGGAGCTCAGTCAGTGCTCCAATCAGGGCACAACCAAGTACCTTATGCTACGGGCACGGATGTTATAATGCAGCATTTATAAAGGCACTGACTCTGCTATGGATCAGGTGGAAAGTCGCGCAGCTGTTCACTGCAGTCATTGCATTCAAGATCTTGTACTCGGGCTGTGGGTCCTTCTCTGGCTCCGTGCTGTTACTCTCATTGCTGAAAACGAAGGCAGGTCAGCATCTGAAGTGCACAGCAATGAGTCTGCCAGCTTCCAAATGAAAGTCAGGAACTCAGCTATAAAGAAATTAGTGCTAGGCACGGATAATGACTATTTGAGCAGAATGAACTTTGAGATAGCAAATATATAAAGGAGTAAAGGAAAGCAGGCTCCTAGAAATGGGGGGAAGGGTATTTCTGAAGGAAGTTCAGTCAGGAAGGGACGTGGACAACTGAATCCTTCCCCCCCAAAAAATAAACATGATTAAAAGTCTCTCTTCAAAAATACTTCTTAATAAATAAGGCAGCAATAGAAATCCTGGGAGTGACTTGCTGCTTTGTGTTGTACTGCCAAGGCATTTTTAACTTAGCCGTATATGACCTAAAATCTTCATTTGCAGTTGTTCTTTTCTGCCAATCCAGAATAATCAAAAAACTTGAAGGACTTTTTTTCCCCCTTCCATTAAGTATGTTATTTGAACCTGGAACTTAAAAAGACATTCTTCTCTGAAGCATATTGCAGTTTCTGCCTGTTTGGGAGTATATTTCGCATACCTAAAATTTCAGAGGAAGTTGCTTAAAGTAACGTAATTTCTGTATCAAAAGCACAAACATCACAACTGCACAAAGCTCCACATTGTCTCAGACAGTTCATATGCTAAGAGTGTCATCTCACCACACTAAAATGCCATATCTGCAGTCTTCCTTTCTCTGTTGTCAGGCTGCGCAATGACCTTGATTTTCTTTCATAAAGGGAACTGTGGAGGTGATGGCACTGATTTAGACACACATGTGTGCATATTCAACATAAGATGCACTGGAGCCTCCCCTCCTGCACTTATCAAAATCAGCAGAGGTCTCAGGTGTATTTCACCGATGACGTTAAGCTATCTGGAGGCTGTCACTGCAAGGGCCACCTCACCACAGTCCTCGTCTGACTGGCCTCCTGCAGTTCATGTACTGGTGTTAGCATGGGGAACCAGATTAGGGAGCTGATCCAGCTGAAGAACTAACCCAGCAAAAGAAAAATCCTTGTAGTATCTGGTCTAGTAATCTAAATTCCAAGTTAAGTAATTTTTCTAGCATTCGGCAGAGAACCACTAACCTACTGGCTGACACTGAGCAGCTTTCTGTGTCCTTACGCAGTTGTTTGCTCTTCCTCTTTTTCTGTTTACCACACATATTTTGATTGTGATCTCCTCAGGGTGAAAACCATCTCCCAGTGTGTTTGTGTGGTGTGCTTTAAGTGTGCAGGTGTAAATGTATGGCAAACCAGATATAATGATGATAACCCAGGATGATCTTTAATATTAGCTGACAGGATTTTTTTCTGTAAGTTATCCTATAGTGACATTAAAGGTTTTGTGTTTGGAGTGTCCTACAAAAAGAATGGGATTCATAATTAAGGTTGTCATTTTTCAGTTTTTCCAAAGTTGGATATTGCAACACAGGTTAGAAACTACAGGCTCAATGGTCCTTTCACTTCCACAATTCATATGTAAACGTAAGTATGCATTAACATGGGGGTTGTTCCATCAGTAGGACTGAAAGAAAAATGAAACCCAGGCATTTCTGAAACTTTTACAGCAGACAGAAGAATCACACAGGTAAGGTGAGTTAATGATGAAGAGAGAAATGGCTTTTGACAAAGCTATGGTTCTACGTCCTGCAGTACGTGTATGTTAGTAGCATATGTTAATGTCTTGCATATTTGTTCATATATAGGATGTGAAACATTTAAGAGAAAATATTTATTGGCTGGTGTTTCACAGAAGAAGGACTTAAAATTTCTCCTCCCGCCCCTCCCTTTTTAGCCATACCAGTAGAAACTGCCAAACAAAATGCAAACGTTGCTTTGGTCCTGACATCGTGTGGAGGCCACATTGGTTTTCTGGAAGGAATTTGGCCAAGGAAGTGCACTTACATGGACAGAGTCTTCAAGCAGTTTGTGCAAGCTGTGTTTGAACATGGGAATAAAATCATTAACATGTAGCTTCGGACCGCTAGTAGTGTCACGTTCTGACAAGGGCAGTTAAGCTTAATGCACAAATTTAACTCCTGTAAGCCAGCAAATGGATAAAGTCCATTACTACATGCAAAAATATTTTTTGCCTAAGATTTTGTAGCAAGAAACTAAATTTTATGTTGTCACTTTTATATTTATTTTTAATATGCCTTACTAAGAATGACCTTAAACGAAACCGCATTCTGCATACATCAAATTGCACTTATCCAAAACCATCAAGTAAATGGATTATAATTCCTCAGGATTTTCATTTAAACCAGTATTTATTTAGGAGGCTTAATTTAGGTGGCTTTTAATATTAGAAGGGCAACACTCAAAATAGTATATATTATCCTGTCACATGTAGTACAAGGTGGCCCATTCCTTAGGGCACTGATGGTGAGAATCTTTAAACGTGAAAACAAAAGGAGGAGGGAACACAAAGAATCACTGGTTCTTCAAATAAGTCAAAATTTCAGCATGTTATTCTACAGCATTAGGATGATACCTGCTTTTGCTGTGTCTGAGAGTATTCAGATTTAGGGCTAGTTACTGTTTTTTAAACTACGTCAATGCCATACATGTCTTACATGATTATTTTTTAAACTTCTAATTTATAGTGTTTACATATAACCAAAAGATTCCTTTAAACAGTACTGTAATAACTTATGTAATTGAAAGACAGCTCACGTTTCAAAGTTCATGTAAAGCTGGGTGTTGTCATAGATTGTAATACATACTTGGTGTAACTGGTAAACTCGATGATTCTGTTATGTTTATATAATATTACACTGCAAGAACATTTTAGTTTTAAAGAATAAACATTAGATCATCAGGGAATTATTATATAATCCGCTTTACATTAAAAAAAGTAATTATCCAAACCCTTTGCCTTTGCTATTGTTTCAGGTAGTTTCTAAAAAGAATGTAACAAACTATTGAAAGAGAGCTGGGGGGGTTGGGGTGTCAGAGCCTCATCTCTCTGGTCTATTTCATTTGTCAGCACTTCAGCACAAGGTTGTCAAATCCTTGAAGCCTTTGCAAACAGGTTTCCGCCCTAGTGGTGTACAAGTTTGTGAGGATGAGCAGGAAATTGCTGTTCTCAGCCCTGAAATAGCAAGGGCCAATGCAAGGTCCTTGAGGAAAAAGGACAGTTGGACATAATATATTTAGAGACTATTGGGAAGTCCTAATTTAGGGCACACTGAATTTAAAAGCAGCTTTTAACAAGCTTCTGTAGAACTTCCACCTCGTGCTGATTACCGATTTGGCCCCAGCTACGCAAGATAAGGTGGTGAATATACCTTTCCATTTTTTCTGTCTTTTGAGCAGCAGGGTCAGTACAGGAAGAAAACACAGATTAAAAAAGCAAGTCAGGTCTTTTGTCTCAAGCAGTACGTGAACAATCCTCTTGCAAGGCATGTTTCCTAGTAACAGCAAAAGGAAGAACAGAAATACTTTGTCTTTAGAAAAAGAAATTGGGACATGCGATACAAAAGCCAGTTCTGTAAGGTGGGAGGTTAAATTAAAAAATTAGGAAGTGCTTTCAAGTTTTGACTTTTCAGACAAGCATTGGCCCTTGCCCAAATAATAAAATCTGATTTTTTTTCTCCAATAAGGAAAACGAGAAAAATGACTTGTAAAAGCAAAACTAAATTTTGTGCATATTACTACAATAAATGAAATCAGCATATTATTAGCATAATAGTAGGGTGCTTTATTTATTCTTACATTAATTTCCAGGTTTTAATGCTCATACAAAAAACAGTGAGCAATAAACAGTGTATTGAGCATTATGTATGTACAATTGTTTGGGTACCATACTGTTCAAAACTCAGCATTAAGCATTAATAAAGCCACTTACATTAAAAACACACCTTACTGTTTAAATAAAAGTAACATGATTAACAGCAGAATTTCTGTCTCTTTGCACTGTTTTTTTTTGTGTAGGTCTAATCCCATATGCAAATCCCCATGAGACATTTCTCTTTAAAGCCCACACCCAGCATCTGTCTATAAAGTTGTTCTTTTTTCCCCCCACGTACAGAGCGTTTTTTCTTACATCCCATCATTGTTCAAAGCACAGTGTGCAAAGAGGCAACAATGAAATTTTACTGAGGGTATCTTTAAGCTTTCCTAGTCAGATTTACTGAAACATATAAATGTAGACACTTCCCTCAGTTCCGGCAGGGGACACAGAAGCAAACAAAATGTTTGTGTTGCTTCTTGCTATGTACCTTGTACACAGAGTTTCACCACTCAGCCAAAATACATGGTCCAGATTTCAACTGAACTCCTATATTCAGTGTGAAGCCTTTATTTGGCTGTTCATGTGATCCGAGTATCCAGATGGCAACAGGGGTATGAAATGATGGAGGTGGGGGAAACTAACCTGATCGCCTTCTACGGTAAAGTGACTCGGCTACTGGACAAGGGAAAGGCTGTGGATGTGGTCTTCCTGGACTTCAGTAAAGCCTTTGACACAGTTTCTCACAGCATTCTGCTTCGGAAACTGTCAGCCTCTGGCCTGGACAGGCGCACACTCTCCTGGGTGGAAAACTGGTTGGATGGCCGGGCCCAGAGAGTGGTGGGAAATGGTGTGAAATCCAGCTGGAGGCCAGTGACAAGTGGGGTTCCCCAGGGCTCAGTGCTGGGTCCAGCCCTGTTCAATGTCTTCATCAATGACCTGGATGAAGGCATTGAGTGCACCCTTAGCAAGTTTGCAGACGACACTAAGCTGGGTGGAAGTGTTGATCTGCTGGAGGGTCGGGAGGCTCTGGAAAGGGATCTGAACAGGCTGGACCACTGGGCAGAGTCCAATGGCATGAGGTTTAACAAGGCCAAATGCCGGGTCCTGCACGTGGGGCACAACAACCCTGTGCAGTGCTACAGACTAGGAGAAGCCTGTCTAGAAAGCTGCTTGGAGGAGAAAGACCTGGGAGTGTTGGTTGACAGCCGACTGAACATGAGCCAGCAGTGTGCCCAGGTAGCCAAGAAGGCCAATGGCATCTTGGCTTGTATCAGAAATGGCGTGACCAGCAGGTCCAGGGAGGTTATTCTCTCTCTGTACTTGGCACTGGTGAGACCGCTCCTCGAATCCTGTGTTCAGTTCTGGGCCCCTCACCACAAGAAGGATGTTGAGGCTCTGGAACGAGTCCAGAGAAGAGCAACCAAGCTGGTGAGGGGGCTGGAGAGCAGGTCTTATGAGGAGCAGCTGAGAGAGCTGGGGTTGTTTAGCCTGGAGAAGAGGAGGCTGAGGGGAGACCTCATTGCTCTCTATAACTACCAGAAAGGAGATTGTGGAGAGAGGGGAGCTGGCCTCTTCTCCCAAGTGACAGGGGACAGGACAAGAGGGAATGGCCTCAGGCTCCACCAGGGGAGGTTTAGGCTGGACATTAGGAAACAATTTTTCACGGCAAGGGTCATTGGGCACTGGAACAGGCTGCCCAGGGAGGTGGTTGATTCACCTTCCCTGGAGGTGTTTAAGGCACAGGTGGACGAGGTGCTGAGGGCATGGTTTAGTGTTTGATAGGAATGGTTGGACTCGATGATCCAGTGGGTCTCTTCCAACCTGGTTATTCTATGATTCTATGATTGTTAGTTAACAATATACTTATTACTGGAAAGACAGAGTATAATGAAAATGAAATTCTAAGTCACAAAGGTTGAAGATGCCTCTTAAAGAAAACTTTCTTCCTAGTTCAGAATCACAGAGTAGCTGAAGTTGGAGGAGAGCTCTATAAGACTGGTCCCATCCTACTGCTCAAAGCAGTACATATTATATAAGTGCTCCAGAACATCCACCTCTGCTCAATCTGCTCTTGGAGTCAATGCAAGGTGCTGTTCTTTTTATCTGTGAAGCCTTCAGTTACCCTGGAACCATCTGTGACCTTGGCTGTCTTAATAGCAGATCATAAAGACCAAGATTTTAAGGTGTAATTTATTACATCCACTCTTGGCAAACAGACCTAGGAAAACTGAGAATTTCAAAAGGGTAAAAACATGGTTCTGAGTGCAGAGTAACAAATTCATGATAAATGTTTCTCACTGAACAGAAGGAGGATTAATGCTCTTTTTGGAAACCAAGATGTATAACAGCAGAGTTCATAGGACTTAGCAGAATTGGCTATGGGGAACACTATACATGGTATCAAGAAATGGTAATAAAGCACCCGTGACTCCAGGTCATTGTGGTCATGTCAGTATGGCACCGAGAACACAGTTCAGGCATCAACACCTTGACTGTTGCAGAGTGCAATCTCTCTGAGGACTAGACTGACCATTACAGAGATTGCAAAAATGCTCCATTTTATCACAGAATGGTTTTGGTTGGAAGAGACCTTTAGGATCATTATATCCAAACATCAATCCAGTCACCAGACCATGTCCCCGAGTACAATATCTACTCATCTTTTAAATACCTCCAAGGATGGTGACTCAACCACTTCCCTGGGCAGCCTGTTTCAATGCTTGACAACCCTTTCAGTAAAGAAATTCCTCCTAATAAACAACCTATATCTCCCCTGATGCACCTTGAGGCCACTTCCCTTTGCCCTGTCACTGGCTACCAGGGAGAAGAGACCAACCTCCACCTCACTACATCCTCCTCTTAGGTAGTTGCAGAGAGCAATAAGGTCTCTCATTGGTCTCCTTTCCTCCAGACTAAACAACCTGAGCACTCTCAGCTGCTCCTCATAAGACTTGTGCTCTAAACCCTTCACCAGCTTCATTGCCCTCCCCCGGACACATTCCAGCATCTCTATGTCCTTCTTCTAGTGAGAGACCCAAAACTGAACACAATATTTGAGGTGCAGCCTCACCGACGCCGAGTAGAGAGGAAGGATCACTTCCCTAGTCCTGCTGGCCAGATTATCCCTCATGCAGACCAGGATGCCATTGGCCTTCTTGGCCACCTGGGCACACTGCCGGCTCATATTTATCTGACTATAAATCAACACTCGCAGGTCCCTTTCCTCCAGGCAGCTCTTCAGCCACTCTTCTCCAAACCTGTAGTGTAGTACAGTGTTGTTGTGAATTACTCCCTAGACATGGTTTAGGAGCTTCCATGGTTTAGGAAGATCCTCCAAGCTGCAAGTTGCCATTTCCAACGGAGATCGAGTAATCAACTGTTTCAGCCCTTCAAGTCAAGAGAATGAAGCAGTTTGCTTATCGCAAGCAATTCCCAAATGTATCAGATAATTCTCTTTCTCTGTAATTGTCTGGACTGCGATGCACCACTCACATAGATATACAGCCACTGTCTGGCCTGGCCCAAATCTCTAAAAACCAGCTGCTGGCCTCCCCTCCAGATGTTGCCATCTACAGTCCTTTCTATCCCAACTTCCCAAATCTCACATTCAACATGCAAGCAAACAGGACAAGTCCCAGCCCAGTTTACTCCTGCCCACATGCGAAAAAACAAAACAAAACAAAACAAATAAAAAAACCAAAAAAACCCACCCCAAACCATGCAAAACCAACAAAAAACAATCAAAAGAACCCACCTTCCCACACAGATTTATTTTCAGCATGGACTCCCTGCTTTCTTAGCTAGATCCCCTGTAAAGCTGTAACTCCAGACAGTCAGGGCACTCTCCCAGTCCCTGTTGTCCCACGTTTCAGCTATGTGGGGGTTTCATAGGGGAACTGCCTCTTTCACCTACAAGTCCTACAGCTACCTGGCTCATACTAATGACTCAGACCTGCCAGGAAGAGGACTTTCAGTCCTGCACGTGGCACTTGTCACAAGCACACATTGTGCTCTCTCCAGGCCACTTCAGCTCACTGCACCATTGCCCTGTGGAAAAAACGAGGAAATGTTCATAACCTGAGTCACTGAGTTGCTGTCACACATAGGCACCCTTCAGCCTGAGCCATGTGCTGTGGTTCTCACCCCAAGATGCCAGCTGGTCTACAAAAACTTTATAATGTTCAAGGCAACAAAGAAGAAAGAGGAATGTTTAAAAAAAAAGCCCAAGAGAATCTCCCTGAGGGCTTTCCACACATTGCCAGCATCCATGCTAGATCTCCTCCCCACAACAGGCAGGTGGTGCTTCTTATCAGACAGGAAAAGAATGCTTGCAGCCATTCTGCTGTAGAATATCCCAGTCGTGTTGCTGGGTTTTGTTTCCCATTTCCTTTCCAATAGAAGAAAAGGGAAAAATTGCCAAATGCACCAGCAACTACAACAGCCAGTGGTTTGTCATTCCAAACACCTATTCCTCTGAGGGATGATTTTTTCCTGTCTGTACTGGAGATGCAAAAACCAGCCTCCCCATTTTTCCTGCTGAATATGCAGAAATCAGGTCCCTATACTACCTTAGCTACCCTTCTAGTTCTTAAAAGGATCTACATATTTAGTGATTAGAAACCCAACAATTTAAATTAGCTTTACCTGTGGCCCTGACTAACCTGTCCGAGCACTGTCCTGATCCACTAGGATCGCTGGCAGGGTTAGCCACAGCTGAGAGGTTTAAGCACCTACTGACTTGTAAGTTACCGCTTCCTCCCTCAGATGGTCTGATAAAGTCTGATAAAGCAGTAGGGCAGGTTGGGAGCATGTCAAACGCGGCTGCAAGGTTTGCGTGCTAGCAGGACTGCTGTGATTGAGCTTGGGATCAAGAGCTCAATCCTCTAACTGTGTAGCCCGCCCTAAGGCTGCAGTTTGACAAGAAGCTGCCAATGTTAACACCACCCTCATGCCAAAATGGGGCAGCTTGCTCTTTCTCCTCCCCTGCCTTTTCTTATCCTCCCTGATTCTAGCCATACGGTTCTCACCCTTTCTTGATCCGGTTTTTCCATCTGGTTATTTTTTGCTAGCTCAGTAAGTTAAATTTGCTTGCCTAGAGGGGTCGCTCAGGTGCTAGAGGGAGGGCGACATGAGGTAAGGAGTTAGAGCAGGCCGACAGAAGTGGGGAAAGAAAGTGGAGAAAATAGCAAGAGAAGCTTCCTCTTTTTTTTTTTTTTTGTGACGGTCAGCTGTTACACAGGGACACTGCATCTCCCCGAGCTGTAGCTCAAAAAGGCACTCTCTGCAGTTAGTGGGATGCTCCATACATCAGCTGAGTTACTGCTCCTGTGACAAAAGGCATAACCTAGAAGCCAGACGATTTTCACTTAGCTTCAGACAAGAGGTACTCCAGCATTATTGCAGTAGTGGTAAATGAGGCTAAATTAACATTAAATCCTTTTGGGGTTAAATCTGTCCTATTCACATACTACACCTATGTGAAAGCAGACCCTTCTTGCTCCCCAGACCCCCTAGTTTTACAGAAAAGCTGTGCCCAAGCACTCTGGTTCGTATTCACCGCAGCTTCTGAGGAGAGTACATTTCTGTAGAATTAGTGTTCTTCCAGCAAAGTGACATGTGCTAGCAAATTCATACTGACATCAGTGCTTCAATATGCTGCCACCTTCTGTGGAAAACTGGAAATTCACTTATATTCTTTCACCCTATGAAAAGAGTTTTTCCAAGTTTTGGAACTTAATGCTTCATAAGAATGCCTGCTTCTTTACTGCTTCTCTGATGTACAACATATTGCCATTCCAAGGGAGGATGTCAGAAAATCTAGCTTTATTTGCTTCATGTTCCTAAGAAAGAGGGATGGGAAAACACCATGTTACGCTTACAAAGTTAGCGATAACACGAAGAAACGCTTTTATCATCCTCCAGGAAATTTGCAGACAACTCAGTGATTAAAGTGTCCTTCATCTGGAAAGTACTCTGCAGGCTACTGCTGGAAAGCAGGAGACCACATGTTGCTGCGTGCGTTGTAAAGTCACAGCAGATTATCATGCATTAGAGGAGCAGCTATATATATATATACTCCCTATATATATTAGGGAGTTAAAAATAACATTTCCTCCTATCAGCTTTTTCAAAAGCTGCAGCTGCTGAAAATTTCCATTTGTCTAGTACAAACTGTGTATCCATTAAGTGTGTGCAGAAAGAGGACTTACCAAGGAAGGCAATTAATAAAGAGACAAAAAAAACCCCCTGTACAGGCAGAACAAAGCATCTTCCAGGTAATTTGATCTGTATATAAAAATTTTTACACTATTCAGCAACTACATTGCAATTTCCAACAACTAATTCCATAAATGTAATAACTATACAAATTAATAAAACATTCAAAGATTATTAAAAAGGCCAAAAAAAAAGCTTGTTATATTATAAAAATCAAAATAACCACTCTTTAAATACTTGAAACACTAACAAAATAATATTTACAGATCACTTACACTGTGTAGCTCCCAAGTATTAAATCACTTGTGCAGTCTCTGTTAGATCAGCAATCTGTAACCAGGAATCTGTATAGGAAATTGGAAATGTCTGGGAGAAGCCCTGTCACACACTGCTGTTCAAAGTTGGCTAATGCCAAGGTTCATCGCACTGTTCTCCAGCCACTCGGATGCAGAGACGCGTACACATCACCATGCAAATTTACAGTCAAACAAACTGAGACTGCGTCTGTGTCAGCAAGGAGAACCAATAGAAGTGGATATGCACAGCAAAGCTACTCAATGCTGAGATCCCGACACACATCCCATATGCATTTCAGGCAGGATTTACTTCAGGCTAGCCCTAGCTTGGTGATATGGATGGGGTGCACTAGGTACACACAAGGTATTTACATTAGCATTCTAGTTAGAATCAGCAGCACACTTCGGAAGGAAACCTGTTTGCTCCCACTTGCCATGCAGGGTTTTAGAGTGTGCATAATGGATTCCTTCTGAAGGAAATAAAACACACATGTATGTCCCCAGAACACAGCCAACACTTCCCACCTTGGTGGTCAGCGCATCCATGGGACTAGACTAAAGTTGGTGTGGACTGGCACATCATCAATGTGGATGTCAGATCCTCAGCTCCCATTCATTCGCTCAGGACTTCTCTTACTTGCCAGCAGACCATAGGCTCAGACCTGTGAATATCCTGAGGCAATGACACCATGACTTAAGGTTAGATGAGGTACAAACTCATTACCCAGTGTAGTAAGGACTGAAATTTCCCAGACAATGGAAAAATAAAAAAATCACAAATACATGGCTATGTTACAGAATGAGCTATGAACCACAGTGCAGAGCACAACTTGTAAATCAGGCGTCTGCAGGGTTACTACTGAATTTGGGAAAATCTCACAGTACTTGAACAGGCGGTTCACAAAGTGAACTCACTGCTCTGGAGAAGCAGACACTGCAGGGAGCAGGACACATCCAATGAGCCTCGTAAGTCTCTGAGACACAGACAAGAGTCTATCCTGATGTATCATAGAACCATTAGGTTGGAAAAGACCTCTTAGATCATTGAGTCCAACCATTCCTATCTGCCACTAAGCAGGAACACAATGCTGCATCTGCCCCAGGGAGCCACCTGGAGCGAAGCTGATCAGCAGGAAATCCCCAGCCACCCCAACATAAATTTCTGTATCCTTAAAAGAACTATCCAAAGGGGCTGCTAGAGCGGAGATCACACCCAGAACAGCACTGCACCTCTCCTTAGAGGGATTTCCAAATGTGTGTGTTAGAAACAGACCTGTGAACCCTTAGGAAATGCTGCTGCAAACAGATACAGCTCTAACGCAGCTGGCTGATCACAAGCCAGCGGTGTGCCCAGGTGGCCAAGAAGTCCAGTAGCATGTTAGCTTGTATCACAAACGGTGTGGCCAGCAAGAGCAGTGAAGTCATCCTTTCACTGTACTCAGGCTGCACCTCAAATACTGTGTTCAGTTTTGGGCCCCTCGGTATAAGAAGGACATTTGACATGCTGGAGCAATGAAGCTGGTGAAGGGGCTGGAGAACAAGCCCTACGAGGAGCGGCTGAAAGAGCTGGGGTTGCTTAGTCTTGAGGAGGCTGAGGGGAGACCTTACTGCTCCCTGCAACTACCTGAAAGGAGGTTGTGGAGAGGAGGGAGCTGGGCTTTTCTCCCTCCCTCTTCTCACATTCTGCGGTGCCGGGATGTGAGCGGGGTTCTGTGGCTTTGCGGGAAGAGGAAAGGGAAGAGGAAAGGGAAGAGGAAGGGGAAAAGGGAAGGGGAAAACGGAAGCGGAAAGGGAAAAAGGAAGAGGAAGGGGAAAAGGGAATGAGGAAGGGAAAGGGGAAAGGGAAGGGAAGGGAAAAGTAAAGGAACGAGCTGCCCTCAGCACAGCCGCCCGCGCGCGCCTCCCCGCCTCTTCCCGCCCCGTCCAATCAATCGCGTCGCGTGCGCGCGCCACTCCCTCCTCCCCCACCCCTCCCCGCCTTCCTTCCATAGGGTGGCGGGCACCATTTCCCCCCAATCCCGCGGCGGCCGCCACTCCCCCTCCCGTCCCCTCCCTTCCCCTTCCCTTCCCCTTCCTCCCGTAGCCTCGCGCGGGCACCGCTCCCCCCCCCACCAGCTCCCCACCCAATCGCGTCGCGCGCGCCTCCGCCCCGCCCTCTCCCTCTCTCCCCCCTCGTCCCGCGCAGCTGGCGAGCCGGGCGAGGCGGGGCGGCTCGCGCTGCCGGCGCTGACACCGCGCGAGGTAAATCGGAGCGGGGGGGGCGGGTACTGAGGCGCTACGCGCGCTCCAATCCCCACACCCCCCCCCGCCATCCCGGCCCCGCGCGAGGACGCGGTCCCGTGATTCCCCCCGCATCGTCTCACGGGCCCGGGTCGGGCCTTGCGCCCCGCGATCACGCCCTGAGGAGCCCGGACCGGGCGGCGGCCCCCGGGACAACCCTGTGTCCGGTCCCGGAGGGTCCAGCGCTCGGGAGCCCCGGGATCCCCCGGCGTGGAGCTGTTGGAGCGGGCCCGGAGGAGGCCACGGGGGTGACGCGGGGGCTGGAGAAACTCTGCGGGGAGGGCGGGCTGGGAGAGCTGCGGGGTGCGGCCTGGGAGAGGGCAGGCTCCGGGGAGACCTCAGAGCGGCCTCCCGGGACCTGGGGGATCGCAGGAAAGCTGGGGAGGGGCTTTTGACAAGGGCATGGCTTGAAATTTGAAGGGGGAACATTTAGCCCCATCCCTGGAAGTGTCCGGGGCTGGGTTGGATGGGGCCTGGGGCAGCCTGGGCTGGTGGGATGTCCCTGCCCGTGGCAGCAGGGGTGGAACTGGATGATCTTTAAGGTCCCTTCCAACCCATACTATTCTACTCTTCTACGATTTGTATTAGAAATTAGGAAGAAATTCTTCACGATGAGGGTGGTGAGGCCCTGGCACAGGTTGCCCAGGGAAGGTGTGGATGCCCCATCCCTGGAAGTGTCCAAGGCCAGGTTGGATGGGGCCTTGGGCAGCCTGACCTAGCAGGGTGTGTACCTGCCTATGGCAGGGGAGTTGGAACTGGGTGGTTTTTAAGGTCTCTTCCAACCCAAACCATTCTATGATCCCTCCTCTTGAAGGGCTGTCACAGCAGGGGCCGGTGACACAGGGAGGCCACACTTGGAGGCCACTCTGTTGTGTTTGAGGTCTCAGGTTGCTGTGAAGGCTGCGAAGTTCTGTCCTAGCAGTCTGCAGGGAGGGAGGGAGGCTTGTCTTTGAGAACCCAGTGCCCTGTCAAGAAGCCAGGTCCCCAGGCCCTGCTGAGCCCAAGGGCTCGCCCCTGCTTTGGGATCTCAAGAGTGTAGGAGTTGTATGCGTCTGTTTAGGTCAGGAACCAGTTTTTGCCATTGAGAGTCTGCCAAAGAAACATTTCTGTTGCAGAACTATATAATTTTTCAAACCTTAGGTAATCTGATGTTAAATTTGAGAGGTTTTAAGGTCAAACAGGAACTTTTACGTTACCAGTTGTGTAACATGAACGTGTTACTTTCATTTTGTTATAACTACAGTAAGCATTCTACTACTGGCAAATGCACATCTTTCTCTAACGATTTGGGAGATAATTACATTAAGCTCAATTTAATAATTATTCGTTATCAAAAGGCAAAAGTAAAGGGTTTGAATTTTCCTTTTCTTTCAGACTCTAAACTGTCCTTAACCCCAGTTTTATTTATGAATTGTATGAAGACACTTAAAACCATGCCAGACTGGTAATGCTCAAATTCCAGACACCAGAGCTGTCTTCTGACTTTCTCTTTTAAATAAACTGCATGAACAGCAACTTGTAATTGAGAAAGAATTAAAAAACATACCCAGGGAAGAACTCTCTAATAGCACTTTTTGTAGTGCTATTTCCATGTCTCTTCCTGAATCGCCTCCCACCTCTACTTCTTGCACCAAAACCTATGATAATCGTGTAGTTTGTTCTTGTACTTCTGTGTCTCCACTGCCTTCCATAATCTGGCTTTTACCAGAGGGCACGACTTCAGGGCAGAAGCTGACAATTCTGGAATGTCTGGAAAAGTCCTTGCTGTGCTGTGCAAAATACTAGTAGGAAAGAAATTAGCTAGTTCTCTTTGTGGGAGGAGAGTGTGTTTCTAAGTGTCCTGAGAAGGAATACTGGTGTGGGAAGGGTTATGTTTTCTGGTTTGTACTTAAAAGTCCTTCTTGACTGTGCCGTGTCATGTGGCTGAGAGTGACAGTGATGTCTGTATGTGGCTGGCAAAACCCCAAGAAGGTCTAGGTGTATATAGTACATGTCATGGTGTTCTCAGATTCTGAGTCAGTGGTGCGCTCTAAGTTAAGAGAATATAAGACTGGGGACTTGGCAACTGCAGCGGGGTTTTTTTCAGTGCAGGTGTCTGTACTGCAGCTCTGACTGATAACCTTTGACTGGTAGAAACCCGTAGACTTGCTAAGTGTCACGGAGCTCATGAACTACTAGGAAGTAAGACATGAATTCCGTTACCTGCTCCTTAGGGAGAGACATGGAAATAGCACTACAAAAAATGCTATTAGAGATTTCTTCCCTGGGTAAGTTTTTTTCAATTCTCTCTCAAATATGAGTCCCTGGTCACACAGCTTCTTTAAAAGAGAAAGTCAGAAGACAACGCTGGTGTTTGGAATTTGAGCATTATCAGTTGGGAGTGGTTCAAAGTGTCTTCATAAAAGAATGGATAAATAAATCTGGGGTTAAGGACAATTTTAAATCTGAAAGAAAAGGAAAAGTCCAACTCTTTACTTTTGCCTTTTGATAATGAATAATTATTAAATTGAGCTTAGTGTAATTATCTTTCAAATTGTTAGAGAAAGATGTGTGTTTGCCAGTACTGGAAAACTTATTGTAGTTGTAATGAAAGGAAAGCAACTGGTCTGTGTTACACAAGTGGTGACTTAAAGTTCCTGTTTGACCTTAACATCTATCCGATTTAACATCAGATTAGTTAAAGCTTGAAAAGTAATGTAATTTTGTTACAGAAATATTTCTTTGTCAGTCTGCAAGTGGCAAAAATTAATTCTGAAGTGCTGAAACGGAAGTTCTGGGTGCCGAGTCTTCCAGTAAACTCAGTTTGTAAAAGCTATTAGTGAAATTTTGCTGAACAGTTTTTAGTTATACCGTAATACAAATACAGATTCTTTGAGTAAAAGAACTTAAAAGAAGCTACAAATAGATGTGAAAAGTATGATCAAACAGATCTGTGGAGACTGAAGATCTCTGCTAGTTTTCAGACTATCGTGCAGATTAACTGCTGCATAGTTAACATTGGTTTTATTCTCTGAAATCGTCTTCTTTAACTGTCTAGGGCAAATGTCTCAAATGAGGCTACTTTCTAGGTTTTCTGTCACTGATATGTAGCTTGTCATGTTAGAGGGAACAGTTACAGGTGATTGCTGATGTCTGTGAAGTTCTGTAGCAGCCACAAAAGAGTAGAGTCTAATGGATTTATTCACTGTTGCTGTGGTGCACAGAATTGACTGCAGGCTCTTTTTTTTTTCGGGCTATGAAAGAGAGCAGCCTACTGTTTTCTGCAAAAATGTGAAAAGGTGGGAAAATACCTTTCCAAGGTGCTATATCTGATACCTGTCAAATGATGAAAGGATAATGTTGAAGACAGCAAAATGCCAAAAATTGTTGAATATGGAAATAAAATTTGTAGGCTATTTTTTTTCTTTGTAAACTGATTATCGAAGAGGCTTTAAAGCTAAGCATTGTGTGTAGGGATGGAAGAGGGTGCAAATGCCAAATTCAGTCTGACAAGAAAGTTAATAAAGTACTTACCAGATGAATGTTCTGTGTTCTTCATAGGTGGCATGAAACGTCCCATTCATAACCGTATCCATAAGGAATGCTCTTGGAACACCCTGATAAGTTGCTTTGGCCTGAACATCGATTGCTTCTTGTAAAAACCTGTAAGTAAAATAAATGTTATTTGATTTGAGATTGGTTTGATGGTTTGCTTTCTGTTAGCATGATCTGCCTGTATAAGGAAAAGTGAATATCATTTACCTTGTTTTGTGAAACAGGCAAATTTTTGTTACATTAACTGATGCTGTAAAAACAGTTGATAAAGACTCTGAAAAGCTGAATTGATTATTGTGTTTTACAGAAATGGCAGCTCAGAAAAGGAAATCTGTGTTAGTAGAGCCTTCTGCTAAACGTCCAAAGCTGGACAAGAACAGCAAACTTTCATCGTCAAAGAAGGAAAAAGAGGTGTCAGATACAAAACATGTCTCAAATAAATCAAAGCCTAATCAGTGTGCTGTGCAAGAAAAAACTGTACTCAAAACCTCTGTCAAATCAAACAGGTTGGTAACAAAAAAATAAGTAATTGTTCTAGGTTATCTTCCTGGACTAAATTAGTGCAGAAACCATCTAAGCAGAATGAATTTGAGTTAAAGATACAGCTAAACAGTTAATAGCGCTAGTGGTAAGATCAGCCTTAAATCATTAAATACAATATCTGCTGCATGATCTTTCTCTGGAATTGTGTTAGTGTCTTGAAATTCAGATAGACTTCCTTGAGAAAGGTTTCTGAAACGAAAATACATCTAATGCTGTATGAACTAATACTTAATTTGAAAGTCACAACTGCCAATAATTAAAAACTGCTAGAGGTGTTAAAAAGCATTCATCTCGGGTTCATAGTTCAGTGTTGCCATGCATAAAAACCATTAAGTACTGCTCTGAAGAGGTGGAAGTGAAGTATTTTTAGAACAATTCTAGAGAAAGTTATTCTAAAAATATGCAGTGTGTAAGAGCTAGTGTTTAAAAAAAAAATGAATAAAAGAGGCAGAGGTTAGAAGGAGTGAGAAATGTCTTATGACAAAATCTGCTTTCCGGATGCTGAAAAAATAATTATTTGAACCTTTCAGTGACAGCACCAGTGAACCTGAACTAGGAACACGCATGACTACAAGATCATCAGCATTAAACCTGAATAATAAACCAGCACCCGACAGGAATGTCCAACAGCAGTCTAAATCTACAAAAAATAAGGAGGTATGCCAGAAAAAATCCGTGCAAGAAATTCCTAAGTCAAAATGCGTAATTGCAGCAAATGAGCCAGTAATGAGGAGATCACAGAGACTGCAGCAGTTAACACAAGTACCTGTACCAGCAAGATCCCTGCGCAGCAGAGATGTTATAGAAGAGAAAGCTTTGGAAGTTAAACAAAGCAGCCAGCCAAAAAAGAACACTCACAGTGTTGCAACAAAAGTAGTTAAATCTACTGGAGAGAAAACAGAACAGAAAACCACAAAAGTAAAGCCAAACAGTACAAATAAGGATAAAGAAATACATGTAGAAGTGACCAGCTCTGTGAAAGAGAGAAAAAAACCAGACAATAAAAACAGTAATTCCAACAGCCTTCAACACGACCTTCAAGGGTCATTGTTATGTCCTGGTGAGAATCTTGAGGAAGTTAAGAAAGACCAAGCGGACCCTGAAGCTTCTATTTCTAGCAACACAAAGAAAGTGGAAACTGATTCTCTTAAGCCCAGTTCTAAGACAATAACTAAGGAAAAGCAACAAGCACTTCAGAATGTGAAAAGCAGTAAAAAACCAAAAAAGATTTCACAGCCATCTGTAAGTGAAGGAAATGCAGCTGATCAGACAGAGAATGATGCGAAATCCAAAAGGGTGAGCATCCTTGAACTTTGTGAAGAAATTGCAGGTGAGATCGAGTCAGATACAGTAGAGGTGAAAAAAGATTCTCCTGTTGCCGAGTGTAGAAAAACAGAAGAAAAGTGTGCCGAAGTAGAGCTTCAACAAAGTGAAATGCTTACGCAGAAAGAACCCAGTCAAAGTACTCAATGCAAACGTTTCTTCCCTAGCAAAAAAGGAATGCCTGTCAAATGCACTCTGAATGGTAGAAATAACTCCTCAAACAAAAACTCTAAATGGACTAAAATTAAATTACTGAAAGCTAGTAACATGAAGCAAAGTAACTTAAATTCTGCAAATGCCCCCAAGCTTTCTTTGTTAAAAGATTACCCTGAAGTTTCAGAGGCAAGTCAAGGAGCTACAGAAGCAGAGCTTTCAAAGGCACAAGGCAAGCTGTCGATAACAGGACTCTCTGAGAATGAAAGCGCAAGTTGCGCGCAGGAGAGACCAGATCCTTCATCTGAGAGAGCTGGAGCTAAAGAAGTGACGTTAGAAATAAAACAGCCCACAAAGAGAGGTGCAGAAAATGGTTTGTTACGTAATTTGACAAAACATTTATGTGAGCCAAGACCAGATGAGGTAAGCCATTTTAATTATGGTGTATGGTGGGAGGGTGTTCCAAATCTGTTCTGTTTTCTGAGAATGCCAGACTCAGAAAGCTTGTTTTAACAATGGATTTATTTTACGGTATCTTAAAATTTTCATGTGCATTAAAGATCATTTACTGGTGCATTGCTATAGACAGGATGATAGTAAGATGGAAAATGAATCTGTTCCACCCTTGTAGGTTCTGTCATTAACTAAACATCGACTGGTAAAATTTCCTGCTGGACCCAGAGGTTGTACAGATTCATACAGACACTTTTTGATGACTTAGGCTTGCATAGCCATTCTGTTCTGAAAACGTGTATTAAAAGAAAAGAGAGGGGAGAGAAGTGTTCTCTACCTGAATAAGCTTCCAGTAAAATTTAATATTTTAAGGACAAAGGTGTTCTGTGGGAAGTATTTTACAAGCTTATATATAAAACAAAAAAGATTTTTTGCAAAATAAATACCGCAGGCTTCAGTGTGGACTGGGTAATCGAATGTGTTTTGTTTGCTTAAACAAATGTAGGAATTGGAAAGCTAGTACAATATTCCAGATATTATTACTTAGTTAATTTGGTGATTTTGATAGGTTAAAGGCATGAAATACCTCTTTGGTTTTCTTAATATTTTTTTGTGTTTAGAGCTTTCGATTACATTTGGAATCAAGTCCAGAAAGTTCTCCAGTAAAGAGTGTTGCAGCTCCTAAACCACAAAAACAGTTGAAAAAAGAACCAGGAGAAACTGAACCTCAAGGTAACTGTTTACTACTATTTTTTCCACTAATACTGACCAGTTATATGGGAAGCACAAGTCTTCCTTTCTGAGGAGTGCTTGACAGAATAAGGTATGGTTGATGCAGAACTAAACTTCTGGGGTTGGAGCTGTTCACCAGGGTGTTTGTACTTCTTTGTGTGTCACACTGATGGCCATTTCAGTAGCAGTGAATGTCGTTTAATCTCTGGGCTGTGTACTGGGAGAGAGAGGTGTCTGTTTTTCTACCCAGATTAATTTTTAGTGTGTCTTTTTACTTAATGCAGGAATATTTTATTGCTTAAATATGTAGCACTTGAGTAAAAGTGAAGTGGCAACTTTTAAAATAAACAAAAAACCTCTTGGCTCTGTTTCTGTTAGGGATTCTCTGTTGGTTACTGCTTCCTTTGAATAAGTATCTGCCTTTCTTTCTCCTAAATTGCTCTACGTGATCTTGACCAAGTTATTAATTGAGCAATCACTCTCCTGTTTTTATTACATAGTCTTCATTTATCAGCCTGTGAATGTAGTTTCTCAAACCTTGTGATGAGTGTGATGGGAATGTTTTGACTGGAGTACATTTGACTAAGAAATACTGTCAGTGGGTCACTAACGTATCTTTTAATTAACTCACCTCTTAATGTTTTATCCTTTAGGGCTTGCATTTTTGCTTTGTTGGGGCTTTGGGTTGGGTTTGACATTGTATTTTTTTTAATCTGAACCTGATTTTGAGTGCACTGTTTAATTATTTATCTTGACTAAATAGGGCTTCTTTTTCCTGCCATTGTGGAGTATTTTTGAAGGGTAAAATACTCTGACTCTTGTACTATTAGAGATATTTGTTCTTTTTTGTTCCCTGTTCTTGATTGTTTCTTTTCCTTAAGTGTTACTGAACACACCTCGTGTGGGGGGCATACTCAACAGAGAGCTGTTTATATTAGTGTTTGTACAAATAGATTTTAACTCCTATATGGTTTTACTACTGGACTTGTTTAGCTGCTGGCAAACTGCTCTGCAGAACTGCTGTGGAAATGCTGAAAAAAACTGCATATTTTTTTAAGTATGTGTGGGGGAGCATCTGAATACTGCCTCAGGGTTGCATCTTTTCTTATTGGCCATGAACAAATTGCAACATCGCCTTGAATATTTTTTCACAAATCTCTATTTGTGTAGGTCATGTTTCCTTTGCAATGAAAAATTATAATGGAGTTGTAATCTTTGATTAATTGTAGGCTTGGCTCCCAAGCAGTTGGTGCATACTTCATTAACAAATCAAACTTCTGAAACTGAGAACAGGTATGGCATTTCATATATTATGAAATCAAAGTAACCTTTATAGAGTTATGTGAGGTTTTATTATTTGTCTGTTGTCTCGCAGCCCAAACTTTCAGTTTCAAATAAGTTACTTGTTGTTACTTGTCTTTATAAAGAAACCTTTAATTTTACCCAGTTATTAAGGGATGTTTTTATTTTGTTAAGAAAATTAAGCAAGATATTTGTAACAGATACTTGTAATTTAAAATTAATTTTAAAGTGGTTTAACAGACTTGGGAAGACATTTCTAATGGTCTCCTCCTCAAATCTGATGATAACAAGATAGCGTAGGAAGGATTTACCACATGATTTTCTCTTCCTGAATTACTCCACTGAATTCTGGAAGAGTTTTCTAGTCCATAAATTATGGGAGTTTTGCATATATTAAATCTGTTTAGGTGGTGAGGGGGGATTTAATTTGGGATTTTTTTGTGACTGCAGTGAAATGAAGGTGTTGGCTGCTATATAAGAAAATGATTGCTGTGCTTGCTGCTAACTAAATTGTTCTTCCTAATAACAGTTCAAGTTATGTTTTATCCTTGGTCATGTTGACTATTGCCGATTTTGAACAGTTGTGACATAAGCTGTAGTTTTGGCCAATTACAAACTAAAGGCAGTAATTTCTTGGTACCTGGTATCTTGAACAGCACAGTGGTTAGTGTATTTGTACTGTTTTCTTTATTCATAATGGAGGCAAGAAGGAATTATGCAGTTCATTTTCAGTAACTCTGTCTGAGGACAGATTAGCAGTTCTGACTAACCAACTCTTTTGTACATGTTGAAAAACTCTGATATGTGGAATTTCACAGCAGAAGGATGGTAAGGTAGATGTAAAATGAGTTGAATTTATATCTTCATGTTTTTCAATAAATATTAAACTAACTTTGATTTTTCGTGTCTTTGTTCTTGATTGCCAAACACCTTTATGGCATCTGCTCAAGTTTATTAACTTTATTAGCTGAATAAGTCCATACTGCATTACAATTATTTGGATATGTATTTTTCTGGTGGGAGCTTTCTTACCCTGTTTTCCTTACGCTATCCAAGAATTAAGCCATCATTCTTTCTCCTGGTCCCCCTGCTATAATGTAGGGTAATGTGCACATCTACAGCATAGATCTCTTTAGGGCTTTGTAAGAAAAGTTTGCAGTAGGAAAAGGCAAACCTTGAAGTAGCTACTTAATGCAAATTTTGGGGCACATGACAGAAATAAAAAAATTGGTTCTGATATAGCACAAAAAATACTGCTTTAAAAATGTCTGGCAAGAGTTTTTATCTTTTAAAAAGCTCACTGAATTAATCTGCTACATGTGCTATGGCAGCTGCTACAATTAAGTGTTTGGCCCTTTCCTGAGTTTGCTCAGAAACAGAAAATATGTAGATACCTAGCACAAATAAGAGTATTTTTGTGTGTTTTGCTTTTATGATCTCCACAAGTTTTATTCAAACCTAGAATTAATATTATTTTTCCCTGAATATAGTAGCAAGTTCGTAGAGTAATTTTATTGTTCATACCTTATAGTGCTCTCCAGTGTTTCTTTTCAGTCATAGAGTCATAGAACTGCTTGATTGGAAAAGGCCTTTGAGATCATCAAGTCCAACCATACCTATCCACTATTAAATCATATCCTTGAGCACCTCATCTGCCTGTCTTTAAATACCTCCAGGGATGGGGGCTCAACCCCAAGTCATGACTAGGGGAAATGTAAACTGAGACAGAGAGATTCCATCCGTGTATTCCTCAGGCCTTTTTCTCCCTCCCTTCACTGCCAGCCACTAGAAGGGAATGAGTTTGAGTTGGATTTGAGAAATTTGATGCCTGTTTTATGTTGCGCACTTATATTAATGGGGATGTTTAGATGGTCTGCTTTAGCAGCCTGATGTGTGATACCTAAAACTAGAAACTTAAACCTCACACAGGAAATACACAGCGTTAGGCACCATCAGTCTTTGAAATGCCGGTGTTAATGAGTGTGACTGACCTACCCTGCTTGATAATAAATTTAATATTTTTATAAACTAAAAAAAAAATCTTGTGATTGGGCTAGTCACAAACTATGTTTTGTGATTAATCCCTCTATTTCCTTATTTTTCCATTTGAATTACAAATGAAAATATGTAGGACTGTTTTGGGTAATTAACTTGAATTTGCATCTTGTTAAAGTTTAGTTGTAAGAATTACAACGGCTTTGAGTATTTAGGATGATGTGTATAGGCAGTTCCTTTTTTAACATTAAATACATTTATATTTCAAGGGTTCCATTGCCAAATCCTTCATTAGCATCAAAATGCAGTAACTTCCTACCATCTGAAGAACACATTCAGAAGCTAAAAGAAGCAGGAAAGGATGGAGATAAGCAGCTGATCATAGTAAGTAATACCCTTTTAGTAAAGTTTACAGCTTCTCAAAGAAATTCCTTCTGAATTTGCAGTGCTGTGTTTTTATGAACCTGTCTGAAAATCATTAATATATGCTAGTGTTGCCATTGCACATGATTTCTAAAAGTAGAACCTGTACTGGATTCTTATTCTGTGTTGATGGAAAAACAGTGGCAGGCATACTTAACGTGATTCTTATTAAAACAAATTCCGACATTTTGTAATGTGTTAGTAGAATGGCTGTTCTGTATAAATAGAGTTTTTTCAGGGAGAGTGAATTTACCTTTACTTATGTGCAAGATCTCAGTTTCTTAAAATTTTAGAGTTATAGGGGGAGGCACATCTGGCAGACTGGGTGCAAGAATAATATCAACATTTTTATTCCTGCAGCATTCCAGTGTCCATTGCTCCAAGACACACTTAAAGATTTTCTTGTGGATGCACTCATTTTCACCATAATTAAGGAACACTACTAACTTGATTATTTATTCTTACCCTTTTTGCTATTAGATACCAGATACAGGTATCTCTCTTAAAACAGGACAGTACATAGTGAGAAGGAAGAGTGACACGCATTCATCTTTGTCTTGTAGAATCACGCAACTTGATAGTGAAACAGTGGGAGTTTTTGGTTGTGTTATGTTTTGGTTTTAGTAATGCACACATCTGATAATCCTTGAGAAATGAAAGGCTGGATCTTGGAATCTCCAGAGGGAGAGGAATCCAGGCTTTTAGGAAGGAGGACTCTGTAGTAAGGTGCTTATGAAATTACCCCTCTCGCATATATAACTGGTGCTCTTGCTAAATTGCAATTTTCTCATGTAATACATGGATTATACACCCAAAAATATTAACTAAAATGAATTCTGAACATTCAATAAACATATCCATATGTTTAAGAGGTATTTCAGCTATTGCCTCTTTGAAACTTATTGTAACAGCAGAGTTAAAATGCATGATTAGATAGCTGAACTGTATTAAAAGGACTATGAGAATATTCCTTTTCATTTCAGTAAAGCTAATTTAATTTTTGCTTGTACAGTAATAGAACTTGACTGAAGAGTTGCTAGGATCTTTGACAAGAAGAAATATGTAACTCTAAGCTGAGCTGCTGGAGAGAGGTGGTGTAGCTCTCCTCTACAGTATTCGTACAAGATTTTTTGCAAGTTACTGACTGTGCTGGTAGTACTTGTTTTCAGCCCAAATTAGGAGTGTAATATTTTTTTCCCTTAGATCTTCAACGTTAGAAGTTTTAAGTTATTTACCTAGCAGAATTTTAGAGTATAAGGAATGGGTCATCAGTGAAGAAAAATGGGGGAAAATGGGAGACATGTAGTTTTGTTTCCAGCATGTATTTCTGGAAAATGGAAATGAGCACTGTATTTCATTTTTAAGTGTGAAAGTAACAGCTTCCTAATATCTAATATATTTCAGCACTTTATACAGATCTAATTCACTTTGATCTCGTTTAGTTCAGAGTAGGCTTTTTATTCTGTTGAAAGGGTGTTTTGGTAATGCCTGAAGATCACTTTACGAAGTAAGCATTAGGTAAGGTATTGCCCTGCTGTTCTTTTACCTGGGGGGAAACTGCTTTTAGCATTGTCAAAACAGATAGAGGAACCCAAATATTTGTTAAGCCATTTTGTAAAATACGCTCCTTGACATTAGTTACTGAGGAGAGAAGATATTGTTATGTCTAGAATGGCTTGTGCTAGAGTCTGAAGGAGAAAAATTGCTAAATTGACTTCTACATTACCAGACTTTGCTCAGTACTCAAAAGATTGGGGATTAAATGCATGTAACAAAATAAGCTACATTTTGTGATTAATAATTTTGTTTGCAAAACCATGGTGGGTTTCTTAAAGGTGGATTCTGAATGACTGGACTTTTTGCTGTTGTTCTGTTAAGGGAATGTTTTCAAAGGTGTTTATGTACTTCTGTAATGATTCTCTGAGCACAGAAAAAAAGATTTATTTGGTTTTAAAGCTATTGAGGTTGAAATTTGTCATATATGGAGAGCAGTGTTACTACACTCAGTCAAATTGCTTAAATTAGCATTTATAGTGTCAGTAAAAAATTTTATAGTTAATAGCTAAAAATCATTTTTATATCAAGTTTTTGGCATGTATATTAAGAGAAGTGGTTTCATTATCCTTCTTTACCTTGAGCAAAGTTGGGAAGTCATGCTTTTATTCTTAGCAAGGAACATCTAACTTGTACTTTGTCATACTTTTTAAAAAAATTAAATGCCCAGAAGGTGCAATTTTGGGTTCTCTACTGTGCGATCTGATTCTTTTGGAGATCTGTCAAGCCAGTCTATCTTAATGTATGTACAGACTCCTTTATTTCTTTCTGTAACCGAAGCAGAAAAACTAGTTTGGCATAGGTTGACTCACCACGTGATACACTGTTTTGTTGGGTTTTTTAGCTACTGTTTTTTCCTAATCTTTTATATTTAAGTTTGATGTCTGTCCTTTTAATTGTCTTTACAGTATCTCAGGCTCAGAGCCTGGGACATAATAAATACTGTCGGTATGTTCTAACCTTTTCATTTCCTGAATTATATTTAGAGGACTGTTAGGGTAAAACTAGTCTTTCCACGAAGATGCATCTTGCCTTTTTTATGTCCCATATGATTGCTGTAAGGAATAGATTAATCTTCTATTTTTCTTAAGTAATATAATTTTTAACAAGATTAGGGCTATTTGACTATAACAGAAGTAAAATAGTCCAACTAGCTTGTAAAATAAATATTTATTAGCTGTACTTGCACCATTCTTTTTGGTACACATCATCTAGTTATCCGAGCAACTTTCAAACATAAAATGATCCTCATTTTGTAGAGGTGCAACTCAGAAAAAAGATGACTTATTTCTGTTTAATCCTGATTTGCTTCCTGTTGCACATCTTAAAAAGCAGCAAGTCTCTTCAGAGCGTAGAACTTCAGCTGAAAACAAGGCATCTAATGTGCAACAAACTTTGTAAAACAGTGACAGGACACAGTGGTGTTCAAAATGGTGTGCGATGATTTAGGTTCAGACTGAGGACAGTATGATCTTTTTCACTGGAGGGGAGAATTAAGATGAGGCTAAAAATATCTTATGTTTTAAATCCATTATTTGGTGTTTAAAGAAATAGTCTGTTGTGATATTTGTGAACTGTACCCTCTTATGCTTCATTTAAATGCTCAGTTGGTAGGTTGACAGGTTATATGGAGCTCCATATTGGAATAGAGTAATGCACTAAAGTTATTCTTAACTTTCCAAGTACTTAAATCTGATGTGAAAATATGAGAACTTGAGTATGAAATAATCTGTTCCTTTGACTCTGAAATGGCAAGAAATACAAATGTGCAAAGCATGTGTTTTCAGTTTTCATAAAATGAGATACACTTTAAATCCAACAGCAGGAAAGTCAGTTATTTGCTTCTTGGAAATTCTGCTTGGCTGCCAGGTCTAGGACAAAATTTTGATCGTAATAATAGGAGTTGATTAAAGCTACAAAAGGAATGGTCTAAATAATGACTTGTGAGGTACAGAGATACTTCTGGTTTATGACACTGAAGAGGCATGTTCCTTTGAAAATCAGGCTAGTTGTCTGAAAATTATACTCACTGATTTTAGGAAAGAACGTATGAAAAGATTGAACGTAGAAAGTGAATCACTGAAGTGATTAAAAAGGTAGCACAAGGTTACAGAGACTTCTCTACCTTTCTAGATATCTTGAGTTAATGCCTGGGTGCGAGCAAGCATGAATAAATGTAGATGATCTTTATAAGAATCAGCAAATGCATGAGTCAGGATTGCTTGATGGAAGGAAGATGCCTTTGATTGAGGTTTGAATTGGTGCTATATGTAGGAATGATGTGTGCGCTAAATCTGTTTACATATCTGGATATCATACTTGAATTTTTCCTTACATATATTTTGGTTAAACTTGAACATAGTTCCTGTTTGACTGAAATAGGTAATATACGAAAGAAATATTTTGATTTAAGTTGAAAATGCACGCCTCAGTGGAAATAGTAAGTGTAGAAGTGATTTCTCATGAGCTTGAGGGAAGTTACGTAGCTATCATTTAAAGTTCTTGGTTTCTGCTTTAAATTGGTATAGATTGGTTGGCCGTTTTCTCTGTGGAAATGTAGAATGTCTTTTGGGCAGTCTTTTGTTGTTCACGTTAGTTAAGCACTTCCTCTTTTCTTTCCTGAAATCCCTATAAAAACAAGGCAGTGATTACTGCATGAGTGACTGGAGAGGGAGATTGGTAGCTGTGAGCACTTTCTTTCTTCCCACACAAATCTTATGCTTTGGGATAGCTCCACTCTTAGCAGGGCAGTAATGGCCATCCTTTCTTATAATTGATCCTTCACATTTCTGCTTCAGCAGGAGCTGAGCATTGTCTACGTGGATTTTTGTTATCCCTTGTCCTTAAGGTTTAGAATGTTTCTAAGGTAAACTGATGCAGGAATTCAGGCACCAGGGATACAGTAATTGTGTCGTGGGTTGACCCTGGCAGGCAGGTGAGCACCATGCAGCTTCTCACTCACACCCCCAGTGTAGGATGGGTGGGAAATCTCATGTGTTGAGATAAGGACAGTGTAAATAGGTAAAGCAAAAAGTGTGTTTGCTTGCAAAACAAACCAAGGAATTCATTTGCTATTTCCCATCAGCTTGGAGATACTTAGCCATCTGCAAGAAAGCAGGACTTCATCATGTGTAACAGTTGGGAAGACAAATGCTGTAACTCCAAACATCCTTCCCTTCTTCCCTCTCACCTCCAGCTTTTTATTGCTCAGCATGACGTAATATGGCACGGGGTACCCCTGTGTTCCATTGGGGTCAGCTGCCCCAGCTGTGTTCCCTCCCAGCTTCTTGTGCGCCTCCAGCCTCCTCACTGGCAGGGCAGGATGAGGAACAGAAAAGGCCTTGACGCTGTGTAAGCATTGCGCAGCAAAAGGTAAAACATCCCTGTGTTATCAACACTTTTTAGGTCACAGAGCTAAAACATAGCACTGTAGCAGTGGCTATGAAGGAAATAAACCTTATCCCAGCCCAAACCTGTACATGTTTGGAACACTCTCTGGAACATTCTTGAATAATGTTTTTATACAGATTGAGAACAGATTCATTTTCTATTGTTAATATTGTGCAAATTTGGGTTTTAGCTTTGTATTTTTTTCATGCTGCTTTAGCCAGTGACAAGTGAGGATATCATTTCAGGACAAATAATGACCCTACATTTTTATTTTTCAAATACACTAAATAAGAGCTAGATACATCACAGTTCTGAAAGTTTTGGGTTGATTGATATCTTTTGGCTAAAATAGCTTTTCAGAAAGATGCATACTGGTGATGGGGGGTGGTGGTTTTGTTGGTTGTTCTTTTTGTTAAATTCTGCAGCCTTGTTTCTGAGTTGGGCCATGTCTCCTGATCCTCCTGGTCAGCAAGGGGATCTACCCATCAGCTTTAGTCTGAAATGCACCCTGCATTGAGATAGCGTTCTTTGACCTTTTCGTATTCTGCAGAGAGCCCAAAAATCTTTGTGTTTTTCCTTCATGCTGCTCTTATATTTCCTTTCCAGCCTGCCTGGTCTGTGGCTGGGGTTTATTCTTTGCTCTGTGAAAAGACTAGAGGAAAAAGTCTTCCTCTAACTAACAATAGGTAATCAAGACGGTGACCTAATCTGTGCCTGAAGAGAGAAAAGACCAAAAAAAAAAAAAAGGGAACCCCTTTTCATCTCCTACAGAGGCACCAAATGCCTTTTTTGCTTGCAGGGCTCCTTATTCCACATATGGAGGATCAGCAGACATGCACCTTCTCAAAGAAGATATTGGTAAGACTTTTCTTTCTGTCTCACACAGAATTAAGAAACTCTTCTGGTGATTAGGGCAGCATTATTACAATGTTCTGTTACAGTTAGCCTTGAAACAGTGGACCTCGCATGTCCTGTGCTTATGTTAATGAGGATTTCCTGAGACATCATGAATGCCTAATTGCCATCTACATGTGCAGGATTTGCTTAGGAAATAGAAGCCTCCTTGCTCGTTATTGTTACTGTTAAGAAAATTGAGTTTTATCAGAGCAATATAGTTTTCTGCCTGCAACACGGCACTTAAATATCGCTCTGTAAATAAGTTCTGAGAGTTAAATCTCTTTTTCTAGTTGTGGCAAATTGACAGTTTATTCTGCAGCACCCAGTATCTGATGTTTGCTTGGTTGATTTTTTTTCCCCCTCAAAAAATATCGGTTTAAAGTTTTTATTTACTCACATGTGTGCTGCATAAGGTGTTCTTGGGTTGTGGGTTTTTTGTTGTTGTTCCTCCCTCCCCATTGCGAAGGATTTGGAACCCCTAATGCAGTATTGTATTGTTTGGGAGCACTTTTTCCCTCTTGATGCATTCCCTTTCCTCTTCCTTATGCAATGATGTCAGGTTAAAAAGAGTCAGATTCTGTAAATGTTTTGTTAAAGTACAAACATATATTCTTAGTTCCTGTATTTTGCATGTCCTGGTTTTTCTGTTGTAGTCTGTAGTCTGGATTTACAAAGCTGCTTTTTTTTTTTTTTTTTTCTGAAACATTGTGTCTTATACTGAGGCTTTGAAATAGCCTTTTTGTGTAACTGAAGTACTTTCTTCTTTACTGCCTTTGGGACCGTGTAAAGTATTTCCTAAAAACCATAGTCAGCATTTGTTAGGGCTAAAGAGTTCAAAAAGATTGCTTTAGTTACTACAGTGTGTTTGTCTTCTTACAATTCACATAACACATTTTTAATATTAACTTCTGTGTAGCCCACTGAAACGACTGAATGCATGTAAAATTAGTAATATCAGTGAAATCTTTAAAATACAAATGAAAAAAAATGAGTAAAAGATAGTCCTCAAACCCCAGGGCCACTGATACCAGCAACATCCAAGAATGTCAGGCTGTAAAATACAGTGTAGCAGTACTACTCTAGGGAAATAATCTCTTCCTGGAGACTTGCAAAACAGCGTATATATTTGCAGAAGAAGATGGGATGAGCTAAGGAGCCTGACAACTTTTTTGATGACTTCCTACATAGCTAGGCTTTTTTGGGGCTTGAATTTTTTTTGTAGTAAACTAATAGGTAGATATTTTAGCTTAAATACATTTTAGGTCCTTAATCTCTTGAATAGGAGTTGTTTTCTGAGACTTCCTGCGGTACTGATATGTGCTGAGTATTTTAAGAGTTGCTTAATGTAGCTGATTTTCTAATTTACATGTCTTATGTTTTTTAAATGTATTTCAAGCATCAAAGTAGACTTCCTCTTCACTTATCCTGCCCTAGATATAGGGATGTGTTCTTCATCTTCACGATAGGAATTACTAAGTTCAGTTCAATTAGTTTATCTTAAAATAATTGCCATACATCATCCTTCCTGATGAACTGCCTTTTTTCATTTTTCATGTATAAGCCCTTGAAATGCAGAATAATCTGGTGGCCAGATGGGTATTTTGCTTTGAACTATATTGCTGATTTTAAGGAAGTCCGCAGTTAAAATGTGTGGGATTCAATTTTTACGCCTTTAGAAAGCTCATCTTATTCTGATTTGGGAAATCTAACCTCAGGGTTGGTCCTTCTTTCCTTTTTCCTTCAGAAGATTAAGGTACTCCTGTTTCTCCTTCTGTATGCAGTAGGAATATATAACTTGACATACCGCTAAAGCAATGACTCCTCAGATTCAGTTTTTCTTTTGCTGAGTTTCATGTATGCGCTCTTAAAGAGAAGTTCAACTCTTGAGTTTGCCTGGCCAGTTGTACCTTTAGTCTCTTCTGGGAAAAAACCCTGATGCCTACGTTTTAGATTTCCTTAATGACTGCTTGAAATAAGTTGCTGGTGTGTAGAGAACTGAGCTGTCATCTAGCTCTTAGATGTACTTAATCTACCTTTGAAGGCTGAAGGAGTAAGAAGTGATTTGTAAACTTCCTTCTGTGAAGCAGGCTTTTTTCATTTCACTCTTTATTAGGCACTGACTCCTTAACTGAGCGTGCGTCCAAATTAATAACAGTATTTTAATGAGTAAATAGCAAAGCAATAGGTACCGAGTAGTGCCCCAAGTTTGGTAATGGTTGGTTATAGAGTAGGAGGGTAGCTTAAAGTGTTGCGAGTAAAATGCTAAGGTCTTCCGTTTGTATTGTAGCTGCAATCCAACATCTGCAGAATAAAAGTTCTGAACACTGTGCAATGAAGATAGTATGTCAAACATCATAGTTAAGACTTAAGTCCTGAGAGTATACTAAATGAGGCTTTCAATCAACAAAGAGAAGGATAAAATCCCATAATTCTATTTGATTGCCTTGAAATATTCGGTTTATATAAAAACCAACAATGCAGTGATCAGCTGTTGCAGATGTATTGCTGATCTTATGTATTACTTCTCTAGCTTTTGTTTTTTATAATAACCTTCCAAACATTCCGGCTAACCTTCAGCCCACCTCAAGGCAAATCACAACCAAAAGACAGGCAGCAGCAGGACAGTAGGGAAAACCAAATATTGTGGGGCTGGCTGTGGAAGACATTTTCTTTGTGGAAGATGATTATATTTACTGCAAGTAGGGTAATGAAGGAAGAATTCTCTGTTCTTCATAAAATGAAAGAAAAGTCATTTGTTAAGAATGAATGAGGGGCAGAGAATTTTAATGTTGAGTAGAGTTTGCTCTGTGATTGATGGCCATGTCTTTGGAGGCCAAGTAGGTTTTTGAAAGATGGAATTCTAAATTCTGTACTTTTTTCCTCCTGTTTCACTCCGTTTTAGCCTGTCTGTTGAATTTCTGGAGGATAAGTTATAAAAGACATGTCTGATTAGGTGAAAGTTTTGTTGAACTGTATTTACCATGCTTGCAATTGGCAAATACCTTTCTTTTTTTTTCTTTTCTTTCCTCTTTTTTTAAAATAGGATGCAGGGCAGAAGAGATTTGGTGCCATTTCCTGTAATATTTGTGGAATGCTTTACACTGCGTCAAATCCAGAGGATGAAACCCAACATCTCCTTTTTCATAACCAATTCATAAGTGCTGTAAGATATGTGGTAAGAAAACCTTATATTTTTAAAGGCATAAGCATTGTCTTTTCTTTGCTCTGTACTGGTTACAGTCTGTATTATTTGTATTAAGTTGCATTTCAGCAGATTAGTATTACAGCAGGCCGTAAATAATCCACTTTGGGAAATAAATGTTTTTAAAAGCCACTGTAGACAGCTTATACGTAACACATAAAGTATTTAATAGGATAGTGGTGGTTCATTGCCATTGTATTCTTTCTGTTACAAGTCTTGGCGGGGAGGTGAGAGTGGTGATAGGAAAACAAAGGAATGTCACTGTTCTGAAAGTGCTAAATACAGGTTTCAGTACAACTGGTGTTTGCAGTGGTTGGCTTAATAGTCAGATAAAGAGCTGATTGTGCCATTTTTGTAACTGTGTAATCTTAGATAACTTCCAAATTACTTTTTCTTAATTATCTGTAATTTGAAGAGAGGCCGCCTAGGAATCCAGATGATACAACTTTATAGTATATTAAAACTTTATTGAATTTATAGTATGATTGTATAAAGTCCGAAGTATTCTTCCATAACCTTATTATATGTGCTATATCTGAGTATATCTTTCGTATTAAAGGTCAGATCTGAAAAATTATATACAAAGTATGTTGTAAAATCAGCTACTTCACACTAGCTGATGTTACAAGACTTATTGGAAATACCTGTTCACATGTCTGAAATCCAGAATAGAAACCACAAAGCTTGTTTTCTTTATCACACATGTTACCTTCAGTACTCTACACTCGAGTAGATAAGACCTCCAGGATAAATGAACTGAGGCCACCAATCCATTTCATGTTGGTACCAAATAGCTTTTGGGCTACTCTTAAATATCAAGCTCAGTTTTATCCCACTGTTTACAAATATAAAGATGTATTGTCATAGCCAAGGTGTTTGAAACTATTTGATAAATAATTGTGGTATTTGTTCTGTTCTTGGTTAGGTTTTTCTGAATAATCCAGACACTTTGAAAGATCTCTTCTGATGTACATTAGATGCATTTTAGCTGCACTGAAGTTTAAATAATTGGGAAGTTGAAAAAACTGAAATTTCTCTCTTGTATGTGTGTCTAGAGTAACAACATGATTAAAATAAAAGTGAAAGAACAAGTTGCCTTAGAACAGTTGTGAACAACTGTGTATAAAGTTAGGTAGGCTTTTAGTTTGAGAAAAACTTTCCCATTGTTTTCTCAGTTTTTAGGTATTGTTGTGAACAACTGTGTATAAAGTTAGGTGGGCTTTTAGTTTGAGAAAAACTTTCCCATTGTTTTCTCAGTTTTTAGGTGTCTTCTTAAATCTTTGCACTTTGTGCACTCAAGCAAATTATTTGTATTGTTAGTTCAATCAATAAACAGTTCTATCTCTGAAATCTTTTTAAGACTCTAGTTGTGTTCTGTGACACCATAGAAGGCTACAGAACAATGATTTAAGTGGTTTTCTAGAACAGAAACTTTAGAATAAGAGGCAAAGGAAGGAATCTTATGACTTTTTAAATTCCCCTCTGACTTGTTTTTTCTCTCACACCAATTTCATGGAATCATAAAATGGTTTGAGTTGGAAGGGACCTTAAAGATCGTCCAGCTCCAACCCCTCTGCCATGGGCAGGGACACTTCCCACCAGACCAGGATGCCCAAGGCCCCATCCAACCTGGCTGCGAACACTTCCAGGGACGGGGCAGCCACAGCTTCCCTGGGCAACCTGTGCCAGTGCCTCACCACCCTCATCGTGAAGAATTTCTTCCTTACATCTGGTCTAAATCTTCCCCCTTCCAATTTAAAGCCATTCCCCCTCATCTTGTCACTCCATGCCCTTGTAGGAAGTCCCTCCCCAGTTTTCCTTCAGGCCCCCTTCAGGTACTGGAAGGTGGCCATAAGGTCTCCTTGGAGCCTTCTCTTCTCCAGGCTGAACAATCCCAACTCTCCCAGCCTGTCCTCATAGCAGAGGACATAGAATTTGACACTCCATTTTCTGCATGGGTAAGTAACATTTGCCATGCTAAATGGATGGTCTTTAACACTACGTGTTTGGCCCGTAATCAGTGGTTCTCAGTTGATTTTATTGAGGTAATGTGCGTGACAGAAATATCCCCACCTCTTCTTAGAAAATAATTTGAAGTCTAGATAACCCTTCTTGCCACTGAATTAGTACACCAAGTCTCTACTTGTTAATTCTTAGTCATCCAGAAATACCAGAAGAATGATTGCTGGTTATCAGAGGTTTGCTAGTGTGGGAATTGTTGGGAAGATGACTTGGAGGTGTGGTAATGCTTGGTTTCTAGATACTTGTATGTAATTGCTGTGTTGAGACTATAACTACCTTCCTTTCCTAGACAGAAAGTGTTAGCAGCACAGTAGCATCATGGGATTAAAAAAAATGTACTAGAGAAAGTCTTGGTAACTTCTCGGTTAAACTTTCTGATCCAGAAACATCTGGTCTTGGTGACCTTGGTATGCTACCTTATTAGCTCTTGGGATATTCTTTTTTATGAATTTAATAAATTTGACGTTGTTGATTTGGAGGCCATTCTGAGGTAACTTAGAAGCATTTTTCGTTCTCTTGTCATTCACGTTCTTTGTGCCATGTGACTCAGTCCCAGGCTGATTTGAGACTTTTCTCAGTTTTTCTCCCATTTGAGCATCTCTTGTTACATGCCTTGTAGTTCTGTTGATGATTCATTTCGCAGAATCACAAAATGAAAGCCTGTGTGTATTATCATGCCGGAGCTTCTTGCTGTGAACTGTGAAAATGGACTTTATTGTTAGTGTCTTGTTGACCTGCACGCAGCTCCTTTGTGGTACTGAGTAGCCAGAAGATAGTTCACCTGTAAATTACTATCTTAAACAAAAATATAGTTCTGTTTGTTTATTTTTAAGGCCTATCTTGTTCCTTTTAGTAAAAGCTTCTCTTTAGGTTTCTAGGAATTCCATGATGCCTCCAGAAGTAGAACAGGCTAACAAGGAGATGGCACTGGGATACTTGTTTTGTCATGGATGGCTGATAGAGACAATAAGGAAATTGTAGGCGGAGGGAGAAAGTTCGGCAAGTTTGATATTTTATGGATTTGGGAACAGAAGATTGGCAAGGACTGATAGTGGTTTTCTGAAGGATGCCATTTGCTAACACGTGTGTGCAAATTGAATAAGCAACAAGGTAGAATGGTCAGGGATAGTGCTGTAGCAGGAATAGATTAGTGTGGGAGATGTTCCCCACTGCAGACAAGTGTAGGAATTTGTCTCACTGTCCTTCTGGTTTCAGACATCTGAAAGTATCCAGAAAAATTACACCATTCTAGCATGTGTGTGCGTTGAGTGATGGTGTACACATCAAGCCTTGCCTCCAGGAGGATGGATGACTTTGTGGGATGAATGAATGGGTCAGTTTCATAAAATCCTGTAGCTATATACCACACACTATCAATTGTGTATCCTCTTTGTGATACCACATAGTATCCATTCACCATTTCTGCAAAATCTTTTTAAGAGCAAGACGTTATTTTTAATGATGTTTTTAAGTTGCAATTCCAAATACTTAAGTTAGGAAGTGCTTGTGGATTCAGATGCCTAGTGCGAATGGAGTTACTGTTTGTATTTCAAGCTTATCCTCTTAATTAAGAACATCTCGAGGTGAAGAAAGTGGAATAAGCTGTTATTTGGGCTAATGTCTAATCTGGTACATTTTAAATAGCTTTAATACTCCAGTTGCACCCTAGCCCATCTGTGAGGTGCTTACAAATTCAGATTAAATTAAAAAAGCAAGCAACTTGACTTCTTGGAACCAAAGGTTAATAGAGTATTGGGACTGAAGATGATGATGAACTTCATGTTGTCTTAGAAAGATTTCATGGTTGTCTTGATTTGCATTCATTCAAAAAATGATACATCTGTACAATATAAAACTTAATAATATTTCAAATAAAGTTCTTAGTATTAGCTGTGTTCTGTGATAATCTTAGTTTTAACAGAGTGTAGTATTTTATAGTTGAAGCTGAAGATCTTAATGTGTTCTACAATCAAAACCTCATTCTCCATGTTAGGTTAATAGGAAAGAGGCAGAATATCTGTAATTTGATGGAGGAGTTGAGAAGAAGGCAGTTGACCCATTTCTCTGCTACAAATTATCAAGGATAAACATGCACAAAATTTCATACTTGGGTTATTAGGGGAAAATTTTGTAAAAGCTTTTCTTAGTGAAGATCAAGAATTATACAGGATTAACTACATTTTCTTCATTACTCCAGTATTTGTGAGGAAAAAGGGGTATAAGAAAATCCACCACTGATTTTCATGGATTTTTATTAATTTGAGAAACGAGAAGTAGAGACAAGCCAGAACTGACATACATGGAAAATACTAGGTCCACTCTCCCATTTCTTATTCTTACATAAGAACTTTTAAACCATGAGGAAATGCGTAGGAAGCAGTCTGTTGCCTCCTAACTTACGCCTTTAGAGACAAATCTACATCTAATATTATTAAACTATAAGCAGGATATAGTTCATGTGAAATTGAGCCTTGATCGCTTCAACTACAATGCCATTAATGTTGGAGCTGTCTTTCCAACTGCATTCCACATCACTCATTATAGCAATGCACTAAACAGCGCATTCATAATTACTGTCCGTGCTGCTATCACAGAATAAACAGGTTGGAAGAGACCCACCGGATCATCGAGTCCAACCGTTCCTATCAAACACTAAACCATATCCCTCAGCACCTCGTCCACCCGTGCCTTAAACACCTCCAGGGAAGGTGACTCAACCACCTCCCTGGGCAGCCTGTTCCAGTGCCCAATGACCCTTTCTGTAAAGAATTTTTTCCTAACGTCCAGCCTAAACCTCCCCTGGCGGAGCTTGAGGCCATTCCCTCTTGTCCTGTCCCCTGTCACTTGGGAGAAGAGGCCAGCACCCTCCTCTCTACAACCTCCTTTCAGGTAGTTGTAGAGAGCAATGAGGTCACCCCTCAGCCTCCTCTTCTCCAGGCTAACCAACCCCAGGTCACTCAGCCGCTCCTCATAAGGCCTGTTCTCCAGCCCCTTCACCAGCTTTGTTGCTCTTCTCTGGACTCGCTCCAGAGCCTCAACATCCTTCTTGTGGTGAGGGGCCCAGAACTGAACACAGTGTTCGAGGAGCGGTCTCACCAGTGCCGAGTACAGAGGGAGAATAACCTCCTTGGACCTGCTGGTCACGCCGTTTCTGATACAAGCCAAGATGCCATTGGCCTTCTTGGCCACCTGGGCACACTGCTGGCTCATGTTCAGTCGGTTGTCAACCAACACCCCCAGGTCCCTCTCCTCCAGGCAGCTTTCTAGACAGACTTCTCCTAGTCTGTAGCACTGCACAGGGTTGTTGTGCCCCAAGTGCAGGACCCGGCATTTGGCCTTGTTAAACCTCATGCCATTGGACTCAGCCCAGCGGTCCAGCCTGTCCAGATCCCTTTGCAGAGCTTCTCTACCCTCCAGCAGATCGACACTTCCACCCAGTACCCTCCAGCAGATCGACACTTCCAGCCAGCTATTTCACAATGCAGTAGAGACCGCTCGTCTGTGTTGCCATTTTTTGAATTATTTCTTTCTTTTGTAATTCTGTTGCCATTGCAGGTTAATAAGGGAGCAGGAGCAATCTTTAATCTTGTTTTAATTGGGAGGAAAAGTTAGACATAGATAAAAAATGAGTTAACTATTCATCACAGAGTTGCCTTATGCTCCTAAAAGATTACAAATACCTGTAGGATAAATGACTATAATATGGAAGGGGAGGATACATCAGCTTTTACAATTAGTGAGGCTCTGTACAACACCAGTCTGCCCAGCTGTGGCAATGATGCTATACGTGTCTTGCTGCTGCTGGCTGTAGGTGATGTGTTGTGGAGCACAGGCTTCCAGTATCGAGGAGGAGTGGTATAGTCATGTTCTTTTACTCCAGGCCTTGCAGAACATATATCCTGATGTAAATGACAGCATTCCTTTTAACTTCTTTGGGCATCACAAGCAATAAGTCTAAATGCTTGGGCATCTCATTCAACATTAAATAAGTCTTAATGCCCTAAAGTAATGTCAGTTAAAAGCAGAGGAAAAGCAATTTTTTGACATTGCAGTAGAATATTATAAAGTACATTGCAGACACAATGCCTTTGTTGCTTACTATGGTAAAGTGTTCTTGCCAGCTGCCTGAGTGAAGGCGTCCTAATTCAGTTCTTGGTGATTGAAACAGCACACAACAGTCTGCAAGATGGTCTAGTAGTGTTAAAATAATGGGGATTTGTTAAGAAAGCGTACATTGGTGGACATGTTAGGGGAAGGAATCTTCAGACCACATGCAAGGTACTGGTATTAAAACATATTTTGTGTATTGTAGTTATGCAATAGGGTCAGCCCCAGTTGAAGCAATAGCATGTTTTCCTTAACAGCTTTAAAGTTAAAATATGAAAGAGCTATGACCCATCTTGTGCATTATTTCTGTTTGTGTGGTTTTAAAGAAGCACAGTTGAGATTGTGTAGAGAAAAAATCAGAAGGGCTAAGGCTCAACTAGAAATCAGATTGGCAAAGTCTGTGGAAGATAACAAAAAATCCTTCTATAAATATATAAATAATAAAAGGAGGACTAGGGAGACCATACAGTCCCTATTGGATGCAGAAGGAACAACAGTGACAGGGGATGAGGAAAAGGCTGAGGTACTTAATGCCTTCTTTGCCTCAGTCTTTAATTGTAAAGAAAGTCGTTCCATCTGTGTACAAACCCAGGAGCTAGAGGAGCAAAATGAGGCTCCCATGATCCAAGAGGAGGTGGTCAGAGCCTTGCTAGCCCGACTAGACACCCACAAGTCTATGGGGCTGGATGGGATTCATCCAGGGGTATTGAAGGAGCTGTCGGATGTGCTGGCCAAACCCCTTTCCATCATCTTCCAACAGTCCTGGAAGACTGGGGAAGTCCCACTGGACTGGAGGCTGGCTGATGTTGTGCCCGTCCACGAATACTGTGTTCAGTTCTGGGCCCCTCACCACAAGAAGGATGGTGAGGCTCTGGAGCGAGTCCAGAGAAGAGCAACAAAGCTGATGAGGGGGCTGGAGAACAGGCCTTACAAGGAGTGTCTGAGAGATCTGGGGTTGTTTAGCCTGGAGAAGAGGAGGCTGAGGGGAGACCTCATTGCTCTCTATAACTACCAGAAAGGAGATTGTGGAGAGAGGGGAGCTGGCCTCTTCTCCCTAGTGAGGGGGGACAGGACAAGAGGGAATGGCCTCAAGCTCCACCAGGGGAGATTTAGGCTGGAGATTAGGAAAAAATTTTTCACAGAAAGGGTGATTGGGCACTGGAACAGGCTACCCAGGGAGGTGGTTGAGTCACCTTCCCTGGAGGTGTTTAAGGCACAGGTGGACGAGGTGCTGAGGGGCATGGTTTAGTGTTTGATGGGAATGGTTGGACTCGATGATCCCGTGGGTCTCTTCCAACCTGGTTATTCTATGATTCTATGATTCCTTACTAAGGCTAAACAATAAGGATACTGAGGATGCAGCTGCTTAGGTGAAATGTTAGCTTTTCTTTTTGAAACTCTTTGAGCTGCTGCTAGAACAAAGGAATATGACTTTAAAATGTCTCCTCTGATGTAAACCAAATGAACTAAATGTCTTGGATTGAGCCTAGGGTTTGCTGAAACTTTTTGGAAAGCTTCCTCTTAAAGATATATTTCTGAATAAATTCCAAAATACATCAATTCAAACTAGCACTCCTGTGAATATGATGAGTCCCCGTATATCCTCATCACTTACGTCAGTAGGTACATAATAATGAAAACAATGAGTTCTAAGTATTAGAGAGTCATTTATTGCAGTTTGGAATTATTTTTAGATGTGTGCTAATGCACTGTTGCTTAAAAGTATAACGGCAGTAAGGTGTCCAGGAATGTTTTCTTCCCTCAGATTTCATTATGTTGGTATTACCTGGCTATTATGTTAATAGAGTACCTTCACCTGAAATTTAGAGTTGAATTTTCTGCATTAGGCCTGCAACATTCTGGATGCTGTAATTGTAGGATTATCAAACACATAATGTTTATCTGCTGAGTAATGGTCGTGGTTGGTTTAAAGTAGGCTATAGTAAGCTTCCGCATGGCAAACAGGTGCCAAAAGGCAACAAAAATCCCTGAAAATGGAGAGAGGATGTTGTTTGATGTTGGAGAGTAGTAATTCTTGCCTGAAGTTTTGGACACATTTTCTAACAGTCTCAAAAGGCAGGTCACAATCCCACAAACTGAACTTTCTCATTACCTGAGTATTATGACACTGCTCTTTACTGCCCTTTGTGTTTGGACTATAATATATGAAAATTCAAATAGGATCATCTTTTGTGTTGGTGTTCAGTGCAACTACTGCTGAGATGGAAAGCTCACAGGATTGAAATGGCGTCTGTGTTGCAGCCATTGCCATCTGGGTGCTAAACTCATACTTAAATAGTTCCAGGGCAACCAGGAAGTAGATACATTTCTAAAATGATTCTTCTCATGTCTTGTTTGGGGTAAGGGAGTAAAATCGGCATGATTAAAGTGAGATACAGGCCAAGTATTATAACTCTCTTTTTATGGTAGTATATATGGCATTCATTCAGTGCCAAATTCCATTGTTTTGGTCTTTAGTTGAAGGTATTCTGTGGGAAGATATAGATTTCAATGAGAATTATTCCATCAGTATTGTTTCTTCAAAGGCTTTTTTACTTAAAGTTGCTTTGAGTAAGACTTGGTAGATCAGCCTTTTTAGTGGCTGACGTTACTTCTGCATTCAGTATTTTTAGGTCCCTTCAAAGCAACTTGAGTTCTAATATCTGCCAGTCCCATCTTACTAGATTTAAGTGGCTTTTTTGTTTTGTTTTTTTCCATGCAGGTACTGCTCATTATTCACCACGAGTGTGGATCTGAAGAAGAGTTAATTACCTCTATTTTTTTGAGTATGTTTATACTTCAGATACACACAACGTAGCCTCCTTCCCCATTAGATTCTTAGAAGGTAGTTATAAAATTTTTTCTAGTATCCTTCTTGTGGCTTTAACAAATATGATCAGTAACAAAATAAACTATTCCTTACATTTTGGGCAACTGCATGCCAATCAGTTCACTTAGTACCTCCTGGAGGTCTTTCGCATGCCAAACTTTAAAACTGAGTGTGTATTTGTGGAGGTAACTATGTTAAAAAGAAATATTTTATTAAAACTTAGGGTTTTTCCCATGCACTGGACTTCGGAAAATAAGTATTACATAGGTTTGGAAATCAGTTCTGTGAGCCAAGTTTGCTACTTCTGTTTTAAAGTTCAGTTTGCCTTGCAGTCTTGGGGGAAAAAAAATCAGTTGGGCAATTACAGGACACTTTCACAAATTGTTTCTAGATGTAGCTAGGCTATTGTGTAAATTACTGTATTATTAAGAACATGTATCTGTTGTGCTCATTTTAAAAAGCTAGCTGAAGTTCCCTTCTCTAGCAAAGCAACTGCTAAACGATGTGAAGTCTCTGCCTAAGTTCAATATCTAGAACAATAATAGACAATTTCTGTTTGTGAAAGTACATCTCATGTATGGTTTAGATAAGTGTTTGTTTCATTTAGGGTTGGAAAAAGGAGCGGATTTTGGCCGAATATCCTGATGGAAAGATAATAATGGTTCTTCCTGATGACCCAAAGTATGCACTTAAAAAGGTATGGAGAAGAGGACTGGACCCGTGTATGTTACCTTGTTGGATATTTTAATACAAGGAATGAGAATGTTCATGGATGGTTTGCATAATTTATGTGCGAGCAGTTGAAGCTGGACCCAGAACAGCAATGGTTCTGTAGCTTTTTCCACCAACAGATCAGACATCTCCCCCTTAAGTACTGCCACTTCCCTCATACCGAGGTTGGTCCTGAGCAGCAGCCAACTGATTTTTTTTTTTTTTTTTACATTTTCATAATGTACTTGCTGATTGCCTGCCAGGTATTTTATGTAATATAAACTTCCTACTGTATTTAAGCTGAAATGTATAAATGTTATTGCACAGCATGAATATGGCACCAGTCTCAAAATGATTTTTATATAAAAATAGATTCATGTTGAAACTGGCCTCAAAGTCACATATTCTGTTCATGTGTCCAGACCAGGGTCAGCTCAGGTTATGATGTATCTTGACAGTCTCCTAAAACTTCTACCACTGGAGACTTTTCTGACCTCTTCAGACACTGTGACATTGTCTCACTATCCATAGTGTTAGGAAATTTTCCCTAAACGTCCAACAGAGTCTCCGTACTGCAATTTAAGTTCATTAGTGCAGATCAAATTGCTGTGGCTTTTGAAAACATCTTTGTTTTCCTCTTTGCAACATCTTTTTTTATGCCTGAACAAACTCTGATTGTTCCACATTTAGGAGATTGGCAGATGTGCTGGTTTTAGTTTATACTCCTATATAATGTTTTGTAGAGTTCTGATCCTTGTCGTACTCTCCTCTAGATTATTTCCATTTTTCTCATGTCTGTTTTGAAACTCCATATCAAAAACTGGGCATCGTACACCAGCACATCCTTAGAGCAGCAGGATACTTTGAGGTTTTGCTGGCTCACCTGCATTCATACATCTGAATGTCACTACGGTTTTACTTTTTCAGTAGCACGGCGTTGGCTCTGTTTAGCTGGGGATTTGCTGTGTCTAATAGGTACTTTTAAGCAGTACTGCTATTGCGCAATTACAGAGTGATTGAGGTTGGAAGGGACCTCTGGAGGCTGAGTTGATGCCCAAGAACTCTTCTGATGGTGGGGCTATAGTGGGTTTTCTTTGGAACAACAGAATTTTTTAAGTTACTGAATTGAAAAGAAACTACAGGTTTTCTTTTTACAATGTGTTATGCAGAGAAGTTTGTTTATTAAATTTTGATTCTCTGGTGGTACCACCTTAACTTTAGTACAAAGAAACATAGAATCACAAAATCATAGAATAGTTTGGGTTGGAAGGGGCATTAAAGATCATACGGTTCCAACCCCTCTATCATGGGCAGGGACACCTCCCACCAGACCAGGCTGCCCAAGGCCCCATCCAACCTGGCCGCGAACACCTCCAGGGATGGGGCAGCCACAGCCTCCCTGGACAACCTGTGCCAGTGCCTCATCACACTCATAGTGAGGAATTTCCTCCTTACATCTAGACTAAGTCTTCCTTGTTCAAATTTAAAGCCATTACCCCTCATCCTATCACTCCATGCCCTTGTAAAAATTCACTCCCCAGCTTTCCTGTAGCCCCTTCGGGTACTGTAAGGTTGCTATAAGGTCTCCTTGGAGCCTTCTCTTTTCCAGGCTGAACAACCCCAACTCTATCAGCCTGTCCTCGTATGGTAGGTGCTCCAGCACATCCATTCTTACTAAAATAGCTGAAGAAAAATTACATAAAATACTTAAGTGGGCAGAGTAAAGGGAAAGTATAGCAAATGAAGACATTTAGGATAGAATTCTCTGTAGTTCTGCCTGGTTAAAGGTGAGACCATCTACAGCTGTTGCTGCTGTGGTTCACTGACTTCAAGAATGGTTACTTACTGCTTCGGATTGGCTAATTTGACTTGTTATTAAAAGACTGGTACCTGAAAGTTGGATGAGAAAACAGAGAGCTGTGCCTTTTAAAGGCTATTTAAAGGTTATTTTTAAAACCTTTTTTTAACACAATTTTCATTTTATTGGTACTCACTTCATATATTCATAGTGTCCATAATTCTACTTTTGCTTTACAAACATAACTGCAACATGCATTGAAGCAGCTCATGCCATTTAATGCACCACATAGGAAGGGCTACCTTTTTTCTGTCTCTGAATGATAGAGACTGTTCCAGTGCCTAGCCACAGGTTCAGGGATCTCGGGTCACACTGAAGCTTTTGTTTACATTCATGCTGGAGTTTATGTATTTCTTCTAAACTTGCTAGTATTAAACAAAATTTTGTATTTAGTTCCAGTTACTTCTTGCGAGTAAAAAAAGGAAAAGAGATGATGGTTATTTCTTCCTTTATGACAAATACGCACGTTTTCTAGTGGCCTCAGCACTATACGTGCCATCATCTGCTCAGAGCCCACCACGGATTAGTTCTTTCAAGGCTTAAAAATAACAGACAGAAAACCCTCAGCTAAGCTAGTTTAACTTTTGGCACAGATCTTGTTTACTTTAAGAATACCAGAGTCCATGCTTTGATTACCTGTATTCTCTCTATTAGCCGTTGACTAATTGAAGTTTGGACCTAATAGAAGCTGACTTAGAGGTCTCTGCTCTTCCTATTCCCAGTCAAGTGTTATTTAAGGAACTTATGTGGACTGATGTGTTGCAAGTCACTTAGGGTAATCCCTAACTTCTGGAATAGCTCTCAGTGCTCTAGATACCTTAGTGATTTTTTGTAAGTCTGTAATTTTGGTGTAAATTTATATGAATGCATATTTACATGTGTTTCTTACGCATCATTTAAACTTATTTTGACAGGTTGAAGAAATTAGAGAAATGGTAGACAATGACTTGGGATTTCAGCAAGCTCCGCTCATGTGTTACTCTAGAACTAAAACTCTTCTTTTTATTTCTAATGACAAGAAAGTTATTGGCTGTTTAATTGCAGAACATATACAGTGGGTAAGTGATTGAACTGGAGAAAGGCAATCTGTGTCAGTGCCTAGTGACTGTGTTCTTCAGACATTCTGAATTACCAAGAGTTTAAGTCCAGCCATTTAGAAACTTAACTATTCTGTGAATGCCTTCTCCCGAGATGAAAAGACTTTTGGTGGCAGACTATTCTGAGATGCAGCGACTCGGTTTTGCATAGTTGACACTGAGCTGCGAAATGTGTATGTTGTCATGCTTGGGTCAGACCTGCTTATCTAAGAACTTGCTACAGCCAAAGGGTGGAACTTTTCTTCCTCTGCTATTCTAGCTCTGGCCCTCCTCTTGCTTCTTGATGAGCAGTTTTAACTCCATGCCTGACAGAAATCCAAGTTGGAAGAGAAAAGGGGTGCTCTGTAGGATGGAGTTGAATCACTGAGGGGTCAAATAGCTCCACGGCAGACAGAAGCAGCGGGCAGAACTGTGCAGTAGAGAGCAGGACAAGAAGTCAAACTGCCAGTTGTAGTCCTGAAAACTGATGTCAGAATTTTGTCTGTTTCCTGTCTGTCCTTCGGTGTTGTCTGCCATCCTGTGGAAGTAGCAGACAAAGACCAAAAAAATCTTAGTCAAAGTTGGAGAAATCGATGCAAACACTTTAATACATGTGGTAGCAAGAACTGGATTACCTGCTGCTGTTATTTTAAATCTGATAAACTTTAGAGGTTTGATTTGGTTTTTTTTTTTGGCTTAATCTTTTATCACATTCCAATTTTGAAACTGTTTAGAGAAATTAAATGAGATGCATTAGGCATCTCATTTAGAGAATTATTTTGTTCAGTCATTAGCGATGCTTTTATAATAAAAGTGACAAATATTTTTTTACATTGCCTGCAGGGCTACAGAGTTATAGAAGAGAAGGTTCCAGAAATCAGTTCAGAAAATGAGAAAGTAATATTTGAAAGACAGAAAGCGTGGTGCTGCTCAACTTCTCCAGAACCTGCTATTTGTGGGATTAGTCGAATATGGGTATTCAGCATGATGCGTCGAAAGAAGATTGCTTCTCGGATGATAGAGTGTCTTAGGTAACATTAAAAATGTTCCTCAGTTACATGTGTGTTAGATAGCACTCGGTCCAAGACATTTATTGCTCTGTGTGACTCAGGCTTGTATTTTTAAGCTGCTGGGTGGTATTTGAGATGTAGAGCTAAGCACAGTTGACAGTTCCAGTATTAACTGGAGTTCAATAATGAACATCAGTGTTCTGCAATAGCTGGTTTTTAAAAGAAATCCTTCTGGTAAGTGCAGTGGTGATGAGTGATGCTAGCAGACTGCCAGTGCGCTAGGGTACATTCCTCTGAGGTAATTATGGGTGAAAGAAATGATGTCTTTGGTCAGATCACCCAATTGTGAAGGACTGGGATGCAATCGTTGGCCAAATACCCATTCCTAGAGGTGGGAAGGGGGAAAAAAACAAGGAGGAGTGCACCAAGCTATTTGATATAGTCTGGTAGCTTCCAACTATACTTTTTCACTCTTTACTCATCTGCATTGAGCCTTAAGAGATATTTTCAATCTCCATGGAGCTTCAGCAGCTGGTGATGAGTGCATTCACCTGAATGCTAAATGCCAAATCCATAGAAGGACCCAAACATTCACGCTACTGTTGAGAAAAATGTTAAAAATGTTGACTCTCCAGTCCTTAGGTTTCTTCCAGTGACATTTCCTAGAAGTTTTAACACTGTTCTGAGTGATGCCAGGAACTACCCACATCTTATTACTGCTGGGCTATCAGGTTTGTGCTGGGTGCCTGGCTGGCCCTGTTTTGCTGGAGTTTGTGGCACCGTCACTCTTGTGTCTGCCAGTCCTCACTCACTTGGGTATTTGGAGAGCCTGGCAAAGCTCTGCAGAATGCATCTTGCCTGGCTGGTGGCCAAAAAGGTTTCTGCTCGTATTGTCTTTCCCTCAAAAATGTAACAGAAATGTCCATGTGATTGAAGTTCATGCTTGCTCTGCAAGTGCATGTAAGTTTATTTTATAGGAGTTTCAAAACTTAACTTGAATGGGAGCTTCTTCTGTTTCTAAGGATAAGCATTGCCTCATCCTTTCCCTGGTTGAGGTCTTAAAGCCCGAGATCAGTTTTTTAAGATTGGTCCCATAGCCATGCAGAAAAGAACAATGAGATCCCTCGATTCTCTCCACTCTCTTCAAATAAGAATGAAAGATACATGAAATATTTTCACACAGAAGTTAAGCAAATGGAATATTCTTTTTCATGTAATTATTAAAGGACGTGTGTCACTTCTGAATTGTGCCTTATAGTTAAGTTCTTAGATGCTCTAAATGTGCTCTCATCCCAAAGTCAAATGTATTTTTCAATCCAGAAACTTGAAATTTCATCAGGTCCCTTCAGCCTTCTCTGTGAGCACCCTGACTTGTTTGTAGTTTGTGTTTTCATTCCCAATGATTGTGGTCATGGTCCCAGCAGTCTGTTTGCTATGAAGAAATAGTTGGAATGAATTCAGACTTGTGTTTAAACTCTGAAACTGGACTTGATGCAGCTCACAAGCAATTGCTCTGGATGAACACTTCTTGAACAGTTCTGAAATATCAAAACCTCACAAATCCAGGATAAGTTACTCTCTTTGCCATTTGTGAGGAGGAGATCACTCATATAAATAAAATCTTAGAATGGTTTGGGTTGGAAAGGACCTTAAAGATCATCCAGTTCCAACCCCCCTGCCATGGGGGCAGGGACACCTCTGACTGGATCAGGTTGTTCAAGGCCCCATCCAACCTGGCCTTGAACACCTGCAGGGATCCATGACTTCTCTGGACAACCTGTGCCAGGGCCTCACCACCCTTATCATGAAGAATTTCTTCCTAAATAGAGCCATCTCCTCCTAATAAAGCTTCTTCCTTTGAAAAGCCTCTGCCACTGAATTGATCTAATGGTTTGTGGCCCAATAGTGTAACTATTCCTGCATTGTTCCCTGAGAGTAATTCTCTTTTTCCTTTTTTTTTTTTTCCCATACTTAGGAGCAACTTCATCTACGGCTCATACTTGAGTAAGGAAGAAATTGCTTTCTCTGACCCTACTCCTGATGGAAAACTCTTTGCAACACAGTACTGTGGCACTGGCCAGTTCCTGGTATACAACTTCCTCAATGGGCAGCACCAGACTTAACTGTTCCTGAAGGAATTCCATTTTTATTAGGAGACTTCTGCCAAAGCACATGGAGTGGGTGCAGACCTTCAGCAGAAGCCAGGGCCATTTTTATTACGGTGAACTCAGGACTGGTAACAACCGAGAGGTTGTACTATTTTATTAAAATTGTAAACAATGCAGTAATAGGCTAACTTTGTTTTTCTAAGAGAAAGCTATTTTATTAACTTTTACAGAAGTTTGATTGTATTTTATCTAGTTAGTCATGTTTACATGCAGCAGAAAATTGTTCATAGTGGACTGTAAACTAATGCAAAGACTCTTGTCTCACTGACGAGTACATACTGAAGTTCTTAAGGAGGTGATGTACCAGTGCCACTTGGTATGGTGACACCAGTCCTGGCCACTGGTCCCACCAGCTGGGAGAGGCCTTTAATGGTTGTTTGCTTGACAGAGCCCAAGGCTGAGCTCGATTGTGTCAAGGCACGATGTGTTATGGTGCTGTCGTCGTGAGCGCTGCTCTCACAGCCTGTACGGTGGCTTTGGGGGCATGTTGTGTGCCACTGGCTGCCAGGAAGCCTGCTGGGTGTCAGCAGCATTGGAAACTTTTCTACCCCCTGCCCTCCTCGTCCAGATCAGCTGTAGAGTCTAAGGTGGAATGAAAGCCCTGAGGACTGGTGTGCTCGTCATTCTTCCTGCAGTACTGTGTATGCACCTTTGTTAGCGACTTCACTTTGATACTTGTCACTCCTGCATAAATCTCTCCTCTTTTAAAGGGTTTGTATGTTGAAAAACTGCTGTGGCCTTTCTTGCTCTGTACATAATGTAGATAGGTTAAAAATAAAATACGTGATAGCTTTTTTAAAGTTACCCTGTACCAACAGAAGCCTGAGTGAATCCTTAGTGCATTTGGTACTTTGGTGTGTGAAACGTCCCTGCTGTGGCCCAGGGCAGCGTGTGTTTTGCAGTGACCCAAACTCGCAGTTGCTGCTGGCAACGCATTGGCATCCGTTCCCCAGTAGCTCCAGATCGGCACCGTCCCACTCTAGTGTTTACATAAGGTGAGAGGTGATGTTTTCAGCCCTAAATAATGGCTTAACCCTCTAAAATAACATGGGGAAGATTAATTAAACTTGGAGTCTGTTTTAATTCGGGACCATATGTGCAGTTAGGATACGCTTATTTCTGTTGCGCAGCCCTTAACCTTGGTCTTGAGCTCGAGCAAAGCACCCACCCCCGCTCTGAAACGTCAGTACCTGCTGAGGTGGCTGAACGGTGGTGGGGCTGCTGTCCCCAAGCTGCCACTTGTCATTGCTAGAGGAGTGGGAGCAGATGCGAAAGGGCTTTGTCGCAAAACGGGTGTGGGTTCACAGAAATCCAGGAGCAATCCGACGTGGTGGGGCTCAGCAGGCAAGGAGAGCCAAGGTGCTTCTGCTCTCACATTTGTGCCTTGGCAATGCCGGCGAGCAGCCAGACCATGACCCTTTTTCAACTGCTTATGCTTGAGGGGCTTCAAGTTGTGCTTGCAGCTTGGGTGCCCCCTCCCTCTGCTCCACTTGACACAAAGCTGCTCTGCCGGGTCCAAGTGTTGGGCTGGGGGGCTCATTGGCAGGGACTGCAGTGGTAGGACGAGGGGTGATGAGGTGAAAGAGGGGAGATTTAGCTTAGATAATGGGAAGATTTTTTTTTTTTTCTGTGAGGGAAATGTCTAATCTAAATCTTCCCCCCCTTCCAATTTAAAGCCATTCCCACTCATCTCTCCATGCCCTTGTAAAAAGGTTCCTACCCAGCTTTCCTGTGGCCCCTTCAGGTACTGGAAGGCCACTATAAGCTCTCCTTGGAGCCTTCCCTTCTCCAGGCTGAACAACCCCAACTCCAGCCCTCGGATCATCCTTGTAGCCCTCCTCTGGACCCGTTCCAACAGCTCCATGTCCTTATGCTGGGGATTCCAGAACTGGACGCGGTGCTCTAGGTGGGGTCTCATGAAAGAGGAGCAGAAGGGGCGAATCACTTCTCTAGCCCCATCCCTGGGGGTGCCCAAGGCCTGGTTGGATGGGGCCTTGGGCAGCCTGGTCTGGTGGGAGGTGTCCCTGCCCATGGCAGAGGGTTGGAACCGGATGGTCCTTAAAGTCCCTTCCAACCCAGCCCCTCCCCGCTCTTGTGCTGCCAGCACACCAGGCTATAAGGCAGTCGTAAAACCAAGGATTGGGCTTCACATGAGCAGTGGGAGGCGGGTTCCTCCGTGGCACTGGTGTGTGTGTGAGGAGAGGAAGACAGGACCAGCGAAAGGAGAGGCAGCTTAAATGGTAACTTAATATATTGAGTCAGATTTAATGAAAGCACATTATAAACATACCAGAGCCACAACTTTGGACAGGTTCCATTCATAAACAATAACATGAGGTAGACTGACTAGTGAAGCTAAATTCACCAAGTTTTTTGGTTAAGAAAACTTTACACTAGGAAAGCAACATTTCAACCCTCTTCCAGAAGTCACAAAAAAAAAAAAGCAATTACATAAGTTAAGCAAAAAAAAAAGCATCTGCATATGATTCTTTAAATCTTAGTTTACATTCAAATTTAACCTGTGAATGGACAAGAACATCAACAGGTAAAAACGTAACAGCGGCCAATCGAATACATTCATAAGAATGGCCTTGGCGAGGCTTGAATCCAACACGGAACAGCAACCATCGCGATGGCAAATAGTCTCCTTCCCAGGAACTCGCAGGCAGCCGGTTAAAGGGTGCAGTGGGACAGGCCCACACCCTCGCAGCTGGTTTACGATGCTCTGGCCCCAGTGTTACCAGAACTCCTTCCTTCCCCATGGGAATGCTAAGGAAATGGGTTTCCTGTTATTTAGGAAAGGAAGGGGAACGGGCTGACTCCCCGACTACGCACTCTGCCTCCAGGACACTCTCACGCTGCTTCACCGGAGGGCCAGCTCGCTGCTCCTCCTCCAGGAAGCCTCAGCACCCGCAACATTAAGAACTTCTTAGTGCAAACATCAAACACGCAAACAAAAAAGAAAACCCATTTTTGAACACGTAATACCTGAAACTGCTACAGCTGAAACCCAGGGCCGGCCTCGAGCCCCTCTGGCAAAAACCAGGGCTCGGGGAATACATTCAGGTGTGGCCCAAAAGCTTCAAGAAGGGCCTGTTTGTATCCCGACTTCTTCCAGGTGTTAAGATAAGGCAGGTTGTGTCTGAGGGAACATAAAAAACACACTGACAGAAGCAGGTTGTTCATCTGCAGTTTCCTAAACTCACGGCGTCAGAGCGAAGCTGCATCGACGCAGATGCAGGCAAACCCTCCGCCTTCAGCCTCCGTCAAACAGCTAACGCTTTCTCATCTGTAAACGTCTCTTTTCACAAGATTAAAAAAAAGTCGCTTAATTAACACTATATGCGTTAAAAAATAACAATGAAAACCTGCAGCTTCGGCAGGTCCTTCTCCAACGCACTGCGGGCCCAGGCGAAGGATGGGCTCATTTCATTGCTTTTCTTCATGGGGAGTAAATTCATTTTCCTGAACCGCTTTAGAGAACACGCTGAGGTTTCCTTTTTAGTAAAGGGGTCACCACATGCAGGAAGATGATTTTTTCCTGCACGGAACCCTCGGTGGGGTCACTCACGCTCCCTGCAGGAGCAGAACAGACAGAAGAGCCGCCACGATTCAACCGCGACAACCAAAAGCTACTGCACCACGTTCACTCCAGAACAACTTAACAAGGAGCTTGTAAGGAGAACACTCTGCGACTGCTGCTACAACGAATATTGACAGAGGTCAATCAAAGCAAAGGGCTGACAGCGCTAGGTGATGTATTCAAAGGTCTTTGCTCCTGGATAGAGTCTCTCCTGAGTAGGCCCAGCTCCTTGGGACTTCTCCCTGGCTTCCCCCACGTAAAATACGTCCCGTTTCATGCAGATCCAGCTCTGGCATCGCTCCTCTCCTGCACATTTTTTGTCTGTTGCCATGAAGGTACAGGTGCAGGTGCAGGTACAGGTACGCCTGCAGAGATGTGACCCGACAGCCAACTGGACCGGAGTGAAAAGGACACTGAGAGGAAGCCACCTACAACCCACAGAGGCATCAGATGCACAGCGGTGCTCGCTCCCATGCGCAAAGGAGGATCGAGCGCAGGCTTTTAAAACTCTGGTGAAGAGGAGCAACTGAGGGTGATTTTCTGGCAAGTTCTCCCAGCCTCTGAGATGAGAGCATTGACGAGAAGCCTTTTGCTTTGTCCCTGGAGTCAAGGAGGAGGTGCCTAATGGGGCGAAATAACGGTGCTGGAGACCTGGGTGCACAGGGCCTGCCCCGCGTTTGCGGATTTGTTCAGGTTTAAAAGTAGTAAACTTTGAACACCTGTGGAAATTTTGCCAAAGACAGTTTCAATACATACACAATCATGAGTTTTAAACTAACACTGCACAGAGAACAAGACTATTCCTTATAATACAAACATCTACGTTACACTGTAGTTTCAAACCCCTGAGTATTCCTGTACCGCGGTACAGAGCCGAAGAGACGCAGTGGGCTCTCCTCCACGTAGCTTCCATGAATTCCACACGCTGGGCTGCGTTTCATGTAACACATTCAAGTGAGCAGCTGCCGAGAGCAGCTTCTTCCCCTAACTCAGCTGAACACAAAACGAATTCTCCTTCAACCAAATTCCATCCTCTTCCTAGATCCTGCAGCTTGGTTGGCTGTGTGCTTGGTGTAGGCGGCTGTGACCGATGTGAAAAATAACTAAAATCCAGGATCCTATAAATCATAACTGATGTGGTAATTGTATCATTGTATCCCTAGGAATAAAGCCTGCTTAGAATTGTGGGGAATCCTTTAGTGCAGTCTAGATAAATATTGGTTGCACTTTGCTCCACAGTGATTGTACTTTTAAAGAAAAGTTCTTTTTTTTTTTTCATTTACTTCGTTAGCGGTGTCTCAGCGAAGCTCAGATATGGCGTCCAGTAAGGAAATAGAGTGGTTTGTCGTCACTACTATTTGCAGTTTGAAACTCATCCCGAAGTCGGAACTGCCACTCATCCTCCAACTCCAACCGGACTATCGTCTGCCGTAACGAGCTTCTGTCTTGACATATGACACACAGGGTGGCACCTTTAAGTGAAAAGCATGTTAGATTCTCAGGGTAAAAGAACAATGGCATTTCCTTCATCCATTTTCCTAAGATATTTTAAGATTTCTACTGATAGGTATAAAAAAAAAAAGAAAAAAAATATTAGAAGGGTCTATCAACAACCGGCCAGCCTGGGCTCAGCTCAGTCTCGTGAGCCCCGGGACAGAGGCTCATACGTCCGTTCGCAGGAGGGCGCAGACAGGGAGAAGCAAGTGTGTTGTGGGGTCTGCTCTGCATCGCAGCATGTCACTGCCTGACTGGCATTTGCACCATCAGCTGTAGTAGAGAAACCACCAACTTGAATTCAAGATCCTTAAATCACTACTGATAATTGTGCCAGAAGAATAAAGCCTGCTTTTTTTGTTTCATGGGATATTCGGGTTTGTACAATGAAGGAATTCTACAAAGCCAAACCAGTCCCACGGTGACTCTTTGAGTTTGCTATCATAGAATCACAGAATCCCTAGGTTGGAAAGGACCCACTGGATCATCAAGTCCAACCATTCTTATCAAACACTAAACCATGCCACTCAGCACCTTGTCCACCTGTCTTTTAAACAACCCCAGGGAAGGTGAATCAACCACCATCCTGGGGAGTCTGTTCCAGTGCCCAATGACCCTTTCTGTGAAAAATTTTTTCCTAATCTCCAGCCTAAACCTCCCCTGGCGGAGCTTGAGGCCATTCCCTCTTGTCCTGTCCCCCGTCACTTGGGAGAGGAGGCCAGCACCCTCCCCTCTACAACCTCCTTTCAGGTAGTTGTAGAGAGCAATGAGGTCTCCCCTCAGCCTCCTCTTCTCCAGGCTAAACAACCCCAGCTCTCTCAGCCACTCCTCGTAAGACCTGTTCTCCAGCCCCTTCACCAGCTTTGTTGCTCTTCTCTGGACTTGCTCCAGAGCCTCACCATCCTTCTTGTGGTGAGGGGCCCAGAACTGAACACAGTACTAGAGGAGCGGTCTCACCAGTGCCGAGTACAGAGGGAGAAGAACCTCCCTGGACCTGCTGGTCACGCCGTTTCTGATACAAGCCAAGACGCCATTGGCCTTCTTGGCCACCTGGGCACACTGCTGGCTCATGTTCAGTCGCTGTCAACCAACACCCCCAGGTCCCTCTCCTCCAGGCAGCTTTCTAGACAGACTTCTCCTAGTCTGTAGCCCTGCACAGGGTTGTTGTGCCCCAAGTGCAGGACCCGGCATTTGGCCTTGTTAAACCTCATGCCATTGGTCTCAGCCTTATGACTTCTTATGTATGAGAGCTCCCCTTGGGAAAGCACTGGAAGAGGAACAACTAACCAAATCCCTAATTCATCTGGCTTAAGCCACTTGCAGGCTCCCCTCTGGTGTTACCAGACTGTGTAGTTGTTTAATGAACGGGCGAGTCACACACCTCCAGGGTTTTCTTTGTCCTGTGCTCCAGACTGGTAGATGGGAAGTTCAGGTTCAGATCCCGCCTCTGCCTGATCGGAGCATGCGAAGGCCCTTCCTACCAGGTATCCACTGCCCATTTCTCGTGAAGAAACCGCCCCTTGCCCAAGAAATAACAAACAAGGCGGCTGCATTCAGCCCAGATCAGCTCTGGGGGCTGCAGTTTTTATTTTAATGGCAGTTGCCTCCATTGCCATTGTAGACAGATGACTAGGGCAGAAGGTCTCATCTTTGGCAGGAACATCTATGCTCTAAACATTCCCAGTGCTGTCTGCATGATTCCCTGACTGCTTTCCATGGGTCCTAGTTTTCCTGCACCTATTTCCATCTAATGTCATTTAATATAATTTAATGGATGTAATTTATCAAAGCTCACCTGAGGTTCAATTACCTGCACTTATTACCAACAGGAACAGAAGTTTTTTACACTCTCAGAAGAAACCCTCCATCTATTTATTTTGAAAACAATGGCAGCATTAATTGTACAAATAACGGAGCTGTCAGATGAATCTGGTTATTCTTCTACCTTTTCCTCCGTGCTATAAATCAGCAGGAGAGCACCTGGGATGCCCAGCAGAGCCATGAAATTACCTTTCAGAAACCTAAACCGCTTGAGGAGGTCTGGACCAACAAACGAGTCGCAAAGATAGAGCAGAAGTCCGCTGAAGAACACCCCTTCGCAGTTGACGTTGACTGAGTGTGGGCGGGAGCTAACATAGCATATGGCCACCTGGAACAGAAGGGGAAAAGAAAGGAAGCATTTCCACGTTAGAAAATGCCTAGGTGGAATAGAATATAACTTAGTGATAACAGGGGAGTCAGCTGGTGCTGCTAAAAACACAATCCAACCAGAATGCAGCACTGAGCAAAGTTCCTCCAGGAAATAACAGAAGGAACAAACATCAAGATGCAGATTTGGTCACTTAGCCTGTAATATGTCATTTCAGGTGCTTGCCATAATTCAGTTTGATTTTCTGCTTCTCTGTGAATTACCAGCTTACAACAACTGTGGAGATTACTGAGGTTCTTCTAATAAGGGTACGTTGGTTAAATATAGTAAGCAATTCCACAAGTACTGGAAGCTGCTGAAGCTTGCACTCTTCTGCACTCGTGCACGTCTTCTCTTGCTGGCATCACAGAATCACTAGGTTGGAAATGACCTCCAGGATCATCAAGTCCAACCATTCCTATCAATCACTAAATCATGTCCCCCAGCACCTCATCACCTCCAGGGATGGTGACTCAACCACCTCCCCAGGCAGCCTGTTAACTTTTTTTTTATAACCGGGTGATCAGCTAAGTGTTTCGCAGTACTGGGGCTCTCCTGTGTTTCAGTTCTGTGATGGTTGTTCTATATCAGAGGGTTTCTTCTCTGTCTTGCCACTGACCTCCATAAAATTTGGCAGTACAAAATCCCTGTTTCAGACCCAGTTCAAACTGGGTTCAAAAATTCCAATTTCCTTACCTACAGATGCCTTAAGACAAACTTGCCAAAACCTCCTTTCTCTATAATCATAGAATGGTTTGGGTTGGAAGGGGCTTTTGGTTTGGAAAGGACCTTAAAGATCATCTGGTTCCAACCCCTGCCATGGGCAGGGACACCCCCCACCGGATCAGGCTGCTCAAAGCCTCATCCAACCTGGTCTTGAACACCTCCAGGGATGGGGCAACCACTACTTCTCTGGGCAACCTGTGCTGGGCCTCACCAACCCAGGTTCATAAAACAAAGCCATCCAAAAGGAGAGCTACATGAGAAAGGATGAGCTTCGTCCATCAGTGAAGCAAGACACCAGACAAGGGTCAGATGAGAAATCCTCTCAGCCAAACAAGTTTGTTGCAAGGACAAATCAAACATAGGTGATGAAAGGCTGTAGGGGCACAACAGTGATCTAAAAAAAACTGGATAGTGTTTGCCCAAATAGCTAAGCACTACACCAAGTTCTATCAGGAATGGCATCACTTTCAGGTTTTTACTTCCCATGAAATATTGTTTCAGACAGACACGCCCAATTCCTTTGCAAATTGCATCAGTCTGTCACAGACCTCTGGTCTCCAACCCCACCAGCCAGCTAGATGGCTTTACCACCAGCTCTTCCAGTGGAGTTGGTTCTTTAGCTCCAACAGGAAGGTCTCACTGCTTGAGGCCAAAGTCTTCAAATGTGACCCTTGATGCTGAGGATTTGTGGAAGAAGGGGTTTTCAAGACAAGAAAGATGTTGAAGTAAAGGTTTCATTTATTTCTTCTCCTTGTTATCCCTGCAAATGTTTTGTACCTCAAGACCGATGTTCAGGTAGCAGTCAATGGCCAGCACCGGGTTCTTGAAGTTATGAATGGCCTTCGGGAAGAGTTTGTACGTCGCATGTTGAAGGAATTTCTCCAGGAGGAACTGAGATGGGGCTGCCAGCAATGTGTGCTCGCTGTCAGGGGCACAGACGTACTGAAGAGGCATTATTGGTGCCAGGCTGTCCGAAACCTGCAATGAAACCAAGGGGAGCCCCTTTTAACCCACCCACTCCGTGTATCTTCCCTGCGGGGCTTCCTCTGGCTGAGGAAAGGATCACCATGACAGGGCAGGAAGAGAGAGGAAGCTGGGGGAAAGAATCACAACTCCCCACTTGATTTTGACACAGCACCACAGAACGGAATTACATGAATGACTTGTTCCGTGGTTGCTAACTACTCTTGTTGATATCTGCTTGCCTAAAGAAGGGATGGAAAACAGGGAGTTCAAATCGTCACAGTGCCCCTCATCCTGCCTTACTCTCGCACAGTATAGGGAACGCCATGCTACTTGTGTGGAGGACATCCACAAAAACATTGCCTCTGGAGTTTTCTCATGCACCGCTCCATCACCACAGATTCCACTGCAAACACAATGAAAGGAAAACCCAGAAAATGACCTCCTGAATACTCAGATCCAGGGCTTGGTCAGTTAAATCTCGAATACAAAGGTGATTTTTGGAAAAGAGGGGTGGTGTGGGATTTGTTTAAAACCACTGGGAACCCAAACTGTAAGATTCCTAGATTAAAACCAACCCTTTGAAGTACACCTCTGTTTAAAGCCAGCACAGGTGTAACAGAATCATAGGAACACAGAATGGTTTTGGTTGGAAGGGACCTTAAAGATCATCCTATTCCAACCCCCCTGCCATGGGCCAGGACACCTCCCACTGGATCAGGTTGCTCAAAGCCCCATCCAACTGTGCCTTGAACACCTCCAGGGATGGGGCTTTTGGTATCCCCACGCCATTTTTAGGAATACTTTAATTTCAGAAGGTTCCAATTCTCAGTGCCCTTCCTCGGGTCTCTTCGTCAGCAACTGCAAGGAGTGAACATTATCACGAACCATCAAATGCCGGAAAACGGTGGCTGTGTCAATGTTTTTAAAACCAGGTCCAGTACAAGTCGCCTCCTTCTGCCCAGAGCGTATGTCTGCAAGTTCTGCCTCTGTCAGAGATATCACTGAATGGCTAGATCAAACTCTGTCCAATCCCAGCCCATCTTCTCATAGATGAGAAGGATTAATATTATTGTTACTGATTTATAATTAGCTAATTTTCTATTTCTGATGTGGCGGCCCTACCACAGAGCAGGCCATGAATGTCAGAGGTCAAATAAGCACAAAATAAATCTAAATGGCTAGAGAATCCATTATTTCTAGGGGAGACAGGTCCTGATTTTACCCTTTATGTATGATGGAGCATACATCCACACTCACCATGATTTTTGGCTTAACAACAAAGTCCTTTTGTCCTCCAACTTGAATATGTTTCTTCATGACACTGAAGTTGTTGAAGCGGCAGATGAGCAGGCCGCTGCTGTTTGTCCGCAGGTTAAAATCTACATCTTCACAGAAATACCTGGACAGTAAACACAAGATCACTAAACCAGCTGTGTGGCTGCTGTGCGCGAGCAAGCACTCACACCCCTGCTCCTGAAACGCACTGAAGTAGGCTCAGCAGAGGTTTCTGGAGACCATCTGACATGGTGCCTACACAAATTCTCTGCATAGCTCTGAAGACTCGTTCCTCTGATGTGCTCCCAGTGTAGGAAAGCAACTTCTGGTCATCTTAAGACCAAACAAGTCTCACTTTTCAGTGTATCTATAAGCTTCTTGCCCATACCAAGTCCAGCTACTTCTCATCCTCGTCATGTGCTGATATCAATAATTTCCTCCCCACCCTTGCCTTTTTTTCCTTCTTTTTAGTTGTTTTATATATATTTATATATATATGTGTGTGTGTATATATATATATGTATTTTAGAACTGAGAGAAGCTCTGCAGTGACCAGCCTTCATTTCTGAACAAGCCAATTTCACATGACATATTTTTTTATGAACTGGAAACGTGGCCTTGACAAATACTTGGCTATGGGAGACAAAGCAGCTGAGAAGTAACATTTATCCTGTGCTATTTATGATGTAATTGCTCACTCTGTGGGCTGATTCCCATCTCATTATTTCACTAGCCAGGGAATGTGAAATCAAGAGCTCTGGAAGCCACAGCAGACTCCAGCTTGCACAGACAGGCTACAACTCCTTACTCAAACAGATGGGATCCCTAAAAACAGCAGCAGGAGACCAGGGTGAGGTGCCCCAGGGCAGCCTGTGGACACCAGAAAGAATTGGATATTGCTTCAGTCTGTGATGAGAATCAGGGGTATAGCCCCATGACAACGGCGCTTTATTGCAAATGCTTTAGGATGGAGTTAGGTGAGGAGGGGAAGAAAAAGGAAGGAAACAGCGGAAGGTTATTTCTTCATCTGTTTTTATTGCAAACCCAAATGGCAACAGGGAGGGTAGCTGACTCTGAAAGAAATAAAAAGAATTCCTCCTCATAGCATTTGACATAGCAATGGCTCAACCACTTCCTATATTCTTGTTCTTAGTCACCAACAGGCTCCTGCCACTCTGGAAGCTCCACATTCTTCCTGCTACTGATGAAATTTTGGCTTCTTTCTTCTATTTTTGGTTTCCTTGTTACTTTTTTCTCCTGAAGTTTCTTCTTCCCCACCCTGCCTTTTCAGTCCTCTGCAGCCCTGTTCTTGCCCTTGCCTCACAGTCTGTCTGTCCCAGTTCACTTCGATGCCTGTTTCATTCACATGCAACGTATATCCCTGTTTTATTGCTGTGATTGTGCACTCATTACCTTAGATGTGACCTTTCTACTTCTCTTGACAGCATTCAGAAAACACGGTGACAGGATTCATATCATGCCAGCATATTATTTTACCACATATATGTACATATAAACATATAGCCTACCTGTTCAGATCATATTGCACATTCTGGGTCAGGTCTATGTTGAGCAGTATAAAATCATGCACGTGGCACCTGGAGAACGGGGCCTTTGATTTCCTGGCATTCAGCTTGCTGCTCCATTTCTGAACACCCAGTATTGCATAATGAACAATTTTGGGGGTGGCTTCAATGTGCTGTAGGACGCTCTTCAGAGACACATTCTTGCTGGAACTCTCGGGCTCTAGGGACTGGCTGCAAAACATGATCACATACAACACACAAACGTAGCTTATTCATGGAATCATAGAATGGTTTCGGGTGGAAAGGACCTAAGGGTCACCTAGTTCCACCCCCTCTGCCATGGACAGAGATACCTCCCACTAGACCAGGTTGCTCAAAGCCTCATCCAACCAGGACTTGAACACCTCCAGGGAGGGGACATCCATAACGTATAAATGCATATAAGTTGTTTATTTATTTTTTTAGTTTTGGGCATCACGATATATAAAATGATGTAAAGCTACTGGAGAGTGTCCAGAGGAGGGACAGGAACTTGATGAAGGGTTAAGAGGAGAAGCCATATGAGGCACAGCTGAAGTTACTCAGTCTGTCCAGCCTGGAGAAGAGGAGACCGAGGGCAGATCACATTGCTGCCTACAGCTTCCTCACAAGGGGAGAGGAGGAACAGGTGCTGATCTCTCTGACAGGACCAACAGAATGGCAGGAAGATGTGCAGGGGGCGGTTTAGGCTGGATATGAGGAAAAGGTTCTTCACTGGAAGAGCTCCCCAGGGCAGCAGTCATGGCACCAAGCCTGACAATATCCAAGAGGCATTTGGACAATGCCCTCAGACACACGGGGTGAATGCTGGGGTTGTCCTGTGCAGGGACAGGAATTGGACTTGACGACCCTTATGGGTCCCTTCCAACTCAAGACATTCTATGACGTAACATGCGCTGCATACATACACACATACGTGCATAGAGAGGCCCAAGACACTCCATTAACAATTGAGTGTTTACTCCAGATGCTGTAAAAATATATATGCAAACACAGACTTTTTTTAACAACAGCCGAGTGATATTATCCCTTCAATTTAGTCATTATAAGAAAACAGGCCTTTCAGCAGAATAAGGTCTTTCAGCACTTTAGAAAGGGAAAAGGAAGAGCCTGATTTGCTGTTTCTGGAGGGATGTTTTCTCCATAAGGGATGGCACATGAGCTGAGCAGGGCAAGACATTAACGCCTTCTTAAAAAGCTGAAGTTCCTGAAAGAAATTGTTTTCTGTGAGAAACATTAACTGAATGAAAACAGACCAGGGAAGAAACATTGAGAAATCACTTGGGCACTAAAAGCAAGAGTGGCTTTAGGCAAAACACAAGCACAAGCAGGGGTTTGTTGATGATACTGACTGTGGGACATGGACACAAGGGCAGAGTCAGGTGAAAGTGTTCAACAGCATGAGGTTGGATGTTGGTGGTACGCAAGACAAATCTACAGCCTTCCTACTGCTCTGAGTGAAAGAGCTGCTCTTTGCATTTTGGACAATATACCCAATGTCCAAGTGCACAGTTCCTGGGCTATCAGAATAATAATTGAGTGAATAATGACCTCTGTAAGCCCTTTTGGATAGCCAGCCTGGTGTTACTACATCAAAACCACCGCCTAAAACTGCTTTTGCTCAGCAATATTTCAAGCTCTAGCTGCCCAGCTTTTCCAGCTGTCATGTCTTTCATACCCTCTCAGATGCCAGAGATGAACCTAAGTCACAGATGTGCTGCTGCCTGTGCTGGGTCATTGCAAGGATGCCAGCGCTGGGTGGTTACTTACCTCGATGGTTCATGGACACTGTGCATATTCCACAAGACGCAGGAGTCGTCCATGACCACGATGAACGGCCACACACACTGGCGCTTGACTCCCAGTTCCTCCAAGCGGTTTCGTTCCAGTTCTAGATTGTGGTAGGAAAGTTCCTTAATCAGAAACCGGGCAGCACCTGAGAAAATACCATAAAGACGACATACAGAGAACTTTATTAGACTTTATCACTCTCTCTTCCCAGAGAAAGGCTCCAGGAACATTTGCAGTCATTACTCTTTATAAACTTACGGTTCATGACATCTTAGTCTAAAAAGAAATTAATGCATCCCTTTTTCAGAGTGAATTAAAGGGCAGATACTAAGAAGACTGGACCTTTGAAGAGACTCTGCAGACATGATGTTGTGGGCATTAATAAGGTAAGTTGAACCAAGAAGGGGAAAAAGATTCTAAAACAGAAGCTACTTAAAATTTCTTGCAGTAAAAACTCAGCATTTGAGAAAAAGAAGTCCAGAGTCCAAACCCCCACTGTTCACTTGTAGTTAATCATTAGCTTCAGCTAACTAAAAAAGTTGCAGTTTGAAAAATCATGTTCTAGAATGAACATTCACAGTGCAGGGCTGAGTAAAATGAGTGAATATGGACTATAAACCATGATATTTTAAACTGGGAAGGCAGTGATCAGTATAAACATATATTCCAAGTCCCCAGCAGCAGTTCTTACATGTTGCTGCATTTTGTACAGGTATCGCTACTATTATCACAGCACAAACATGAGAAGCTGCTGCAAAGTTTCCTACAACATCATGATGCAACACTGTCCAACATGGGGTTTGGTATCTTCAAAGCAACGCGCCGATGGTGTTTCTTACCAACGCCAGCATTGTTGAACATGCCTGGCAGGACAAGCATGATGTGGTTGGGCCAGTATTTACGGTAGAGTGGCATTTCATACTCCTTGACTACAAGGAGGTGAAGGTGGTTGATGCCTTCCATGGCATGGTAGAGGTTCAAGAGGCCATGTTCATGACGTCCACTTGATGGAGTGAAGATAGGACTCTTGACTGCATTCAAATTCTGCTGAAACAGGAGATATCTTAGCAATATTAGATTAAAAGGAGGTTATTGCTCATAGGGATTTTTATTTATTTATTGCTCATACTGGATTTTAAGATTATCGATCATTGCAACACATATGAATTGGAAACTCAGAATGCAAAAAGGGATGTATCACCTCAAAACCTCCAGTTCTAAGGACAGTCAGGCAACCACTATGCAAAGGACCTTAAACCAATATGAAAATGGGATGGGGAGAGGAAACTCAGCCAACTACCACCGATTTGCAAATGCATGTCAAGTTGACGGCACACAGCACAAGTAGTCAGCAGAAGGATAAGAGCAGCACATGCACCTTGTCAGAAACGAGTGGGAGACGCATGCTTTCTAGATGTTTTCCTTGCTTGCTGAAGACAAAATGGTTCTCTTTGGACTTCGGGATTATAAAATGCAGTTGAACCTCTTCTCCCAGCATCGAGGATGAAAATGTGAACGCGTGCAGAGTGGAGTCAGATATCTGTATACAACAAAAAAAGTGGAAGAAAGTTTTGCAAGCAGATAACCCATAAGGAGCATGTGGCAACCTGATCTTGCGGTCACAATACTGGAAGGCACCAGAGGAGAACATCCAAAACAGTGACTGAAGTTGCCTCTATTACATTCTCACTTTCTTCTACCATAAGCTACATCACTTAGGCACTTAACTGGCCTTACAACAATCAGCTTGCTGTACCAGTAATGATCTTTGGCCCAACCGGACTCTTCTGAAGTCCACTTGAGCTTGAAATTATTTATCAATATTTACTAAAAAATACATATTCTAGAAAACTAACTGTCCAAGTAACTTTTCCCAAGACATTCAAAGAGCAGTGCAGCATGTGATTGTGCCTCCACAGCAGAGCGCACTGTCATTTGGAGATCTCAGCAGGAGCATGGCTGCATTAGTACAGTACTTTTCCTGTGGCAATGCTCTCCTAAGCAAGCCAGGCAACGAAGGCAGACCATGCCACTAACAAGGCCATAAAGAATTCGGGTGAGCTTGAGTTTGCACTGCGCTTCACTGAACTGTGTAAGTGTACAAAAAGTACCTATGTATCTGATAAGATTTCATCCTACACAAGCGTGTGTCTTTCTACAAGGTCAAATCACTTACTCTTAGCAACCACCTTTCTATCATCTTTACCAAAGGGATGAAATAATTAGCCAAAGTAAAGATGAAAATCAAAAGGGGCTTTATTTAGTTTCTGTTAAAGCACTTAAGAATCCCCCTTCATAATGGTTGCTATCCAATGGCTCCCTGTTGGATGTGTAATTCCTCCGAGTTCAGTTATCATAATTCCATATACACCACTCACACTTGCCCATGCAAGTAGATATTGATATTGATTTTTATATTTACTACTAGTCATTATGTTTGACCACATGCACAAAGACAAATGGGAAGGAGAGATGTCTTTTGGGAGCATTTGCCTTGTACTTAATGAAGCATGAGGTTTAAATCAGACCTGGTGGTGCTACTCTGTAGCGACTGACATTGTACATTTCCAGGTCAGCCTGTCTACACTGTGTTAGCTTAGTAGCAAGCTGTTGGAAATGATCAGCAAGCAAGGAAAGAACGATTTGAGATAAGAAGCCTTGAAGTAAACTAATGGCGGTGGTTAAGAAATAATGTCCGAGATATTAACCAGGACTAATGCTACCTGCCAGTCTCCTGTGAGCATAACTATTGTTTTGGAGATGAAAAAGTTTATTAAACAGTTAAAAATGATCGGGTTTTGTCCAGTGACTCATAAGCTACTGCTGAAAAGCATGCAGTTACACACAAAGGGAGGAAGACATATGCCTTCCAGTCTCCCATCACAGGTGTGGATGGCTGGCAGTTAGGTAAGACAAACATCTATCATCAGTTTACAGTCCTCTCCCGTGAGATACTGCAAACCCTCCGGGCAGGCTGAATAATGCTTTGGCTTGAGACAACTAGTCACAATATTCACCCTTTGTCAGAGGCAGCTGGAGAGGAGAACTGCTCATGCAGAACACAGCAGACGCAGTTGATGCTCCAAGGTCTGTAGCTCAATATCTCCCCTGAGAATGGAAGAATTAAACAATTCCATCTCAGGGAAGGTGAAAGCATCAGTCCCGAGACCAGAGCGGGATGCCTGGAGAGACCAGAGGAAAATTAAGGATGCAGTTTGTCCTTGGACCTTGACACCAACCTGTGCAGCAGGATTAACATCCATATACTGATGGCACTGCTCACAGTGATGGAACGTATTATAAGCTGCATATTTGGTCAACATCATGGACACAGTCTCCCTTTTCTTAGGTTCCTCTGATTTTGTTTCTTTGTTTGCCTCTGTGCACAAAGAAAACAGTTTATGAATGTTAAAAACAAAAACTGCGATCCCAGTAACCATCATAAAGAACACCTAGATTGTTTTGTTTTGGCAATTAAAGGCTCATTGAACTCATGTATTCAATCAAACCAATTAAACTTGACTCTTTGCAGGAAAGGAGTCCTAAAAAACTCTTACATTTTACTTACCTTGTTTCACTCTTGACAGTTGTTCTGTGTATACAGGACTTATAGTTCTGTACTTGGGGTCATGTACATTCAGGTCAAAAGGCATTTTGCTGAAGATCTCAATATCCGGCCAGTGGTCATTGCTAGACTGAGTAATTTCACTGTTTTCTGTATGATCTGCAACAAGACACTTCAGGTAAGCAGTATCAGATACTCGCTGAATGGTGTTTATGTGATGCTTGCTGATTTACAGTTGCACGGGAACTCGCACAGATGTGCACGCACACACACACAAACAGACCTCTTTGACCGTCCATAAACATTACCAAAATTTTAATTAGTATCCACAAAATTATTATCCGTTTCAAAGAAGTGGCAATTCCTTGGAAAACATATACAAGCAAAGAAGCCCCATAGGTATCTCTCTGCTCCTCATCAAGCTGCTGAGGTGCAATTCACTCTGGTTTATGCAGAAAATGCTCAAATGAACACCTCTAGCTGTGCAGGAGATACAGGTGGAGTCTCAAGCCTCTCTGCGGTTCTGTCTGTAGTGCACAGAATGAGTAGCATTGGGTAAATGAGAAGCAAAAGTATCCAAAAGTGGAAGGATGAAAGCAAGGAGAAAGATAAATTTATGAACTAATAGCTAGTGGTATGTGATAAAGGCAGTAAAAGACATACTCTAGTTTGTTAGAGAATTGGATGTGCCAGCAAGGATCAACTGGAACTTCTTTACTTTGATCCAGAGGAAAGTCTAAGGTAGAAAATCAAGCGTGAATAAGGGAAACATGAGAAAGCACTGGCCAAAGACAATATCCTTGGACTGCAGCTTGAACAGGAGTAGATTCAGTTAAAAATGAGACTTGAGAATGCACAAAAGTAGGTGTGTAGCTGAGGTTATTGCTTTCAAAAAGCAAACTCAGATGAAATGATGGTTGGGTCTACAGACAAGCATGTGCTCACCCTACTGGGTCTGATCCAACAGGGTGAGAGCCAGCAGTTTAGAAGCCACCAGCTTCACTGGCACCGTGTTATGCTCAAATTAACATGTGCTGCTGGTCAGGTGAGGTGCATTAATTTGTTCATACAGAGAAACGGTGAGAGAGTCAGCTCTGTAAGTCAGCTGGCCTGAGAAAACCAGGGACTTGCCTATGAATGAGACTTGGGACTTCTTGGAATCGCAGTTGCTGAACAACCAGTAACCAGCATACCAAGTAAAATAAAACCGTCAGGAGGAAAGGGCTTCAGAGGGACTACATCAAAAAGGACATTAAGAATGAATAAAGTCCATGAGGAATGGAAAAAGTACAACTGTGAATAAAGTTTTATCTTAAATGTCAAGGACTGTGATATAAAATAAGCTCTGCCAAAGGTCAGGCTAAGGTAAACCTCAGAAAAGTACATGAAAACAATTTTCTTTGCTGTCACCTCAACTATATAAATTAATTATTTTTCTTTTCACTTTGATGATTACGTTTTCAAGGGAATAAAAAGTTTACTATAAGCCAAGACAGAAACAAAACTCTAAAACCTTGACACACACTCCTGACAGAGCAAAAGAATAATCTCCACACCAGCTTTCCAAAAGAACAGGCATGTGAAATCAGGCAAGAGATTCATTGCAGTGCAAGCACAGTGCATATATTATCACCATTTATGAGGAGATACATACTCCATAAGAGTAACTTACGGACCTCTAGGTCCATTACTTTGGCCTTGATAATATTCAAAAGCTGGGGAGGGTGAAGGAAATAATTAAAGATGTTGAAGTAAATGAAAACGTAATAAAACGCAACACGGTTTGACCAAAGAAATCCTGCATTACCTTTACTATGTAGGTGTCATATATCTATTTCTTTGAACAAAGGAACACAATGCATCTTATCCTTCTGAACTTAAGTATCTGATATGATACCGTATGACAAATTATTAATATAGCTGAAGAAAATGGAGACAGTGAATGGGCTGTAAATTTAACAAGTTGATTAAACAGGAGATGGCAGCATGTAACATCCTAAGCATTAAGGCAGATGGAGATTACCAGACAAGTTAAAAGATCAGTAAAGAGGCATACTGTTTAATATTTCCATTAATTTTACCAACTTTTAAAAAAAAAGAAAAATTGGCTTAAGTTTGCTGGTGGCACGTTCTGAGAGTCATTGTCAATATGGAGAAGGAATCAAAGATCATCCAGGAATAATGCAATGGCCTCGAAAACGGTAACAGCAGAAACTGGGTATTTAACAGAAAATATATAAGTCATATGTATAATCAAGAACCACTAAGGAGCATTTTCGCAGCAGGTTGAAGGCACCTCAGTTGGAAATGACTGAGTTGCAGAGGAACCCATGACTACAAGCTATGTATCCATGCCAGTGAAATGGGAGAATGGAAAAGATCAGTGCAATCACAGGTTTCTTCAATCCCGGGACTTTCAGTGTGGGCAGGAGCACACAAGCTGTTATGCAATGGGTTGCTTAAACATTCTTCTGAACATCTCATTCCATTCTGGTCATCCAGAAGGATAAATTGTAAACAGATGTGCAGGTAAGAGCTGCTAAACTGACAAGGAGAATAAAGGGACACTCATTTGTGAGGATCCTGTAAGAATATCCAGGCTACCTAGATGAACACTGAGAGAGGGCAAGATTGCTGCCTGACTACACCAAAGAAGCAAACATCAAAGAAGAGAAAAAGTATTTTAATTCAGATTAATGTTTTCTTTGGACCTAAGGAGAATGTTTACAGCTGGGACAGGAACATCTTTAGGTTGGAGAATAAACTATTTTCAATTATCGGAACACTAGGACTCTGGAAAAGCATTCCAATAGAAGTAGTGGGAGCAAAAAAGCCACAACCAAGAACCCCAAAGAAATCCAAACTGCTCTTCTGATGGAGTTCCACACATTCCTGGCAGGGGTGTGACACATTGCTGTGATCACAACAGACCAGAAGGCAGGACGAAGAACTTTTCTTACATTTTGATATTTCATCCTAAGATTCCAGAGTACTTTAGTTCAAATGATGAGAGAATAACAGTACCCAAAGTTCCAAATCAAAGGAAAATATTATTCTTTTTCATTTAATAGCACTTTCTGAGCAGAAATACAATATTTTTAAAGGTTTGACAACTACACTTTCAGGATGTCAGTCATGAAATTTATGCATCGTGCAGCTATCTTCTCCAAAAACCCAGAGAGTTATATAGAAAACACCCTGAAGAGGAAACATTTTAAGAGGCTTTGTCATCTCAAGGCGAAGTCCCGCCACAGCAGTTAATAGATCTGGGACATCTGACAAATGAGAGCAAATCCATAGAGGCTTCCCCCTCCCCTTTTTCCTCAGCATAAAATCTCCAAACTGCAGACATTATTACTGAAAACTGGTATCTAATTTATAATTAAACACAATTAATAGTGATGCTTTGACCAGAAACAAAATGTTATTGAATGTCTTGTCTGTGATAGGTGTAATTTATAGCCTTCCTGTGAACCTAAAACTTTGTTACTGCTGAGTAATACATACCAGAAGCTCTTTATAATGCATATTAAGAACAACTATTAAATACTTACTGGCATTAATCTCTTCTTCATCATACACATCTACTTCCAGCAACCGGATCAGCATGCGGAAGAGAATCCTTAGGAACTGCAAGTACGAGCCTGTCTTTCCCACCTGAGCCAGAGATGGAAAAAAGTCCAAATCCCAACTCAGACTAGTATAAAGGAAGGAGATATTTCAGATAAATACCTTTGGGCTTACCTCATTTTAGTTCTGCCTTGAAAACATAACAAGATGTAATATTGCCCATTATAGCATTACAAAACTAATCAGTGAGCAAAAAATGGCCCGCAGCCTGTATCACTTCTGCACGCAAGGAGATCAGCACTGATATCTGCTTCTCTACTGATACACTCACTGCAGTTTAATGCCCAGTGCCATCTGCACACATTTCATTTAGGCTAAAACATGACATATAGCATCACCCTTCCTCTCCTTACCACTTCCAGCACGGACTTAACTTTATAATCTGACCAGTTTTTGACCTCAAAGCACCAATGCATGCAACCTTGCAAGCGTTCTTTACAGTGCGTTCTCCATTCCTCTTCATCAGTCCTCTTATCCCGCTAATAAGGCAAGACGAAGGAACTGTGCTCTTACTTGTGGTGGTCCTGTCAAAAGCAGCCGCCTGGGATGAAAACTCCTCGAGTTGGACGTCTCGCCCTGATTGCTGAAGTCCGCGTGGTGCTGTCGGGCTGTTGTCCACTGCCTGTAGTAGAGAGACTGCTCTTCACTGCTCATGTCCTTGTGAAGGAGAGGCCTCAGAGAGCTCACCCAAGACACGTCAGCATGAGGCAAGAGGGAAGAGGAAGAAGGCAAATTCCCACTTTTCTGTGAGCTCAGGAGACAGTAGGCAGCTTTCGACAGGATGACAATGCGTGGCAGTGCAGCACGGAGGGCCTTGTTGGCTTTGGTGGACTGGGCAGGCCACCGAAACGTCTGGGAGACTGAAGACAGTGACGATACTTTTGAAGTGGTGCTGCTCGCCATCTGGTTAGCCAGGGAGTCACATTCCTGTTTCACGGTCTCTCCGGCTGTGAAAGTGGAGTAAGTTCCCTCATCGACTGAGCTGTGTGCCACAGTCTGAAAGTTAAGTGATGGTGCTTGCTTCTGAGACTTGTCTGCAGCACTCGAGCTGCTCACACCATTGTCTGCCAGGGAACCTGGAGAAACAAAGAGCAGGTAATTAATAGATACTAGCTGACATAAGAAAACCATGAACTCACTTGATCTCTAGGACAATCCTAACACTCAAACACTTCTGTTCAATGAGTGCTGCTGTGGTTGAGGTCTGCATTTCACCATTTGAAAAATAAAATCACTGGCATCCATCTGTCCCTCTTGCTGGAAAGGCAATGGCCCTTCTGCTGGGGTTCAGAGTCTGAACACAAGTTCCAATCTCTGTATGTTATCTATCATTTCCCTTCTGGGATCTGGAATTTGATGGTACAACCCTCTGAAATTCAAGTATAACACGCCAGTGTATACAATGATCAATTTTACTTTCTCTCCTATGGAGAACAGAACATTGATTTCACTGCAGCTTTAGTGTGAACAGGGCTACGCTTCCTCCTCCGTACCATCCAGGCTTGGTCAGTGTAAGGGAAGACCTGCATGACAAAGATCCAGTATATCTGTCTCAATACCTCAAACTCATTGGGAAACAAAGGGAAGGACTCAAAACTGCATGAAGAATGCAAGGAAGGGAAGTCTCGGTGGGAGATGAGGCTCTGCTGATGCCTGAAAAGGCAGGGTAAGACCTAGTCATTCTGTTGGTCTTGGCAAGGAGGCAAATATTCATCTTCACCCAGAGCTACCCCTCCAGTTACAGAGTATTTTTCTATTCCTAAAATTATATACTACTGATTTTAATCTCACTTTTAAGATCTTTTCTGGATACACCGGATAAAACTGACAACTGTGAAATGTAAATCCAAACCCAAAAATCACGAGGGACCCTTAGCTATGGCCTATCACTCTCTTTTAGCTGTAGAGAGGAAAATTGCTCAGTGTGGAAAGAATCTGCTACTAACATTTCATTGCCTAGGCTGCAGCAGGATACAACTAAGAAACCCACATTTGATTAAAGATCTCCAAGTTTGCACTGAGCTTCCAGTGACCCAGGAATGAAGACTTGTTGGTCTGCTGACCAACAGCAGAATGACCTACCTGAGGTTCCAGTGACAGCACTGCTATTACTCTGGGGTCGGTCCAAGTCTATCAGCAGCTCATCAGAGTCATTCTCGTTACCATTAGCCTTCTCCTGTTCCTTCTCACTGAGGTCAAGAGCTACAATCGGCCCTCGAATTGCATCCTTTGAGACATAGCAACATGCCAGGCCTACTTCTTGCTCTAATGCAGTCCGAGTTAAGTAGCTTGAATCAATTAGTCGAAGGTCACAGTATTTCAACGACCTAGAAAAACCAACCCAAGAAAACAGGAAGCTTTGTTTTCTCTTGACTTTGAAGAATACTCCATATTTTTAATCGCTTATTAAATATTCATGGGCAGTTTCATTAACTTGTAAATATAGAATTACCAGTAAATTTGGAATTTACAAAGGCTTGTAGTGATAGGACTAGGGGCAATGGGTATAAACTGGAGAGGGGCAGATTTAGACTAGACGTAAGGAGGAATTTCTTCACTATGAGAGTGGTGAGGCACTGACACAGGTTGCCCAGGGAAGCTGTGGCTGCCCCATCCCTAGAGGTGTTCAAGGCCAGGTTGGATGGGGCCTTGGGCAGCCTGATCTGGCAGGATGTCCCTGCCCATGGCAGGGGGCTTGGAACTAGATGATCTTCAACGTCTCTTCCAACTCAAACTATTCTATCATTCTTTGATTCTATTTAAAACATTCAGCACATAAGTTATGTTTGCACAGGCGATCACTGAACCACACGGTACAGTAGCTTTACTTTTCAAAAACTGCACTTTCCAAGACTTTAAAGTGTTCCAACTGAAGTCTTGTAAAACATGGGTTTTTTTATGAAAAAACAGCCAGATGGAATCAAACCATTTACCCACCCCCCAGCTTATCTAAATATGTTACAGAACAATCATATTGCAACAGTAATAACAGCACCTGGGGAAAGTTTCTCCCAGAGGGTCTTTGCCAGTTAGAATAACAATGCAAGGGAGACCTTCCAAATCCTGATAGGTCCGAGGAATCCAGTCGTCCTGCTCATTGCCCCTCCAAGCCTGTGAACACAAAAAAATCCAGACACATCCAAATGACACCTTTTAAACCTTCACCTGCTATTTTTTCAGTTCCTGCTTTGACTTCGTACAGAGGGTTTGCTTACTCAGCAGCCAACAGCAAGGAGAATGTAGGTACAGGCATGCATTTTTTTTTTGGTAGCCAGCTGTTAAACAAGCATTAAATGCAAAGCAGAAAGACATATAGCATGTGTTATTCAGTGCTGGAAACATACATCTAGTGTGGTGTTAGTATGGTTATGCAGTTGATGCCTTCGATTTCAACCTGGCAGAGATAAAAGTTCTTTGAAATTATCATAAAGCTGACCTTCAAGTGGAATATAAAAACAATTCAATGAACTTCGCCTAATTAGTCTATATAATGAAAAGCTCTATGAAAGACAAAGATTTTCCCTTCCACTGGAGTCAGTATCACAAGAAAGGACACCTTACCTACTGTTTAAAGACCAAAAAATTGTAACATTTTCCCTTAGGGCTGGAAAGGCTTCGTAGCATCAGTCTTGTGTCCTTACACCTTTCAGTCCCCTTGAGCCAGCGTAGCTTCCTGAACCTGGCTAAGCCCATTTGTATTCTCTGTGTTGGACACAGCCTCCTAAAAACATTGTTCTATCTTGAGCAATAGTATCTTTCTGGCTATGTTGCAGTGTCCAGACTTCCAGAAGGTACAGGTAGTACTTGATCACGACAGGCATGAGCACCCTACAGCGACCGTTAAAAGCAAATAAAGCTGAAAGACTCAGTGACTCTCAGTTAGAAAGGGAACAAGCCATTCTATCCCTACAAACCCTACAAACAATAAAATTGTCATATAAAGCTGAAATGCAACAATGCAGATTCCTATCCAGCCATTCCTGCCAGAGAATCATAGAATTATTGAAGTTGGAAAAGACCTCTAAGATCATCCAGTCCACCTGTCAGCCCAACACCACTGTGCCTACTAAACCCCGTCCGAAGTGCCACATCTAGACGCTTTTTGAATGCCTCCACGGATGGAGACTCCACCACTTCCCTGGGCAGTCTGTTCCAGGGCTTCACCACTCTTTCAGTAAAGAAATTTTTCTAACATCCAATATAAGCCTCCCCCTGACACAACTTGAGGCCATTTCCTAAGAGACAGAGGAGACCAACAACAAAATAAATGACTTGAAGTTCCAGTGACAGCACTGCTATTACTCTGGGGTCAGCCCAATACACCAGGAAAACTGAAAATATGGCCTCTTAGATCACTGAACAGTGAAGACAGGAGATCAGCAGAAAAGCTCTTTTCATACAACCCAGAGACCTCACATTTCCGTGTTGATTAGACATTTAGGTCTCTCCAGACAAGGAAATAAAACCCGAGTGGTTACAGAATTATGGAGTATTTAACCTACAGCATATCAACCTTCTGGAAAAAGTTTTTCTTTCTTTCTTATTAATAATGGACAAAATCAGTTGTGGAGAAGACTCTTAGCTAGCTTCGGCACAGAATCTACTTTGCTGAGTGGTGACAGCAAGCCTAAACACCCAAACAACTGCCCATTAACAGCATGACAACAAGACACAGCAACAGGACTTAAGTGAGCTATGTGGAAAACAAACTTTGCATGAACAACACTTTCTTGAATTCTCTCATGGTTCTCCTCAGTCTCAGCCTGCACCCTTGACCTTTTCTCTCCTTCTCCTTCCTCTTCCCCAGAAAGGTCATATTTTATGAGTAATCTTCACAGGTAGATGAAGGGAATTAGAAAAGAGGACTCACTAGCAGATCAATGACTCAGCGTGACATTTGACTTTCTGAAAATTTCCACTGGAATAAAATTATGATTAATTTTTTCCCAGCTTAAGAAGAGCACAATTTGGAAAATATATTCCCCTTTGCTGCTATAGCTCTATTCTCTGATTTATTTCCCCTGCTGATTACGGCATCCAGTGCATAACACATTCACAGAAAAAACATAATTTCTCCAACTGCTCAACAATATCTACTGGCTTGGTGAAGTAGCTTTTGCAGCAGAGAGAGATCTTCTGGCTCAGCAGGGTTAGTCTGGCTGTGTGTTATCCTGCCTCTGCAATGATGGACATTTCTACCAAAGTGCATGGCTAGAAGATGAAATAGGGCAAAATAGATACAAAGCTTATTTTCTTTCTGCTAGCCTAAGGATTTAAGAAACCCAAGTGCTCAGGGCTCTGAGCTGTAAATTTGCATTGAGAAGATGTATTTCTTGACCATCTTAGTCAGGAGGGGGAGTGCCGCAGCCCTTTGGCTCCTAACTTCTGAGCGCCTCCCAAATGGTTTGATTCTTGTTACGCAGGAAGTGCACGACATGACAGAATACTTGGTCAACAAAACAGTTACTTAAATTATTTTCCTTCTCTTCTTTCATTCTGTACATCTGGGTGTGCCACCCTCTTCGAAGCCTGGCTCCCTAACGGAGAGCAATGACCTGTCTAGCTGGTCAGAGAACTTCTCTGACAGACAGGGGAGCAGCCAGTAGCCACGTGCAGTGCAGGAACAGCTGCCCACTTTCCCTGCTCTGCTGCAGCACCATGCACACTGCTGATGCGCCCTCTTAGGGAGAGGCTAAATTAAGACAAACTTTTCAAGTGGGGTCACTAACAGCTAAGAAGTTTCCCTCCCTACTCCTGAAAAAGGTCATGATAAAGTTTCATCCTGCGGTCTCAAATGGTGGGACCAATATTTGGAGCCTCAGCCCCGCCAGAAGGTACTCAGTGGCCTCATATCGCTTTCCCCATCTTTCCATCCTGACCTCCAAAAAAAAAAGGGGCCTGGGAGCTCATAGTGGAAGCAGGCAGCGATTGGTTCCTCACGTGCTCTAATTCTCTGGCTTCAGAACTCCACCTAACACCAGGAGAAAAGCCAAGCAGCACAGAGACAAATCAAAATTGTTTGCAATAAACTAGACTAAATGGTAGCACAGATAATGAATTTTATAATGGGGATCAGCTGCCTAAACATACGCTCACACCATCTTAGATACCTCGTGTTATCCCAGGCACCAGACTAGCAGGTATGGCAGCCCAGCACAGGACTCACATTCTGGAGCACCACTGGGATAACCCACCTAAAAAGACACTACAGGCTTCTCCTTGGGCACTGAATTCCTTTCCTCACTCCTTTCATAGTCATGTTTCAGAACTAAATATTATTTTCCAGTGACTCACAAGGAAAGAAACAAGTCCAGAATCTTATAGCTTTGTTTATTCCAAAAAACCACCTCATGTTGTGGGGGAGAGGAATAAGAAGAATTATTTAGAAGTTTTTTCATTCTCTGCCTTATTAAATTGTTCTGTTCCAGATCAATGGCGACATGGATATTCACCTACAACAGCTTCACTCTCAATCCTCATCTACCCTAATGGCCACATGGGCTGATCCAGAAATGTGTAAAGGCTGCATCCCTTAGGAGCCCTCATAGGACTCGTGGTCCAGAATGATTTAAGGTTGGAATTAATGCCTACTCAACAAAACCCAGCAGCACAGAGCCGCTACCTCACATACTGTTTTGTCCTTCATGACTGCTACTTCCCTCTACCACCACAGACAAGATTTGAGAAGCAGAGGTGGTAGCTTCTTTAAAGGACATTTTATCTGCTTCCGGTTGTAGTCAAGCTCTTTAAGAAAGGCTCACAAAATCAATTAATTTTCTGTGTGATTTTGAATATGCTGCATAACTCAGAAACAGAAAATTAATCTCTCTGCAAAACACAGAGCAAGGATCAGGACACATAACCAGCACTACCTTCAGGCTGGTACCTAAGGCAGGGAATCATTTCCCTTGGTATAATGCAGTGAGGTTAATTCGGGAAGTGGTTTTGGCTAGTTCAACCACATTCTTAAAAATCCATGCAAAAGTTCAGCCTGGTGCATATACGCTGAGCAGAAGAGGCTTTCAGCATGCAGTGGTTTGAGAGAAGTCTGTGACAAACAGCATACGTTACCAGTTGTCAGAAGGGCAGAAGATGGATGGACAGAGGTGACAACAGATACACTAGACAGACAGATAAGTTGGTGGAAAGAACTAGTTTGTTTAAGGAAATCTGAGCTCTGCTTTCAGAGATTCAGTGGTGAATCCTATTGACTTATGCTGTTATTGAACTTTAAGAAGTGGGGTAACACCCAGTGTTTGACTTCATGGTCCAGTAGCAGTTCAGGTGTTTTCTAAGTTTCTAATTTATTTATGCTAATTAAAAGTACTCACAGAGACAGATACAGAACATGCACCTTTTTCCTATTGATTAACTTATAAACATGTTGGAATAAACACAGAACATGCATAACAGTCAGATGATGACAAAGGGCATACAAACAAATATTTAGTTTCTGCTAACCTTCAACCGTGTCACAAAGTGTTTTGCGACAACAAGCTCTGAGGCAGGATTCCCAAGGAGGATCTCAAAACGATACTGCAGACCTAGCTTGTCTCTTACTTCTTGCAACCTCTCCTTGGCCAGCATGGCTAGCTGCACAGATGGCACCCTAATGACAAGCATGTGGCCACAGCCATTCTTATCCTTTCCTGGAGAAGTGATAAGGTCATCCATGATGCTGAGTGTTTCGGGTGTGCTGTGATCTCTTAGTGAGGCCACGGTTGTGAGAGCCATCAGAGCTTGGGAATACTGCTGGATGAGAAGGTAGCAGCGAATCACCATGCTGTGCAGCCGGGGATACCTTTGAGGAGATACAGCTCTGCATTAGCATATGCAAAAATCACAGCAATGCCTGAAAATTAGCCAAAACCTAGGACCTGGTCATAGAGAAATGACCACAGATTAGACATAAGGGATGAGGTATTTCTTCACTATGAGAGCGCTGAGGCACTGCCACAGGTTGCCCAGGGAAGTCATGGATGTCCCGTCCCTGAAGGCCAGGTTGGATGGGGCCTTGAGCAGCCTGTGGGACGTGTCCCTGCCCATGGCAGGGGGGTTGGAACTCAATGATCTTTAAGGACCCTTCCAACCCAAACTAAGCCTTTGATTTTCATGGACTGTATCCTTATGATCCCAAATAAGCAGAATCCCAAGCTCTCACGTTACCATTTACCTTTCTAGAAGTGTGTTGACCATCTTTTCAAAGGTTTCATCACATCTCAAAAGGGGACTTGTTACTCCCCATTGGAGGGATTTGCTGTATTCATTCAAACCAAAGTACAGCTTGTCTTCACTTGTTGCATCATCCTGTTCCACACAGAGATAGCAGAAATATAAGGAAAACTGAAACCAATTTAATTTCATCATTAAAAAAAATAAGTGGAAGGTATTTTCCAAAGTAAAGTATCCTTTCTTTTCATTCATTCTCACTCAGTGATGCTTTTTGTTTCAAAGAATGCAGTAAAATGTAAATTGCTTTTTTACTTATCTTATTATTTGTCTATAGCAAGAAAGACAGAAGCAGGTCCTCACAAATTTTTCAATCTATCTCCTACTTGTGACTGAGGGCTGTTTCTAGAATTCTGCTCATTATTTTCAGACTCTCTATCTCTAGCTTTCTACCTACTGACAACTATTAGCTCATTTCTTTTTAAACCAGAACCTTGAAACAGAAGGATTATTAACTTTCAAAATTATTCTTGATTGTCAGATTCTACACATCTCTAATGGATATCAGAAATTAATAATTTCTTTGCTGAAATATAGATCTGCAGATGTCAATCAGAAAGGCAGAATATTTGCACAGCATGGTCTCCAGTGCATTTACATCACCAGGAATCAACAGGAATGTGCGTAATCACATAATCTCCCCTATTACTGTGGGTTATCTTTTTAATCAGAAGACTGAAAGTTGTTGATTTTTTCCTTCTGGGAAATAATTCTCTAGACCATTTTACAGAAGGTCACCTCAATGGTTTATATTAACTAACAACCAAAAAGCAGACCTAGAATATTCATTCATTTCCCTATTCTGTTTGTTTGACTTAGAGCTATCACTTTAAGACACTTTACAGAAGCCAATGGCCCAACTCAACACAGCGTAGTCAAATTTGATACAAATATACCAAACAAGGAATACGAGAAAAGGCCAATTTTTCTAGCAGGTTTGGCCAAAACATCCTCAGAATCATCTGGCTGAAATGAGATTAAAAAGTTAATGGTGCAGAATGTCTGACAGACCTTTTCTGCGCAATGATGGCACCTCCTACACCATAACTTGTTAACCTAGCACTCAACTTTCATTAGTACCAGAAAAGCAATGAGTGACATACAACTTACAGTCAAAAGTCAGACTGCTTGAAAATGGAAAGCCAGCTCCAGAGCATTATGGCATGTATACCTAGCTCTGTCTGACCAGAGCACAGAAAGTCATTTCTCATATCACACAGCCGGACAAAGAAGACTGTGTAGTTCCTGGGCCCAAATGTCAATGCTACCTCTACCATCAGCATCCCAAGTTGGTGCATCTGAAGCCTGAGAGAACAAACTCCAGCAGGGAGAGAACTCCCTCCTAACATTCACCCTCTTCACATAAGGATCTGCTAGATTCTGTTAGGTGTGAAGTCCACATTAAAATTCAGAGTTAAAATTAACAATTAAACACTTACCACAGTGTCAAATTGTATCCAATGTACCTCATTGCCAGAGCTGATCCTGGACTGCTGTGTTTGCAAGGCATAAGGAAAAGAGCTGACCTGAAGAACAAGGAGGTTGAATGCTTCAAGGACCTCCCTGCAATTAATAACTCTATCAGCCAGACCATGACTAGGCTCACCATGTGACAGGGAACTTGAAATGGCACTGCAGAAATAAGAATGCAAAGAATTGCCTTAATGACATCCTGAGATTCAAATGGACTACTCTTTCCCAAAGAAGAATCTTCAAATGATTGTAGCATTGAGAATCACAGCTCAGAAAATCTCTTTGGAAGGGTGACAGATGTCAAAACCATTTGAGGGTTCTCTGCGGGCAGTCTCAGACAGTGGGGTGGGGGGAACCTAAACAAAGGATCAAAATCTGCTGACAGCGAGAAGGTGAATTAATGTACCCATCTAAAAAAAAAATCAATGGAAGAAACAAAAAATAAGACAAAACTGATGAAATCCCTCCCACTGAGAAACATTGTTGCGTGAGCTGTGAAGTTAAGGGTAGGGCAACAATTTTACAAAATCCAAAGGATTTTCCAGACTGAAACAACACATTTCTACAAGACTGGGGAACTCGATGTCCTAATTTTCATGTCCTGGAATTATTTTCATCTCCAGGATATTCAGGAATTCCAAATTCAATGTAACCAAAAATGTGATGGTGGGCATAAGGCAGGAAGAATTTTACTTTTATCTATTTTCATCTGTCCTTCAAGGAAAGTATTTTGTTTATTATAACTCTGGTGTTCAAATGAACCCCACAGCCTTACACACCATCTCTAAACCACATTAAGTTTTTTCTCCTCAATTCACTCACGGAACAAGAGCAGAATAATTAGCTTTAGGTATTTTTTTTTTCCAAAGTAAACTTGTGATTCGGTGTGAAGAAATGTTTCTGCACATGTGTGTATGTGGTGTTGTATTCAGACATTGCTGGCCAAATACAGCACAGCTGGGTGTTAAATCCTTTTCTTAGAGTAACTAGGGCATTTTTCAGATGATGCAAAGTGTTAAATGTCTGTAAGCCTTCTTACATTAAAAAACGTTACCATCAAGGATAAAAACGCGAATTAAAACACAAGTGGCTTGTGAACATTGGAGAGATTTGAGTTTGAGTAGAGAAGAAGAAGGGGAATATGAAAAAGATAAGAGGAACAGAGTTGCAAAATTCAGCCCTTTTCCCTTGATTTCGGTACCAATAGCACTCAGCCCTATGAAGAGAATTGTTAGGAATGCAAAAATCTGAAACTAGCCTCACCTATTTTCAACTGAATCAGAATTAGTTAACAAATATCATGGGTAAGCAAAAAAGATGATTTCTGATTTTCAGCCATAAAATACCTTAGTTATAGAGAAAGTACTGGCTGTCCAAGGAGCTAAGTCTTTTGAAAAATCTAACCAAAAAATGCTGTGAGAGGATGGTTTCCTTCTAGTAGACTGAAGTAGCTACCTTGTTAAATCCACGTGGGCATTGTCATGAACCAGCACAAACAGTGTATAGGGATTCTGCTTTACTCGTCTCATGAAAACTTCAAATTTTGTTTGAATCTCATTGTCCAGCCGAACCACGTATTTCTCAGCTCTCTGATATGCTGTCCCATTGTCTTCTAGGCCCAAGTCCACAAGAACACCTGTCAGAAAAGAATAAAACAAAAACCTTTTCTTTTGAGTGCATCCAGAACTGAAGGGTCAATGGTAGGTTGCCACTTGTCTGCCAATATCAGGACTTGGTCAAATTGCTGATAAGCTCTACTAAGAATTATAGAAACATAGAATGGTTTGGGTTGGAAGCGACCCTAAAAAACATCCAGTTCTAACTCCCCTGCCATAGGCAAGGCCACCTTCCACTAAATCAGACTGCTCAAAGCCCCATCCAACCAGGCCTTGAACACCTCCAGGGATGGGGCATCCACAACTTCCCTGGGCAGTTTGTGTCAGTGCCTCACCATCCTCACAGGAAAAAATTTCTTCCTAATGTCTAAACTAAATCTCCCCTCCTTCAGCTTAAAACCTTTACCCCTTGTCCTATCCCTGCACTCCCTGACAAAAAGCCCCTCCCCAGCTTTCCTCTAGGTCCCCATTAAGTACTGGAAGGTCGCTATAAGGTCTCCCAGAGCCTTCTATTCTTGAGGCTGAACAATCTCAACTCTCTCAGCCTGTCCTCGTGTGGAAGGTGCTCCAGCACTCTGATCACCTTCGTAGCCCTCCTCTGGACTTGCTCTAACAGATCACAATAGGGACTGAAACACGCTTCTTCACTCAGGATTTCTTCAAAAACAGTGCCTGAAGACCTTTCAAAGATTTCTCATGCTATCAAAAAGGCCAAAAAAAAACCCAACCCAAAAAACTCGGACCTCCACAAAAATTTCCAGAGCCTCAGTTGGCCGTGTTCCATGATCCTGGCCCAAACTTGCCTGCATTCAGCTAATATGTTCATCCTGCTCAAGTCAGAGAAGGTTATTCTTATCTTTCCTCTGCAAAAATCGTAGAATATATATGAAATTGACTCTCACACCTTTCTTTTCATGCCCTGCTTCAATGTTTGTGTCAATACAACTACTCCCTAGCAGTTTTTGTAATGATAGATTGCCATCATATTCATAAAGTAGGCATGATGGCTATCACAGTATATGGCTTCAAGTGTCATTTGAATTAAAGAAGTAGCAACAAGCTACCATGCAATGTGGCTCAACTACATATTTAACAGTATCTTAACTGCTTTGTAAAAAACATTCATTTAATAAAGTAAAATAAGTGTGAAACCCTGTTAACAGATACCAGAAAACCGCTGGTTTAGTGTGCAGCAGCAAATTAAGTAAATACAACATCTGAAGAATGAAGGAATGGAACAAAAAAACCCCAGCCCATAAATTTATGTTAGAAAGGAAAAGAAACCTGTACTTCAAATAATCTATTTTGTTTTTTTTTAATTTAACTAGTAAAATAGTACGAAGCAGAGAAAAAATATAGAGATGGACCACAATACTGAGAAATATCAGGGCATATCTGCATAATCGAAAAGTACGAGTCCGTTCAATTCAGAGTAGAAAATAAGAGGAAAAAGGCCTTCCAACTACGCAAATCCACTCGTAGACACATTACACCAGAAGCTTGTTTTCATGGTTTTCAAAAGCAAATGTAAGGTATTAGATAAAGTCAGAGGCAGGAAAAAAAAATTCAGTCAATAAAAACGGTCCTAAATATACAACTATCCTAAGGACTTCCTTACTGCCCAGAAATCAAAAGCTAAAAAGGGCCAAACATTTACAGATAGTCCTCATTTCTATTAGACAGAAGCTTTCTCCACAGAGAAATTCTAATGCTTTTCTGGACACGTCGGTCATTAACAGAGTGGGACACACTCCATAATCTGTCTACCAAGCCTTTCTTGTTCCTCTTGAGGCATTTGGTACCACAAAACCCCAGACAAGAAAATTTCTCATCTGAATCAGCATGGCAATTGTCATGCCCCAATGTATGCATGTATTATCCATGCGTTTACCTACCTTTAAGAGAGCCTCCTGCACATAGGTCTGTGCTAATACATAAGACAGTATTCACACAAAAATGCATCAAGAACAAATCCCCCTAGCAGCTCTAGGGGATAAAAGACCTCAACAGCCACATTTGCCTTTCTCCTCCCTGTTCAGATAGGCGAATGCTTCTCCAGATCACACATTCCTCAGACCTGCACAAATACTGCAATCGCTTCTGACATTTGGGTCCAGTTTATGAAAGGAACATATTTAGAATTCATCAACAATACCAACTAATGGAGCTAACACTGGACATGCAAAATACATGCTGGAGGAACTTCCGAATTCGTACTAGGTATGATTTAATAACATCACATACATTGGTTTAACAGTCTCCTTCCCCTTCCTTTTACCTGACTGTCGAATCCGCTGAAGGGTCTGCTGCACCAGGACTTCTGACCGGGGAACTATAACGATGAAGTCTACTTTGCTGAAGTGGCCCAGATCCAGGCTCTGATTGCCACTGTCCGCTATAGCACAAACCTGGGACAAGAGCTTTCTGGCAACTGTAAGCTGCGGCTGGTAAATTTGGAAGGTATCAACATCCAAATCTAGAGTGTGTTTGTTTGAAAAAGAAAACAAGAAACATGTTTACTTTCCCACCCCCCCGATGAACATGACCTAAGCAGCCTATCTTCTATCATCAGAAGACAAATCACTCAGCAGAATAAATCTCAATGCTCTGGAGAGCTGGGTCCAGATCACAAACTTCCTTTTTTTAATCAAAATGTGATAATAGATCAGATGACCTCAAAAGTACAGCACTGCCCATTTTTTAAATGCTCTAACTGTTCTGAGGATTTTTAACAGTGGTTGCTCCCAGTCTCAATGCCAACATTGTGAAATGTATTCCATTAAATGAATTAACACATTTATAATACACATGTGTATACAAGTAAAAGATGTATATATAAAAAACCCAGATATATACACACTAATAGGGCTCTAATGTTGTCCTAAAACTTGCAGTTCTCCCTCAGGAGCTTCCTTCCATCGTTCCTGTTGGGAGAACCAGCCATGGAGGCTGCTACACTCAGGGTATGATGGGATGAGAAACAGCACGCCTATTTATCTGAGGAAACAGAACCTGTGTTGATAATCCAGCCAAAAAGACCCTACCAGGATGGCAGGTCAGCTTGGAGTTCATTTGTACATCATCTCTGCTCTGAAGTACTGCGTCCCACTCTAAGTCATGACTGAGACAGTCGTATGTCTATATACTGACTGACAGTAATATAGGCTGTGAAGGGAAGTATAAGCAATACACCTAAGCAATAGATCTCTATTATTAGGGGGAAGCATTAATTTCTTTGGAGGCTTCTTGATTTCTAACAAAAATCTTTGTCTCAGATTTATTTGAGCTTAATAACTATCAATATAATACCAGCTGCAGAGAACTGGGGGACTGGAGCTTAGCTCTCTATACACATGTACCAGGGCATTCAAGTTTCCTTGAAAAAAGAAACCCCACATCCCTATATTTCATTATTTCTAGTAGGTAAATTCCATGCCCAACCATCAATGTTTCACTAGACCCTAGATATTTTCAGCATGCAGACTACCAGTTTCATCCTATCGTGCTACTATAGGCTTTGTTTATATCAGTTTAAAAAAGCACCGCTGCACATCATTACGTAGTAAAACCAAAAAAATTACAGAATCTAAAGCTTGTTCTCCCTTCAAATTAAACCTGTGAGGAAGCTCAAGACTTATCTTTCTGGGGGTGTCAACAAAGTACCTGGCACCCTTCCTAACTGGATCTTCTGATCCATGGGGAGACTATAAACCACCTTGCTTTCATTCCGATCTAACACTGAGATAATCAATTTAAGCTAACTAATGTGAGTCAACAGCATACCTTTATTTCAGAGGGAAAAAGCTTTATTGGAGGTTGAATGTGCTTTGACACTAGACCCAAAAGAATCTCAATGTTCACAGCAGCTCAATGTATCTTTTACCATTACTGTCATATGAAAACATTGTTAAAACTTTGAATAATGAAAGAATTCTAAAATGGAGAAATGATAATTAGCATTTTCAGGGAGGCAATCCTAGCTCATAATTGGCACCTAAGTATCTAATCACATTACGCTGAATAAAACGCAACTCAAATCATCAAGTTAGAGATTATGCTTGCCTAGCACTTTCAGTCCAAGATCTTAAAAACACTTTCCCTAAAAGTTTAAGCCTCAGAGCACAAGTTTGTAGTACATATTATTACCATTTTACATGTGGAAAATAAGGAATATTGGAAGTTAAGATAGAGGAAGACACCTAGAGAAAAGAGGAGAACACAGTTCCCCCGTGCCTTAAGCCTAAAGTTACATTCCTTTTCTAGCTGCAAAAGGGTGACGTGAGTCCATGTTGTCAATGTTACAAAAGAAAACCTTCTCTACTCTGCCTAGTGAGGAACAGAAGAACACATATTTTAGCTTAGGAATAAAAAAAATAGGGGAAAAACATTGCTGAGGGCTACTACAGATACTTTCTGTCTGAGAGACTACTGTATTGCTACATTCAGCTGGCAGTACTAAAATCTGAAGGTTGGCACACTGACTGCAGCTCTGCCCTCAGACTCTTCTGAGGCACATGCATTTCGACATTTAACAAACTTGTCGCTTATTTCACATCTTGCATGTAGAACAAAATTACCTGGTTCTTGTGTAGAAACCATGGCAATTGCCTCTTGAGATGACACGCACTCACTAACATCTCCATTGAAAGGAATAATGACACTTTCCCCTCGCTGCTGCAGCATCTTCTCCAGCAGCTTGTCCAAATCATCACCTAGATAAGAATTAGCAACACTAAATTATTTTGAAGCCGTTTCAGACAAATGACGTAGAACATTACATATACACGTGTTCTCATACAGCTGATGTTGAATCCACAAAGGGGCAGGGGACTGGAGATAGAGGGATAAGAGGGAGGGAGAGTATTTTTCTCTTTTATTTACTGATTTGCCAATTGAATGAATTAAAAAAAAAAAAAAAAGAAAGAAACCACAGCTGAATATATCCAGGTCTGTGCCTTTACAGCCACCAGTGACTTCTGATGATTACAAACATACACTATAAAGCAACCTCTAAAACCTGTGCTAAAAGCACAAACAAGAAAAGACTCATGCACTTACACATGCCCTGCCGTCAAACAGTGTTAAAAATCTTTTGTCATGGGGTGAGTAATTTGCACTGCATGGGAGAAGTAGATGAGAACTCCTTTACTTGCAGAGAATGGAGAGGAGAAAAGAATGCCTCTCAGTGGCGAGGGTAGAGCTGTAATAATGTGCACTTCAACTGCTGAACAGGAGACACCCACCCTAAAGAAATCATTGCCTTTGCTAGAACTTCTGTTTCTTAGGACTACTCACCTAAAGACGTATTTTTGAAATGAGATGCCAAGAAACTAACTTTCCCAGTGATGAGCTCGTAACTGATCTCTTTTAAAAATTCACTGGTGGTAAGCATGCTTTCTGCAAGTGCCCTAGATTGATATTGACCTGGAGAAGAGTGGAGAAAAAAGCAAGAGCGATCTTTAATACAGTGCACTATCAACACCAGCTTTTCATCCTGGAGGTGTGGGGCATGCCGGTCTTCAGCCATGCCTCTCCTTTTATCCGGTAGACTGAGAAAGGGGTCTCAAGTCCTTTTCCTAGTGACAGAAGAATTAGTTACATCGGTTAGGCACATCCTTTGCAAGCTGTTTCCCATAGCTTTGCACACTTGGGAGACAAATAATATGCAAAATAACTATTTATACCTTAGATGGAATGGAGGGTCTTGGTTAAATATGAAAAAGGAATTATCCCTAGTATGGCAAGAAAGTAAAAAAATGACATTACTGTTTTATCAGCCTACAAAGGAAAGATGACAAGTTAAAATCCTCTTTCCATCCAGACACACTCAAGCACACACAGACATCACAGCCAGTCACCAATGTGAAACTTGAAGATCAACATAGTGAAAAGGATAAAAAGCGTGTTCTGTTCTACAGTGGCCTGGAGAAAACTGTGGTCAGTCCAATACTGCCACGTGAAATAGCACAGCTGCTACAAAAAAAACAGAGAAAGATAAACCGACCATTTTGTCACTGGGTCGCTTCACAATATTTTCTAAGGTAGCCAGACAAACAATAAAATTTCAGGCCCATAAGGAGTAGTAATGACTAGCACAGAGCTATTGTTCTAGACCCTCATGGACAACTATACTCCAAGTCAAGATGGAGGAACAGTAAACTGTGACACTGCAGTGTAACAATAGAAAGGAGAATAAAACAAAACAACAAGAGAGATTTAAAAGCTGGAACAATGACTCAAGAAAATTAATTCAGCAAAATTGGATTGGTATTATCTTTGAAGTGTACTGCGAAGATACTCACCTAGGACTACTACGCAGAATTCATTTCCTCTTATCTTTGATGCACAAATGGCAACAACATAATCCGGTAGCTTTTGCTGATGTTTCATTTCATTGAGAGACCTCAAGGTCTCCGAGATGCCTTCTGCCAATGAGTTCTGGGTAACAACCACGTGAACGAGGTCCTGGGACACACTAGCAATTAACCTAGCAAGCCAAGGGAGTTGACCTGGTGACACAGAGATACACTGTGCGCTCATTTGCAAGGATCGCTCTCTCAGAGTGAACTCCTGCATAGCTTTCAGCATGATCTGCTCAAATTCTTCCCTCAGGGGTATCTGGTCAGGGCCTTCATTGAAAACAAACAAACAGAAGAACAGCATCTCATATAAAAATGTTATCAAACCAGGAATAATCACACATCTGTGTTGATCTGACAAGTTCCTTTACTGTATTTTTTACACTTACAAAACCTACTCACTACTCAGTGTTATCTACCTACACGCCATATTCTTGCTTTTTCATTTTAGAAGCCACTTTCTCCCAGCATTTTCCCCCCAGCTTTTTAACAATAAGGTAATCCATCTCATTCCTAGATTTTTTCCCTTCGAAAACTGGTGGGACAAACAAGGGAAAGGGAAAATGTATGCCTTTTGTCTGGAACAGATGAATTAAACATGTAGCCTCCGTATGTTTTCGTAGCAGAAAACCTAAATGCTTATCCTTGCAGTCTAACTGCGGCCATGCAGTATAACAAAACCTGTAAAGTGGTCTTTGTTTTGCTCTTTCTCATCATGCATACTAGTAAACTAAGCATGGATGTAAATAAACATCCTTAAACTCTTCTTTCACTTCAGTTAAATTAATTTAGCGAATCTCCAAACTTCTAACATTAAGGGGTATACACAAATTTAGATCTACATTCCCCTGACTTTGTAAACAGTACTGCGAAGTTGAACTGGAAAACAAAAATAAGCACTATCCTATCTTAGCATCGGTTCCCCAACTCAGCTCCAATAAACATCTTACTCAGTTAGATTTGTCTCATTGTCAACGATACTCAGAACAGATCAAAATAATCATGCATGCAGAGAAAGAAGTAATCATAGCTTAATGTTCCAAGATCTCATGCCAGTACCAAAGGCAGCTTCACAGTTCAGCAGCTTGCTTTCCTATGACAAAAAGAGGGTCTTAAATACCAGACATCGGTGAAATGTTGAGGTTTTGGGTTTATATTTTCTTTCAGGGCCAAAGACAACAAACAAAATGGGCAGTGAAAAAGAAAGGAAATAGAACAGTTGTGTGAGAAGTGGGTCAGGGAGTGGATAAATAACCTTTAGTTCAGAATCTGTTGAAACTGTTGCCTGTTTTTATTTTGCTTTTTTTAGAAGTAATATATGAAGAATGTCACCATCCAATAATCATAGCATGGTAGGACAACTATAGACTTATAAATGCAAGGCTGTTTTCACTTCTGATGCAAGCCAAAAAGTTCTGATTAGTCTAATTTAGCACAGCATGGGTATAAATCTCTCTTTGTTGCTCTCTTTTGGAAAGATATTTTGTTCCCTTTCTAAGAAAGCATCACGCATTCTAGATCTCTGAAGACCTTGAAAAAGAAAAGTTCTGCAGAAATAACATATCAACCACAACAAAAAAAAGATGTTATACACTGAAAGAAATAAAAGCAAGCTCTTATCATAGAATCATAGAATCACCAGGTTGGAAAAGAGCCATCGGATCATCGAGCCCAACCATTCCTATCAAATACTAAATCATGCCCCTCAGCACATCATCCACCCGTGCCTTAAACACCTCCAGGGAAGGTGACTCAACCACCTCCCTGGGCAGCCTGTTCCAGTGCCCAATGACCCTTGCCGTGAAAAATTTTTTCCTAATCTCCAGCCTAAACGTCCCCTGGCAGAGCTTGAGGCCATTCCCTCTTGTCCTGTCCCCCATCACTTGGGAGATGAGGCCAGCACCCTCCTCTCTACAACCTCCTTTCAGGTAGTTATATAAAGCAATGAGGTCTCCCCTCAGCCTCCTCTTCTCCAGGCTAAACAACCCCAGCTCTCTCATCCACTCCTCATAAGGCCTGTTCTCCAGCCCCTTCACCAGCTTCGTTGCTCTTCTCTGGACTCGCTCCAGAGCCTCAACATCCTTCTTGTGGTGAGGGTCCCAGAACTGAACACAGGATTCGAGGAGCGGTCTCACCAGTGCCGAGTACAGAGGGAGAAGAACCTCCCTGGACCTGCTGGTCACACCGTTTTCTGATACAAGCCAAGATGCCATTGGCCTTCTTGGCCACCTGGGCACACTGCTGGCCCATGTTCAGTCGCTGTCAACCAACACCCCCAGGTCCTTCTCCTCCAGGCAGCTTTCCAGCCAGACTTCTCCTAGTCTGGCTGCACAGGGTTGTTGTGCCCCAGGTGCAGGACCCAGCATCTGGCCTTGGGTCAATCTTGTTGACTGACAGATGTTACTTAAGAGACAAGCTCAAGACACGGGAGTGATCATGAACACAGGCAAATTAAAATAATAGCACAAATGGAAAGACTTCTGCATGAGAACACACAGAATTTCATTCAGATGATTTATGAGAGAAAAACTTTAAAAAATAGTTATCAGAAAGGCTCTGATAGGGAAATATATTAGAATCAGTTAGGTGTTTAATAACACACTTGGCTCATGGTGGCCTTTCTCCACAACTATCTAGAAAAATAATGGAACTAATATCAGATGAGAGAGATGAGACAGAAGACAAAACGATAGATATTGATTTTGATTGTGAACAGTTTCATAAATATACATACAGGAATCTGTCAAGGTTAAAAGGGAATATTTGGAAGCTTCTCTACAGAATTGAGTATGCAAAGGATCACTTTGTCTACAGAAAACAAAACTGCAAAACAAGCAATACCATAACACTCTGATATCTGACAAAGGCCTTATTAAAACAGCTAAGCTTCCAAAAGCACCTACAGTTTAAGACAACATATTCAAATATCCATTTCTGGGTAGATACACTTCATGGTACATCTCAAAGAGAACTACTCCTCCAACCATCTAAGAGCAGGAGAATTGGTGGAACAACCTGTTGCTTTGAGTGCCTGAATGTCCCTTCCACTGAAAACCGAGGCTTGTTCCTGCCTCAGGTCTGGGTTTGCATTCAGATACTGAAGCTACAGAACACTTGTGGATGTCACAGCATACAGACAAAGTAATTAAAATGTACCACAACAAGAAAGAAGGGAGAACAACTTCATAATTCCAGCCAGATACTTAACAGAGGGTCCAGAAATCCCCTAGAGCTGCCCAAAACACAGCCCTTAAGCACTGTGTAGGATCAAACTGTGCTTGCAGAAACAGTCGTGCAGTAGTTAAAAAGCAGGCAATTACAAATGACAAAATGTAACCCATATGGCAAATATGGGCATTTTGAAGTATAAAAACAAGGCTTGAGAATACTCACTCCAAAGGCCGCCAAAGACAACAAATGTGAAACCTGAGTAAGTACAGGAAACAGACTGTAAAAAAACACTGAAATCAAACATGCCTCTTGATCTTTTTTTACTTTTTCCTTTATCAGTCAGTGGAATTTATTTATAGCAGTGCTATGGCTCACAATCACAGCTTTAGCTGTGTATACCCTTCACAGTACATCTCAAATGAAAGTGTCAGAAGTGTACTTATTTTTTTTGCTTTGTTCTATAATATCTTTGTGACATTGCTCGGCTGATTTTAAAAAAGAAACACAATAGCATTATCCCACAATTAATAACGTCAATCTTACAGGAAAATGGAAAGGAATTCTCATATATAAATATTTTCTTTAAGAAAAAAGAGCACTTTCCTAAATAATATTCTTACAATCTGTAATCACAGTCATCTGCAAACATATTTTGTACAAGTAGTGAGATCCGAAAAAAATCTGGCAAGACTCAGTATTTACTTCAATCTTCTGTCTGCTTTTTTATCTTTGCTGTTATCTTGCTCTTTCACAATACACTCTGGAAGAAGGAACAATTTTTTACTCCTACTTTCTCAAGAAAAGAAGAGGTTCACATGAACAAACTGTTCATTTATATGGGATTTGTCTCTTCTCCATCTCAAAAACTTTTGAAGCCGGCTGCCTTCCAATCATCCTAATCAGCTTTGATCTTTCAAAATGGAATAAAGATTATAGTCTAGTGCAACTGTCAGAATTCCAACAGTTTCAAGTTTGCAGCAATATTCAAACCAGCCACACGTTTTGACCCCTATGATCTGCAGAATGTTTTTACTTTTCTCCTCATTAGGCTCTTTCATCTCACTGCGGCTGGCACCCATCTCTACACAAGGCCAAATGGAAAACTATTCAGCTTTGCACAGCTAAGAATAAAAGCCAAACTAAACACCTGCTAATAAGGGAACTGCTTTATGCTGAAGGCAAAGTGCTCACTACACACAGCTCAGCTCCATAAGCTCTGCATGAAGGCTCCTCTGGTTTGTAGCAAGTGTAGACTTGCTACATCCATCTAAGGTTGAATTTGCTCACGGAGTTTGGTTTGTTGACTCAATAAGTTTCAACAAATAGTTTATTTTTAATTGGAAATGCTGTATCAGCTTTTCCTATGAAGAAATTTGCAGACTGCCTCTATCAATCCAGAACTGCGTGGACAAGCTGGTTTTAACATGCAGACTTTACAAACTTTCTAACGAAGATGAAAACCTCAGATAACAAATATAAGGCCACTGAGAGAAGGGCAGACTGGAAAAGAAACCCTCTGCCAGTTCTAACCTGGCATCCAACAGACTATCAAGGCAGAGAATGATAAATAAAACAAACAGGTCACTCAGAGTACCACAACACAGAAGACGGCATTAAGGGAGAAGAGGAAAGCGTAAGAACCCATGAGTGAAACCCACACAGAGCAGCTTTGATCCCCAAATTACAGATATATCACCAGTTTTGCTTCTTTTGAAACACTTGCATGTTTCATATTGTTATGTATCACAGATGCCCCAGAGAAAACCCAGTACAGGAAAAACAGTGTGCTCTTCACAAAAGTTATTTCACACTCCTCTATGATAATTAGCATCTTTTCAAATACAGAAATGAAGACCAAGACTGCTGTGAGAAGTTTCCCAATGCTATCCTGCATTATTCTTTAACTTCTAAAACCTTACTGTTAACACTGCTACTTTTCACTCTAAGGTTGGGAAAAACATCTGGACCTGCAATAAGGGAAAGAAGAAGTGGCTTGCTGGTTTGATCTCAAACTTGCAAAGAGTCCATTTCAAAAACACTTACAAGAATGAGATAGTCACTGAATCGCTTGTCTTGGTCTGAATAACAAACGGGGTTTTCATGTAAACGGTGCTGTCACCAAAACAATGATGACCATCACACATCTGCCAGCATTTGTCACAAAACTGAATAAAACAAACCAACTGTCCTTAGAAGGAGCTGTGATAACTGATGGTTTGATACCCTAAGCAAATGAGTTATCTGCATTGCAAATCCATTTTCACAAAGGTGACCTGGTCAATCCCCATATGGACAGCAGAAGTAGTACCAGCCTTTAAATCCACTTCCCTTTTTCAGTCTGATGAACAAAACCAGCAAAGTCACACACACTAGATGGAGCCACTTACCTCTTCAAGGCACAAAAATTGCCAAAAAATTGGCTTTGAAATGGCCATAAAGAGGGTGGGGAGAAAAAAAGGACAATCACAAATAAAAACAAGTACTGATGACAAATTCCTTACCCAGTTGGACAAGATACTGAATAGTTAAAAGTATCATATTCTCCACACTTAGCAGCTGACTGCTGGTCAAACCCAAGATATCCAAATCTTTGTTTTCCAGCTGCGGCATCTTGTAACAATTCACCAGCAAGGGACTTACAACAATATCACCAACATTTCCGTAGAAATAAGGTAAAGTGCCATAACCTTAGATTAAAGAAACAAACAAACAAACAAAAAAGCTTAGAAATTCAAAAAATATGCCATTATATGAAATCTTTCACCACATATACATTTCCAGATTCCTCCTTAATGTTATGTTGCAGAACATACTGCATCAGTGACTGCTCTTGGCATTATAATTGCTTACAAAATAAATGAGATTGTCCAGCAAGCCTTTGCTGTATTTTACAACAAGCGATCATATAGTTTTGCATAAAATAACAATAACTTCCTATCAGCAGGATAATAATTACTGCTATACAAATGAGAATGTTATCTATTTGTGTTTTAACCTGTCCTTTAAATACAGATTCTCCATAATACAGTGTATTAAAAAAGAAAAATCAAAGGAAGCAAAAGTATGATCTTAACATCATAAAAGCAGCTTAAGTCTCATTAGCATTGATTCAGCCACCGTGGTATAGTTGTGACTAATTTCTCTCTTTTTGCCACCTTTCCGTTCTGTTTTCATAAACAGATTAAATAAACATCAACAACTAAACATGCTGTTCTGTAAGGCAAAACACATAAGCACAGGCTAAACTCCTCTTTTCCTTGAGAAATTTTTTCTTTCTTGAAGCAAAAACAACCACATAGATTTTGTCACACCCGTCCATTTGGGTACATCTGGTTCTGCACTATTAATAGGACACTGTTTCTCAGGGCCACTAACATTTAGCAGAACTGAGGACTTCACAGGCAGCTCCCCAAGAGCCTAAGGGCTGCATTCAGTCTGCACTTGAGGCATCCTCATCTTTAATAGGGAAGTGTTTCTCTGAAAACCACCATGCTAGGGCTTTAGAACAGGCTTCTAGAAAACAACACTAAGAAAAGCAAACCAGAAGAAGTGTAACCCTATCCTTGATGGCTTTACTAGCACATGGTCCTGTTAATTCTCTGGGAATTGTGTATATTATCTGTGCAAATGAGGGCTCTGAGAACTACACCATTTCTTCAGGGATGAAAAATTATTCCATGAACTGTTTTTATGGGCATGTTCTGTTAACATCAAAACTACTTTATACAACCATCTGTATAATGTTGGACTGAAAAGAGATTTAAAAAGTAAAAAAAACATTGGCAGTATAAGCCAACCCACCTTTGTTACACAGTATGCCGCAGCAGCTCAGCTTGAAAGGAATATTCACATTAGGAATCATACTTTCAAAGTAAAAACAAAGTCTTTCTAAGGGTTAACAATATCCTTTATAGAGCTAATGGATTTTAAAAGCCTGATTTGTTATCTCAGTTGCTTAGAAGTATGGACCACAAAAGACAAAAAAGTTAGTATGTTTCACTTCTGATTAATCATTTCAAATAAATTTGCCGGTTCTCATGCAGAATCCCAAGACTTCAAGATCAGGACTATAAATGCTGCAGGAAATATTTGCTTGTTTTGTAAGTTGTTTACACTGGAAAGCTGTTTTCATTACATGGAATTATTTCTATTCTTGGATTTTACAAAAACTTTATTTGTACAAAACTTCAATTTGGCCAGAGGTTTCGTATAAACTTGACCTAATTGTGACCGATTTGCAAATCAGGTTCATCAGAAATCTCTTAACTCCAGAAATCTCCTACGTTCCAATTTTAAGTGTTCAGCAACTAAAACAAACTATCTATGGAAGACTGACTTTGTATTGAACTGAGTGCCAGAACTAGCAAACATAAACAAAAAACACCCCTTTCTCTTAGGGGAGCATGCATTTATTCAAAACACAGCATTTGTTTCCCCAGCATAAGACTTACCTATCAGAATCACTGGTCTGACTCCCGAGTTATTCAGCAGGTTTTCAGGAACTATTACAGTCTCCCCTGCTGGGATGGGTTGAGGCTGTAAAATTCCAGTTAACATGGATTGAGGAACTGGGGCTGACAAAAGAGGCTCTATAAAATGAAGAAAAGAGATGCTTTCATTACTAAAAGGCTCATACTGTGATTTGGCCGTATGAACAAATGAAACAAAAATTCTGCAGATCACTAACTGTAATAAAATTCAAAAGGTCTCTGCATTTCCTGCTATAGTTTTAAGTAATTTAAATTAAGAGCCTATATTCTCCTGTAGCCACACCCCTAAAATAAAACTTTTTCTGGTCACTGTATTGTTGGTGCGAATGAGAGAGGAAAAAGCAGGTTTGAATATGCATCTTCAAACAAAGCCAAGTACCAAGCCAAAAGGCCACCTCTAAGATGGTTAAAGAGGCTACCTCTCAATACTGCCTCTCAATACAAGGGAGGAGACTGCTCTGACTTCTGACACAAAATACCTGTGGATAAGAAAAACAAATACTGGTCAAAATCTCAATGCTGTCCTTAGACAGTGGCTACAAGGATAAAAATGAGGCTTTACTCGTGCAAGAGAAAAGAAAGCCTTCATGAGTGAAAAGAAACAAAGTGTAAGAATTTTGTAATCAGGTTTCAGCATGTGGTCTGCTTCAGAAGTTTCTCAATCTTCACTTGCTGCTTCGTAACATATTTTTCAAACAATGCCATCAACAGAACAGCATCATAGGCAGCACGAGTGAATGCATGTGTGCATATGTTTTAGCATTCGAATTGTTTATCCAATAAACACTACAAAAGACTCACAGAACACACTACAGCAGAGGTAGTGGATTTGTAGAGACAAACTCAATAAAAGGGAGGGATTTGCCTTATATCATGTATCTTCATCAGGTCTCTGAAGCTAGAAATTCACAAAAGCTGCAACTGGTTTGAGCTGCTCAAGTAGGCAAACCTGCACGACTATGTAACCCTCCTCCCTATGACGAATATCTCAGAAAATCAGTTCCAAAACATCTCAAAACCAAGCCCTGCAAAGCAGAGTTAAAAAGATATTGTACATGTTGACAAAAGGGGTTTATTTCTTGTATTCACACAGACTTCTATGTAATGCTGTTTCATATCATGATGCTACATATCCCTCTAAAAGTTTTTTCACGCACAACAAACATGCAGTCTCACAAACTTTTGACCTAGTAGACATCAGTGTCCCTTGTTAGACCAAAACTGCATAAAGCCCTTCTTCCTTCCCAGGAGCCAAGTGCACTATTTCTGTAGCATGTCACACCAGACCGAGACACAACATTCAAAGTGAACACTAATGGAAATCCTTCAACTATGTCCATATATCCATATACCTGCACAATTTTAGAAGAACTGAATTATATTTGGGGGACTTAGATGGCTCTGGATCCTTACTAACATTAGTCTCTCCTTCCCTTCCTTTCTTTCCTGCAGCAATTGTTACATCCTAGATTATGGCAGCAAAGACAAGGCAATCATTTTTATGGGGCACTTGAAAAACTCTCCGTGTTGTCCTGAAGCTCAGTTATGTTTTCTGTGCAACACTTAAGAGAAGCAGCACAGAGCTACTGGTCTAGCGGAGTACAGCTTTTTTATGAATGAAATCTGCATGATTCAAGTTTTACCTGTTCTTGTTGAAGGCCGAATCATAGGAACAGGAACCGGCAAACCAGGAGGAGGGACTGGGGACCCAGGAGACCATCCCCGGTGACGTTTCTTTGGTGGTCCAGAACTAGACATTGATGCTAAGAAGGAAAGCAAAAACTAATTCTAAACCCCAGCATCCCAAATGACCAGATTCCAGCCCACACTTCCACTTGGTGTTGAACTGGTATCACACCACAGATCACCAAAGGTTTACAACTGGATTTACACAAAGCCAGATTATGATGTGAAAAAAGTTGTTACCTATGTTAAAAAGTACAGCATTATCATTAACAGTCATGCCAAAACCCAAAAAGATCTGTAAAGACCGAACTGCAGAAACAGCATAATGAGAAGAACAGAATCACAAACTTCAGGCTCCATAGCCAGTGCAGCTTAAAATAAAAGAACAGAGAGGTTTTCTTTACCTTGGTCTCCAGCTGCACAGCCAGGGCTTGGAGATGTCGAGTGAGGCATTGGCCGAGAGACTGTAGAACTCAATACATTATTTCTTCCACCATTAGCGTTTCCATTAGCAACATCAGTGGCACGTACTGAAAGAGGAGCTGAGTATAATAAAATACAAAGTGTGTGGCTTGTGACAATCTTGAACACAAACAAAGTAATACAGCTGCATGCAGACACAAAAGAACAGGGCAAAATGTGTGGCCAAAAGAAACATACTCCAGGGAAAGCATGAAGTGTACTTGACAGAGAATAATCTGAGTATAGACTGCAAAATCCTAACCTTGAAATGGTGTTTCCAGATTTCAAGGTGGGGAGGATAGATGGAAGAAAAAATCAAGAAAAAAATTCACTACAATAAAATAAAAAATCACACACACTCAAAATATTGGAAAGTTTGTGACATTTTTTTTAGACACCACAATTTTTTTTAAAAAAAAGCACATAATTAATTACGTTTTTAAAGATTTCTAAGCCTCTCTGGTGCATCTGTTTTTCTGCCAGTTGTCCGTGTGCCACACAGTAATTCACCACTGGGCTTTAACCTAAAGCTTTGGCAAGGTAGATTGGGCACAGAAGACAGGACAGTTTGCTATAAAGTATTCATGCTCTGAGTGTTACTGAGGCAAACGGTGCTTAATTTTGCTACCTCTGCCTAAGACATTCCTCCATCCTCAGCAGGTCTGACACCCTGGCAGTACCCACTGCATCCAGGTCATGAAACAAAACTACAACAACTGAGGATCACAAGAAGTTATCCTCACACTTCTGAGCTTTTTCTTTTTCAGAGACTAACTTTTGCAGGAGTCAAAAAAAATGGCATAAACTGCACAGAGAAGACATGAAGCCCAGTGAGGACTACAGCTCCTTCCCGTATCGGCCAGCTCCACAAAGATTTCACTCCCAGGTACGCACTCCAGGAGCAACAGCAGGAGATGGTGCAGAAACAGAAAGAGCGTGAGATGTAGGTATTTGGCTTAAAACAACATAACATGGAACTCCACAGCCGCAGCCATCCAAACAAGATTCTCAGGTTGCCAACTGGCAAAATTTGAAAAACATCACTCGACCATTCTAAGCTCCCTATTCTTACTCCGAGCTGAGGGTTTGGAAAGGATTTGGAATGGACAGATACAGTTACAGAAGCAGTCAAAATGGTGGGAAGTAATTTCAGTGCATGATAAATTCTCTTTGTTACACAAGTATGGAGGAGGAAAAAAATACAGAAATAAATAGTTAAAACAGCACAGATATTAAAATCTCTTTAAATGCGACTAAATTCCATTAAACGTATGTGGAAGAACTATACCTGTTAAAAATGCAGAACACCATGCAGCTCTCAGGTTACTGAGGTAAGAATCAGGGTCATATCAAGGGGTGACTTTTAGACTCTTAAATATCTTAGGAAGTACAAAGAGGGATATGACATGCACTTTTTGCAGGATGTCCAATCTGAAAGCCAAGGTGTGGCTCTGTGTGGAGTTAGCAATGGCTGCCTGTGCAAAATTTCTGTGCACACAATTGCAAGAATATGACAGCTTTGGGGAATGCCAGTGTAGTGAATGTTTTCCTTCCCTTTTTCTACTAAAAAAGATGATTCCCTTATTTCTTGGCTGTTAAGCCGACAATTCCCTTGGCTCTCAGCCCTCCTGGAAAGCAAAGCCATACCTGCACTAAATCCCTTTCCTACGAGCTGCACTGACAGAGCCAGAGGTTTCACAATGTTCTTATTCCGGGAAGGGTCTTGAGTTCCACTTAAGTTAACAGCAGAAGATGATTTTGCTGGACTGAATACTGAAGACTCTAAGAAAAGAAGTTGTTTAAGCAATTATGTTAAATTATATATGTATGTGCACGTTATTTTTATTATATACACATGAACTATCATACACATTTATCTAAACTCATCACTGCATTTAACGCAAACAATTTTTTTACATTACTAAGAAATCATTATGTATTGGTATCTTTTAGGAGTTGTAACAAACATTTAACCAGGCATTTTGATAGAAGCTCATAATCTACTACCGATCTCTTTCACAATATTTTTTACTCATATACAATCGAGCCACATTTTAACTGAAGAAAGGGCTATTTCATCGCTCTTCAAAATACCTCTGTGGGGTAGGCAAGTAAACACAACTATCCCATGCTATAGATGAGAAAGCAAAGGCAAAGAACTTGTGTGACATGCCTCCAGCAGCCACAGGGAATAAGCGCTGGAGTAAGTTGCCTAAAAAGGTTGTAGAATCTCCACCACCTGAGATTTTCAAGAACAAGTTATCAAAACACCGCCAGACACAGCTGAGTTTGACTTAGGGCAGAAAAAAAAAATCAAATACATAACCTCCTTCCAGCACTACTGTCTGTGGCCGTGAACTGTGTACATCCATTTCTAAGTCTGGATAAGAAATGAAGAGTATCTAAGCCCAAATTCTCTGGATGAATCAACAAACAGTAACTCTTTAGAGTGCTTTACCACAGCTGCAAAACATCAGCCCTAATTTATAGACAGATAAATTGAAGAACAAACAAATTCTAATACTTGCCCAGTATGAAGCCGTGAATCAGAACTGATACTAAACCTCTCAACATGTAGGTCCCTACTTTAACACCAGGCATTTAATGTCTGCCATTTACTCCAAGAAAAATTCAACATATGGATGCTGCTACACTGACAAATGCAAATTCTTAGAACTGGAGTGAAGGAATATTAACTCAGCGTTTTGTCCAGAAAGCAGTTTGCAACAAGCGGGCAAAGTAGGCTAAGTTCACCTACAGACGTCCTACTAAAACAACCAGGGAAAGAAAACAGAAGGCAAAGACCAACTTGATCTGCCAAATACATTCTCCCTCAGGCCACACACCATTTGGCAAAGGAGGGTGGGGAGGAGAGTCTGCTTTGCCAGCTGGAATAACTGGGATGGGGAACACACACAGAAGTCTCTGCTGCTGCTGCTTGTCCATGTTCACAGGAAATATGCTGAATGGCTAACAAATAACACCACCAGGTCAGGGTCTTTGGAGGAAAATGCTGCTCTCTCATTAAATATGATGTAGCAAATATTTAGTGTTAAAGTCTTCCTTAAAGTAAGCTGTCCAGAAGCTTTATTTGTTTGTTTTTTTTTATTTCTCTCTAGTTCTATTATATTTTCTTGAAATTTCATCTATAATGCAGATGCAGCTGACACACCTTTAAACATCACACTGATGCCCAAGGGGTTACTACAGTTACTACAACTGTTCATCCTTCTATTGTAGAACACTGTTTCTAGTTGCTTAACTCCCTATTAACACCTGAACTCAAGTTTTCCCTCTTGCGTGTCTCCCTAAAACTGAATTTTTGATTCTGTTCAAGGGTTTAGCCTGGTTGCACTGCCAGGTGTCTCTCCTCTGCAACAGTACTGCATCTTCCCATGCCGTACTGAAAGGGAAACCTGGCATCTGACTGCATGTCGTGGCCACAATGGACTGTGAGCTTTAACTATATTTCAGAATTACCTTGTGCTCTAATTTCTATCAAAAAACTACCACTTTGGTTCAGTATCCTGGGTGTGCCTCTGTCTGCCTACAGGTGTCTTCTAGAACTTGCAGACAGAATTGCTCACTTACAAGGGCAGAAAACAGAAATACTTAAAAAGTAAAAAATCACAGAATCATAGAATAACCAGGTTGGAAGAGACCCACCAGATCATCGAATCCAACCATTCCTATCAAACACTAAACCATGCCCCTGAGCACCTCGTCCACCCGTGCCTTAAACACCTCCAGGGAATGTGACTCCACCACCTCCCTGGGCAGCCTGTTCCAGTGCCCAATGACCCTTTCTGTGAAGAATTTTTTCCTAATATCCAGCCTAAATCTCCCCTGGAGGAGCTTGAGGCCATTCCCTCTTGTCCTGTCCCCTGTCACTCGGGAGAAGAGGCCAGCACCCTCCTCTCTACAACCTCCTTTCAGGTAGTTATAGAGAGCAATGAGGTCTCCCCTCAGCCTCCTCTTCTCCAGGCTAAACAACCCCAGCTCTCTCAGCCATTTCTCATAAGGCCTGTTCTCCAGCCCCTTCACCAGCTTCATTGCCCTTCTCTGGACTCGTTCCAGAGCCTCAACATCCTTCTTGTGGTGAGGGGCCCAGAACTGAACACAGGATTCAAGGAGCGGTCTCACCAGTGCCGAGTACAGAGGGAGAAGAACCTCCCTGGACCTGCTGGTCACGCCGTTTCTGATACAAGCCAAGATGCCACTGGCCTTCTTGGCCACCTGGGCACACTGCTGGCTCATGTTCAGTCGCTGTCAACCAACACCCCCAGGTCCTTCTCCTCCAGGCAGCTTTCTAGACAGGCTTCTCCTAGTCTGTAGCACTGCACAGGGTTGTTGTGCCCCAAGTGCAGGACCCGGCATTTGGCCTTGTTAAACCTCATGCCACTGGTCTCAGCCCAGTGGTCCAGCCTGTTCAGATCCCTTTGCAGAGCATCCTGACCCTCCAGCAGATTGACACTTCCACCCAGCTTAGTGTCGTCTGCAAACTTGCTAAGGGTGCACTCGATGCCTTCATCCAGGTCATTGATAAAGACACTGAACAGGGCTGGAGCCAGCACTGAGCCCTGGGGAACCCCACTTGTCACTGGCCTCCAGCTCTCTGGGCCCGGCCATCCAACCAGTTTTCCACCCAGGAGAGTGTGCACCTGTCCAGTCCAGAGGCTGACAGTTTCTCAAGCAGAATGCTGTGGGAAACTGTGTCAAAGGCTTTACTGAAGTCCAGGAAGACCACATCCACAGCCTTTCCCTCATCCAGCAGCCGAGTCACTTTGTCATAGAAGGCGATCAGGTTAGTTTGGCAAGACCTGCCTTTTGTGAACCCATGTTGACTGGGCCTGATCACCCGGTTCTCCTGCATGTGCTTCATGATAGCACTCAAGATCACCTGCTCCATGACTTTCCCTGGCACTGAGGTCAGACTGACAGGCCTGTAGTTCCCTGGATCCTCCCTGCGACCCTTCTTGTAGATGGGAACAACATCAGCCAGCCTCCAGTCCAGTGGGACTTCCCCAGTCTTCCAGGACTGTTGGAAGATGATGGAAAGGGGTTTGGCCAGCACATCCGACAGCTCCTTCAATACCCTTGGATGAATCCCATCCGGCCCCATAGACTTGTGGGTGTCTGGTCGAGCTAGCAAGGCTCTGACCACTTCCTCTTGGATCACGGGAGCCTCATTTTGCTCCTCTAGCTCCTGGGTTTGTACACAGATGGAACAACTTTCTTCACAATTAAAGACTGAGGCAAAGAAGGCATTAAGTACCTCAGCCTTTTCCTCATCTCCTGTCACTGTTATTCTTTCTGCGTCCAATAGGGACTGTATTGTCTCCCTAGTCCTCCTTTTATTATTTATATATTTATAGAAGGATTTTTTGTTATCTTTCACAGACTTTGCCAATCCGGTTTCTAGTTGAGCCTTAGCCCTTCTGATTTTTTCTCTAACCAATCTCACTTCCCTCCTGTAGTCCACCCAAGAGGCCTGTCCCCTCTTCCAGTGCCCATAAACGTTTCTCTTCTTCTTGATATCACTCAAGATCTCTCTGTTCAGCCAAGCTGTTTTTTTCCCCTGCCGGCTTTTTTTCCGGAACATGGGGATGGCTTTCTCCTGAGCTGCTAGGATTTCCTTTTTGAAGAGCTCCCAGCCCTCATGGGCTCCCTTGCCCTTAAGTACTGTCTCCCATGAGACTTTGCCAACCAGCCTTCTGAAGAGTTCAAAGTCTGCCCTCTGGGAATTAAGTGCGACTGTCCTGCTAACCACCCTCTTCACTTCACCTAGAACAGAAAACCCTATCATCTCATGATCGCTTTGTCCTAGGCGTCCACCTACTGCCACATCCCCCACAAGGCCTTCTCTGTTCACAAACAACAGGTCCAGGAGGGCACCCTCCCTTGTTGGTTCATTCACCAGCTGTGCAAGGAAGTTGTCTTCCATGCACTCCAGGAACCTCCTAGACTGCTTCCTTTCTGCTGTATTGTACTTCCAGCAGATATCAGGAAGATTGAAGTCTCCCACAAGAACGAGAGGCATTGATCTAGAGATTAACCCCACCTGTTTATAAAAGAGCCCATTAGCTGCTTCTCCTTGGCTGGGTGGTCTGTAACAGACTCCCATCACAAAATCTACCTTCTTATGGGCTCCTCTGATTTTAACCCACAGGCACTCAATCTCCTCATTGCCACAATCCATCCCAATGTTGTCCAAGTCCTCCCTTACAAAGAGGGCGAGGGCGCTGGGTAGGCGTTGACAATAAACTGAAAACCATTTCAGAAAGCGACTTGCTAGTAAGTACTCCTGTTTTAAAACAACCAAGAATTCAACTTCAAATACAGCTATGCAGAGCCTAGGAGAAAAAAAAGTCAGATTTCTGTCACAGGGGACCCATGTCAGAATTCACACCACCCAAAAAAGGAGGCCTCCCCCCTTCTCCTGGTCACAGGGGATTCATATGTATGCATGTGGCAACATCTTCACTAGGAGATAACGGTGGAAGGAGATGAAAAGGTTTTGACAACTGTGACCTAAGAGTACAAACAGTGACCAAGCAGACTGAAAATCGCTGTGAGCGATAAGGAGAAAGCCGTACATAAGAGGTGTATCTATTAACTTGGCAGGTACAATAGAAGACAAAGCTGTGTAAATATTGGATCACTTGTTGTTTCAAATAAATGGGTTCATGAATCTGCACAGTTCTCATGCCAGATTCTGGAAGCCAAGGGATCATGTAAAGAAATGCAGATGTTTAAACAACACTTAGATTTCATTTCACTAAACCCTAAAGCATTCAGGTTCCTAAACACAGACAGGGGTGACCGCCTGGGCAAAGTAGCTCTGGACATACTTATCAGGGATTACTATTTCTTAAAAACGCATATGTTCAGCTTTTGTTTGCTATTCCTTTTTAACACACTTTGCAAGTGGAAGAAGTACTTTAACCATCTTGGTTTTTCATCTGCATTTCATACTCTCCTAGAGAAATACATGCTCTGGTACATAGATATCAACCAATTACAACAGAAAGCTTTCTCCTACATTTAAATTTTCTAGAAATAGCACAAACAAACACAAAAACATGTAATGGCACAGATGAAGCTGTAATAAAGCAATGAGAAAAAAAGCTCAAAGACAAGCATCTTGGCTATTTGCAATAAATAAATAAAGATGCTGCTTCTTTGTCTGCCAGCACCCATTTGATTTTTACAGTTTCTCCTTGTTAAGTATATCATTAATAAGTTTCTACAATAGTTATGAGAAGGATGCTAACTCGTATAACACAAAACCACTGTATGAGTATGGGGAAACTGCTTTTCCAAGTATACACTTGTGTGAAATAAACTTTAAATAAATAAATGAGCAAATTAATAAAAGATGCCCCCCCAACTCCAAAAGGAGATTACTTTCCTTTTCAAGACAGATAACCTAGTCTATATTCTAAATAAACATCTCCCTATAGATGTGTAATTCAAGTTTTCTTAAGATCCACAAAAAATTAAATGAAACACAGAACCAAATAAATGAATCAAAAGAACTTTTAATACTTTTTATATAAGTCTTATAAGGACTAAGCTAACCTTCAGCCTCACTTGGGTCTCAATCTTTCACAAAGCAAAACTTGCAAGGCATCCTCGTCGCTGTAATTTATACACAGCCCAGGGTAAATACCCAGTTGTTCACAGCATCCCTGAACCAAGATATCTGAGGTAGCTTACCACCCTTAATGGTTATCTTTATAGCACTTTCAGCTCCTACCTGTCTGAGTGAACCCTGATTTGTATCCATTAGCTGATCCACCCTCTGGGGTCGTGGACGGTGACACCGAAGAATTTGGTTTAGCGGAGAGGCTAGCAGCAGATGATTGCCTGCTTCTACATTCTGCAAACGAAGCAGCTACAGTACATATTAACAAAGCCTGCTTTCCAGCAGTGAGAGTTCAGCAACACAGTGGTGAAAGGTGACAAAATGTTAAAAGCATACATACAGCACGTACAACAAACAGCAGCAAATGGCAGCATTCAATGAAAATACAGCCCTCACAGTTTAGTCAACTTTGTCTTTTAACCAATGCAACTTCCCTAGGGGCCTCTCACAGGGCCAGGCAAATACAGAACAGATGCTGCAAAATGGCAAAAGCCCTCAGTTCACAGCTTCTAAGAGATTTGAAGGTATTGGCATATCCCAGGGAACACTCAGCGACTTCTGTGGCACAACCTTTCTATAAACTCTTATATGTTGCCCTTTAAAAGGAGAAATTGTGCTGAGACCCAGATTTTTAGTATGCCTCCACAAAACCTTCAGGGAGATTCTCAGCACTGTGTCTGTTTGGATGAAAACTAAGTTAAGGAAGGAGAAAGCGACCTTAAGAATCACACATCAATACATTTTTTTTAAACTGAGATCTGATCAGTTTTTATTTGAAGAGAAGGGAGTATTTAAGAGCATTTCTGTTCTTCTAATTAGACCTTTAATTTAAGTAAAGGGTGAAGGGTTACCAGGCGGATGGTATCAATATGGGGAGAGTGCCTATTAAATAATGCCCATGAAATTGATTCTTGGTTAATTTTCTAAACTTCCATGGGTGCTCAAAACACCTGCATTCAGCACATAACCCTGTGACCCTGGTATTTGACTCTTCCATACCTTTACATTTGCGATAAGAAGAAGGTTTTAAATAATTTTTCACGTGTGTTACCCTGACAGCATTTACCAGGACACATACCAACCCCAACTGCATAAGCATCAGGTTTCAGAAAACGATTCCAAAATTAAAATAAGGCTTCCTTCTTCTGTATTCGGAACTTCAAAAAGAGAACTACCAAATTAAATCTTTCTATAGTTTTTGTGAAAAATGCAGCTGAAAAACACATCTACTCTACAGCAGTAGTTAATTATGCTTGCAACTGAGAAAAGCAGCTGAAACTAGTATCCCTTTGAACCACAAACTGATACAGTACCATAATCACTCATACAGCTTAGTGATAACCATCTCCCCCGGTGTCATGGTGCCATTCACATGAGGATGCGACTCTTCAGATGCATGTCAGCCCTCCTATGCAGCTTCTCCCCTCCTCACATCATCCTCTTTGGAACAATAGGCACCAGATTGAACTCCCTCTTTACTAAGTGGGACCACAGCTGAGGAAGGCAGGCAGTCTGTATATACACCAACTTAGTAGGCAATGAGCAGATAAACCATGCTCAAGGATCCTGGAGTCTTTGCAGAGCTCTAGCTCCAAAACCCTGTGTCCTCCAGTAACAGACCTCATGGCTACCTTGTGTTGGAGTCACAAACGTCATCTCCCTAGCACATAACAATACTGCACAGGCTGCTCCAGTAGAGGATAACCCCAAGAACAAAACACCACAAATGGCAGGAGTATGCAAGATGTCTCCACTTTCCCTGATATCAGTGACCTGGGTATTCTTAATCTTATGGTGTGCTAACTCTCCTCAGGCATTAGACACTGAATTGCACCTGCTAAGATGAGTATCAGTGGAAAGAAAGGCTGGAGCCCTGGCTGTGAGTCATCTTGCTCCAGGCACAGAAAAGAATCAGCAGACTGAGCAACCTTATTTCTTCAACCAAGGCTGCTGCACACCCTAAGAAGGGCAGATTTAGGGCTCCCACTGAAAGTATGGGGAGATGGAGGAAGACCATTTAGGATTGCATGGTCACTGTTGCAATTTAAACAAACTTCTTAGATAAAATCCAGACTCCAGTGAAATCAGTGGGATTTTTTCCTTCAAGCTGTAAACTCAGTCTTATTTTTTTTCCTTTTGAATGCATACATTTGCAACAGCAACTTTCAATTTTTCATTCAACATCACACTAATATAATAAAAAATCCTAAGTGAACGGGCACCTTTATTACCTTTCCAGCAAATAAGGGGTCCCTTTGACAGTACGCCCTGGGAACTTCTTACTAGGTAGTACTTTAAGTGCTTCTGCTTCTTTGGCTGAGTGGTTAATTTCAGGTTGATATGATTAGAAAACTCTGTGAAGTACCGAAATCCTCTTTCTCCACAGCCTATACAGTTCCCAGAAAACCCTGGAAGAATGAAGCAAAAGATATACATGCAGATTAAATGACTTGTGCTATCTCCTAGGAATAAGGTCAATTCAACCTACCTGCACATCCAGTTCAGAGTAACTGGAGGCCTTCAGACAGACATCTTCTGTAGATACCCTGCCCAGCCCACGCATGGCAGGAAGCAGCCAAACATGGACAGGTTTTGGTCTTAGCCTTTATGAAATTCTTCAATCTTTCTAGATCACACTAACCTATGCCAAAATCCTACCACAAATTTTCCCCTCTGCCCTTGTGAGGCCACAGCTGGAGTGCCATGTCCAGTTCTGGGCCCCCCAGTTCAAGAAAGACAGAGAACTATTGGACAGAGTCCAGTAGGGTGCAACGAACGTGATTAAGGGACTGAAGCATCTCTCTTATGAAGAGAGGCTGAAAGACTTGGGTCTGTTCAGCCCGGAGAAGAGATCTTATCAATGCCTAGAAATATCTAAAGGGTGGGTGTTGAGAGGATGGGGCCAGACTCTTCTCAATGGTGTCCAGCAACAGCACAAGGGGCAATGGGCACAAACTGGAACCCAGGACTTTTCAATTTAAGATGAGGAAAAACTTCTCTACTGTGAGGGTGATGGAGCACTGGAATAGGGTGCCCAGGGAGGTATCCTTTCTGGAGATATTCAAAATGCACCTGGACATGCTACTGCACAAACTGATCTAGGTGAACCTGCTTCAGCAGGTGGGTTGGATTAGATGATCTCCAGAAGTCCTTTCCAACCTCAACCATTCTATGAATACGTACTTAGCAGGGGAAGAGCAGTAATGCCAGGTGAGGAAATTTCCATGTGAAAAAAAGGAAATAATCCAAATTTCTGCCTTATAATACATAGGTGCATGCGTTTTTCTCCCAAGGCAGTGGTTAATCTATACTAGCCACTGCAACTTAATATGACTAAAATGAACCTTTGTATCTAATAAATTTTCTCTGAGACTGGTTATACAAAGCACTTTCCAAATAAGCGGGACATTACAGTTTATTAAAGTCTTAAACCAAATCATTTGATGTCGAGTTTTTCATGGCAGAAGTTCAGAGTGCTTCAGAATGTTTTTAAAAACCTACAACCTCTCCCGAATGTGACAGATTTAGGAACAAAGGCAGCAGACTGCTTTTCTGCAATGTTTCCACCATGTTTTCACAGAAGGGGGTGAAACTTTGAGTTTATGTCTGGCGGACAAGGTCCAGACTGAAGATTATAAGCATCCTAGAATTCCAGTGCCATTCACAACAACGTTAATGGGGATGTGGCATAGGGATGGCACCAGTCTAACATCTAACAAAACAAAGGAAAGGGCATGTTCTGAAATGGGCCTGCCTTAATATTCTTGCTATTTGAATACACCCTCTATGAACTAACGCTGAACAAGTAAACCTCTATGGATCACATGCCACTCCACTCATCTCTGAATCACTTCCAACACTTACTGAAGAAATATTTTATATTCATTCTGGAATAATCATTTATAATTGTGCTGTGCAGATTAACACCTAGTAGAAATGCTTTATTTTGTGGTTGTTTTTATTCAAATTTACTAATCAGTTCAAGGTCTGTAGCACAACCAATTTGTCGCCCTCACTACAATCAGTATTCTCCAAAATGCCAAGCACCTTGGAGAACACTTGTTCTAACACTCTCCTGTCAGCCAAATTCACAGTTTTATGAAAAACATACTTAGTGTTCTTGACAAAATGCATTTTCAAAAAAACTCTAAATAATTGGGCCATTATCTTTAGCCTTATCGTGCTTCACTGTCACCTTTTTACCATCATTGTTGCTGAGGATGCCAAGAAGTAGATTACTTCATCCTGTTTCTCCTGGGACTGAATCACTCCTTCCCTTCTCCCTTGTAACTAACAGAAACTATTGGTGTACCTCCACAGTTGTCAGAAAGTCATTAGGGTCTCACAGAACTGATGAGTCAATCACTTTTACTAGCCTGTTAAAATGTGTACCAGTTGTGAGCTAGGCAGGAAATCTAGGTGCACATTCACCTTTCTTCAATCACCAAGAAGCATTCTTGTATTAAAATTTTACAGCACATAAACGTAACCAATTATGACATAAATGGTTTGGGGTTTGTTTTTTTCCCACTATGTATTAGACTTTAAGAAGTAAACTGCCCTCAGAGCTCCTACTGAGAACAACGTTCCTAGAGGAGCCAAGGGCAGAATTTGTCCCTTAATCCACACAAAAGCAGACAGATCAACTTCTACAGTTGCATGAGCATATTTCTTCTTAAATGAAAATGCTATAAGCCCCAGTAGAGATAAAGAGTACGTGGATTGTTCACATTTAGAATGCCAGGGCTGCAGCTGATTTCTGCCCACACAGAAATCATCAAGCTTCGATTGTGGTTAATTGTGAAATCAGGGTCTTGTTTTAATATAGGCTTTTAAGGCAGGTTTAGCTACGGTTTTAATTTAATTCAAACAAGCCTCTCCTCAACATATTTCTAACAGAAGGTCATTAGCTGAAATGACTTTAGATAATTTTGAACTGACCTTTTTGTCTAAAAAATGGCATAAAGAAAAAAAACCCTCTTACCTAAAAGTGCATTTTTTCCATGATCATCTGGCAAAAACCGCTTGTCAACAGCACAGACTAGAATGTGCTCAGGAAGGTTAGGAGATTTGGCTCCTACTAACAGGAAGCCTGCTGGGATATCAATTTGCTCCATGCACAGAGATACCAACCGTAAATCCTTGCCTGCTTGACAAAAACCTGAAAAGCAAACCAAAACAAATGATAAACCTTCAGAAGATTCCATTTCATTTTCTTCTTTTTATCAGTTATAAAAGTACATGGGGCTTCACAACTTGATGCTATAACTGGGGGTTTTAATATATCCTTTTCAAGGGACACAGAGGAAATGGAGATGGTACCTCACCAGATCCACTGGCTCAGAGGAAATAGATAAACATGATTTTAAAGAGGTTACAAACACGTTCAGGTGGAGAAGAGACAGAAGTCTCCAAAGATTAGACACCAAATGGTTCAGAAACTTAATTTTTCAAAAACATTCAAAATAAGAGAGGTTGTGATTTTAGAACATAAACTAGCTCTTAAAATATGCCAAAAATTACTTCTTCTTTGTCAAATTTTAGTTTACAGTCTTTTAAAGAGAACCAATTTTGTCTTTGGTGCTTGTAAAAGCTGGCATTAGTACATTAACATCACTGAGTAATACGAAGGAATGATAATGACTGAAGTTTAGTACTGATGACTAAAGGAAGACTATATTAAAATCTAATTTTTAATTTGTCTATACATTTTAGGAATTCGAGCAAGTAAAAGATTCATTCAATGGGTTTGAGAGATATACACCACGTTTTTCCGTGAGTCTCCAAATGAGTTCCTTGAAGTCTCAATGGACTTTGAGTCTCCAGTCAGCTTTTTTCCCACTCAAATATATCCATGCACACAAAATAAGAACAGAACGTTGCTTCTTGTGCTACTGGTCAATGTAGGGCTACAGCCAGCAGCAGAAGTGGTCAAAACTGAGGACTGGAGTGACCTTCTGCTCTTCCGCATCCCGCAGTGAGCAGGTGGCAGGCTGGGACACACAAAAAACGATGTCAAGGCAGCCCAGAGCTGCAGCCGGGAACCACAACAGGGCCCTTGATAGCTGAGGACTTGAGGGAAGCTTGGCAGCCATGCAACAAGCAGCTACGGTGGAGATTATTGAAAGGTTGGATCAGACAGCTTAGAGCAATTACGGGACTTCTGGAGGTCTAGCAGATCCAGACTTTGGCTCAAACCAAAGCCAACTTCACAGTTAGGTTCTTATGACTAAGTAAATTAACGACAGCATTCCAAGACTCTTCCATTAATTACAGCACTAGACTTACAGGGATCAAAATCACCCATGACTTTTTGTACAGCTCCTTCATGTGGCTTCCTCCACAGGAAAGTATACGATCACATCGGGCTTTCTGATTTCCCTTAGGCAGAAATCAATGAAAGCACTACCAGGTTTTATGAGGAAAAAGATTCTTACATTGTGTTCTGCTACAATTTCACTTCTCCAGCTGCAAAGTCAGTGCCACATTCCGGCCTCACACCTCTACCAGCAGCAGCTGGCAGAAAACCTCCCTATTTCAGGATGCCCAAAGACATCACACATTCATCCAGTGACCATCCCTCTTTCACTAGAGCCACAGAAATATCACAACATAGGCTAGACACGCATGCATCAATGTGAAACAATATTTTTAAAAAAACAAATTTAAAATAATAGCATGTCCCAGTTTAATATTATTGTTAAAAACAAATATATGAAACTGATTGTGAAATTACTGTAAAATCTAGTAAGAATGCAGCTATTAATGTATATTACCTACATTTAATTTAAAATATTATTCAAATAGGCTATAGTTGTTACAGAAATTGTAAGGAAAAAGCAAAGCACTGGATAAAGACACTGACTTAAGCATCTGGAAACACAATGTGATCACAGCTTAATCAAGTGGCATCTCAACCATTATGAACATCTGTGTCTGCAACCTTACCTACTGTGCTAAACCTCATAGTTTAAAACTTCAGCAAAGATGGTGAAAGTTAATGTTGGTTTTACCTCAAAGCTGCACCAGGCAAAGAGCGTGTACAAAGTGCAATGCAGAGTCAGCTAGCATGAACTCCCTGGCAAGCAGGAGTTTTTGCTGAAAACAGGCTCTGATACAGGTCGAGTCTTGTGCCTACACCCACAATGTGCCCAACCAGTTCTTGGCTGAATAGTTTCTTCAGTTATTCAATTAGCTCAGTTCCAGCAGCAGCTCATTCAAGCTGCAAGCTAGCTTGGACTCGCCCCTCACACATGCCTTCTTCTGGCCAATGAATTAAAATGAAGCACCTGAAGTTTTTATTTCCAAATCAATGGATTATAATAATAATTTACCAATAAAACATATATTTTAGGGGGAAAGCATTAAAACTGCATCTTCAAAGTAAGCTTTTTTCTTTTCTGTTTAGATGTAATTTGATTTTAGCATGCTAAACTCTTTTTCAGGTGTATTATTTGGAAGCATATCGATCCTAACCAAATGGAAGGCTATATATTATCTAGACCTTTCAATGTGATTTAGAAAGAAAAAGTTGCAGATAAACCTAGGAACAAACCTTCCCTACATTCCAAATAAAATTTGCTTATTCAAAACAGAATTAGTACAGAATTTTCAAAACTGGCCTTAAATATTTAGGAATTCAGTGAAATCTGAGTAGCTGACATGCTTAGAAAATACCACCCTACATCTAGATTTCAAATAGAAAAATTACCTGCTGCTGACAATGCAGGCAAACAGGAAACCTGTAGATAAGGATTATGAAACAGCAAGTCCTGTAAGATTTCAAGACAGATTTAAACCTGCACTTTTACACAATTACTCAAGCCTTGTCTGTATCTAAACATTTTCAGGAAATGCCCAGAAGCACAAACAGTGACTAAAAAGAGGCTTTTGAATGAATTATTAGCAATAGCAATACTAGAATACCAAAGAAAGCAGGCTTTTAACAGCATTGTTAACAGCTATGTTTCAATACAGACTTGCTTTCAGGAAGAGCACATGACATTGGGAGGGCAATATCATATAAGAAAATTAAGAGCCTCTTTGGATGCTTGATGCTTTCGATGTCCCAGGGAGATGAAGCAATGCTCCAGCACTCCACAAGATCTGAGATGGAAGTAAAGACTCTCCTTTCCTCCAGGCTAGGAGCAAAACAACTTCAGCTACACATCGAGCAGCTCCACATCACCATTCAGCATGAGTCCCCCAAGGAAGAAGGTGCAAGGAAACCCTAAGAAACCAATCTCAACATCTTAATGAGTTTATGCATCACTCGGAAACATGTTAGCAGTACTCATTGAAACAAACCAATGTATCTCAGTCTGTTATCGCAGGCAACATCAGCCCCTTATTTGAGAGACTGTTGATTTGAAAATATCTACTACCTCCCATCATTTAGGATATGTAAGACTCTACTGTAGAAATGCTGATCCTGCCTAATCTGCAAATAATACCTCAGATTCACCCCCTGTATCTTCTCTTACTCTCCCCAAAGTGCTCTTGGATCCCTTCAATGCTACCCTTCTTCCTCCTTGAACAATCTCCTCAGACATCCTTCTCTGCTTTGGTTGGCAATATCTCTGGATCAGAAGAATGTGTGTGTAGACTGGTTGGCCAGCACACGCCTTTTACGTTCAGGCTGTGCAGGAGGAGAGCTATAATTACTTGTCTACCCCGGGGCACATTAGTTTGGGGACATCAATGTCATCCATTCAGCTTCTGAACTTCACACATCTTGCTGAAATTCAGTACTTTGAGGACCCCTACCTCTCTGCCAAAAGGGGCAGAAAGCAGCTACCAGCTTCCTAACATACAAGCAGGCAGAGTTCACAGGCAACTGCTGAAACCTCAGTTTTTGAGGCAGCGAGACCAGTAACAGGGCTGACACTAAAAGTAGTTTCCTGTGGCTCCCCTTCTGTTGAGGGGAAAGGGATCTCAATGGGCGAGGACTGAGACGGGGCAGCACAGGCAAATCCTCAGTGCCTCCAGAAGCTCTTCTCCCATTTGTGGAACAGCTGCAACAGGAGAGTCAGGGAGGTATGTGGAGCTCGGCCAGGTACAGCTAGGGCTCACTTTAATCGGGAGATCAGGACAGAACGCAAATGTGCTTCTGAAGCTTCCTCCAAAGACAAGTAGACAGTATGTTCAAAAGCCCTTCATTATCCTTCTTTCCCTTGGCTTTTGGGGCTGCAAATCACTCTTCGAGTTTTAAGTTCCTGCTGCTTTTTTAAACTGAATTATTGAATTCCACTTAAGAAACATTAGTTTAGAAGCAAGTAACTGACTCTGGGGAGAGAGAGCAGGGATTAAGCCCTTTTCCTGCTACATTTATATATGTAAAAGTGTATTTTTCTATCCAGCAAGCAAGCAGAGGCACACTACACTTCTTTTCCTGTTTTGCATGATTTTGCATTGATATTTAATTGTCTGTGAGAGTGAACCATTTCCACAATAGGAAATACAGAACACGATGTCTCTGTGTAAGGAGAACTTGTTCTGCTCGTGTTTAAAATCTAGAAGACGCAAAATCCATGTTCATTCCATAGCTTTTACTTTATAATTGAGTATACACCTAAATTTCTACATCAAGCAGCACTAACACATAAAACTCTTAAGAAAAAAGAATGGAACTTCAGTGCCACATTTACCTATGTAGCTTTATGGTCATCTCAGTATGAAGAGGAGAAACCCCACAAGCCACTAAACAAATCAGCTTATCTTTAGGAAACTGTTTACCAGTATGTAATTATAAAATGTAAAACCACATAGCTGGGCTGTTTCATAAAAAAAAAAAAAATCACCTTCCCACAGGATCTCAGCTTTGTTTTAAATAAAGAACAGGCATTTATATTCTGATTACAGATTTGCAAATACCAAGATCAGTCACAAAAAGAATAATGAATAGCTTTTACAGACATTATCTACATTTCTTTGAAAGAAAATTCATTAGTTTTTTCCTTCTGCGAAGCACGTTTGCATTCTCCAACATCACTTCATTTAAATTAATCCAGTCCCATCTTCTTGAACCTGAAAATGTATCCCCACAACTGTCAACACCTGGAAGTGCTGGAATCTTCTTAAAAATTAAATTTGTATTAATTAATTAAATTTCCCTTTCCCCACCAGTCAGAAGTAGTTTCAATGTGGGGCACCGACCACTTGTTGCCCTTCAATGAATGGGGCAGTTGCATAAGGAATCAGCTTCCAAGAATTACATATGAATTACTGCTCACTGTCACTTGCTATTGTAACTTCACAGTAATTGATCAGGTGTTAAGTACCTGCTTACCTAATTGCTTCTGAAACTACCTTTGCCCTTCTTTAAGCAGCAGGTAAAGTGAGGATTTACTAACAAAAGAAAGGTGCTACTATTGTGTTTCCCACAGCTGGCATAAAATACTATTCCACAAATTAGAAGTCGCCTCTTTCAAAGCTACAGCAAACAGGTGGTTCAGAACAGCTTCTTGTACTCTTTTGTTGCATAACTGAGGTACCTGTATAAAAACTAAAAATTTATTTTCACAGAATGGATAAGCTAGTTAAAAAGGTTTGTGCTGAGCAGAAGAAGAAGCCCCTGTAAATAATTAAATGTGCCCCAGATTCCACTAATCTTCTTCATTTCAGTCTTTTATGACTAGTAGCAAGGATCATTGGGAAACACATTTGCTCTTTCCAATGGGCTAACAGAAGAGTTAAGGGATCCAATATTATGGCTGGCTAAGAAGGAACATCCAAAAAACAGGTACTTATGGGCCACGGTTTTTTTTGTTAACTGATTAACAGAGGCATTAAGATCTACTTTCTGCAACCACGTGACTGACAACTCAGCCATCTCACTAAAAGAACAAGTCACCACAGAAAATAATATGATGGTTATGGCATAAATCCTGAATTCAGGAAAAGCAAACAGCACAAATACCTGGGAAGGGAAAACAGTTTTGCCCCATCTGTGTGAAAAGGTGGGAGATGGGTCTTACAGAAAGCAGAGCAATGAACTGCAAGTTCTAGTAGCAATATTTCACTCTTGGATAAGCATTTAAATACATGCTTAGTTTAAAGCATCCAAACACTTACAGTGACTTCAATTAGTCTAATCAGTATTATTTAACATTTTCCTAATGTTATTTATCTTTGTAATTAATTAACTAAGATAAGGGATGTAAACAATGGCAGCGATCCAGTCTTACATTTCTGGAAGGGCACATTCATGAGATGAAAGATGAGCTATCAGATTAATGACTTGCTGAGATACAGCTGCAGTACGCAGTGTCAATGTCCAGGAACCTGGGTATTTTAAACACAGAAATAAAACCATCCCAAAAGATCATTAGCAGTATTTAAAATAATGCACTTTCCTTTTTTAGGTACAAAACCACTAATCTCTGAAATTAGCTCTTTGAGGACAACATTGAAGAGTGAAACAGGTTTTGTAAATCCAGAATGGTAAAGTTGACAAAGACTAATGAACAATTCTAAAATTCGGTGGATGTAACATCAGAAACTTTCTTCCAGGGTGCTCTGATCATTAAAGATTCCTAGATAAAAATCAAAACACAGAACTGCCCCTGGAAGGTCATCTTAAAAAAGCATAATATTGGAATATATTCATGAGCATATGATTACATATAGTATGTAATTATAGCATAACAGGGCATAACCTTGTGACATACAACATCAACCACACCAGACGTCTGTACTGCAGTGAGCACTTGACAGTCAAGCACCTCCTTGCAGTGTCACGTTGGGCAGGTCGGTTATGAAGCAATCCTGAGCACAAAGAGCGAAGGCACTGGTGAACCTGGAATAGTTTGCACATGGATGAAAAATGTCTACGTCTTCACTTGAGACTCAACTGGAAACCCACAACTACCACTTCTGCCTGCCTGCCTGCTCAAGCACAACCAGGGGTCACCAGAATGTGAGTAACTGATAAAGATCTCTTAATGTCATGTAAAAATCTCTTTCACAATGGAATGAATGGTGGCCTTGGGGCCAGATAAGGCCCTACTCCAGCCATTGGCAGGCTGATCCAGAACTGCATCACCAATAGTTAAAGAATCCTAAACCTTTAGCCTGAATGCATTCACAACCATTTTATGCATCCATTACACTTCCATAAGGCCCTGTTGGCATGACTGGCTCCTGTCCCTCCTTAGTGTTCCACTCTTGATATATTTAGAATTTGAAGCATACACCATCTCAGCCTTTGTCCTGGTAGGCAAAGAGCCTCGCTAGATAGAACTCATTCCTCTTACTTTCCTGTTGGTTGTCCTCTGCATCCCACCTGGTTTATTTTACATTTCTGTAACAGAAGTGATGAGAAGAGTTCCTGCTCTCTACAGGAGATTTTGTAGCCTTTACTGATATTTCTCCTCAACTGAATACACCTTCCCAGGAATATCTTAGTTTGTACTTTCTCCTTCTCTGCTCCTACCAATTTACAAGCCCCCAAAGGACAGTAAACACAATTCTGCGAGAATTAATATTCACCACCTTCCCATAGGACCCAGCCTTTCTATTCTTTGTGTTACATGGAACTGGAGGTACATTGTTATGGAGGGTAAACATGCTTATACAAGCTGCTTTCAGAAGGGGTAAAGGCAAACCCATCAACATTTGCCACCAACCACCCTCCTCCAAAACACTGCAAGATTACCAGTTACAAGTGCTTACTTCTATCACTGCATATAACCATAAACTATAGTGAGGTACAAAACCATTCTACAAATAACTGCTTTTTTATGACCTCGGCACAGAAAAGCTCATAATTCAGGAACATAACTGAAAAAAATGTCAAGAACAGATTTTGGACCTGATAGAAAGGATTGTTTGTTTCCAAGGGTCTGAGGGGAGCGGGAGTTGTTTTTAAGACATGGATATCTAAGAAATCTGAATAGGTCTTCCTCCTTTAAGGAAATTAAATCTTCAAAATAGCACACTTATGAGATAAGAAGAACCAATTACACCAAATTTACTTGGTCCAATAGGTATACTTATAATGATCTGACCCTTTCTTTAACACATCTAAAACCAAACAAAAAGTGCTGCCAACAACTTTACTTATCTAGAACAACGATCAGGGCAGCTTGAGGTAAGCTAGCAATGGACAGCAGGCAGGTGGCAAAATCAAATCAGACAAGTCTCCACTACCATCCCTCTTGTCCCCTCGGCAGCAGAAGGAACACCAAGTCTCTTCTCCATTTTTTCTCTCCGAACTCTTCCATCTGCCCATGGAAACAACTAAATCCAGCTTTGCCAAAGTTTCAGAGAATAATTTAGGAATAGATTGAGAACTAGCCATACTAATTCAGACTTAAGCAACTTCTTTGAGGACATTAAACTAATAATGATCAAAGACAATAACGTGCTTTAGGAAACTAACAAAATGTCACAACAAGTCTTGACCCTGCTTTCAAAAAATACATTGCATTTTGTGTTCTGAAACAAATCCTCATTCTGTGTTCCCTCAGATTTAAGGTTTGACTGTAAACTATATTCCCATACTTCCTAGCCCAAGAGTTTCTAACTGTAGAGGCTATGCACCAGACCAAGAATTAGTTGTAAAGATCACACATGTAAAAGAATAGACACCAACCATCAGTAGTGCAAGACCCTTCTGGGGCAGGTTTTTGTGAATATGGGATTGGTGGACTACTTGAATCTGACATGTCTTCATCCTCCTCTTCATCTTCCATTTCATTAACAGTTTGGCTGGCAGAAAAGTCCAGGTTTCCATTTTGTGAATAGCGATGTACTAACTCTTTATCCAACTCTTCTACCTTTGGTTTCACATCTGGGCAAACATAAAAAAATAAAATAAACCTTTCATCAGTACTTGCATTTAGCTCCTCTTAAAATAACCAGCATGCCATTCTTTCTCCTTAACAAGACCCATGATTCAGATTTTGTGTCACACAATGAACTGCTGTGTGGCTTTTGGAGTGTTTTTTTTTTGTTTAGTTGTTTTTTTTAAATGAAACTTATCCCACCCTTTTCTCACACAGAAAAACAACAATTGAAATGTGCCATACCTTCATGGTTACCTTCCGGCAAGAAAGGAGGCTGGTCAGGATCCAGGTACAGCTGTGAGAAGATTGGCCGTGGGACAACGCTGCTACATCTCAGAGAAGCTTCTATAGAGTTATGAAGAGCTTCTTCAAAACGGGCAGATTTTAGTTGCCCTGCATATGAATTCCCCATGATCTAAAAAACACAAAGAAAACATCTGATAAGGGGGTGGGAAAATCCATGTGCAGCCCATTTACAAATGAAGAGTGAGGCCTTATTACCGTCCGCCAGGACAGTGATATTAAGTTAGTAAGAAAGCGTGCAACAAAAAATAACAGCTCTAACTAGCACTACATGTTCACATTTCTTTCTCAGCCTGGCAGACTGTGTCCTCCTGTTTCAATAACAGCTTTTGGCACCTTTACAACACACTGCTTTGTGTCTTTTGCACACACGGCCTCTCAACAGCCTCAAGAACCTGCCTGGTGTAGAATTTAATGAAGGGCAGCTAAAATCACGATTACTGCATTTTTTTTTTGTTTTCAGGGTAGACTATAGAAGGGTACAACAGCAAGGAAAATTAAAAGCGCCAAGTTTGGCTTCATCACTAGTTGTCTAACCATGTACTTGCCTAACCATTGTACTTGTCAGTATGCCATCACTTGCAGAGAAATGATACATAGGGACAACCAATAATTTGAATTTTTGCTCTTGCTAATATCAACTGCAGTTATGTGGAAGGTCAGTCTCTGTCTTTTCAGGGTCTTCACTTCTTATCTTCAGTGTAACACTATGATTTACTCACAGTTTGATCCATATAATTCAAGTTGTCTAATCATACTCTTACAACAGAAGATGTGAGTAAAAGGAAAAAACAGAAGAGAGAAATAAATAACATCCTAACCATACACAGCAAATGCTATGAAATATTTTTATTTTCAACTATGCTTTCCACTAGTAGAGTGGTAACAGTCATTTAAATATCTGGTTTCACAATGAACATTTATGTTTACAACAATGGTTAATTTATGGACTTCATGAAAGATTCAATGACAAACAGACCTTTACTGCTTCTTGGGTGACATTACACAGCCCACAGACTGTTATATCTGTGCCTCCCACACTGGGATACAGACTCCCAGAAGTAAACACTTCTTAGCAGGATGGCCATGGAAGTTTTACAGTGAGCTGAGGGAGACTCATGGAAACACCAAATACTCTGCTTTGCTGGATCATTACACTATAGGATATTTGTTCCAAAAAACCAGCAATCTAACATTTTCCAATATTCTGGACAGAAGACTGCATTGTTGGAGAACTTTATCTCAACAGAGGTAACTTTTCCCCTGTTAAATCAATAGACAGAAAAGTACAAAACCTTGTAACATTATCTTTGTACTTCCCTTCACTAGATGTCACCTAGCCCTATGACCAGGAAGAGACCTTGGCCAAGAAGATAAGCTGGTGTTCAGAAAACCCACAATTCAATCCCACTTTATCACTGGGTTGCACAAGGTCCTTGGGGCCACCTGTAAAAGAGCAATAATGGTAACAGCCACTTACAGCAGCAGTCGAGATCTGCTGGTCTAGGCAAATACCTAACAGCTAAATATTACTACGCTACTGGAACGCATGGACAGGAAGCTTATCTAATTACTCACCTCCAACCTGGGAGAGAGACTCTGTTTCCTCTTCAGTGAAAGACTCTATACAACTTTGGGCAAAGAATTCCACATGTCTGACTGAGACCCGCTTTTAATAACTTCTGGGGCAATAGCATTTCCCTACCCTGACCAGAGATAATATAGAGGTAAACATAATTTCTTAATGTGACACGTACAGGTATTTCAGCAATAAAATATTCATAGACAAGTAGATATTAATTCCGTAAGTTTTTGTTAAATTTGGAATGGCAGTGTGTATCATACAAACACACAACTACAAAGTGAGTTAGGTAAAAAGCTCTATTGAATTATAATTAAGGTTGCAGTACACTAAATCCCATCAGGTTCTTTCGAACAAAGAATTGATGAAAAACAGCTAAGTCATCAAAACCCTGGTTTTACTGAAATCAGTGGTGATATTTCCGTAAATGCCAGTGAAATCATGAAAACCTATTATATCATTAAATTGCATACTATAAAATTTAACTTCTGTGCTGCAGAATTTTATGTCAGGTCTGATATTCTTACAGTAGGAACATATTTGCATGAAAAGACTTCTGTTAAAATATCATAAGAAAACCAAATAAGTCTTTAAGAATCAGAAAATTTGCAATTCCCACAGCACATCATCTACCCAAAGTCTGCTCGTCTTCCACATTTTCTATAATCTATGTGTTGTAAACAATCTATATCAACTATTTTCATTTTGATGGGAAAGTATAAATAAAATATAGCATACACCCAGCAAACATGCTGGCAAGCCAAGCCTATTTAATTTTCCTCCCTGGAATCTATACAAAGAGACTTGCTTGTGGCTGGCAATTGCCACGGGTCTACCGGAGAAGGCTGGTTAATGTTACTGCAGGACACTTCTAGTTTGCCAAGAGAAAACAAGATTGCAATTGGATACGCCAAGTAAAGGAAAGCTTAGGAACCACAACTTGTGTGAGCATGGAAGCAGAGCTGGAGGAAGGCTTGCTGGGGATGCGTTTGTGCAAGACGGGGCAGGCGGTGGTACCCGAGGGCAGAGTGGCGGGGGGTCCTGCTGGGCTGCAGTGGGGGAAGCTGGCAGCTCCAGGAGCCAGCACTGGGCAGCTGATTTCCTAACACTGCCCCAGGCTATTAGAGCAGCTGGGCCTCATTTGGAGTTCAAGGGAGCTGAGGGGGAGAGGAGGGGTGAGAGAAGCAGGAGGCTCACCCTCTGCAGGGCAGAGGAGCTGGCAAGACTGTCCAACAGTGAACTGCTGGCTGGTTTGGCCTCTGCCATCCTGATCCAGCCTGCCCAAAAGCCAAGGGCACCGATTCAAGGGCACCCATCCAAGGCATTAGTGCCTTAGTGTTTCAGCTTTTGAATCTAACCCTGAACTCCTGATGCAATTAGAAAGCACCTTGTTTTCCTGCTCCCAATGTAAATGGGAAGCAGCTCGCAGCAAGCACACCACAGAAGCAGCTGGAACATAACGCGCTCCAAACATGCTCCTGTGTGCGCAGAGGGGGTGAGGAGGCAGCAGGGAAGCTGGAGGAAAAATAAAGTGGTGGAATTTGACAGGAAGGAAAAACAAGAATAAAACATTTCTGTTATTAAGGCACATACCTGCTATATTTGCATTTAAATATGACCAAAACCAATGTTTTAAACTAACTAAATTAATGATTGTTATTTAAAAAAAAATTATCCAAATAATGTGTCTGTCCTACTTTCCTACAGGTCATTTGGCAAAAACAAAACAAACTCTCTCCCCCATGTTGCTTTTTACAGTGAAATTAAAACAACTTTTCCCTAAAATTCTGCACACCTGATGTAGCATTGGTGAGCTCGAGGGGGTGTGGGAAAGACAGTCCCAGGATGAGTGCAGCTGAGACTGTCTGACAAGAGTGTCTGAGGAAAAGCGGAGCTGGACTTTACTGAGGAGCTCCTCCCCAATCCCACATGCCAGTTTGTCTCCTGTCAACGCCGATACATCAGCGCTTGCCCTCCCACCACTGTCTTGTATCCAGCTGTACCGCACCAAACTGCACCACAGCCTGCTTGGGTGCACCGAGAGGTTTGTAATAGGCAGAAGTTTTCATGTGGTGGTGAATAATTGTTTCCATATCTATATGCACACTAACTGCAGCTAGCTCAGCTCAGAGCTGGTAAGATTCCCAGTGACAAGCAATTTGCACATCTGTAATACAGAATTCCAACCCTCACCCTTCCTTTTACCTGCACCACTGAATACTGTGTAATTCCTACGTTGCCTACTTCTCCTAACAAACTTCTGAGCTCTGTTTTGGATTGGACTCCGCAGGATGCTAATATTTGCATATGCAGAGTATACATGTATAGTAGGATTTGCTGCTCTATTTTCTTACACACACCCCCTGCCAAGGAAAAAGGATCAGTTTGACAACAGTCACACTTCACGCTTCCCTTCTTTCCATTACCAACTTTGTCACTCTACTCAGACAGACAATTTTTAGCTTGTGTTCTTAAAACTAGAAGACACAAAACTGAATAATTTAAAAATGAAACCTGCAGCAAAACATGATATAAGAGGAGAAATTCCTAACATTCAGATCACCTGCACCTCCCAGCTCCATCACTCTCAGGGTACTCCTCTGCAAAGATCCAGATACTAAGGCATCACAATTACTACCCAACACATCTCCACTGCTGCTATGCTTCTTCAAAGCAGATTTCCTAAGCCTAATTCAAGTCTTCTTTGCAGTGGCCCATCACTGAACTGGAGGATTAATTGTGAGATTTGCTAGAGTTTGAAAAATGCCTTAAGAAACAGAACTGGAAGGCAGCTCTTGCATCTCACTCTGGGTCCTTACAAGGAGGCATGAATAAGTCATTAACGAAATTCCACTAACTTGACCACAAGTGAAAAAGTATTAATGCTAGAGTTTTTTATTAAAAAGGTAAACATGAATATTCACTGTGGAAAACAAAACTACAGTTGCTGTGAGCTTCCATCAAGGCAGGAAAAATGGAAGTAATATAAAGCAAAATTTCAGATGATGAATCACTTAACTATCTTGAAGGAGCCAGGGTAATTCCGATGACTTCCAACCCCAGAAGCTGAAGTTAAAAGTCTTGTCAGTACAATCAAATAATCTTGTCCTATACTGTCATCCACATTTCAAAAGATCAGTGCAGTAACATGACACTGGATATTCAAGAAGAACCAGAGCCCCGCTTCTTCAGAGCACCACAAGACTTGCAGTGTGTAAGTACATTAAAACTACCTGCTTTCAGTTAGAATAGGTGACTGTGGTCCTTCACATACCAAAAAAAGGAACCTCTGGGAAGCAGAATGTTACCCAATTTGAAGAACTGCACATCTTTGGGGAAGAACTGCACATCAAGCTGAAGGCTCTGCTAGTAAAAATATAATCAGATCATTCAGTGCACCAGATACCACGTATTTGGCCTCCAGGTAGGTCATGACCCCAGGGACTTTAAAGGAGAGGAACTCAACTGGAGGATGAGGGAGGGGGTGAGTGTTGTTGTTATGGCTTAAAGCAATTTCACAATTACCTGATAGCGAATGATGAATCTGATGCAAACACCCTCCATTAAGTCAGCTCTATCAAGTCCTTACTTTGTGTTTAACCTAATGATGTAATTGTGTTCTCCAAAACACATAATCTGGCTTCTGATCTGGCCTAACCCCACAGGAAAGTTTCTCTTCAAAGGAAAAGAAAGCAAGTTCCTTCACAAAGGCACTGCCAGGCCCGGCACAGCTTCTGTATCTCAGAGGGTCATCTTAGTCAAAGAGAGAGCAGGCACCTATTTAAGCTGTGGAATTGTTTGGGAACTGGTTGTTTCAGGTATGGCTGGCATTTTCTGTTATTTACATCATTCTTATTGATGTTCTGGGAGTAGTATTTCTTTCCCAGTAAAGCATCATTAGGATATATCAACAACATACATACAGCAGAGAAGATGACACTTAAAAACAACAATAACAAATACATAAAACACTGTTTTAAAGTATAGGCTTCAAAGTCAAAAGTATATACTCAGCACTAAATGTAGCATTCAGTGGGATAAGGCTTATGTGAGAGTCAATAAAAGAGCACAAGGCAGAGCAGCCTCATTATCACATAACCTTTGCAGGATCCTCCCTCCCCTCCCATTTCTTTTCAGATCCTGAGTTTCTCACCCTGCTTTTGTCTTGGTTAGGGACATTCAAACTCAAATGTAAAAGAGTTTACAATCTTATGTAGCAAGTGATAGATAAATAATTCATTCATGAAGTCTTTCAGAAAATGTGAAAGATTAATTTGTATTTACTCAGTTTACAGCAGAGTGTTCTTTTTTAATTTTCATTTTATTTTGAAGAAAATACTGATAGTATCCAATACTGTTTAGAATCTAGTCTTTCAGTCTAATGTTGCCACTACTGTGTGAATGGGAAAGATCAAGAACACCTATTTTTTCCTGACAAACTTCCTCCTCTTATTGCTTTAATACCATCTGTACTTGGAGTAGTGCATCGGATTACTTGGGATTTGGGCAATTCCTTGGACAGAGACAGACAAATGGATACACAACAGAGATATACGCAGGATGCTGTAACAGGGTAGCTCCTTCCCCTCAACACTAAACAGAAAGCAAACCACAAGTGGTGCTAACAAGGAGACTGCTATACCCTTGCTGCTCCGTCCCTTCAACCCCAAGACAATCACCAGAGTCTACAGGCACAGTTCACAAAACAATAAACATGGTAAAGCTAAAATTTACTCTTGAATTCAGGATGGTGTTAGTAAGTTGAACTTTGATGTGTGAAGCTGTCAGCTTCAATACTCCCCAAATACTGCAAAAATCCTCAATTGCCGTTTTTAAAATTCAGTGATTTGGGAGTTTGCAGATTCACAGTAAAACCAGCAGTAACGTAAAGCTGAAAAAGTAATACCACAAAGAAACAGAAACTGAAACTCAATTTCTTCTCTTCCACTTAAAATCTGAAGCGTCTCTCTAGTTCTTTTCAAGAGTATTGTTTACTGAGCTGTACACATAAAGAGGAGCTTAAAACTGCAATCAAACAGAATATACTGTGAGGTGCAGTGTTAACAGAAGTCAAGGCAAGTTAAACTCAAGTCAAGATTTACAAAATTATAATTTTAAGTTCAGCACTTGTTTATTGCCTAACATTCCACATTTTCCTTCATCCTTCCAATGTTGTGATAAAACTGACCCGGAATCTTTAGATGCAATCTTTTCTATGTCTTAAGTGTTATAATAATGTTTTAAAAAATCAGTTCTTATCCCCAAACTGGAGCTGGAAGTAACTTCAGATTTCTGCTCATGAAACTTTGTGATAAGAAGTGTACAGACCTTGCACTGGCTTTACTTTGCTCCATATTACGGCTCCTGCTCAGAAAATAAATGTTGCATTCCAGGTAAGCTGAACTCTTACAGCACAGCAAGAGGAAAACTGGTGCAGTCACTGCACTGGAGGTGCTGAACCATTCCTCTAGTGAGGACTGAGGCAATTTAAGGATTAAGCATGTGCCAAACTTCATTTGATGCCATTTCCTCAGTAAAAAGATGCAACAAGCAGATGAAAGGAAACATCCGGCCTCACTACTTCATTTACATGAACTCATCTAGAGTGACTACACAAAAATTAGAGAGGACTAGTTTCTGTGAATAAATAACGTGATGCCAGAAGCATTTAAGGCAATATATGCCTCCCCAAGTATGGAAAACTACATGAAAAAGTACTATAAAGGAATTTGACCGCTAATGGAGCAAAACAGTAGCTGGTACCATTTGGCAGGGTACTTTGAATCAAGGAATGTCTTTTGATGACTGTTGTAAATGCACAGCTCGTTTTCATGAGCAGACTGCCAAATGCCCACAAATCCTCATAGAGGCACAGATATGTTCTGTCACCATCTGCATGCACCCACACACTTTTACTGTCTCTTTTACAGTCTCACCCACTCTGACATACCTGTTTACATTACTCTCTCATCTCCTCCAAGCTTTTCCAAATATATCATTTCCCTAATTATTCCTCTTCTGCCTTCCAACTGTGGAAAACAGAACTTAATTAGAAACCATAAACCATATTTTGTGTTTATAAGATATTTTTTATATATACATATCCTTTTAAATTGTCTCCCATTGCATCCCCTGGTGTTGCACTGGAAGGCTGATGATACAGGGTTGTGGACAGTAATAGGAAGTCAAATGATAACAAATTCAACCATAAAGGCTATAAAAGAGTAGACTTCATAAAAATTCAGTTGCCAGTAGTAAAAAAAATAAATGCTCAGTAATATATAACCCAGAATGCGAAGATTATATAGTGGAGTACAAACCTTACATGAATAGGCCTATATCCTTCATGATATAGAAGCTTCCAGGAGTTAATTATATTGATTTAACCTATTCTGACTGCAAGGCTTTTAGAGACCTTTCAAACAATATTATGAAATTAGCAGATAAGTCACTTTGAAGGATTTCTAGTGGCTTTAAAATTAATTTGAGGGAGATGGAGCAAATCTTTTTATGCTACTGGGTTTTTTAACAATGTACATAGGGAATGGAACATTACCATGCACCTTCAACTGAAGAGATACATCTCTTTCCTTTCAACAGAAAAACCTTCAGGTTTAAAAAAAAAAAAAAAAAGTATTATCAGCTTCTCATTTTGAAGTTTTGGTAATGTTAAAAGATTTTGTTATTCTAAAAGGAGTATGTGCTCACACTTGGATGCTCCCAGACTCACTGCAGAGGAAGCACAATTAAATCACTTAGGAGCAATTTGAAAAATCTCAGCCTCCTTCCTTCAAACAAGCATGCTCATACATAGCTGTCTCCATTTATGTTCTCCACCCTAAATCAATAGGTCTATTAACCACATTCCCAATGCCAGAGCAATACAGCCACATCATCAAAGGTGTTTAGTGCCAGCTCTAGAATCAAGGCATATTTTTACTGTGTAATTTTGATTTTGCAGTTAGCTACAGACATGAAAACAAAGCAAGTCTGAAAAAGAGTTCTCCTTGTTTTTATGAGGCTTGGAAACTATCATCCCTAAATAGGAATGACCAAAGGAGGAAACAAGCCCCTCTTCTTCCACAGAGAGATTGTGTTGAAATGTTTATGAAGTCTACTCAGAGCACATTCCTGCGCAGCTCTTCCAAAAATACCATTTTCAAATAGGTCAAAATGATCATATTTCTGCCCATCTGAACTTGGTCTATGTTACGGAAAGGAACAAACAAATCTTTTCTTAGTTGAAGCGCCTATGCAGTCTCTAGATAGAGAGGCATATCAAACACCATTCTTCTGCAGTCACTTTTAGGCCATGATGCAGAGACAAAATAAACTAGTAAAGCCAGCTATTTTTGTGGCCATTTCTATGCAAAAAGCTATGCAGTGATCAGACAAGAACACCCTTGCATAAGTCAAAACCATATCAATCAGCTTAAACCTACAAGTAATGCAAAGTCCAATATTGTTCGGACATTTCTGCAACATCTCTACTGCTGTTAAACAAGCGTCTAAATTGCTGATAGAATTCCTATTTAAAATAAACAATACATTTCCTGTATTGAAGTTCATTTCCACTAAAATTCAAAGTGCAGAGTGCTTTGAGGAGTTCTTCCTTTTCCTTTTACGCAACATGTGTTCATCATGTGTCAATGCTGACTCCACTTTCTCCCCTCCCCAGAATACCACAAATTCTTCTGTAAAATAAACAAAACTCTTGTCCAGAACCTCTGAAATTACCAGAGGCAACTCCTGTTTGAGATCAAAGATGCACATCACTACTGGGCCTTCTGCAACACACCAGATTACAGTTAAGATGAAATCTGCAACCAATGGGCAATTAACAGAACAAAACATTATCATAACATCCAGGGATATATATCAAAGGAAGGAGTTCTGATATTCAAACTACCTTTTTCTAGATACTTATGAATCCCAATAGGTATTTTTGGAATAAATGTCCACAAATGGCATTTTTGTATTTTTTATAATGCCATTTTTACCCACTTTGACAGATTATGTATGGGGTCTTTATGTCTTGAAAGAAGGAAAAATTATAATAAAACACATTATTTGCTGAAGACATTAGATGCTTGCTTCTCTGCTTGTTTTTCTCCGAAAAGGAAAAGTCTTAATGATGTTTACAGGCTGGACTTAATTTACTTGCAAAATAAAAATGCTAGCAGAGGCAATCTCAATTCCCAAAGCTGCTATTATGGTTCAGTGAGTCAGTAACACAGAAAATTGACAGGTTCTGTGCATTCTTGAAGACATGCATATAAAACTTCCAATAAGTACCGACACTGAAGAAAGTAGTGCTCATGGTATTTTTCTGTAGTTAAAATCCACTTGACAAATAAACAGTTTATAGATACACAACAATTTTCTCCAGTAGACGAGAGAAAAAAAAGTCTTAATAATCCATTTACTTCCTTTTTACATACTTGAAGTGATTAACTTCAGGAGTTACAAACAAAATAAAGCATTGTAGCTGAAATATGTATTTCTCTAAACAGTTTTATTACACAATTTTATATAGCTCTTAATTCCATGTAGATATGCGAGTGAAATGTTATATTCATTGTCGATAGGGATAAAGCTGAAAACAGATTCAAACAAGACATTTCATTGAGCTCCTACAGCAAAAGCCACCCCAACCTCATTGACAAATAAACCGCCATAATCCTTTCTTCATTTGTTATTGCCTTATTGCAAAAGCATGAAGCTGGAGCCTAGAAAGTCAAAGTTAAGGCCTGACCTTCCATCTCTATCCTATCTGGCCGCTCCCTTGTGTACCCCTCAAACACACACGCTATCATTTCCTGATGAGTTTAGACCAGGTTATCAGGAGAATTTCAAGACGTGTGTCAGTTTTGTAGCAACCTGAATGCTATACAAACATCTTCTGTGTTTAAGAGGCGATTTGTATTTTAGTAGGTTTATCCATTCTCAACTTTATTTGTTTAAAGGTGCCTTAACCTTCACATAAATCAATGCTAAGCATCTGTATAGAGAACTTCTAAAGGGTTTAAAAATTAAGCTCTTTGGAGAGCTTTACTTTGCAAGCATGTTTCTTTCAAAAAAAAATTACTTGTCAACCTCTTTGCTTATTTTTTCCCCTTGAAAATTATGCAATTTATTCTTTTTCACTCTTCTTATGGATTTTAAAGATCATGATGAAACACCAGGTTACTCACTATAAAAATGCCACCACTGCTGGCTCCTGAGTTATCTTTTTCTTACTAATTTGACAATGAGTGTTTGTGTAAGACAGAAGGGCCAAAGAGTCAGAGGCCCCAGGTTGTGTCTTGCTGCAACCCTCCCCCCTTCCTGAGGAAAACAAAAAGCACTGAACCTTTTCTGCCACATGCCCCGTCCTTCCCCCACCACCTCTCTTGTGAAGACAGCCATTATTACATTTCCTTTCAGATTATTTACAAGGTCTTGGCTCTGACATTGATTTCTGATCTGTTTCTATGACAAATGTTAAGTGTTAATAAGCTGTCACTTCAAAGAAAGATAACACTAAACAAATTACATGAATTAATTACTCAAAAACTATTCTTGAAATTTTTTTTGTGAGCACTGAAACAACAAGAGCAAAAATTGCTCAAGACCAGAAAAAACAGTTTTTTAAACCAATGAATAAGTGTTAGCGGATTAAAAGTAGTTGTAGTTTAAACTAGGCAGTATCCTAATAATCAAAAATGAATTGCCAGGGGATTTAGAGTAACCACGCAGGCACAGCTCCCTAACAAAAAAAGCCTTTTAATTTATAAGTGACAGGTTTTACTTTTTCAAATATTTTGCTCATGGTATAAATTTTAGGATCAAAGGTGAAAGTTCAGAAATCTTTTCAGCTACAGAACCATTAAAATTATAAACATTTGGGATCCCAAAGTACACTTCTACTCTAACTGTCCTTTCAGACCCGCACTGACCGCACTATAATAGCTGCCAACATTTGGTACGGATTAGCCTTTCATTTAGACAAAAGCAAGCATTCCTTAGCTAAATCAGCACTTTTTTGCCATCGGACTCATAAAACCTTTTCACAACACAGATTTTCAAGAGAATCCTTTAGGGTTTTAGGATGCTGCTCCTTTTACCAAGTAACAAAATACACCCCAGGGTGTCTCATTGACCGCACTCAGCTGTCCTTTGACCTCTGCAATTGTTTAGCCTAACTTCAGGGCCACAGAATCTGCCTCCCCCTCAACAAAAAGGGCTAATGTTGCTTCCTCCTAGCACCTGGCGAAGCAAAATCCTAGAAGACCCCCCCTCTCTGCTTCCAGGCTTCTCCTATATTCCAGATGTTACCAAGCAAAAAATGGTCCTGCAAGCAGGTCTGGGGAACCCAACAAGCGCAGCTCAGAATCTGTGCAGTGGCCATGACCCCCTTGCTCTGCTCAGTGCTGCCCTTGCCCCAGGGATACAACAGGTCATAAAACAGGAATAGATCTTCAGCCTTCTGGGTACGCTGGCTATTTAAATGCAACGAGAAACTATGTGAGCCAAATATTCTATACCAAGACAAGCCTCCCCTTTTAAGAAGTCAGCAAAATTAGTGTGAGAATCTCAGCTGGAATCGCAAATCTATCCCAATCATTACAAAGATCTGCATTCTTCTTCCCATTTGTCTTAAACACTGTGAGAGGACAAACAAACATTCCCCCTCCAAGTGCATAAAACATACATTTAGCTAGTTGCTTAGGTGTTTGCAGTGCTTCCAAGTAAAACAGCTTAAGAAAATTGTTACCGCTTCAAAAGAACTGGCATTAAATAACAAAGTTGACCTCTTTGTGGATATATTATACAAGGAAAAAAAATGGAAGCACAAGTCAGCCCTCTTTGGTGAAGGTTCTTTAATTATTTGAACTAGCTTTCAAGATTTTTGGAGATCTCAGATGTTGTACATGCCCCAAACAAAAAAAAATGTTATTTACAGTCTACACTGTTCCTAAAGTGAATATGAAAGCACAGATGCTGAACAGAAACATACCATGTATTGTCTATTAGGAAAGGCAAGTACAGTACCTTCTCAGATTCCTTTCAACCTATCTGAAATGCAGTCATGATTAAAGGATGCAGCTAAGACTTTGTGAAGGCGTGCTGCAAAGCATAAAACTCCAGAATACCTGAAAAATAAGAAGGGAAAAAAAATCAGAATGACTCACACCAACAAGCCAACAAAACGTGTTCATCTAAATCTGGTCTAGGGTGAAAACTGAACTGGGGTGGGGAAAGTAGGACTGACCACTTAAAAAAACATCTTTTTGTTTATAGGTATACTTGGTTGAAGCTGCATGGCTGCTTCTCTGCATTCTACCAGAAGTAAAGTACAAGTTTGTCACAGAATCTGCACATTCTTGGCAACAGAGTTGCTATATGAAATATTAATATGAGAAAATTACCTGTGACAGAAACACACAAAATAGATGATAATGTAGAAGTAATTATTTTACTGTTGGTTTAAAAATAAAGAAACTAAACGAGTGAGTGGTTATCTACACTAAACTGGAGAACAATGTTCAAAATTAAGTCAGAACTAGCTGGTTGCTCTCCTATCTGACATCTCATAACAGTATTTAAGTGAAAACATTTTTAATAGGAATTGTAGTTTATAAAAGAGAATACACCTGAAATAGCTCAAAGAATGTCAGCAATGGTGTAGTAAGTGGAAGACAGAAGAGTAACTCCTAAACCAGCTAGGGCTGTACAGAACAGTAATTAACATCTGCAAAAGCTTTAAATTAAGTTATCATTGACGGACTTTGACAAGATTTGCTTAGGCACACAAGCTGGTTTGGTTTCTCAATAGAAATGGACAGTATTTTTGCCAAAATACTTAAAGGAATTTCCCCTGGTGCTCACAAATGGAATTTTAGGCTTAAAGGTGGTACCACAGCCTTGGGCCTGCTGTCAAAACTAGAGTGAACACAACCTTTTTAGCTGCACACCTTAAATTCAACACCCAGGTTTTAAAATTAAAAGCAATTCAGCTTTAAGGTTCTTCCCCCTCCTCCTATTTTTAAAAATCATCCTATCTTAAATAGAGAGCAGCTATAACCCTCATCTCTCACTCAGGAGAAGTTTCGGATTGATGAGTCCTGAGGAAAGACATTAAACAAGTCTATTCCCAGGGACCACAGATGCTCCCCCGGGCTGCATCCCCGCCATGCTAACAGGGAATCCATCGCAGATGGCCAACAAGGTTAAGGCTCCCGACCAAACTGTAGGGTTCTGCAGAGGCTTCAGTGATTGCAGAATGTCAGTAATCCAATTCCAGCAGCTCCTGGCTCTGAAATTGCTATTTTTTGGACACGTGCTGAACATTTCACCTGCTAGTAATGACATTTTTGTATTTTCTTCTAATTACACTCAAAGCTAAGACCTTTGGCCCTAGGCCACAGACCTCTATTCAGGCTGCACACATTCTCTTAAACCCCTGATCCTTTGTTGTCACTCTCGGTCTTTCATCTATTATTTACATCCATTGAGAGTAGAGATACTCTACCATTTGTGAAGCTTTAAAGCTTCTAATCATCTTAATTTCTTCGCCTTTCAACCAGTGCTTCCCCTTACGGACCAATGCCAATAGTGTGACAAAATAATTTTTCAAGCCAAGACCCTCCTGGACCCTTCCCAAACCTTGACACACACACTGGGCTGTAAGTGCCTTTTGTCCTTAGCTGGCTGCTTTGGCAAACACAGACCTTTGCTCAGCTTGGGGCTGGGGTCGGGGGAATGGAGGGATGGATTTGCTTGTCAGTGGCTTGAGGATAGTTTTCTTAGGGTTTAGAGTGTGTGTTTTTCACATAATTTTCTTTCTGTTATGTCTAAATCAATTGGCCGGGCAAAATCAGAGAGGCTGTAGTGAATCTTCCCTCTTTTAAAAACATTAAGTATCTTCTGAAATACAAACAGCTACAAATTTTACTGTTTTTTCCAAACACTAAACTGCCCATGCGCTGTTCTGGTTTCATACTGTTACATGCTCACTCAGTACTGACAGGTCGTCACACAGTATTTAAAAGACACAAGATATCACTAAACCTTTTTCAGATTACTGGCAGCATTAATTTGCCCTAACCTTACAACACACACCAACAAAAATATAATTTCTTCAGCTGATATTCAGATCATCTCCTTTTGACTCTCCCTTTTTGGGAAAGGAAGTAGGAAACAAATCAGCAGAAGATCTCTTCAGAATTCATCAGCCACCAATCTTTGTTTCCCAGACCTGTGCGATCTGCTAACATGTGATCCATCTTGGCTTTTTTTTTGTTCCACTACCGCCTGGCTTACTTTTGATTTCTAACAGTGCTTCCTTGTTGTCTGTCCCTTCTGAAGACCCCCAACCCCCTTGTCTTTTCTTACTTCTACCATTTGCTTCAACCAGCAGTTCACTTGAGACTCATCCATCTTACAATGCCTAAAGTGACAGATGCTCTTAGGAATGACCATCCTGCTGAGTGAACAAAAGATAACATCACCTCTAGGAACTCCGAGAGAAATGCAACTTCAACCCTAAGACAGGGTTATCCTGACGGACACAGCACCATAAACCTCTCTCAAGTGAAAACCAACAACTCAACAATTGTGGAAAAGAGGAATCTGACACAATTAACGGACAGAAAGAGTATTCTTTCTGTTGTAGCTGTAGTTAGTGGTGTTGATAGCCTTTTTATTTTCTTTCCTCCCCACTTAACGGTCATGGAAGAATTTTGTAGAATTTACCTGTGATAAAAATCAAGAGGCAGAGAGAGAGCAGAGAAAATTCGCACAAAAACTGTCTCAGGATCTCTACAGACTTGAATGGAGGAAGAAGGCATTTTGGAACGGTTTTAGTAGCATGTCATGCAAGTCTGTCGCGAAAACACAAACATTACCTTGTTAAAATCTACACATCCCACAGACCAGCTGTTGCTCAATCAAATTCTACAGGAATTCAGAATCATCATGCAAGCCTGTGCCCTTGATGAGTGTAACCAGAGTAAGATTAGTTTAATGTTGTGGCTGCTTGATAAATCTGTAATTTGCAAGTAACAGCCCCCAAGTGCTTTGACACTTGAGCACACATCATTTAAAAAAATATATTACATTAGAATTAGAGATTTTTCAGCCAACGCCCACACACCCATCTACAGGATGATGTCTCTAAACAAAGATTTGCACTCTATGCCTAATAAGACTGAAGCAAAAACTGCTGACTTGAAATATCCAAAAATTCTCTATCCAGTCAGTGGAGCAGGACTTGTTGAAGAGAGAGGAGCCTTAGGTGGTGCCAGAAATCTCTTCCTTAACAAAGGAAAATTCATATTAGCATCTCCCAGTGACACACTTGCAAAAGCGATGCCACAGATGCTGGGGAATCCTTTCCTGCAGTGAGATGCAAAGAATTCCCTTCTCTAGCAGTAAAGCTTTAAACAGCATCTCATGTTCAGTTTTCAATCTCTACAGGAAATAACCATCATTATAGTACAGTGATTGGCAACATCTAAGTTTAATGAACATAAAAGCTAGAGTTGTAAAACGAAGACCAAGATAAGGGGGGAAGCTGTTAACCAAATGTCTTCTGCTCAGTGTAAAGTCAGGGAAAAATCACAATACCTACTTCTTTAGCCTTATTTATTAATTTGTGATAAGTTATAATTTTAGGTCCTTATCCTGATCTGGAATCTTTCTGTTGTGCTCTCATATCACGGTCAACATTAAACCACCAGACTGTAAAACCTTGGTAAGGTATAAATACAGCATTTTTTAATATAGGTGATTTTCCAATAGTATGCCATGTAGTAGCATTCTGAACACATAGTATACGGGAATTATACTAACAACCAGTCAAGTTTGGTCCTTACTAAAGGGACCCACAACTCTGGACCCCACACCACCTCTAGAGTACTTCTACCATTCTAAGCCACCAAGTGATCTGGCAGTAAATTTTTTTTTTAAAACACCACGCAGCTGGGGAAAACAGACACATAGGAAACTCTACAAAGGGTGATTATTGGTACATGATTGAAAGAGTCGTGTGCGAGACTCTGCTTTTCACCTCAGATCCCAGCCCACTCAGCCCACGTCGCTCTGGATCCCCAGTCCCTGGCAAGAGGCAGGGCTCAAAGCATGCCATGACTACCAGGAAGAAAAGCAATGAGAAAACTGAGTTTGGGAGATTTACATGCACATTCTGGCATGGTATCTGAATACAGTTTTTGCCACTGACTCTATTGTATCTTGAGTGTCACCATGTCTGGGACAACTTTTGGAAACTCCTTGCAACCCAATCAAATCTAAGAAGCAAATAACAAGGTGTGCAGTTCACATCCTCACAAGAAAAATCTTGAAAACATGTATTGTTTTCATGTGAAATACTTAGAGATCCTGGCATCAGATACAGACCAAAAAGTAGTAAATTGTATCTTGGTTTATAAAAACCCATACTCTGCGCTCAAATGGGCATCTTATCATACAGACAACCCTTACATGTTGTATCTCCAAATATTTATCACAGTAGAGAGGAGTGTTTATAGTTAATATGCAATCCATCTTCTTCACCCTGCTGCTTTTAAACAAGACAAAGTGTGAGGCAAAAGGTCAGAACTACTAGGAAGAGCCCTACATAAAAAAGTCCGACATTACAACCATTTTTCTACAAGAGACAAGGTGTAAAAAACGGTTTCTGGAGACAAACTCCCTATGCAATGGGGCAGGCCCAGAGTACTGATCCAAACAGTCGTGAATAATAACACAACTGTTGGTGTTAATGTGTTTAGTAACACGAGACTGCTTTGAAAACCTCTCGGTAAATGAAAGCAACATTTTCTTCTGTTGAAACTGAACATTTTTATATGCACATATGTAAAATTAGTTCAATTTTAACATGGAAAAAATGAAATATTGACACTAAATTCACAGGTAACTTCTGTCATTACCATTAAGTTATTGACACTGAAACATGACCTTGAAATGACAGCTCCATTAATGCAAGTCTTACCAGGGATGGTTTCAAAAAGACCCGATTAAATTAAGTACTTTTAAACACAATAGGATCAATATGTATGCAGACAATGTACACCCCCATGGCAAGTTCTGCTTGCTTGATTGATCAAAAACAAAAAAATCCTGTGGCCTTCCAGATCTCAGCTGGTGCCAGAAATCCACATAGAGAAAAAAAAAATCCATCTAAATGAAACTCTGAAAAGGTTTACCCTTCACCAGTCTATTTGCACTTCAAAAACTCCTTAAGTCCTTCAGCTAAACCCCAGGGTTGAACCATTTCAAAAATGAGAGGGGGATGCCCATGATTTATCTTCCTTCTGTGCTCTGGACAGAGCTGTAAAATCTGCCTGCTGGTGTGTGTATGTGTTACAGGCTTGTTTTCAGGAACCTTGCTTATTTACCATTTTTAGAAATAATTCCACCCAATTCCTCACCACCATTTATCTCCTTTGATCAGATGCAAGTACCATTTATAAGGCAAATTTTTTATTCTTGCTCACTGGCATCCAGGCTGATGAAGCTCAATCAACAAAACAGCCAAGCATCTGAAATCAGCATTTTAAAAGAAAAATATAGCAGATCTTATTCGTATCTGTAAGTATCAGCTGTTGCCTTAGTCAATCTGTGCTGAGGGAACATGTGTTTAAGAATATAATTTAAGCCTGTCTCTTATATTTACCAGTATCAAACACATTTCTAGCAACAACCCCCAAATAATTTTCCATTTGTAGATAATCAATGAGTTAGGTCACCCAGGATGCATTTTTCAGTCCTCTGTAATTCAAGATACATTACCAACAGAAGGAAAAGGGAGATTTCATGGGTCACAAACTTCTGGGTCACAAGGACCTTCAGTGCTGCTGTCAGCCTAGTAAAACTCAATCAATATACTCTTGCTTTATATGTCCCCTGTTAAAAACCTTGCACCTGAATTTCTACATGATTTTTCCTGAAGTAGAAACAGCAACCCAACAACTTTACCAACATTCCTTGAACAGAAATTAATGCTCTGATATCTAGTTAACATATTAAAAGTATAAACACATGCATATATAAATGAAACATACACGTCCTCCAGATATCACAAATAAATCCTACAGGGTCAACATCACAGAACGGCAAAGTGAGGACACTGAAACATGTCTATGCACTTCAGATTTTATTCAGCTTCCTCCTTACTCTTCAGACCCAACCCTATAAACCACATATTGGTGACACAAATCTTATCAGTCTAAATTCTTCAGTCTTGGATAAACAGATAGACTTGCTCGCAAGGTAAATAACAATAAGAATAGACACAATATTATCTTTTTTTGCATGGAAAGGGCCCATTTATTTCCAAATTCCTTTTCAGATTTTGATTTTATCACAGGTTTGGTATCTTCCATTCTAAAACAACAGAAATGGATGAAAAATATTTTATGATAAGACAAAAACATGCAGATCCTGCCACTGTAGGTCAAATCTTAATTAGACTAGTGGGAAGCTTTAAGAACACTGACATTGTGCTTGTTTTTGTGCAAGACAAATACATGCCCTAACAAAACTGAAGGGCTAATCTGGAAAAAAAACCCTAATCACTCTATTAGTCCCCACTCAAATCCACAAGAACACTTAAGTAAGAGGTTGTGGATATAAGAAGGAATGGCATCTTACTCAACATCTGACATTCTACTCAACTCAACTCGTCAGAGTCTGAAACTCTTTCAGAAAAAGAGTACAAGACATTTTGAGCACATATTCTCTTTTGAGGATATTCTTTTCATATTAAAAACACCAAACCCAGTATAACTACAGATCTGTGTGCTCTCACAAAAGCTGTAATAGAATATTTACTTGATTATGTCCTTCACTGGCTCAAAATTACAAGCCTCTGCTGAGGGTCCTTCTAAACTTGCATTTGCTTCTGGTGTGCTTGTAAAATTTTAATAATTTAGGCTTTAATAATTTAATAATGAGGCTGCAGCCTCATTAGAAAAACACATTTCCCTACATCTACCAACATTTGCGATTTTAATAGAAAGAATATTCACAAAGGTGTGAGTTTGGCTCTCTCTACTTCATCCAGTAGTACCAGGAACAACTTTTGTATACTATTTATTGTAGTAAAGAGGTTTTGAGTATTTGTGTAGGCATCCATTTTCTGTGTTTACTTACTAAACCTGAGAAAATGCCAAATGCACATTCTGATCAATGTGATTTGGTACTTCTATTTAAAGCAAAATGAGTGTCACCACAGCCAGGTAAACCAATTTTAGGAACCAAAGTCCAAGCAGAGTGGAGAAAAGTTCTATAAAACTGCAAACAGATCATGGTCTGCTTGCTTAAAAAAAAAAAAAAAAGAAAAAGCTGGAAAAACAAAACAGAAACAAGAAATACCCTGTTGATTCATTAGCAACTAGGGTGGCAGGCCTTCCTCTAATTCCCTTATAAAAGCTCATGACTACCTGCAGAGCCTGGGAGTGCAAATCACATTAGTGGAGCCACCAGATGACCAAAGAAAGCATTGGAGGCCTGGTGAAACCAGTAAACAAAAGGCAGCATTCCAGCTGAATGCCACTGCTAGAGTCAGCATTGTAAGATGCTTGGATCTGATAACCCAAAAAGCAGATTAGCTGCAGGCAACAAAGGGGTAAAATGAGAAACAAAGGGGTCATTTTGACACATGAAGAAATAATTTCCATTAAGCTATCTTGCGTTTACTGTGCAGTTATAAAAACTGCTCCTTCTGCAAGTGACATTTGAAGCAATGAAGCTGTGATGGTGCAGCGACTTGGAAAAGCTCCTGAAATAACACATTCCTAAATGCAATATAATTTAGAGAGGTGAGCTGGCTTCTTTGCTGTTGAATCATTGAGACATCTTAAAGGCCTAATGATTTTTAAATCTGCTGTACAAATTTCACTTAGAAGACTTAATAGGCACTGCTAGGCCTGACAAACAGAAGATTCATTAGTTTTATCTGTATTTAAAAGTCTCCTGCAGAGAACGCGCATACCACAAATATTCTCATGCAATTCCATGAGAAGGTTGCTTTCTTTCCCCAGTCCCCATCTCCTCCCATGCATGTGTCCCTCCCTCCCTCTCAACACAGCAAAGAGTGATGTTGTATTCCTTACCAGAAGCTTAACAAAGGATTTTTATCCTGAAACAGGTCTGGTCATACTTTAATTATGAGGACCAAACTGTAAAATTGAGGCACAGAAGTCTTAAGAATATGCAGATACTAGAGAGAGAGAGAAGTCAAAACTTTCCAGGTTAAAATTGGAAACTTTGCCATGATTTTGTCTTACATAATAAAGAATTCATTATATTCTAAGCCCAAATGGGTCTTTTTCTCTATTTCAGCTTGCCAGCTGTGCTGTGTGCATCTCCCATTGGTAGCGCGAAGTACAGAAACCTGACATACAATAAGGAAACAGGCTTTCCTTTAACACAACATCCCTTACCACGTTTTTGCACATATATAGCAACTAAACTGGTTAATTACAGTAGGGATAGGATTTGACAAGCATATGTCTCCACAGCTAACCGATTCTTCTCAGTGACAAGGCAGTGAAAATATATCCAAAAATACAGCTCAGTCAAGACTAAGAGGGACAGCATAAAAGCCCAACTGATGACTGTGTCCAGATACAAATACATAGTACGCATCAACACGGAGATGCTGCTATCAAGGCTCAGTGAAAGACTTGTAATAGTAAGTTCCGTGAACGCATTCTACTAGCTGATGACTTGCAAAAATACAAAGCTATTAAGCATATCTGAAAGGGGGGAGACATAATGCAGACATCTAGTTATCCAACATAGACAACCTCCAAGGACATCTGGACCAACACACTGACACCAGGACAAACCGAAAAGCAAAAGGGGTCCAATGGTATAGAGTAGATGATGTGCACATGTGTGTTTTCCGCTGGTTCCAAAGTGTTCTGTGCTCTGGAGTATCACCATGGTATCCCTGCTGCTCCTAGTATTTTTGCTGTATACATGACCTGGGAAACAAAGAAGGTGGATTGGCAGAAGGTTGACAGAGTGGAAGTTCCTCTTCTGTTGTTGTGCTTTTAAAGATATTTTCTTATCCAAAATAGCACACAAGCATAAGCATACACTCATAATTTCACGGAAGAGAAATGCAGTGAAAGGTGTAAGGAACATAATCATGAAGGAAGTAGATTTTAAAAAGACAAATTACTTGTGACCATACTGTGCACATTTATGTGCTGTCCACATGTACATGGAGGGGAAGCATGAGGTACTGTCATACATGAAGCCCATCCTGAACCTTTACACTGAGCTGAAGGAAAAACAAAATTGAAGTTCACAGATTCAACCTGTTGCAATTCAGAGAAACACTTAAGTGTTTCAGCTGGATACACCTAAGTCCATGAGGCCCAATGGCATTCATCCCAGGGTACTGAAAAGGGATGGCCAATGTCATCGTGGGGCCTCTGTCCACCATTTTCCAATGATCTGGGGAGTCTGGAGAAGTCCCAGTCAACTGGAAATATCCCAGTATTCAAGAAGGTTAAGAAGGAAGACCCTGGTAATTACAAACCTGTCAGTCTCACTTCAGTGCCAGCAAAATGATGGGGAAGGTCATTCTGGGAGTTATTAAAAAACACTTGAAAGACAACTCAGCCATTGGTCATAGCCAGCGCAGGTTCATGAAGGCCTTAACTAACTTAATTTCCTTTCATGACAAGGTCACCCTTCTAGATGACCAAAGGAAGCCAGTAGATGTGGTGTTTTATGGATTTTAGCAAAGCTTTTGCTGTGTCTCACAGTATCCTTCTGGACAAAATGTTCAGCACACAGCTAGACAAGTCCATAATACATCTGATGCACAATGGACTGGTGAGTCAGCCTCAAAAAGTTACAGTAAACGGGATTACATCAGGCTGGCAGCCAGTCACCAGTGGGATTCCCTAGGACTGAATTTTAGGACCAGTGCTCTTCAACGTTTTTATAAATGATTTGGATGCAGGAATCAAACGTACACTATGTAAGGTCACCAAGTATATGAAATTATGAGGAGCTTTGGACTTCCTTGAGGGCAGAGGCCTCACAGAGAGACCTGGATAGACTAGATAACTGAGTAGTCACAAACTGTATGAAATTTAACAAGAGCAAGTGCCAGATTCTCCACCCGAGATGAGGTTATCCTGGTTATACAAACAAATTGGAGGATGAGAGGCTGGAGAGGAGCCTCATGCAAAGGTATCTGGATTGATAGCAAGTTCAGTACAAGCCAGCAGTGTGCCCTGGCAGCCAAAAGGTCCAACCATGTCCTGAGGTGCATCAAGCACAGCATAACTCCCCAGTGGAGAGAGGTGACTCTTCCACTCTATACTGCACTGGTGTGGCCCCATCCAGAGCGCTGTGTGCTGTTTTGGGCACCTCAGTGTAAGAAAGACATCGAACTATTGGAGTGAGTCCAGAGAAGGATGACCAAGATGGTGAAAGGCCTCAAGAATAAGCCATATAAGAAGCAGCTGAAGTCACTTGGTTTGTTCAGCTTGGAGAAGGCTGAGGGGTGATCTCATCACAGTCTACAACTTTCTCAAGGGGGGCAGTGCAGAAAGAAGTGCTGATCTCCCCTCTCTGGTGACATGCAATGGGACACAAGGAAATGGAATGAAACTGCATCAGGAAGAAGTTCTTATTGGGCATTAGGAAAAGGGTTTCCACTGAAAAAGTCAGTCACCAGAACAGGCTCCCCAGGGGAGTGGTCATGGTACCAAGACTGTCAAGAATTCAAGGAGCACTGGAAAACAGGCATATGGTTTAATTTCAGGTAGTCGTGAGAAGAGCATGAGTTGGGACTCAATGATCCTTACGGGTCCCTTCTAACTTGAGATATTCAGCGTTTGCATTTATAGCCATTGACTAGTCTGAATATGAAGACTAGTAATCACATAAAACAATCCAGTTCATTGCAGCTGGCCTTTTTACTGCAAAGAGCAAACATGATCTTTGCTTGGTAGTCACAGAGAGTAAATCACCATTAGTGGTTTTTTCACACCATCTTCTAATAAAGATGTCAGAACACTTTAGATGAAAGGGTAAGTGATCAGATCAGAATATTAAAAAAAACCTTTAGTTGTTCATCCAAACTGACCTCATATTTCATTTACAAAGGGCTCTTCCAAGCCAGGCTATTCCGATTTCTGTTGCCCTGAGTTCCCTCATCACTAAGATATTCCAGCAAAACAGAAACCCTGTCAGGACTTGCAGTTTAACCATTCTTGCTTGTGCAGAAAGACACAGCGGGGCCAGACCTTCCTAAAAATGCTAATGTTAAAAGCCTTTATCTGCTTGAGGAATTCTAGTTATTTTTACATAGAGGCAAGTTTTCCCTCAGCTGGGAATGCCATGGACCCAGTTCTGGGCAACTGAACACACGGGAGGTAGAGGAAACTGGTTTCTTGTTCCTAAGGTAACTCAGCAGAGCTGGCAGAAGGTCCCTGGAGTGAACAATTCCCTCATACACTGAAAAATCAACAGGTTCGTTGTAGACCTGACAGGAAAACCACAAACAGATCAAGGCATCTTCACTACTCATGCTGACCTACATCCTCTATGACTGTGGTTTGGGTCTACACACTCTCTCACATTTTTTTGTTGAAAAGCCTCCCCCAAATAAAAGAGTTCCACAATGTCCACAGAACTCCCTAAAGTAATAGACTTCAGCAAAATTTGGGCCACAAATACCAGACATTAAAATAGTTATCCCAGTAAAGTAGAAACCATCCATACAGAAATGACGCCTAATCCTAGCACTACTTGACACACTAAAAGTCCAGGAGCATTTCTGAGAGTGAATATTGAAGCATTTTACTTTAAGGTTAGCGGAGAGACCAAAGTGCTCTTCGAACAACTGAAAAGAAATGTAGCATAGACAAAGGGCCAGGTAAAAGACACAGGACTGGGAAAACAGAACATTGAGGTTTCACAAGGACCAGAGAGTTGTTACTGCTTTTTATCAGTTCTCCCAAATATGGCATGGAGAGAAAAAAAAAATCAGCCAAGGAAAGAAAAAGTCTTTCAGAAATAAGAATTGGTTAAGAAAAGCCAATATGAAGAGAACACCTTGTTCTCTTTCGCATACACTGAAATATAGAACAGATCTCATGAAGACTCAAGAATAGGGAAACGATTGTTCTACTCCTGAAGTACAGGAGGGGGCAACAGATGTAAACACTGATAAGGAGCATTTTCTGTTTGTGAGTACAGTCCTGAGAGAGTCTGAAAAAACCATGCAGAGAGATACTAGAAAACAAAAGGCATTCATATTCCCAGCTGTTAATTAGAATGTAAGAGTCAGGAGTGTATACAAAGCCAGATATGAAAATAACCTCATCCCTTCTACATGTCTTAAGTCTGACTTGGTCTGAAATGGAAGTCCTCCATTCACCGTCCCCTCCCTCCCAGGGAAAAGTCTCTGTTGCTGGTAAATGTATCATCTTTCAAGGCCATACCTCTACACTGCTCTATAAAGAAAACAACGCACCCTGAAGGAGCGGGAACCTTCCCACAGAATTCAAAAGGAAGACAATTTTTTGTTCTCCACTTCAGTCTATTCTTACTGTAACGGCAGTTTCAGAGGAGGGGTTGTGTAAAAGCTAAATAGGGAAAAAGAAATACTGGCTTCACCGCCTGTCACCCTTGAAATCCCTAGCGTGACAATAAGCAGCGCTTCCCCGCCATATGCCACATGCTTCTGGTGCCTTCCAGAAAGCCCTTTTATCTGATGATAGGAACAGACTCCTGCTGCAGATCTGAATGCAGAGGACCGAAAGTACTGCACAAAGGAGAGATGGAGTAGGGGAAAAATGAGTGGTTGAGTATAGAAAGAAACAGGAAATCAGTTCTCAGAGATGTTATCTTTGCTTCTTCTGCCTATCTCCTCCCCTCCTCCCATGCTGGCTCTCTGCTCCCCGCTTCCTACTGTACCTGCTCTTTTCCTAGCTACCTGCTAGCAAAGGAAGGAAACTTTACCAAGATCACCTTTCCTCTGCTGGTGCAGTATGTCTCTGTCTTAAGGATAGTATCTTCTTTACCCTCGCCTATTTTTGGCTGTGATCTAAAAAAGCAGCAACACTCTTTCTTCCAGCCTTTTCTGCTTCTCCAAGTATCAATCCAGATCCCACCTAATGACACAATTTGAGATCAACAGAAAGATAATTCTTCATACAGTGTAATTTTCAACAGCTTTTTTTTTTTTTTTTGAAAAGCAGGGGCCAGCAGGATAACAATTCCAGATAAGATTTAAATAAACATATGTGGGAGGTAGCAGGAAAGGCAGTTGGTTCCTCACGCTCAGACGCACACAGGTAATGACCTCTGTCTCTTGCTCTCCCAAAGCTAACAATGCTGGTTATTGCACTCCTCCAGTGTGATCTGGAAAGGATCCAGCACTACTGATTACATTTCATCCACAGTTAGTTTAACCTTTGAAACATGACAGTCAGAGGCAGGGAACAGGCCAGCACATAAGGTCAGCTCAACCTTGTTGGTCCCAGCATTCTCCCAGTGTTTGCACAGAAAACAACCCTCAGCTCAGGGATTTCTCCCCCCTGTAAACGCAAAAGACCCAACAGGCACAGCACCAAAATGCTGATTCAATTGCAAGGCAACATTTGCAGCTGCTCATTGGCCAAAACAGAAAAATACTGCTTCTCCTTTTTCCAAAAACTGTAAGAAATATCATTATAAGGAAATAGTCTCATTTAAGAAGGCGGAGATGTGGCTGCTTGATCCAATGTCAGGTATCAGGCAAATGTTGAGCATTATTCCTTCTCCCAGAAAACAGGAAGAAATAGTCAAAGAGAAAGTTAAGTAACTGCAGTAGCAGTGAAGCAATTGGGTCAGCAAGTGTAACAGGAATGCCTTGTGTTAAAAGGACGGCAAAAAAAATTTCCTGTTAAGTTGCCCATTTTTCTCCAAGTTCACTCCCTTTCCAGAACAGCCTCATTTGAAGCTCACATTTTATCTGTTGCACATGCAATCTTAAAGTGAAAGACCAGTATCTTCAATTACCTTGTATTTCTGCAGAAAAGTAGAAGGATATAGCAAGATGAGATACTTTATCTCTTCCTAAATATTATTTTTAAGTTTCAAAAAATCCATAGTCATAGAAAAGCATATGCAAAAGGAGAGCAACAGAGATGTTCCTTGCTTCAAAAAGTTTCTGGTTTGTTATTTGGGACTTATCAAATTTCCTTTCTGGATAGATTGACAGCATTTTGAAGTTACTAAAATGGAAAAAAGAAATATCCATTTTCCTTAGGAACCACTGCCTTTTAACATAATAGCAGCAATGAGAACTTTTTTAGTGATGCTTAACTATCCCTTGGCGCATGTGCACTTGGATTTTTCATTATTTGGGTGAGTGTTTGTGTGGATGGCTCAGGGAACACAGGCTTTTCAAGAGCAAGTAAGAAGTGAAAAAGAGGTCACTTCAGCAGAAGTAATTTTCTCTGAAATTCTCAGAGGAATGCTGCTAAAAAGTGGCAACAACAAATCTTTCATCTTTTCCTCTTGCTATTAACATTTCCTAAGGTTCCTTCAGTTATAACACAATAATATCTTTGGTTATAACCCATTGGCTTTTTTTCTTCCTTCTCTAACACAAATTTTAACACGAATGCTGGCAAGTCAGAGCAGGAGCCAGACTAGACCTCCTGGGGCCCCTTAAACCAACACTTCAGCTCTGCCATGATCAATCCACTCACCCACGAGCCGCATCTGCTGCTGCTCCAGAGGGAAGGCTCCCCTCTCTTCAACTCACTCCACTGCAAATCCCCACGATTAGGCACCAGCTGGAAACCTTGCCTCTAGACTTCCCTGGAAGCAAACCCAGGGTCTTTTGAAGCAGGCTGAAAGCAATGTGGGCTCGCATGAAAAAACAACTGTGCTTCAAGATTTACTGTGCTGAAGTAATATTAAGTCTTGCAGTTAGAGCAGGAAGAAGATGCTGCTTTAAAAACTCACAAGCACACGACCAAACAAAACAAAGCCTTTGGGAAATCCAGAGACTTCTCACTCTGAAGTTGCTCACTCCCAACTCTTCACAATTCCCTGCTTCCCTAAGGCTCAAACATGGTTAAATGTCAGTACCAAAGTATGTATGTAAAGCACAATATACTTTTTTAATGCTTTGTATTACCTTGGGTCTGGCAGTATATATACTAAGAAAGATGCTACCCCGACTTACAGAATGTCCCCTTCCCAAAGCATCAACACAAGACAACACGACACCCAGAGAAGTGGATGCTGGAATATACCACATAGCAGAAAAAACCAACTCTGGAGAGCAAGTCTACAGAGCAGAGACATTTAAGCAGCTCCTTCTGAAAGCAGCAAAGCCAGGGTGAAAAAAAAAGACCACCCAGAGCAGGGCTGGTGGCTGCAGAGGCACTGGCTGCCTCTTACTATGGGAAGGCTCACACACCCTGGCTCAGCAGCGGGCTGGGATGGCTCCTTGCTGTCACACCCTGCAGCCAAAATGCCTGGTCAGGAGCAAGAGATCTGGGACCAGTCAGAGCTCACTGGTGTTGTTGGCCTGACCCTCCATCAAAGTCCAGCCACCTCTGCCCCATGAGGCATCGCTGAGTGAATGGGTCCTGGGGCTGACATCTCAATAACAAGGAGAAACAGGGGGCAGATAATGGAGAGAAAAAACCCTCAGGGATTTGAGGGCCTTGAAAGAGATGATCAAGAGCTTAGGTCTGATGCTATAAAGATAAGAAAACTCTGACAGAGGAATGCAAGAAGAAAGGTGACACGATCAAGGTGACAGGCACTGAAACAGTTTTCACATAGACAAGGCACAAGGCTATGCTTTTCCAGACCAGCAAACAGGGTCTTGATGTAGCAAATATGGAAGGTGAAAGCCCAGCAGTGATTTTTCCCACTACGAATAAAAGCACAAACCCACCAGGTCAAGGATGTGACACAGGAAGGACCCACAAGGCACAGCTCTGGCTCAGGCAGGAGAGGCAAGAAGGGATGCAGGAGGGAGGACGAGGAGCTAAGCATCCCAGGAGGAGACGTCAGGGAGGCAGGCTGAGGTTTCAACTCCAGCCCAGGGAGATGGATGATTCACTTTATGGCCTGCAAGCACTTCCCACCAAAGTTCACACAGGAAGATCATGCCCCCTTCAAATGAATTTATGCAGACGGTGGTTCATTTGCCAGAGGACAAAAAGACACGCTTTCATTTTAAAATGAAAACACTCGAGGTCCTCAGTGGACAAGGAGAAGAAAAAGCCAGTATCTGTCTATAAGCAGCTTCCACACATGCCTCTTGTCTGATTTCAGTGGGAGTTTACACCACCAGATGATTTACTTCGGCCCACCAACCCATGTAAAGGCACACGATCATGTCCTGCTAAATGCCATTAGATATCCATACTTCTCAAAAGAAGTAGTGAAAAAAACCCAAACCCATGGATTGCACAGACAGATGCTCCTGCAGTGTGACTTCTGGATTTAAAACCAACACAAAACAGTACTGAGCGTGCTCCAAAATGGGCAACTGCTAAAATAATATGAAACTGGATGCTTCAAGGAAAAAGTATTCATGAGGCAAACAACATTTTTTCTCTTAATTCAGATGAAAACTCCATCTTTGCTGATGCTAATCCTCAATGAGATTTTAAAAGAAAATAACTCCTTCAGAAAGCTATTCCTTGTCCAGTCTGTTAACCAGTTTCCTTTGCCTTTCTCACATGAACTTGTAATCCTTGACAAGGTTTACACGTGAGAAAATAAAGTTTCAAGCTGAAAAATCAGCATTACCTCTACGCTAAAACACTTTAATATCAAGCATTAGATACAGCAGGCAAAATGCAGTGGCAGAGCAAGAGAAAACATTTCATTACCTCACTCAATACATTGAAACCTGTCCATTGATTTTCCTTCATTAAAAAATAACTGATTGTAAAAGAAGTGTTGCTTAGTAGGATCAAAGCCTATCCTGCAGGAAATGCACACACAAAGCATTTGGAAATGCGGGTTAATTTGGCATGCAATTTAACAGCATTAGCTTTTATCAGTAGCGTTTCAAGGTCAGGCACATCCACATTTAAAATGTTTGGATTTGTTAGGAGTTCAACTATCGTGTGTTAGGGTTCAACAAATCTTGAAGTAATAATAATGTGAAGAAAGGCTGTACAGAATGCCCTCCCACCCTCCGAAAAAAAAAAACCCAAAACCAAACCAACTAAAAAAGGGACGTGACTCTTTAAGTCTCCAATTTCCTTTTATTAATTCAACACTTCACCTTCCCAAGAAAAAAAAAATGTATGAAATCAACAGATTGCAAAAAAATGCTCTCCTTCATCCTCTCCCTTACTAAGTCACAGATCAAGCCAGAAGGAAAGAGAATTTAACTGACAAAAGCTTGTGAAAGATTTAAAGACCTTTTGAAGAGACTCACTTCATATCTCAAATAACACAGTCAAAATGTTAAGAAACATATTTGTCTCCAGATTTTGAATATTTTTTTTTTTAATTAAAGCTATTATGCTCAGAATTCAAGTTAGCTCGTTTTATTTATTTCTCACAAGATGAAGTCAAAATGTAAGAGCATTCATTTTTTATTATACTTTACACATAGTTTATTCAGAAAACATATAAAAGAACAATGGATAAAACAAAATATTAAGCAGAGTTGTTCAACTCCAGTAAAAAAAATACTCCACAAACACTTACTGGAGATTTTCCCTTTTACTGATTCAAACTTAAAAGACTAATGCATAGTTACATGTTTTCATGTTCACGGTTATGCTACACAAAGGTTTTCTGCATCTCTTTTCATTGAAAGCTTGATCTTTGCATACTCCAGAAACCCACAGTGCTGACAGACTTGGACAGCAGTTGCCACCAAACATTTCACAGGATCAAGTCCACATGCACTTGAAAGAAATACTTTGATTAATCAACTACTGTCAGAACCTCACAGTATCATGGATGTATGCCTAGGACCTTTACAAACACTTACAGGACAGTGATGTTAGGGGACTGAAATCTCTTAAGCCTCTTTCTTTGCAATTCTCTGCCACAGTTCAGAAGAATGCCACCCTATTACACCAAAACCAGGGGGGGAACAGTTGTTCTTGCCTCTTGTGTGAGCATAATTAATCTTCTGACACCTTGACAAAGCGGCTTGTTGATAGGCAAAGAAAGGATTTTTCTGATTTCCTCTCAAGACAGGAGATGGTCTTTATCCATCATCCCTTCTTCCTGATCTCTTCTTCCAGAGTCCCCACATCAGCAGAACTGTCTATCAGAGCAGCCAGCAGGAGGCAAAGGTCTGACTGATTGATAGGGCACCAGTGCACAACAGCGCTATTTAAGTGTAGGAACCTATTGTTAGAAACTTACTTTACAGCAGTTAAACAAATATAATGGCAACCATTTCAACCATTGTACCACTAGAGTCAGCTCAAGCTAATAAGTAAAGTTAGCTAATTACGCTGATCTGATTCAAAATCCAGACAAATTGTAGAGACTGTTAACGTTACTGTGCACTGAAAGAGTAGAAATTTTAAAGGAAAAATTTTTGCACATACTATGCTTTCTGAACTCAATCATGATTGCTTCAATTTTCACCCTCCTTTTTCAGCAGGATCAGACACTCAGGTCTCCTTTTCTTCTCTCCCAATCATGGGCCTCCTAGGTATTCCTAATTAATCAAAATAAAATTAATTTTCTTATAATGAAGCTGAGATTTCCCCCTCTTACCCTACCATCACCAAGTTTTAACATATTTAGTTGTGAAGACTGTAAGGAATTTCAGTTGTTAAGGGGAAAACATTACGGAATGCTTTCTAAAAGGAAAATACTATCTGCTACAAACCAAACCAAACTTCACTCTAGTAACATATATTTGAGGATACTGATTTCGTGTAAGCCAGGATAGACATCCTGATGTAAACAAGAAGATTCTGTACACTTCTCAGGAACAGGCATTTAATACACAAAATGCTGTTTTCCTATACAGATACATATTTTTATTATATACGCATTATATATTTTTATTTGTATCTTGTGGCTCCTCCCATTCACCTCAGTTGCCTTTTCAAAAAAAAAAAAAGGAAAAATATTTGGGCATAATTATATGTCTATTTAATTGTTTTCTGCACTCACAGAAAGAGGTAGAAATTGTTAAGCGCTTCTTTTAAAGCTGTAATTCTTTTATAGCTGCTGGACACAGAGGAAAGCAGACCAGGTCAGAGAGGACCAGGGCACGGCGCTCTGGGAACTGCTCTCACCCAGGACAAGTCTGGCTCATTTTGTGGTGGCTTATTTCAAATATAAATCAGTCCACAATCTGTACAGACCTCTGTCTCATCAATGAAACAACCGAAGCAAAAGCACACAAGAGTCTGTGTGTTTTCTTACTGAAGTTGCCAAGAAAGGCAGCTCCATCCAAGTCACGGGCACTCCATTAACTCCTGGGTTTGGCTACACCACTCTGATCTTGACTGTTTCGTTCAGGACTTAGCCCTCCCTAAAAACAACTGCCCATGCTATCTGGCCCAGACCAGTTCTCCAAGCAGCCTTCTTTCATTCAGTTACACCAGAAAATCTAGCAGTACTTACTTCTATGATGTATAAAATCAATTCAGTAAAAGCAACCATTCAAAAAGTGAGCACTGTTCTTTCCATAAATTGCGTGAAATTTCAAGGGATACCAATGAGGTTGGAGTAGTCAAAGTTAAATACTGTTTATGTGAGAGCAAAAGCAAAAAACCACATGTTCTTTCTGCAAAGCAAACTGCAGGCCACAGCCTGGAGAAAGATCTCCCCGTCTCTTTACTGGCATTTGATGCTTGCAGATGTCAAGGCAGCAATAGGAACAGCCACCTGCAGATTCCAACTTTTCCTCAAGCAGTTTACCAAGCTAGCTAAGGGGACAGGCTGCAGGAACTAATAGGGGAAGAGGCCAACAGGCAGGACGGGGAACACTGGCACAGGTGAATACAGCATCCAAATGCAATGACCTGCAGCTAAGAGCAGAGAGGCTGCCGGTCGGGAGGTGAAAGGGGCACACAGGTGGGATAAGAGAGGGGGGCTCTGCTGGATGTTGCTAAAGAGGAAAGGAGACTTTCTAAGCTGGGAGGGACCAGAACAGGTTGATGGGACACAGGACAGTAAGGTCTGGAGGAAAGGTGAGCATGAAAAAAGGGCTCTGGAACACAAGGATATGGGAAAAGGAAGGAATATAGGGACCTCAGGGTGTAAAATTTGAGGTTATTTTCCAATCTCAATATCAAGCACCCCTAATGCAGATCTTGGTTTAAGGGATGAGAAAATAAATGAAAGACAGCCACATCCTTCCTTCACCTTTCCCCCAGTATGGGATATCAAAAATGCTGCCTTCCTTCACACCCAAGCCATCTCATTTGCTGTCAGAAATAATGGCACTTTTTTCTGGATTGCAATCCCACACTGTTGGGATGACGTTTGCTTGAAACTGGGAATGCAGAGTCAAAACTAGGGGGAAAAAAAAGCAGATCAATAAATGGTAAGCAGTAACCTTACAAATGCCCAGGCCAGCTAAAGGTGAGTTCCCCAGAGTAGAAAAGATCACAGAGCTTTCTGTCCATTAAAGCTCTCTACTCCTCAGTTGAGCACTCCCTTTCTCTGTGGTCAAGTCAGTGGCAAGCATTTATCAAGTGCTTACCGCCACAATACAGAGTATTACTGGAGCACAGGGACAGGACAAACGCTTTAAAGATCACTGGAAAACAGTAAAGGATTATTTCCAGTTAGCCTTCAACCATGCAAGAATCACTAGCACTGTTAACCTGAAAGGTCTGTATTCCCCTTCCTGTTTGAGAAGGCCAAAAGCAAGCTAGAGGTCTTTCAGCCAGAGGTGAATCTTAACAACAAACAAGACAATTTCAGTATGCAACTGCTGAATTCTCTATTACACCCCTGAAGGCAAAGGAGCACTTCCCTGCCCTCGGTAGAATGGAAGAGCATTGGGACCTGCAGCAGCTCGTGCAAAGATAAGACGTGCCCTTGAAACTGTTTCTGTTGTTAACTTCGCATGCAGCTGACATGCAGCTGATGTGCAGCTGGAAGTAGGTTATATCTTACCAGCACAGGCAGACCAAAGCTATCTGAGGTACGAGGCAGCTGGAGAACCAGAAAGAGCCCCCCCACGCACAGCTGCAGGCAGCATATTCTTGGCAGTGGGCTGGAGAGTTCACATGGAGCTTCTTACTGTCTCCAGTCAGTGTCTTTCAAAGTCCAACCTTTCTCTAAACAGTCAGACTTGGGTACCTTTGCACCACACTGCAGAAGAGACATAAGAAATACCATAGTGGTGCTCTTTCTAGTTGATGATAGGATGGGTCAGTACATTAAATTTGTTACAGTAAACTGCTACTTTAAAAGAAGGCAGTACATTTTGTTACCAGCGGTTTTCCCCTGTATATATTATACAGAGGACTGTTAGTCTAAGCACATTCATCCAGAGCAAATTCATGGAGTACAGAACTATGGATGTTTTTTTGCTGGCAATAATTGTCACAACAACAAGTACAAAACATTTTCATCTCCACGCTAAGTACCTCTTGGGCACATACTCATCAGCTAGCAGAGTTTGGGTGCAAGGTGTTCTTCACGAAGAATCTCTTTGGGAAGATGAAGCGCACTTAGCTCGTAAACAAATGCAATGGTACTTGATATAATAATAATTTCAGGGCCGTGCCAGGCATGCATGCAGAGTAGCTCACCTCTGCGACTCACAGAAAAGTATTCCATAGTGAATAGAATATAATTTGCTAATCTGATCCTTGTGCTAGAAAACATGTAACACGGCTAACACCAATGATCCCAGTCTACGCTGGCTCAGCAGCAGTCAGACTTCCTTAGAAGGGGCTCATCCAAGGTACAATACAATAATTTTTAATCAGCAGAAGCACTTAGATACAGCATGAGGTGTGCCTATACACCTGCTAAATGAATGATAGCTGCTACCAACTGAAGAAATCTACACTGAACATGAGAAGAACAGACTTCGGGCTGCTGGAGGAACTAGTTCATAAACTACTATTGAAGGTATTAGGGTCTATGAATGCTGGTCACTTTTTAAGAGCCAGTGCTTAAGAGGGCAGGAGCAGGCATTTCCAAAGTGTGGCAAGTGAGGCAAGCAGGGCAGAAGGCCAGCTTGGCTGAGCAGGACCTTCTACAACTTAGGTGCAAGTGTACAGACGTTGGACGCAAGGAAAGGCAACAGGGGAGGACAAGAGAGACACCGTTTGCCACAGCAGAGAGAAAATTCATGCAGCCAAGGCTCAATTAGAGTTCAAGCTTGCCAATATTGTGAAGGGCAACATAAAAGGCTTTTTAAAATATGTTAAGAGCAAAAGGAGGGTCAGGGATAACATCAATCCCTTGCTTGATGAGGTTGGTCACCTCACAAATAGGGGTGTAGACAAAGCAGATACAGTTAATGACGTCTTTAATGCCGATGACGGGCCCTGGGACCCCAGAATGCTGTGTCGGAAGATCACGACTCAGGGGGGTGATAAACTTCCAGCTGACTCTGAACTTGTTCGAGACTTGTTGCTCCAGCTGAATATACCCATATCTATGGGTGGCAGGAGGAGCGAGCGCCAGGAAAGGGACCTTCCACTGCTGCGACCCACCTCCTTCTCCACATCATGTGAGGCGCCTCATACGGATCGCAGAATCCTTCCTTTGAAAGTAACTGCAGCAGGATGGGAGAAAGCACATGGAATAAAGTACGATACACTTGATAATTCTAATTTCAGAAAGGACAGCAGGAAGTGATGGTTTTACAGAAGGGTGCTTTTTCATTTAGAAAGAATTTATGCTTTTTATGAAGCCCATTTCAAAGCAAATACAAGCAGAGAGATATGATAGTATTTGCTTTTTTTCACATGACAACCAGGATGTTTACACTAGAGGTATGTGAAGACCAATTCTATAATGCTTAGCAATGGAAGTGGACAATATGAATTTTTTTTTTCCAGTCTATATGCAGCCTGACAGATTCTTCATAGATTTATTCAAAATCGTTTTCAGAAAAAGAGAAAGAAAACTGCACAGACTTGAAAGTCTGCTGACTTTACTCTTCACTTGCATTATTTGCACCATGGCTTCAAACTAAAAAAAAAAATTATCTGTAAGAACATGCCAATAAGAGGGAAAAGCAGTAAAGCTATAATCACAAATCACACAAAGCAATAAACAACAGAAGAAAACGATTGTAAGCTATGCTGTTACAAAGTGAAAATTATTACTACAAGTTCTCTAGAATAGGCATCTTTCACCTCAATAGTTTCACTTAGTGCATTTTTTCAAAGATCAGTTTGTGTCCATGTGAAAGCAGACGTAATTGCAGTACTAGCCAGTGATTCTTGAAACGCCACACTTTTTCTAACCTACATAGCCTCATTTTTGCTTGCAATTTAGCTAATATTGAATCTGTGTGAAAAGGAAGAATGCAAACAAGTTTGAACACTAACATTTAAAGATGATCAAGCGATTTTATTTATTGCAGAACTACAACTGTTTGGAACAGTTAAAGACTGTCAAGTTAATGAAAGTTAAGCCAATCTTTTAAGAACAGCAAAACTGCATTGTCCTTCTAAACTGAAAGAAGCTAAGCTGTTTTTTTAAGGGAATGCTTCAATTTTCTGCTCAAGTCAATTTTAAAACAACTAAATTTTGAGGGATTATTTGTGCCCCTTATCTACCTTGCTTATATGTGGTCATGCCCAGTAATCCACATGTCAACACAGGGATAAAAAGACCCTATGGACACTGCAGAAACTAAAGGGACAGTTTCCATTTTATAGTCAATCCAAGCCTAACCAGAGAAATTGAGCAGGTTTAGAGGGATTCTTCTAATTCTTCATCTACTGCCATGTAGCCAAATAAAGCAACACCACAGAAATACGATTATTTCACAGTCACTTGCTAAATATCATATGGAATTTACATGCATACAGATTTTTTTTCTGTGAATGAAATGTAAATATCCCAAAAACTTGATAACATAGACCAAGTTACTAACAACAGATAAAGTTGTTCCAAATGACGTGATGAAAATCCTACACAGAGTAAGCCCTTCACTCTCCCTACCAAAGAACAGGAGAGCAAGCTAATAGAGCGCAACAAAAAGTGGGTTTAGAGATACTTAATTCAAACAGCAATTTAAAGAACTGACTTCATATCTTTTGCTTCCCTCCTACAGCAAATGCTATATTGACATGAATTCACACTGTAGTGAAAAGATGCCATCCTCAAAATCAACTTCATGTTTAAATGCTGTTCTTCCTGCTCTGTCGTTTCTAGTGATAAATAGTAGGAAATCAATGAGGAAACATCATTTGAAGTGAGCCATTCATCATGTACCAAAAAGGGTAAGTACCCCATAAATTGCAGTGATCCGTTTCCTATTAGAATCACACAACAGAAGGCAACAGCATTTGCATTAGCAATTTTTATGACCTCCGTATGTAGAGGATAAGGTTAGGAAATGGCTTATTTTTGTCAGCTATAAAGCAGTTGCTGGGTGGGGGAGGAAGAAAATTGTCAAGAGAATCAAGAGTTACTGGTAAACCAAAGTGGAAGGGGAGGAGGGGAGAAAACAGTCCTGCAATTGCATGTCTTCATACTTAAATTTGTGGATTGACAGTTCTCCTAAGTAATGTTGAATATTTCAGTAAATTTTACAGTCGGTGGAACCTTATCATACTTTGGCATGGGTGGAAGTTCAAAAACCCAGCACTTTTCTACAATCTAGAAAACAGAACAACACTCAAGAAAAAGGAGAAACCAAATCCTATGTTATACAAAACATGAAGTAAAAATTCAGGCTTTGAAATGAAAAAGCAAATTTTTAAAGTCAGGTGCTGCATTTTCCCTTGGCCACATTTCCCTCCCCCATCCCCATCCTGCACAACACCCTGTGCTCTCTCCACCAAAAATCAGGCAGGATGAACACAGTGGATAGAACAATGATAAATAAAACCAGTAATTTTTTCATATGTCCTTTCACAGCTTGCCAACATCATACACAAGCATATGACTAAACACCAGTCCCGAAAGGAGAATTACGCTTTATATATGAATAAGCTACTCCTAGCTTGTTGGAGGCGGGGTGAAGGTAGGAGAAGAGAAAGGAAGAAACATTTTTTTTTTCAAAACTTTAAAATCCATGCACCAAAACATCATCTAGTCTCATGACTAGGTGATTGTAGGAAAGTACCTCATATGTGTCTCAAAAGAAAACAGGCAAACACGCACTCAGTGGCAGTAATTAAGTTTAAAGGATGGAAACCTAAATTAAATCACATGAAATTATTATGCATCCCCTGTGACCCAAGCTCTAGTGTGGAAACCACTGGGAAAATCCTCTGACCTCTGTTATACATTAGGACAGCCTAAAGGAATGTTGAGTCACTTCTGTTCCTGCTTCATCCCCTTCCATACACCCACCACAAATTAACATTGAATATTTCAACAGAATCCACCACAGCTCAAAAACTGTAAATCAGTACTTATTTATACAAGTCGTTGAGCTTACTTTTTCCTGTGTTTCCTCCTTACACAAGACAGCACAAGTCACTTCACTTGTTGGAACTAAAGTCCATGTAAATCCAGGTTCAAAATCCTACGCTCATTCCATCACGGCTAAACTGGAGCCACAAGTGCATCTACAAGCCAAGACTCTGTCCCACTGACTGTGCCCGCAGTGGCAAAAATATGACAGCCTAGATACCCAGATATGAATTTTCCCTTCCATGATACCTGGTATCACCTTACATGCCACCCACAGATGAGCCCATCCCACACAAATTAAGCTACTTTCTGATGCCAGCAGCTAGAATCACAAATGAATGTTACTACAGTCATGAAAGTGAGGGGCTAGTTAACACTCATAAGTAAGACTGGTTTCACCTACATGAAAGCTTACTAATTACATTTTTTTTTAACATTTCAGACCAGCTTTCACACACACTTTCTTCTTTTCTCACTTAAAAGTTAAAAATTCTCATTTCGTGAAATAGTTGAGTGCATCATGGTAATCTTTTAGGACCTTAGCTGTCTCCCAGAGAACTGATTTTACTCTCACAATAGTGCTAGCAGGACCTTCTTCATTAAACTTTGCAAAATCACAGCTCAGAATAAAAACATTTTCCTTCCCTCTGTGCCAGCATATCTGCCATATCCAGGACAACACAAGGGTGCTATCACACAGTATGAACACATTTGGAGCACCCTCCCCTTACAAAGCGAAACCTAGGCAGCAGCAATAAATTAGGAAAAAAACACTAACAGTTATCTCCACTGATGTGACTATGCTTTGATTCAAACTTTTTTCCCACTAGACTGAGTCTCCCACTCTGCTGCCCAACCAGGCAGCCCCAAATTCAGCCATACAAACAGAAAGTCGTACGTACATCTTTATGTAAAAAGATGTATGGTTTTCTGAAGGCTTGCCAGTTTTCCTAAACCCTTGTGTTATGCCACAAGTTCTAGCTTTAATCCCTGATCCTGTTTTCTGACACCTGGGGATTCATTCCCACCATCCCACTTCACCAGGCTCCTTTCCCGTCACTCCTGCTTTCTCTGCCTCAGCCCAGACTATGGGCCTTGATGCTTAACCTAGCATGCCGACACTTCCCATGGTCTGTATCACAGCCTGGCATGCACACCCCCTCGTTGCCCTCAAAATTAATGCATTTGTACTTCTTAGGTCCCTGACCTTGGGTTTTCCTGACCCTGACCCTGACCTGCCTCTATCCCAGCAGCAGCCTGACCCAGCCACTAAGCCAAACAGTGGTTACAGAGTACCTGTGGGGATATTTAAGCCCCAAACAGGGGAAGAGGGGGAGCTGGTTGATGTGGTTTTTTTCATGAAGACAAGCAGCACTGCCAGTGAAAGCTCTGTCGATGTTCAGTTCTTCGCAAATGGAAGTGGCAAAGGTCTTTGGAGTTCCCTCCCTCAGGTCATGGTGCTCCACGCGGACCACTAGCAACGAACTAGACACTATCAATCAGTAGATTTAAGAGATTTACTGACAGTAGAAGTCCAACGAGGTTAAAAACCCTTCCGATTCTGTTTTAGGCATTACAATGGATGGACTGCCGTGGAAACGTATTATTCTGATCTAACACTCTTGCCTCCTCCCCCAGCTTGTTTGTCCAACTCCGGTCCAGTTTCTTCGATTGGCCTGTCCCAGCCATCGTGTAGGAACCTCACCCCAGTCCTAAGTTTTATCCCAGCCCAACAGGTCTCTCCCATCATCCAAAGGCTCTTTACAAACCAGTCAGCACGTTTGTATTCGAGTTTGTCAGAAGCACTTGGTTTCATCACATCTTTTCTCCCCTCACCTCAGCAGCACTCAGGCTCCTTGCCAACATATTCGCAGTGTCATTGTCCAGCTTTGCCTTCAACAACTCATTTACTTCCATATCTTATTTTAATTCCCATACCCTTCCTCCCCATAAAGCCAATTTTGATTTCTTCTAGCATGTGCTTCCCCTTTAGTTTCCAAGCCCTCACATCCCTGGATGACCAGCCCATCTCCTTTCTCTAGTGTTTTCAACAGCCTTCACTTAAAGCTCTCCCATCTTCCTTAGCTTCCTTGTTTACTCTCCCGTGATTATCTCCATTTCCTCACCATCTAAGCCAAGTAGCTTCCACCTTCACATTGCTTAAATTCAACCAGTAAAGTCACACAGCCATGTAAATACAAACCCAACCCTACAGACCTCAGTTTCAGTGCCCGACTTTCGGACAGCTTCTAAGGGCCAGGGGTACAATTAAAGATTGTCCAGCTGTGGGCTGTGATGGAGTCCCAGGGGAGGCAGAATTTCAGCAGCATAGCACTAGCAAGTTTCTGAGCATGCATAAACGAGAAATTTTTTTTTTACCTTTAACTCACATAACTCTGGCTGACTTCTGAAGGGCCAGTAAAGATGTACACTCAAGATTAAATCTACTCCTGCCAAGCAAAAAGCAATTACAGCACAAGGATGTTAAAAAAAAAATAAAGCAGGCAAGCAAGAACAGTGTTTTTCTAATATTTTCCCTTCTGCAAACAAAGCAATTGCTTCATCTGTATGCCTGACGCCAAAAACTGCCAACGACTTTGACTGAAATAGGAAGACAGAGAAGTCTGCAGCAGCTGTTCAGCAAGCCCAAGTTTCACACAAATGACCAAAGTCTGGTAAAGCACTGGACCACTAAATTGTACCTGCAAATCTCAGCAGATTACATTACCAGTTTATTCTATAATTACTTTAAAAAAATAATAAATCTTCGTCCAAAGCATTTGCTGATCCTCTCCTTCATTTCTCACAGTCATTCGTCCTTCATTGCCAATTTAAACCTCAGTAAGATTTTAACCTTCATCTTGCCACCACTCCCCCAAGCTCCCAAGGCGACTCAAAGAAGAACTTTTAAGAACACTTGTACAACTGGCTTTAGACTGACTCCTTTAACTTAAGATAAAGTTCACATTAATTTGCTATTACCAAACAAAGTAATTTACTACATAATTTCCAGTCCCTTTTGAAATAAAGATTCTCATCATAAAGAAAGTTCATCTTTTCAGTAATAAACAGACAGTTCGGACAGCTGATAAATTTTAATTCTATCTGCCATACCTGCACGAGAAGACCATAGGCTCAGGCAGCTTCAAACTAACCAGTTCTACACCGATGAAGCTTTCCTGCATGAAAGAAAATAAAAAGATGGCCTCCACACTTAGCCTCAGCAACTAGGAAAACAAAGTCACAAGAGCAAAAATTAGGTCATCTAATGCCTCTCGTCTTCTCAGGCTATTAAGAAAGATATTTCCTAGTGCTGTATCCACTCCAACTGTGACTCAGCTTCCTGATATGAGACCTGCACTCCCTCTCTCAAAGTACTAGTCTAATATTTTACTACTCCGGAAAACACACAATGCACTAATTGGATACTAATATTTCTAAAGAGCCGAATAATGGCTTTCTCTTCTCCATTTCTAATTTTTAGTTTTATATGGGGATGGCTAAAACACATCCCATTCTGATCAGCACAAACACTTATAAACAGTTGTAAGATAACTGTACCACAGAGAAGCTGGTCCAGAATCAATTCAAGGTTCACGGATGTGCAATTCTGAACACCAGAGTTAAGAAAGAGAAGCCACAGGCTGTGGCCACGCTTCCTACAGCTGCAGTAACCTCCAAACACATTATGCCTGAATGAAAACCAAAACATACATTCACATATTGTCAGCCAAAGGTAAATAAAGACCTTTGTTTGAATGGCCTAGGCTTAACTCAAGAGATCTTTATTCAAATTTGATTAAAAATTTATTTTTCAAAAATATGCTACTGGCACCATTCACACCTATGGTCTGGAAAACAATCAGGTTTTTTTTCCACTAAATTTTAAACTACAAGCTAGAAAAAGGAGTAGGAAAGAAGTAGGAAAAGCAAGCTATCCCGAAAGCACAAAATGTGTTTAAAAGAAGCTGGCTTTCTTTTCTCTTTTAAAGACCGTAATAATATTGCTAACTGAATAGCACCACACAGAAAAACAAAGTTTGTGAACCAGGTGCTCCGATTTTTCTAAGAAATATGAAGGAAAACGATCCGAGGCCAAACTCACTTAAACTGGCAGAACACAGAAGTCAGATGGTTGCATTGACTCTATCACCATTCACAAAGCAGGGAAGGCAAGTCAATAAACTGACCCTTGAAGATCTGTCTAGTTCAGTAATTGTCATCGGTATCCAGTTGGCATTAAAAAAAGCAGTCATGATCATGACCTTTGCATTTCTACAAACATTAGCCATTGTCATGAGGAAGACCTCCTTGGCCTCATAATTCACATGCTGTTAACAACCAGCAAGAACACAGCATGTGTGTGAGTTACTAAATAATGTAAGAAAAATTGGATGTCACACTCATACCCCACTGTTCCTGTGCACAGCCATAAGCATTGAAGCTAAGCTGTATAACACTTAAAACTTTAGAAAGATCAAAATAAAACTTTATTTTTAATATTCATGGGACTTTCTTTCGACTGTATTATTACTACTTTTGGGCAAGACAAAGGACGGTTTCATTTATTTGCGTTTATTTCATACTACATCTTTTTGCCTGGTTTCCAAGGGAAATGTGGCTCATGTTACCATGTTTTCTGTCAAGCACCTCTTAGACCCATAATTTCATACAAATGGAACAGAGGCAGAGAGGTCTGAAAGGTATTTCATCCCCCTCAGTATTCATGAGGAAACCTAGACAGTCAGGCAGGACGGTTGCCTGTGTCTAGGCTGATCCTAACTACATCCTAAATACAGAAAACATTTTATATCAGAGTTTATCAAACAAGAAACCCAAATCTTTAGGAAACCAGGCTTCTTTCTGATACTCCCAGAATTGTTTGCAATGCTTAGGTTTATTACCTGTAAAACCAACATGGTGTGGAAAAGAAAATTGTATGCCGCTCTCATCTGGCTCACCGCCTGCAGAAAACACACTGCAAGCAGAGAAGAGACCTGGAACATTTTCTGCAGCCCACCTCGCCTCAGCCAGTGACCCACACGGTCAAGGAAAAATGATAGGTGGTTGGAACAATCTAAAACCAGACATGGCATATCAGACCACAAGCCTCCTTCCCTAAGTCACACAGTAGCCAACAGCAGATACTCAGAGAAGAACACAAACCCCGTCACATTCTTGTAGAAGTAATTATCCAAAATATTCTCCCAGCCTCCACTGATCCACAGCTCAAGGCTCATTTAACAGCAACCATAAATTTATCCAGCTGCTTTAGAAACCACCTAAGCTTTCAGTGTGCCTGGTCCTGAGAAAGGAGTGCCACAACCGACCTCACACTCGCAGTTATCACCTTTTGTTTGCATTCAGCATGGCCTCTGCTAATTTCATTTAATGCTCCTCGGTCCCTTTTCCACAGAAGACGTGAGCAGCTATAACCTTCTGCTCCATGGTATTTTATGGACCTCAGCTGTCTTACTCCCAGGCTGAAGTCTTGTCAGTTGCTCCTTATTTAACAGTAGTTGTTCTACACCTTTGGTCAACCTTATTGCTTCCTCTGAGTTTTTTCCAATTTTAATATCTATTACTGCAGGAAAGAAAGGAAGGAGACAAACTGCACATGACCTTCAAGATGTAGATACACTAAAGGTCCATACACATAGCAGAATCATGGTTTTTTGTTTTGGTTTCCTTTTATTCCCCCTAATGGCTCTTGAACATTTGCTTTTTTTGGTCTTTTTACCCCACCGTTACGGACCATTAAGCTAGCATGTTAATAGCACTCCCCATTATGACCTTAAGACATTGTTTCTGAGCAATAGCCCATGTTCAGAGCATCTGTACAAAACTGGCACACATGCACGTGCCTTCCAAGATATATACTGAGGAATTTCTGAAAGAGAATATTGTATATTCCCTGTACTGCTATCCCAGTCCCTCATCAGGATGGAAAAGAAGTAGGACAATCAGAATTCAGCTCTATCCTTCCTCTACTGTTATTATGGTATGTGAGTAATTCTATTCCAGTGCTTTGTAATGATAAGGAAGATACTGCATATGAGAGAGTGATAATAAATCATAGATCAACTAAAGCTGACTAGAAATTCTGTATATGGTAGTCAAACAGCCCCAGAATGCTGAGAAACCTTCTTGTGAACCCAGCCTAAGATTTATTACAAGCCAATGTTATACTACAATGTTTTATGTATACACATACACACACACACACACAGAGTACATAATGTCTTCATTCCATACTAGTAAATGTATACTAGGTAGTAGGTTTCATCAGAGAAATTTCAGTACAAAATAGAGTTAGGTCATCAAAATATAAACACAGATTTAGATAGAGATTATCTGCGTAAAGAATTAAGTAACTGAGTGCTAACCCTTTTTCAGGAAGAACAAATTACAAGCAATTACAAAGATGATGTGAATATAATTTATCTGCCTGCAAAGCCCGTGAGATCCTCAGCAGCAAGAAACTGAGGTAAAAAACAAGATCTGGTCTAATGAGTTGTGAGCAATCTGAAAGTAAACAACACTTTTTGTATGCAGATAATCACATTGGCACATGTTGCTCCATACTGACCAGTCATAAAAGATCACAGAAGCAGCAGAGCACACACCGTGTGAAAACCAGAAGATAAGGTGGATTTTTCCTCTCTCTCCTCCTGAAGGCGGGCAAAGATCAGTGAAATTAAACACTGCCCAAGGCAATTGTTAAAAGCAGTTTGGCCATTAAAGTCATGTCATCTGGTGACCCAACTGACCTACATTAAACCCAGGCTAAAGGGCAATGTCATCTTTCCTTCCCTCCAGATAGCATGACTTTGCATCTTCAGCACAGATGGAAGACAACCCCTTTGGCCTTCTGGTTTCCACTGTATCCCTCACTACAAACCAAAGTGAGCTGCTGCAACCAATCCTTCATACTTGTTTGGTCTTTGTTCAACACTGCTCCAGTACTCTTGAAAAACAGCCAATTTTCACCCTCAACCAATACTATCTAACCAGATATAGTACTCCATGTACTTTATGACAAGAAGGAACCATAGCCTAACAGAAACATTACAAAACTTGCCTACTTAATTAGCATTTGATACACATTGTCTGGATAGTTTCAATAAATGAGACGTTATAACCACTTTTCTATTAAAGCACTAAATGTGAAAGAGGAGGAATAATCCTTTGATCTGCTGCACGTCCTACAGTTTCTCCACCCAGATTTGAGAGCTGCCATGTCAATAACAGACATCCTTTAAGAATTTCTCTAAAACTCTAATACTTCACAAAGATCATTCAGAATCCACAGAAATGCTCTTCCATAGGCTGGGTCATTCCAACTCTCTACTCCACTTCAACATTACTGTGCTGAAAATCCAAGGCTACTGCTTGCAAAACTGCAACAGAAGCTACATCCTCCAAGCATAATTTACCTTGCAGCTCTCATATACATTTTATAGATAAATCAAGAGCATAAGTGGCTCAAATAGGAGCACATACACTAATTGTTCCATTGAAGACAAATACAACGGAACATGATTTTGCTCTTGTTGAACCCATATGGAAAATTACCCTCTATATGGAATTAGGTCAAACAGATTTAACTGCTTATTCTTGGAATTACAGGATAATTCAGGTAGAGAGGAGAGCTGGACGGTCTCTATTCCAAACTCCTACTAGTGGCAGGGTCAGCCATGAGAGCGAATCTGGCTGCTCAAGGCTTTTGTCCAGTCAAGCCTTGAAAACCTCCAAGAGGCAGACTGCACAGCCACCCTGGGCAACCCACACCTCTACTTGATTGTCCTCCAGGTAAAAAGGAAAGCTGCACACCATCTCATTGCAGGGGCTGTGTGTGGAAATTCCAGAAGTCAGTTTATAGGAAGGAAAAAGGAAAGGAAACAAAAGAACAGGTTTATACCATTTATTATCAATCCTTCATTTATGTACTATTATTAAGGAGAAAACACCATCTTATTCAATCCCTGTCTCCAAGAGCAAATGGTCTTCAGCACAGGCTGCTTTAAAAAGACATCAAGCGGATAAAATCTTGCATCCTCAAAAGTGTTTTCGAATAATTTCTGCATTTCGATCTCCCAGAGAATACGACTTCATCAAAACCAAAGAATATTCTTATTCTCATTCCGTCTTTGTTCAATGTGCCCTGCAAGACACAACACTTCTTTACATTGCAAGAACTTTCTTGTTTGTCAACAAATAACCCTTTGAAGAGATGCAAGTGTGTCAGGGATGCAGGCTGATCCTGCAATGTCTCTGCCTCTTCATTAACCATCTTCGTCAATGAGAATAAATTGCTAGACTGCCTAGTGGCTCAGGCAAGCAGCTTTTTCTCATGTGAGTAGTTCTTTTGAACAATCACAAACAGGAACTTACTAGAATTTACATCTTCAGTTTCAGATTATGCAAATTTAAGAATTACGTATCTTTCATGGTGTGCTGCTTCTCTAGAAATTATACAACTACTAAAGCATTAGGTTGTTTTTACTCACAAAGAATTTAAGTAATTCCCTTGTTAGGAGCATGCTAAACATTCCAGCAATTAAATTATATGGTTGGTTTTACCCATCCTTTCAGCCTTCAAAATCTTTAAGAACTGCAGAAATGTACGCAGTGTGTAAGAATGCAAACAGCTAAGACAAATCAAAGTTTAACTTCAATTTGTTTTTAACAGCCAAACTATGTGGGGGATAAAAGAAAAAGGTCATAAACAATTCAAGAGCACTGGTATTTGAACTACAACTGTTTTCTATGGTGCTCAACCACACCAGGATATTACTGGGTAAATACCCTGTGCCCCACTGAAGGTTAGTATCTTACTGCTGAAAGATCTGGAAAGGTATGTAATAACTAATCCTTCTGACTGCTAATTAAAAGTAAGGGCATTCAAACATCTTCCATTTAAGAAATAATCCATACTAACGTTTAACAGCAACAAAAAATTAAAAGTTGTAAAATTCTGTTTTCAAATTGACTGTCAAGGTTACGCACTACTTGTGTAGTTCTAGGTAGATAAATACAGAAACATAAACACACATGAAGCAAGTAGATATCCTACAATCTAATCATTGGGGATGAAGGGAAGAACATGTTCTTAATGCCTGGTGAAAGTTTAACTTTCTTATGATTGCATTTACATATTTCAGTTTGTCCTTAACACTTATTTTTAAGAGAGAGGTTTCCATTAGATAGACTCCTTTCTTAAAGAGAATCATGAAAGAGAAGTTTTCAGAAGGAATTTAAAACAGAATCTAGATTGACAGAAAAGCAGTATTCCATGTGGGCTGGTCAAGTAATTCACTTATGGAAAGAAGAACAGAACAAGCTCTTCAGCTAGCATGCTTAGACTCTGTGTTAGATATGCTGGTATACGGTTTATTGCAACTTTCGTAAATATAAATGGACATGGTGTCTTTTAAGTGCCATGTCTGGAATACTTGGGGGCACTACCCAGCCCATTAATCTAAAATGGAATGAAATCAAAAGCTGGAGCTTAGCAAAGCAAAATCTCAAACAGAAATAAGTAGCTTTTTGTTTATTTGTTATTTAAACAGCCATTTTCAGCATAACTGTCCTTTCTCATTCTTTTTCCAAAGGCAACTGGCTGAAGCGCCAGTTATTGTGTGTAATTGCTTAGAAACTAGGCGTGAGAATCTTAACAGAAGGTACTGGCACCATTTTAAAACATGAGAGAGATGCAGCCTGAGTACAGAACAGGGCAGCGTGGAGAATTCTGTCATCAGGATATCTCAGTCCAAAATACTTCATGTCAAATTCAGTGTCAAGTCCTGATGAAGCATCTATTTCTGCAGCTTATCTGATACCTACTATTAAAAGCTGCTTACCATGTATGTAATATTTGCCTTTTGTAACACACAGATTCTCCTTGCATCTTGTTGAGATTAAATACCGTATTTGTTAGGATGGCAAGGTCACGCTTGCTTTAAACACCAGCCACAGATTACTAGACAAAGGAACACTCTTCTGTTTAACCACATATAACATTTGCTGTCAATTTATGCTAAGCCAAATAGGGTTTTAATTATTGTTTGGGTTTTTTTATTCGGACTGTTTATTCTATGATTCCATGATTCCACATAATGAATGAACGTTTTTTGTCCTGTGTTTGAGAAGTGTTTGCTTACAAGGCCCAAGGCAACACTGCCAACTACCCTAAGAAAATGTGTAGGTTCTGGCTCTGGACAAACAGATTTTCTCCAAAAAGCAAAGCCATGCACTTTTCATAGAAACTAGCAAAACCTTCTCAGTCAACTCTTTAATTTATGTATTTGGCAGAATCAAGTGAAATCCTTAGTCTAGACCTAGCTCCCTATCCCAAACAGAAGAGTAGGGACAGCAAGGGAAGATCCTACCTCGCCCAGAGGCTCCCTGGCTGCCGGCACAGTACGACAGCAGTAAAAGTGTGCTGGGCACCCTCAAACAGGGGCCAGCAGCAGCGTATCCATCTGCTGCAGGGAGGTCTGGTTTAACTCAGCCTCGGCCATGGGATTCTCCTCTACCTTCCACCTACCAACCTCTTAGAACAGCTCAAAACAGGGTAATACATACAAAAACAAAAATTCAGAGTGATGGAGTAAGGAATAAGGACTTTCAACTGCTCAGACTCTCTTTACATATTTTCAAGAAGTATTTTATTAATAAATCATCTTCTTTTTCCCTAATCCTTGTTATTATTTTTTCCCAGAAATTAACCAAGCATTTTTGACAGCCTAGTTTAAATTGCACACACTACTCTTACTTGCTTAAACACGGGTTCTCTATAATCACTGATTTTATGAAGATCAGTTTCTCTCTCTTAATAGACATTTTCTCTTTTTTATTCCTATTACAAACCGTCAGGTAAGCTTGTATTTCCCCATTGTGCGACTAACAATATCTGTCTCCACCGGACACATTGATCTAAGCCTGTGAGCCTGAAGTACCCCCTAAGGTACAGCAAAAACCAGCTCCTGATTCTGATTCTATTACAGTTTAGCGGTTCCACTTCTGCAGTTCTCATTTATTTACTCTGCCTGATAAGCAATTACAATGTAGCTTAATTAGAACATAAAGTTACTGTTAAACAAACAAAAAAGGTAAATTAAGCCTACTGTTAAATACAATAAACATGCCCCAGAAGAAAAAAAATGGATTTAAAAAAAATCCATTTAAAAATCCATTTAAATCTAGTTTTGCTTAAGACGTGCTCTTGTCTTTTGGATGGGGGAGCATTAGAGAGAAGAAGGAAGGTTGTTTTTTATTCACAAAGCACAAGGATCCCTTGAGGGTGCCTACAAATGCTTTTATATTATATTTGGTTATATCTGGAACACCAGAGCATACAAAAAGCACCCAGACGTGCTCCTCCCTCCCTGTGGTGGAGGCCCCCTCCAGTCTCCCCTGAGGGGCTCTCTAGACTGGAGATGGGGTGAATGTTCATCCCTCCTCCAGCAGGTAAGGAAGGTACTTCCTGCAGAATGGAAAAAATCTGCCGGGGGTTTTATTATCACCTCCTGACACATTAACTTTCAATGGTTATTACAAGTTTGTAAAACTGCAAAATGAATTTTCTATTATGATAAAAAAAAAGCAAGTTCTTGTAGACCCTTCTGCATTCAAGTCCATCCTTACAACCACAACACTTCGGTGAGTTGGGGGTTTTTTTGTTTAAACTAAGGAATTTACGGGCTCTCCTAGTAAGCTGACAACTGCAACATATTGAATACCAGTAGCACTGGATCTCAAAAGCTGCACAAGGTATACAGAAATCTTCTTCCCCTCTCTTTGTCTCTCCTCTTTTTATAAAAAAAAAAAATCAGGGAATTTAAATAAAAGAAGCTCTACAAATGTGACAATAGGTTTAAACAAATTAAGATATCACGAACACAAAAATTTAAATTTTAATAAACACTTCTAATTGTGTGGTACATAAAGTATATTATCTTTTAAGATGCATACCTTATTTCTGTTATGCACTATACACACCTTTAAGTGAGACGGAAAAAAAAATTGCTGTTCCTTCTGGAATTGCACAGAAGCATATGTATTTTCCATATTCACATTCCTACAATCAGCTTTTTGTTATTTACCAAAAAGATTTAATTCTTGTTATCAATAGCTTATAAGAAAGCTAAACATTCACAGACATTTTGATGTCAAATCATAATTTTGCCCACAGCAATGTACCAACCACACATGTAGAACTATTAAGGAAATTACCTAATCAAATTAAAGGCTTCCCTACCAACATGTCAAAATGATAATTTGTGAGAGATGCTTGCCAAGCACCTTCTGTCCTTCGTCACAGGGAATAATTCAGTTTGCATTTGGCTTCACCCTTCTGGTGCCAGCCACCCCCATCTGTCACCAGCCTTCTTCTGGTATAATCTGCTCTGTACTTAAGAGCATCCGCACACCAGCCTCCTAATCTCACCTACCTCAAGAAAGTTACCTCTTGCTGATACTGGGGCTACAGCAGGAACTACTTGAGGAGCTGCTTGCCTAGCTAAGCACAAACCACCGTCAGCAGCATCTGCAAAACTGTAATAATATAGCACTCAACAAGGTCTCTTCAGCTGATGCTTCCGAAGAAACTATATTTAGCCGCAAATAGGCAGGAAGAATGCTGTTTTATATAACCCACCCTTATAAAAAGTGTTATCTAACAGCATACTCTCAGAGTGAGAGCCTTGCCTAGGTGAAGACAGTGGGCGAGGGGGCTGTGATTTATTTCAGCAGCGCAGGAGTATCACCTGCAGTTAGTGCCACTGGATGGTTTTGTCCAATGAAGGGCTCTGGAACGTACAGCAAAGGACTCAAGTCAAGGAAACACAGAGGAAACAACACCTGTACCTTTCCCAGTCCGGAAGGACTCTTCTCAACTAGAAACATTTCATTTCTGCCAGGTAAAAAGAACTCATTATATACCGTACCTTGGCAGCACACGTTCTGCTCCAGACCACGGACAACAGTCAGCATTGAAACAGCTGCGACGTCTGAGACTGTATCTCAAACTGGATCCTAAGCCCCCTTCCCACATTCAGTCTCACAGAAACTCTAATCTTTAAGGTGATTACTCTGACACAGCTTTATTACAAAGGCACAAGAGACACAAATGAAAAACACTCTGTTCAATCACAGGAAAAAAGTTGCTTGTTCCTGGAAAATTACTTTGTAAGATTACTTATTCTGAAACCCTGAAAGGTGGAACATAGAGATTAAAAGGAGATTTTGTTTTAATGAAACATAGTTTAAACAAGGGCTTTTATGCAGAGTCAGAAATGCTACTCCTAGCCGCAGAATTAGAGATGAGCACAGGTTGCACACGTGAATACATAGTAAGCAGTTTCAACAAATTCAGTGACCAGCAATGAGGAAAAGCAGAAATGTGAATGATTTAACATGCATGAAGCCATACTTTTTAATCTGAAAGAGCTTTAACAACAGTTTTAGAGTTTCCTCTGCCTCTTCCAACTCTGTTCACACTATCTTTCTTGCAACATCAACCATGGGCAGCTCTTTGTGTTAACAAACTCTGCTGCTTTGCAGCTTTTAAAATGCAGCAGGCAAAAAGCAAAAAAAAAAGTTTAGGAGGCAAAGGGAGTGGATGGTTGTAAAAAAGAAATCACATTGAAAAACACTGGTGAAACAAGATTTAAACGTCATTATTTCTACAAAAATAGCCATTATTTAAACTATGTTATGAATATACAATCATAGCACTAGTTAGCTACATGAGTGCAATAAATGATGAGTTTTTCAAATTCAAATGCATACATAATTAAAATTATTTTAAAATTATTATTAAAGTATTAAATCATATAATTAACTGCACCTTAACTAAAACATGAGGAAATTACTCATAGGAAGAGTTCCAACCTTACATTTTGCATGCCACGATTTGAGCATGTAATCTTATTTATACAGCATCAAAATGTCCCATAGCACTTTCTATGCAACATACTAAGATCTACAGTCTTCCTTCCAAACTCATGTGGTCATTATCTGTATTTCACAGAAGAAAAACTATGACCCAACAAGTCTAAAACACTCAGTCAGTCCATAAATCAGCTTAATGTAAATTCCTCACTAGTTTTGAGTCAACATTTGCACCATAAAATAAAGCTTTCCTACCACAGATGCAGAAGCCTGCTGCAGCAAAGCAAGCAGAAACTAAATCAATTGAAGAAGTTGTCATCTTGGTCAGATTTGTAAACGTATCTCTGTCTCCTCTGCAATCCAGTTTTCCAGAGAAGATGTGAACAAGTGTATTTCTGCTTGAGCTAAGTGGACACAGAGGAGCATCAATAATACATGTTTGCCTACAGAGTTCTGCACATAGTTATGGGGTTTTTTTAGAAAAAGTATTTTCCTGTTTCTTCCTGGTTGCTTGATTCATAAAGTATGATCTTACAGATGCATGAATGCAAAATTAACACAGATTGCAAGATTCAGGTAACTGTCTGAGATGTATTATAAGTGGGGAAGCAAAACCCTGATGCAAATACAAACTTAAAGTTTCATCACAACAATTCTGTTGGTTGGAAAAGGCACCAAGTCACATGTGGTACTCTTCACATCTGTGTTCAAAGAGTCCTGTAATGAACACAGCTTAAAAAAAACCAAAACAACAAAACATTTCTCCATACCCCAAATCCCTATACTAAAACGGTGTGACATTTTGTACGTAGCTTCTGAGAAGCAGCACTGAAAATTTAAACAAGAGAGGGTAATTGATTCATTACATCTATTTCTACTATATTTCTTTTTGTATTTTTTGGTCCCCATTTCAAAAGGCATTGTTTAAATTGCCCTAATCTGCAAACAGCAACAATAAGTGTAGCAAATACTTGACAATGAAGATGTAAAGCCTCTAAAAACCTGTTACCGTAGTAACCATGGGAATGCAGGAGAATAAGAATACATGGAGTGTAAGGACATCATTTTGGATTCCACAGGGTTTGGGTTGAAATACAGTCAGCTTTCATTAGCTTTTTGTTTTTCCCAGTAGGTCCTTGGACTTTGAAACAAAACCTGAATGACAGCTATGAGCAATTCCAGCCTCACTCCTGATTAGCCACACCAAACAAAACAGCTCTCTTCACTGAGTCCCCCCCTGCAACCAACAAGCCTCGAAACAAACATTATTTATGTGCTGACCCCTCTGTACATCACTAATAAACCACATTCCAAAAAGAAGAGTAAGACCAAGGGACTTAATAGATAATTCACTTTAAACAAACGCACTGCAAGAAAACTAAAAAGTCAGCATCCCCACCCAGGACATTTCTGCAACCCCACAGTTAATTTACAGGCTTTATGGGGTATGCTAATCCAACACCAAGAAGAATTTAGTTGCTTATTTAAATAACACTGTATTCCCATTTTACTCATGGAGGGGGGGAAAAGAAAAAAAAGAAGATAAAGAATTGAGATCCGTACCCCCACCCCCACGGAGGTCTGTTGGGAAGCTTGTGGTCAAGACAGAACAGAACAAAGATCTCCCAACTGCTGGCTTTAGCCGGCTTAATTCCAGGTCCATCCCCTTTCTCTGCTGCTATCTAGTCACTTGGGAAAACACTCTTGAAAAAAAGCTTCAGGCAAAACCATTGGAAAAACGAGCAGAAACTCAACTATCTGGATTATGTTACACCCAGCCCCTAGAACACCTAAATGCTCCTTGAACTTTACACACACAGCTTTATGTCCACAGCATCCTCCCCCTGAGTACCAACCTGGCCTGTTCAGAAAGCCAGAGAAAGTCTGCTGCTCTCCTCACCTGTGAATTTCACAGTCAACTACAAATTACAAATACACAGCAATAGAGCCAATCAAAATATCTACTCATAAATCCAAACTAAGTTTTCTCTACTTGATCAGCTTTCTAAATACACAGCGGCGTTAGAGAGTGAGAAAAAAGAGAGGGGAAAGGAAGAAAGATATTTTTGCTTAGTGAGAGGAAAAAAATCCTGGGAATAATGGCCTACTTGGTCATCATATGATGACAAAACTCTTTGCATTAAAAAGTCTGGAAGGTAACAGTAGTTCATAGACACTGGTCTTACCTTGCCTTACATGCACTAACTTCTCTTCCAACTGATAAGATATTTCTTTTCCATTCACAGAAACTGCCATTTCAGGACAGCCTTGACAAGAGCTACTGCCTCCATTTATTTGTGGCCTTTAGCAGTCATTTACACACATATATAATGCAGTACCACGCAGTGGAAACACCCATTTTACACACAATAGTCCAGATTCCTCTTTATTCCACTCTGTATTAATGTCTGAGTCACATTAAACATCATCAATAAACACCAAAATCATACCCTCAAAGCACTGCTCACAGGGCAAACCAGCACTGTATTTCCAGGCAACTGCCAAATTAAATAAAAGATAATACCTAGATTAAATCAAATTAGACATTCTGTACGAAAGAACACTTCTCACATGATCCATTCACATGTTTTTGTAGATATAGATAGAAAGGAGTTGCTATTTCCCACTCTTGAGGGCAATCAGGTATCTAGAAACAGGCTCCTCTCTACAATGGTTAAAGACATCCACAAACAGAAATGAGCCAGTAGGTGAGAAAAGAGCACTTTTTATCCAGTCATATGCAGGAGGAAGGCAGCCTCAGGTTTTGAGGTTTAGGTTTTAGTTTAGGTCTAGGTTTTCAAGTCTGTCAGTCCCTTCTTTTTTTGATCACTCAAGCTCTCTGAGGCAATGAGAAAAAATAAGCACAATGGCAAAATATTTTTTTAGGAGAAAAGGATGTCAGAGGAAACTACAAGTTTTAAGAAATCAAAAAAAGCTTCCAGGAAGATTTATTTAAACTAATTTCTTTAGCATACAAACCATCCTCAGAATCATATTATTAAAACCAGGTATGAGTTTGCATAAATCACCAGAAATTCTATTTCTTTACAAGCTTCAGTCTAATCTAATCACATGTTGCTTCCTATCTTTAGACTGGTTTCACTCAAGAGTTTTTGCATGGTCTGGCACAGCCTTGACTCCCACTCTGAGCGGAGTGGGCATGCTTGCCACTGCTTGGCCAGCTCTTGAAAAGGTTCCTCCAGCAAGGAAAAAGGCAGATGCTGCCCCAGCAGTATGTAGACTCAGAGTGACTTTACTGTGAAGAAGCAGAAGTGCAACCAAAGTTAAATACGTTGACTTTATCTAACCCCTATGAAGCTTCTCCATGGATCTCCATCACTTTAAAAGGTGAGAAACCACCTAAAGGAGCAGTTACAAACAGCACCTGAAATTTCATTCTCTTAATAGAGACTGCTGCCAACTACTAAGCAGTCCCACCACCCACAGCTACCACCCAAGCAGCATGTTAGATGACCAGAAGACTATAGGGCAAAACTTCTCATAATGACTGTTCTCCTGCAATGCACTTTTGGACAGCTAAAAAAAAACTCAGATAAAGCTGCCAGAAGTAGTCTAAATGGAGCAGCTCAGTTAGCAGCCAAGCCAACACAAAGCAGAGAGGTTAAGCTCAGTCCAGTATGCCCAAATCCTCGTGCTCTCCCCCCAAAAAAAAGCATTTATTTGGGGAATAGCTTCTAAAATAGACGAGGACTGTGATGGATGACTATGAAGTGGTTGGCCACATATCTCCATTGAGAACGTGGTTTTTTCTGTAAAGAAAAGAGTTAGGCTTCAACTTAAGGTTTCAGAAAGCCACTTGTTGGAAACAAAAGGCTCCCGAAAGACTTTTGGTTTGTTGCTTCCTCTCTGGAAAGCCTGTCAGCGGGTACCGATGGCCACACTGATGGCCAGACGTTCCTAGAAGGGAAGCTTAGCACTTTCACCTTTAATGCATATGGGTTTGGAGTTGGGGATGTGGACTGGGGAGGAAAGGACAGCATCATTCTTCCTACAGAAGAAAGTAATTGACCATACTCTCTCCTGCGAACCACAAACAGGCCTTTTTATCACAGGAGAGGAAGATTTCTTAAACTTGTATTAAGGACCACACCACTATCAGCTCTGTAAACTGGGGCTGAGTCAGGGCTGCAATAGGAGCATTTTAACAACAATATGCGTGAGGAGCGCACATGAACTCACCCAGTATGGAAAAGCAGCTGATCACGACCCTACCTCTGCACTCCCCCTCCCAAAAGAAAAGCCCTGCAGAACACCCTGGCACTGAATAACATTGCTTAGACTATGGATGACTGCATTCAGGAGAAGGCAAAAATATACATAAATAATTCCATCCTTGCAACAGCAACATGAGAAGGTGAACGCGAGCAGAAGCTAGTCCTCTACCTACTTCTCTTTCTAGAACTACTGCCCTCCTGCATGTAAGGTAAACCACAGGTGCTGTGCCTTCTGACTGGCAGATCTGTAGCTGCTTTTATCTGAGAACAAAGGACACATCAGATCGGTTTTAATGGGAGAAGTGCAGTACAACCTGACCTGAGAAAGCATGAAGATAAGTGCAGGCCTGTATTCTAACTGCTCTGTCATCTGCACAGCCTGTGGACTCAACCGCTCACCCCAGATGCTGGGAGAACTGGACTTGGGAGGTACTCAGAGAATGATTTTTCTGACAATTAAGCAAGAACAATAGCAAATATTCCATTTGCAATGAAGAATCTAGGGTTTTGTTTTCTCAGAAACAGTGGGGATTTCTTTAACAGTGACTTCAATTAACTTCTGTCCCATTCCCCCCACGAAAAAGCTTAACCTGCCCAAAGCCAGGGCTGCTTTTTCCCAATGATTTCAGACTAAAAAAAAAGGACATTACTACATCATCTTTAAATAATGTTTCAGGTCCATTTATTATCCTTGCCTACTGTACTGATCGGCACTGCCCAAGTGGGGAAAAAAAAACCCAAACAAAACCACAACACAGATAAATAAACCCCAGCAAACCCACAGTTAGTGACCTGGGAAGAAACAAAATCCCTTAAACACTAAGAATATACATATTTAAATTAATAGGTCTGTTTCATGGTTGCCACAAGCCAACTTGCTGATTCAGGGCAATGTCACCAACAGTATTCTTATCTGTAAAGGGTAACAATCAATTGTTTGACAGAAACAAAGGAGAGCTCAACAGGAAATCAACCAGCTCGGGACAGATGGTCACTGAATCAAGTTTCACCCCTCCCCTCTCCAAAAATAGGCTTAAGAGGCATTTTCTGTTACCAAGCAACAGCCGAAAGGAAGGCATAAATCTTTTCCTACGTGTTATTCCCCTCCTCCCTGACATACACACATTTCAATCTACTAGGGCGGTATGTTTGTGGGTTTGTTTATTTTTTAAATAACAGGTACAAGGGTTTATTACGTGCGACAATGCATTTCTGTGTGTCCACTACCCACTTTTCCTTTTTTTTTAGGTAAGAAGGTGGCTCAGGCTATGACAGCCACCATGAAGGTGGGTTACAAGTAGAGGTTCAATGCTTAGTTAGTAACCCCTTCCTGCTTGGCCAAGGTTCACTGGAGACCTGAGAAATTACCACGCCAAGGAGGACTATTCCTGATGATTGTTTTGGGGGCTGGAACTAGATGATCTTTGAAGTCCCTTCCAAGCCCAACTATTCTATGATTCTACATAAAATGAATGTGATCACACCCTGACAAGAGAGGTGACCCTTTAAAAAACTCATTATAAAACAGCGTATCTGCTTTAACATGTAAAAATCCATAAAATTGAATCCCCCGAAAGCACCACAGTGTCTTCGATGCAATGTACAGACCAGCACACTTAGAAATCAGAGCTTTAATTCAGAATATTCAGAGCTTTAATTGTCCACTACATCAACCACGCTAAGTGAGAACCAGCTATTCAGGGTATGGGATGAGCAGGAAAAGATAATCGGCATTTACTTTTCTGCTGAGGAAAGAAGGAGAAGGGGGTGGAGAAGAGAAAGAGACCTGATGTGGAGAGGAAGGCGGAGGGGGAGGGGAGCAGGGAACCAGGGGGTAAAGGACAGTGGCTCTGAAATTCAGATTAGCACCCATGGTACAAACCAGTTTGTTTGACCCCCACCTCCATCATACTGACTGGTAACAGGCCAGCAGGCCACAAAAAGAGATGTAGTTAAATTTAGTCATATAGAGAATAACCTGCAATAAAATTAATTTTTTTTTTTTACAAAAAAAGGTTTATAATCATGACCCTCACAAAAATTAAATGATGAAGAGGAAGTCCCACTTCGGCAACAAACTGGGTAATCATCCTTTAAAAGCACAGAGCCTGGATTACCACTGACACATACTTAGACTGTGAAAACATATGGCCAAATGAAAAAAAAAAAAAAAGAAAAAAAAAAGGGGTATGGGAGGAGGGAAAAAGTTGTGACAGCATGTGGCCAGAGCCAGGGCTTTATTTACTCCCTCCTCAACTACTGCAGCTGAACACCTGTGAGACACAGCCCAGCCTGTTTTCACGGGGTATTTCATGCAGCCCTTCATCACCAACACAGATACCGGTGAGAACCTCTACCGGGTAAACAAATCCCTGGCTGTGGGCTGCTTCGCAGACGAGGGACCTTGGACTTTCGAATCCATCTCACTGCAAAGCCGGCTCGGTGGAGACACTGCCCTGGCTCTCCGCACATGGCAACCAGATCTCACAGGGAAACTGGAAACCGAGATATTTAAATTCAATTAATTAAAGTTGATTGAAATTAAACAGAAGGTTTGAACACAAGAGTCAAATTAATAACTGTTTCTACGTATGCCAAGAACACAATTTGGTCTACTATGTCTAAAGCTTCCTGACAGAAGCATGATGCTCCGCAGGCCAAGGTCCTGACAGAAGACTTGAGCTAAGTCTCCAGGCTCACAGGAGACTATAAAGGCTAATCGTTACTGTAATACAGTGTCTAAAAAACTCCCAGGACTACTATCGTTATTGTTTTAGAGATAGGGAAAGTGAGGTGAGGAGAAGCTATGCGTCTTCTCTCGGTGGCAGGATTTGGAAGTAAAACGAGTCTTCCACAGAGCCAAGTCCACATTGTAATATCACCCCAAGCATTCAAAGGAAAGCAAGTTGTAATTTATGCAAATTCATGGCCAACTTCAACATTTTTACAGCTGTTTTTCCTTGCCTCCTACACAGCTTAGCGTGATCCCTGTAGCTGAGATCCACCTCTTTACTAAGGCTCCCTGATTGGGCAGGCAATGATAGCTATCCCAGAGTAATTAATGAATAATTATTTCTCTTAACACATTCAGAATTTGGCAAAATATGACATAAAACCCCTACAATTTTTCTGTAATGCATGTTATTAATTTGGCTATAGCATATTAAATTAAATATTAAGTGCGGTGCTTTTGTTTCCTTGGAACATCAGTGTAAATGTTGTGAAACATACACTGGCAACAGATGCCCCGTATTCTTCACATACTAGTGCATAATCCATCATATGTGAAAAAAACCTATATTGTTGTTTTGCATAAGCATTTTTCATACATGTAGAAGAGGGGTTTTGTCTTACATTCACAAATATTTGTACTTCACATCACTCTGCCATGACAAGACAGCAATAACCACATAAGAGGGGAAAGAAAGATTATTTCCTTTTCCCCTCTTAAGTATGCTATTGTGGTTTTCCTCAGTGACCGAAGAAACTTCTGTATTCCTTGACCAAGGTGGAATCCCTAGTGACACTGCCTGGTTTTTTTTGGTCGAAATGTAAAAGGACGCAAGTTTACCTCAAATCTCCCTCAGTAATTCCATAATTCTGTGAAGTGAGGTCTGAGGTGCCTGCTTTCCACTATCTTATTGTTAAAAAAATTAAAACAGATTTTCTTTGGATTCTCTAGCTCTCAAACTGGTAGTTTAGAACTCTAGGTCTTCCAACTCAAACTATTAAGTTTAACTTGACTTTCTATCTCAAACTAAGCCATTGTCCAGTAATAAAGTTTCTATCTGGAAATGATCCAAACCAATCCCCCATCTTTTTTTGCTATGAAACAAAATAGCAATCGGCTATGTTTGGAACACAACAACAGCCCTCAGTTACCTCTGACCTGCTCCAATCAGATGTAATAAGCTTAAGCTAAAACTACAAAATCATGTTTTCTCAATAGCAAGTAATTCAGTAGTACCAGAAGTGGAACCCAAAGATCAACTGAACACAAAAACCTACTTAAAATCTTAATAGTGCTTCCCTCCAATAAAGGATGGGAAGAGGAATATAATGTTAAGTAACAGTGACCATCAGTTAAAACCTCTGTTAAGTAGGTCTAGCAGTAGAAACAGAAAAGGAATTACAAAACACCAGGGATAGGTAAGCCAGTAATGACTGAGACTGATCACTGCCTCATTTCCAAACCAACGAGAATCATAACCAGAATATTATCCTTCATACAGCTATATGGTGACACTGCTTTTAACTGTTTACTCACCAGTTTGACATTAGCCCATTTCAAAAAGAGGTTGCTACTCTTAAACTACCTTATCCTTATGTATTCACAGTTCGGGGATATTTTTCCTGGCACACACAATGACAGTAAGACACAAGAAGATTGATGAGCATATTCTCTGATGTCTGCAAGCTGGCTGCAAGAAACAGTTTATGTGATTTATTCCAGACAAGAAAGGCACTGTGACAACTCACAGAACAGACCTAATTTTCAACAAGCATTTTTTAATGAGAAGTGTATCAGTCCCTCTCAGCATGAACTGCACTTGGGAACAGGGAGGACAGAATTGTTTTAATGCATTCATCCTGAGGCCAGCCTCCTTCCAGGCACTGGCCTTGAATACACTCATTTTCTGTCCTTGGGGCAAAGGATTAGTTATGAATAACAAAACAGTTCTGGTCTCTGGACCTTGTTAACTTGCCAGTCACCTTCTTCCTAAAACATAGCACATCTGGTCTCAAGTTGCCAATTTCTAGTTCTTCTTTCCCTCTTGCTGTGTTTTTTTTTATGTAATAAAACTCATCTTCCCATGGTTTATTCAGATAATCATTTGGACCAGGAAAAAGGATGTTGCTGTCTGGCCTCCACCCCTCCTTTTGTAACTGGAATTAAAAAGCACAACCCTTTTATTTCTACACTTGGCTTTTTTCCCCCTACATACGGAGAATGTTCAGTTAGAATATAGCAGCTAGGGAGACTCTGTAACCCACGTACTGAATCATCACGTAACCATCAATATACCCATCAAAATAAAACAGGCAGACACACATGCAACTCAGTTATCAGAAAGACACACAAGGACACGTAACTGAGAACAGGAGTTCCCAAATCTCACCAATTAACAAGTTGGTAAGTAGAAGTGATCGATTGAAATAGCACAATATCTCCTTTTTATGCATGTTTTTTTTTAGTCCTGAAAAGGTTTAAAATTAACAGTACTGGGCTTATTTTAAGTTTCCTTAGAGGCAAATGTTTGATTATGACCATTAATCTGGAATGACTGATTTTAGACAACACATCGAAGTCAGGTATCATTATTACCCTTTAATGATCAGACCTCCATCCTGCACATGGCAAACAACCTCTTATGGAGTCACTTATGCTTTGCAGCCTTCCTATTAACATACACCCAGTGATGCCTCAATCACCAGAGCATTTCTGTGTTGCCAGCTGGTAACAGGACAAGACCTGCAGGCAGCTGCCAGTAACAGAACTCGCTGTGCCTCTCCGTTGATCTCTGTGACTGGATGCGCCATCGGCACATAATTCTGATGAGGTACAGAAAGCACATCTAGCACACAGCAGAAAAACAGCCAGAAAGAAGTCAGAGTAAAGCAGGTTACCAGAACAGTTCCTGCTGCCAGTAGCCTATTCTTTTCCTTTGCAAAACCCTCAGGCTAGATGAATTGTTCAAGGAAGCTGTATCGACAGGTAATACTGCCTACTTTTACGGGGTTCGTAGTACCCTATTTTACAGCACACAATAGAATCACAGAATAATTTGAGTTGGAAGAGACCTCTGAAGGTCAACCAGTTCAACCTCACACTCAAGGCAGGGCCACATTGGAAATCCCATGAAAGTAAAATGCTTCTTTGGTTCATGGTTGACCCTCATCAATAGTTTTGACTTATTAACTTGTCAAGTTTAAATGCGAGGTTCTCTGTTGTTTTCTACCTGGAGGGCAATGAAACAAGAACTGGAGGTCTGTTTCTTAAAAAGTCTGAGGCACAAAATATGTATTTTCTCAACAAAATGAAATGCAAATACTTTATCTGTTTCCCCAATCCGTTTCCAGTTTTTGCAATTTGGACAAACTACTAATGAACTCAAAACAAAGATCCAGTCATGTGTCAAGGTTATACATTGAGGTTCATGGTGTACTTGTTTATACAGTGAATCAGAGTAAAGAACACAAGCTTAGAGGTATCAGTACCATCAGACATTGGAAGTATCAAAACTATGCAGCATCTGTTGCATTCCTCTCTCTTTTTCAGCCTCAAGACCCAGAACTGCATGTTACTGAATTCAAAGTTGAGACCATTTCCACAGGGCAACTCAATTAAAAAAGCATCTGGAGGGATACTGTCTTTTACTAAAACTAAGTCTGAAATCCAATTCTTATTTATTACACTGCTGGCACAGCATCCTTTAAACACGGTGATCAAAAGCAAACCTTTTTTTTTTCCCTTTAAGCAGACATCAAAGCAACAATGTTAGGATGAATTTTCAACTGTTATGAACCTACAGATCACACAGATCTGCCTTTTTCAGCAGGAGGAACTCTGGCAGCACACACACATGTAACTTCACAAGTTCAACTCAGCAGTTAATCTGTCTGGCCTTAGCACATAATCAGAAATGGATTTACTACAGTGACAGAAAATGTAGCTGAAAACCTACACTGCACTGCGGAGGGAGTGTTTAACCCCTGTTACAAGCACAGCCTCCCTCTTTCTACAGCAAATATGAATCACAACTGCAATCACCCCAAAGCCAGGCCTGACAGAAAGCCGGCCAGATGTGATGCAGATGAAAATTGAGCATCCATCTGCACAGCCATCAGGCACAAGGCATTTCTCCATAAAACCACCAGGCTGGACAGTCAACAGCCAACACTGTTTCATTATGAGAGCTCAGAGCAGTCAGGAGAATGCTCTTTTTTTTTCCTCAGGCTTTTCTGCCACAAGGTCACATCTGCTGTTCAAAATTAAAGTGGATTTTGGTGGTGGGTTTTGTTTAAGAGCTTTCGAGGCATACTGTTTTGAATAACATTACTTGTGGCACATCAACTACACGCTCAGAACTCCTGGTCTAGTCATATACACATAGAAAGGCAAACTGTGAACACAGTGTTAGAGTTCAGACTAGCATAAGCCATCTCAACAATCATTAAAGAATCCTATGATCCATTAAGACAATGGACCACTATGACAGTAGACTCCAGAATTTCTAATCCCCGTCCTTCCTCTTTCATTCATTCATATATATATATATGTACTTGTACATACATATATAAATTAACTTAGAGGACTTCCGGAGGAGGCAAATACCTACGTATTTTCCATGCAGCAGCCCAAACACTCTCAAGCACGCAGTAAGCGAGAATTACTAAAGAGAATTACACTATAGAATAACAAAATCTACATTTAGACATACTGCTTTTTCATTACGAAAGATCCCATAGCTCTCGACACAAAAGCTTGCAATAGTTAATGCTTTTATCTCGGTGCCCTTGAAACCCAGCTTGTCTCCCACATCTGCCAAAATCATGATTGTAGACGTAGAGGAAGAACGGGAAATAAGTCTGGCAGGCAGGTCATCTTTCCTGTCTTTAGAGGCTTGGAAACTGAGAGCTGACTCTCTTAATAAAAAAAAATCAGCCAAAGCTAATATTTAAAATTTGCTGAAACTGCTGCAATTGGGACTGTGAGGATATGCGTATTTTTTACTCTTAATTTCTGGTTTTAAATACGTCCTAGGTAGTTCTGAGTGCCTCTATCCAAGGCATTAAAGTCTTCTTAGATGCCTCTGCCATTGCCCTTCTCTCCCTTTAGATTTTCTTCAAAATTGTTCCTCTATGAGCCGGTACTTATCACTGGTTTCTCATTGTTTACACAGCCAGAATTTTCCCTCTAAAAGATTAAGATTAGAAAGACTAACAACAATGTCTTAAATGTTTCAGCTATACAAATAAATTTTTGAAACCATTTTTTACAAGACTAGGAAACGACCATGCTCTTAAAGGCCACATATAACATGACTGGCAGGAAGCTGTTTCCCTTTTCTTGATGCAGTGAAGAGCACTGTAGTTGTAAAAATCACGACCCAATGCCCACCCTTCTCAAAGGAATCACCTAGTTTCAATAAGAACTTGATTCTATATAAGTGGTTTAAATAAATTACAAGATTAAGCTTCCTTTATGAAATAGCTGCTCTCAAAATGGACTGCAAGTGTGAAAGGACAGCAGAATAAAGGCACCTAAAGCTCTAAAGGACCACTGAATTTGGGGCCTTTCTGACAAGCCATAGGGAGATGGTCAGTAAGGCAGGAACAAAAGGAGTAAAGGTAGATGGCATGATCTCCTGAACCGCAAGACTGAGATGCAACTGTACTCTGTGAAATAACATTTTAAAACAAACACCTTATCGCTAAGGAGAAAGTAAGCTGAGAACTAATAGCAATGAAGAAAAATGGGCAGTGGAGGGCACAAGGCTTAAGACTGGGAACTGAACACTTGGCTCTCTGCATATCCCAAACCACCAGCTCCTGACGCAAGGTTTTGCCACATATGCTTTCCATCCTGAGACATCAGTGACGTGGGTAGGCAACAGTAATGCTTAGAAAACTCTGCTGTGTACACCCTTATTTCACCAGTGACTCCAGCGTGAAGAGGCAGTTGCCCTGATTCCCTACAATATTGGAAGCAGTTGGACTCAGCTCCTGGCAGCTGCTCTTCCTTACCACTGCAACACCTCTCTGAAGCGGGTACGATGGAAGAAGCTCTGAAGAGCTCAGATCTCACTAAGCCAAGGTTGCTGTGCCACATTACAGTTTTTAAAAAGCAATCATTTCCTCTTTACTACCAAGACTGTGGAGGATTTGGCATGCAATAATTTCCAAACACTCCACTAATGACACTCAACTGATAACACAACGAGAAAGAGACCATATAACTCCGAATATACATAGTCTCACTAAACATTGGCATTAAAACTACATATGAACCATCTCTATCTTTTAAAAAAACAGCCAGAATTAAGGGGAGAACACCACCAAATTAAAAGCATAATTTAACTATCAAATTCCTGTCAAAGGTCTCCTTAGGTTTCCTCATGTCTAGAAATCAAAGTCTACAAGAAAGCAAGTTTCATAGCTGGAAGTAGAACTACGAAAGAAAAAGAAGTGGAGGCCTAGTATCTCTCAAGTATGTAGAACATTAGCAGGAAAACGTTTCATATGCAGATTCATACTTCTTTATGAAGACAAACTTAAATGCTGTATAGTTTTAGCAAAAACTGGCTGCCTCTTCTTCACTTGGCTCAATGTGCTCTGCTTAGATCACATCAACGGTATCGACAAAAGCTAATTACAGACTATAATGGAGATAGGAGAAAGAACAGGAGGATCTCTGCACAGCATTTTATAAAGCAGTTGCTCTAGGCTTGTTCATGGAACCGCTAGAACAGAAGTCCGGTAATCTCTTAAGTAACAGTACCTTAAGTCTGCCCACACTGTTTTGCTGTTCATAGACCCATCAGTTTTAAAAACTACCTCAAAATAACCTCTCTAAAATCTTACATAGGAAATATTGTTTCTATCAGATCTTGCCATACTGACTCAGGCTGCTCCCTGCCATCTTACTCTTTTGGTCATTTTATGTCACAACATACAGTTCTTGTGGCAGATAGGAATGGTTGGACTCGATGATGTAAGAGGTCTTTTCCAACCTAGTGATTCTATGATTCTTTCCACCTTTTACATTTTCTGAATATTTTATTAGTTAACTGCAGCATAACTGCAATTAAAAAAAAATTAAGTATTGATTAACTGCAAATTAACCAAAGCATTTGACAGTATGTGCTGTAAAATCTTCAGATTAGGTATATGGGGGGGGATGGGTTTATTAAACCTTTGACGTGCTATGGGACTTAAAGTGTTAGACCAATGAGAATTACATGAAATACACTTCCATGAAAGTAGTCACTTCTATAACTCTCTCTAGCCTCTCATGTCGCAGAAGAATTTCACAGAAGCGGTGTCATTACTCTGTAAGACAATAGAAATCAGCTGACGTGGCTTCAGGAGTCACTCAAACTAAAAATCATTACGTTTTAGCAACCTTTCTATGAAGGACTCCATACTTGTATTTGATACTATCAAATCAACCAGGACAGTACAGAATTTGGCTACACCATTGTGAATGAACACTATTCCAAATTTCTGTCATCCACAAGCTCTTCCAGCAGATATTCTGAGGTTTATTTGCATTATAAAAAATTCTAATTATTCTATTAAAACATTAAGAGCCTAATGCTACCAAATAGCTCACCACTAGAAGCACCATCACGGCACAGCTTCTTTTTTTTGGGCCATTTTCACTACCTGCCTGCAAGCTGGACTCCATTAACAGGGGCTTTACTAGCCAAACTCAAGAGTTGCAAATGAGCTTCTGTAATGACTCACTCAGAATTCATTTACTAGTTCTCATTATATGAGGATATTTCCAAGAACTCTGAAAATAAGATGCGTGTGGGATATTAAAGATATAAAATTGGTCCATGAATATATCTCCAGATAGAATACGCCATGAAAGAAAATGATCGGGTTTGGAATTTTTAAAAAATGAAACAATTTAAGCAAGAGTTGTCTAAACAAATGTTCTTGCAGGCAACACTTTTCGCAACACTTTAAGGAACATCATGACAAGACAGGACTTGAGTGATGCTTAAAGAAAACAAAAACAACATGTTAATTATAAAAATTTTGTGTTCTTTTATGACTACCACCATAATATTAGAGATATCTTAATCACTTACAATATCTAATGAACTCTAGTTCGCGGGACTAATTCTTTAAAAAACACCATTGTCAAAATGTCAAGGCTTATTACTCCTTCATTTGTCAGTCTTCTCAACAGTCCTCCTTTGCACGATCCCGTTTCAGGAGCAAAGGAAAATGTGTCTTCTGCATTATGTGCAAGAAATGATTATGCAAGAGCAGGGTAAACACATATATCTCAAAGAGGTAATCCATCTGAGGTATAAAACCAAATATCTAACATGTTTGTTACATTAATTACTTTTCCAGCCATTTTACATGAGTAAAGATGTGATGCCTTAATATCACGTCCAAGCTCCAGGTTTTGTTAATTACATCCTACCTACCTAAGTGCCCCCTGTAGTTTCAATTAGACATGGTATTCTTCTTCACTTCCCGTCTTGATTATTGTGCACTGTTGCTAAGCGCTAGTTAACAGTTGCCACATTCACCCCAAGTTGGCTGCACTTCAGTGGTCATTCAAAGAATTAAACACAAAACATATGGTACAGCACCAGACAAAGCATAAAAGCACTTTTAAAAAACACTCTAAAATGCTTAATATGAAAGATACTACAAGAGGTTACACTGCTGAAAGTATAATCCTTACAGTTCTAAGCCTACTTAAAATTTCCTAGAAACATTGAGAATTATAAAGAAATGCATTCAATCCTCTTTTTTTCAGCTACAGGACTACCTAGAGTATATTTTTTAACATTACACTGAGTCTAATTTTTCAATGAATGAACAGCCTAGCATTCATAACATGATAACCTTCACAGTACGGACACTTTTTTTCCAGATTTCCCTTAAAAATAGTTTAATTCCTTATATCCCATAGTGTAATTTAGGAGATTCAAATTAATCACTTTCTTCTTCCTCATATCTGCAAGATACTTTGGACATGACTTGCTGAACATCCAAATATCAATGCCAATAGTTGTGTGTTTAAGAAGACCTTGAACCAAACTTGCTTTCTGAATTCTAGACAAACTTTTCACACAGTCAGATCACCCCTCCTTTCATCTGTGATGTGCTCATGAGATGTTAAAGAGACTTCAGATATTTTAATTATCCCAGTAAAAGCTGAGTAATCAGGGTGCCTAATACTGCTTGTTTCCTTTAGTATTACATCCTGGGCTTCAAAACTGCCTTACCAAAAAATCATCATTATTTCTTACTGTTACATTATCTACAGCCAAACTCAACCAATAAAAATTCATGGTATGCATGTGTTGGTTTTTAAAACTAAATTCTTTTCCTGTTTAACGTCTTAGCCAAAGATTTGTTTTGCACAAACACTACCAATTACAAACAGAAACACACACTGTATTTGTTATCTGTATTATCAGTTGTTTAATTAAACCTTCAGGGTCCAGAGCCCAACTCTTTAAACAAGTAAGCACATATTAAACATTACTCATTGACTTTCTGGAGCATTTTTTTGTTGGAAATACTTGAGAATCCACAAGAAAAAGTATGCAAGCATTTGAAATCCACAAGTGTTAAAACAAGGAATAAATAAACACTTCTCAGCAGCTCTGAGTATTGCCACACAATCCTTACTTCTTTGCGAAAAGGTATTTAAAAAGTTAATCCACCAGCTGTGTAAGTGCTTTCGTCCTACTCACAAGCAAATTCTTTGGGATAATGTTTAATGTTTTTGAAGAATCTTTTTTTTAACACCACTAGTGGTTACGTTATAAGCTTTGCAAACAACAGAAGACTTGCCGTTGTTTTAACTTAGAGGGCATATCCCAAACCCTTCAACAAAACCCAAAGTTAAGTGTGCATTACAGTATTTAGCAGAGCAGAAAGCTTTTACCCGTCCTCTCAGGGGTTATATAATATAGAACTGTACCTACAACTGCAATATGCACCTACTCGCTTCGCTCTGAGCTCTAAACAACAGCAAGAACTGTAATAAAACGTTACGCCTCAGTTATTCCTAAATTCAGGAAATAAAAGGCAGCACTTTCCTCTTCAGCAGCCTTTCATTTCTGTCTTTCACAAAGCTCTTTGTAACGAGGTTATCGATGAAGGATGAAGAACGTGAAATGTTATTTAGATAATACTTAGAATATCACTCAGTGGAAAAGTCTTAAGAATCACCAAATTGAAAAAAAGCCAAATGAAGTTATGGAAAATAAGGCCACATCTTCACCGTATTTAAAGCAAAGGGATGGACAAGCAGTGCACACACACAAACCATTTTTCCATCAGGGGACTTAAAGCACTTTAAGCACATCTGACCATTGATAAATTTCAGAACACGGACAAATCTTTGCAGGTTTGGGGACTAAACCAACAGCAACGGGGCTGGCCAAAACCCTACCGTTTAAAGGAAGTTTAGGTGTTTTGGAGACGCCGGGGGAGCCCAGGAAGGAGACCCCAAAGAATCGGTGACACGAGGGGACCCACAGCAACCGCGGAGCCCAGCTCCTGCCCGTGCACGGGTCACCCCAGCGCTCACGCTGGCCGTCCGGCTGCTTCAATTTTGGTGACCAAGCGCCCTGCCTTCCCTCCTGAAAACCAGCCTGCGCACCCCCAGACCCCCCAGCACCACGCCCCTCCCCTCCGCCGGCGATGCCACCCCCTCCTCAGGACTGTGCTACCCCTCCCAGGGTGATGACACCCCCTCCTAGGGCAATGTCACCCCCCAAAGCAATGTCACCCCCCAAAGCAATGTCAACCTCCCAGGGCGATGCGCCCCGCCAAAACGATACCCCCCCCCCCGGGACTCGGTTACTGCCCCCCAGGGCGATGCCAAACTCAAAGCGATGTGTGTGTCCCGTCCCCTCCCGCACAAGCGCTGCCCCCGCCACGGCGAGGCCGCCGAGCCCCCTGCCGGCGGCGCGGGGACAGCGGGGATAACGGGGGTAATAGGGGGGATGTTGGGGGGATGCCGGGGGACATAAGGGGGGAAAAAGGGGAGGGATAATGGGGGGGGGGGAAGGGGAGGGATGCTGGGGGGTTGCTGGGGGTTAAGGGGGGGATAAGGGAGTGATGATGGGGGGGGATAATAGGGGGAATAATAGGGGGGATAACAGGGGGGATAAGGGGGGGATGTTAGGGTGATGTTGGGGGATGCTGGGGGATAGAGGGGGGATAGAGGGGGTTGCTGGGGGGGATGTAGGGGGGATGCGGGGGGAGTTAAGGGGGGATGTTGGGGGAATGCGGGGGGATGCGGAGGGGATAACAGGGCGGGATAATAGGGGGGATAAGGGGGGTTGCTGGGGGGATAAGAAGGGGGATGCGGGGGGATATGGGAGGGATGCTGGGGGGATGCGGGGGGTCTGGAGGGATAAGGGGGGATGCTGGGGGTGCGGGGGGGCATGCCGAAAGGGTGCTGGGGGGATAAGGGGGGGATGCTGAGGGGGGATGCGGGGGGGACGTTGGGGGGGTGCGGGAGGGATGCGGGGGAATATGCCAGGGATGGGATGCTCGCCGCCCGCTTCCCCGCTCGGCCACCTGCGCCCGGGGGCTGTGCCGCGAGTCCCCCCGCCCCGCTCCGCCGCGGCGCTGTCATGTCCCCCCGGACCGCGGCGACAAAGGGGGCCGGAGCCCGGCCGAGGTCGGGCAGGGCAGCCGGGACCCCCGGGCGCGACCCCCGGCGGCTCCGAGCGCCCGGGAGCGGCGAGCCCCGCGCTGCCTTACCTTGCGGGCGGGGAGAGGAGAGGAGGAGGAGAAGTTGAGGCGCTCTCCTTGCGCCCCCCTCCCCTCGCTTTTTGTTTTGATGGAAATGTGGGTTTGCTTTTTTTTTTTTTTAATTATTATGATTAATCATCCGTTGGACTGGCAGCGAGTGGCCGGCAGCCCCGCCCGGTGCCGGTGCCTCCTCTGCCCCTCAGCCCCCCGGGCGGGGGAGGGACCCGGGGCGGGGACGGGGCGGGACCCTCGGCGGGGAGCGGGGCGGGAACGAGAGGGGCCAGCGGCACGGGGAGGGGAACCCACCCCTTCCCCCGGGAGATCACAGAACCCTGGAATGGGTTGGGTTGGAAGGGACCTTAAAGACCATCCAGTTCTGACCCCCCTGCCGTGGGCAGGGGCATGTCCCACCAGCCCAGGCTGCGCAAAGCCCCAGCCAACCTGGCCTCGGGCACTTTTCATGCAGCAGGCACCCCCAACTTCCCTGTGCCAGTGCCTCGCCCCTCTCATCGTGAATAATTTCTTCCTAATGTCTAGTCTAAGTCTTCCCCCTTCCAATTTAAACCCATTCCCCTCATCCTATCACTCCATGCCCTTTTAAATAAAAGTCCCTCCCCAGCTTTCCTGTAGCCCCTTCAGGTACTGGAAGCTGCTCTGAGGTCTCCCCAGAGCCTTCTCCAGGCTGAACAACCCCAACTCTCTCAACCTGTCCTCACAGCAGAGGTGCTCCAGCCCTCTGATCGTCTTTGTGGCCTCCTCTGGACCCATTCTAACAATTCCATGTCCTTCTTATGTTGCAGATTCCAGAACTGCTCATAATATTCCAATAGAGGTGTCATGAGAGCAGAGCAGAGGCACAGAATCCCCTCCCTCACCCTGCTGGCCACGCTTCTTTTGATGCAGCCCAGGACAAAGTTGCCCTGGGCTGCAAGCACACGTTGCCAGCTCATGCCAAGCTTCTCATCAACCAGCACCCCCATGTCCTTCTCCATTCTCAATCACATCATCCCCCATCCTGTACTGAAATAGTGGATAACAGATAGCCAAAAATTTAGCTGAAGGGGAAGTTCAGAGACTTTCCCAAGTCAGATCAGGCTTTACGGTCAAGACCTAAAGCTTTTCCACTTTGTCTGTTCTAAGTTAAACACTTCATTTTTTCTGGAAACTTGGAAGTAGGTAGCTGCAAAAGAGTTTAAACTGCCATTCTAATATGTCAGCTTGTGCGCTGTATGTATCAACTGTGCTGTTGACACTCTGCAAAATATAATGGAATTAAGCAGTATCAGTGTCAGTCCCGTGAGATAATGTTGCCACGTAACCCTGGACAGATTTAGACAGGGGCTTTATTATGACTATTAAAAGGTTGTGAGAGCTTTGAAAGCGTATCAAGGTGCCTGTAGAATTCCTGCTATAGTGTGTGATCATTCTAACTTAGATTACTTAATTATAACTAAACTGATCCCAGTAATTGCAGTCCACATTTCCCTTGACATTTCAAACTGTCTAATTTTACTTAGAGGTATCAACTGAATGCGTCAGAATTATTCTTTAATGCAGTAACTCTTTTCTTCTTTCGACTTAATTTGTTTTGCTTTTTTTGAAAAGGAAGAAACATTCATTATATGTTTTGTTCTAACTTTCTATTTTGACTATCAACATTTACAGCTTGAGAGGGGGTTTCATCTGTGCCATCTGTGGGCCATATTGCACATCAGATGGTAGGATAAAATCTATAACAAGAATGTTTGGGGCCAGAAAAATATTTCAGAGTTTGAAGCCATGATACTCACAACACAAATGTGCAGAGCCACTTGTGTATCTGAAACAGAAGATGCAGAATGCCAAAGCAGCTGCTGGAGGGAAATAAAGGAGAGACCACACAGTTTGGGGAGCATACAGGCATCGAGAACAAAAGGATGTTTGAGGGAACAACAAAGTGCAGTTTCAAGCAGTAAGAAATTGGAGTCAATCTGTAGGAATTATTGACAGCAGACATGTAGTCACACAACAATTAGAGGCTCGCTTTGGGAAGCAAGGTCAATTGATACTGAGGTAAAGAGGCAGCAGCAAATGAAGCACCTGGTTTAGCAAGCAGCATTTTCTGATCCCTGACTAGGCAAAATAGAAGAAAATTGTCATTCATGGGTTAGGGTTTGGCCATTTTCATATTCACAAGGCAAGATACCATCATCTATAGTACCTCTTGTTACAAAGGACTGTGTAAGAACATAATGTGACACTACAGTTTGTGCCCAGATTGGTGGGCTCTCAGTGGAACTACAGAGATGAGGGGTATCCTTCAGTCCTGAGCTTTCATAATGGACTGAAGTTCCCTCTGCCTTTAGATATCTTCACTTTCTTCATATTTTCTGGTTTTGAGGGGAGCAGGAATAAGATTTTGGATATTGTGTTCTAAATACTGTGGATAGTAGGAATGGTCAATTCCCTCCTTCCTAGTCATGAGAGTAAACTTTCCAACAGACTTCAACCATTTTTTTTCTGAAGGTCATCAGTTCATCTTAGCTCATTCTCTGATCTAGAGCTTGTATTTCTATATCATGCCTGTTATATTTAAATATTCATTGATAATTTGGTGTATCCAACCTCAGAAATTAGGTGTCAGGAAACATGAACAAATAAATAAATAAATAAACAGACACACAAAAGAACACTCTAATTTCTTGTTACTCATGAACCATCAATTTTGTACATGCTAAACCCAGTATTTTCTGCCCTAGAAACATTAGAATGAATGTTTGATTTGATCCAACCTACCAAACATTAAATTTTGCCTAACTGAAGTGTCTGAATTGCACACGGCTTTGCCATGGCTAAAAGCTGATTGCAAACTCTGCTTTGACTTCCTTTGTCAAGGCTAAAGTGAATCCCACTGTGCTGATGGGTGTTTCCGTTATGAGCCTTCTAAATAACTTTTGTATTTCTGCATGAATCAGTAATGGTCTTTTATGATTCATTATACCTTTATCCCTTTGTCATTATGATGTGAACTATTATTTCCCTACTTTGTTGTACTACAAAGTTGTATTGGGTCTGTTTAACATCGAGGTATCTGTGAAATGCACACTAGCCAAATACTTAAGAGCTATTCTCTAAAACAACATTTATTCCAAATATATGAAACAGGTGGATAGGATGAAACAGGATGCAGTGCTGGAGATGGGGAGCTGAAGTATGTAAAATTATATGTTTTTCATGCAAACACTCTGAGGGCAGAGCTAGGAACTGAGTTCAGATCTTATGATACTCAGACACTGCTGTAATTACAATGTCATCATACCTAAACTTTCTTATCTCTGTTCTTTTACTGAAATGTCCTTAAAGTGCATATTTTGGCATCAATGCTTTTAGCATTAATATTTAGTATACCTCTTCCAAAAAAATTGGTAGTGCGCAGTAAGATGAAAGAGACAGAGTGTTTCTTAGGAATAATAAGAACACACTTTCTTTATCTTTCTATTATCCACTCTGTGGAAATTGAGTGACTAGTTAGCAGGCTTTCCTGGAAGTTCAGCAGTAGCACATAGTGGCACACATATATTTTCTATTCCTTCTTGATTTTGATTGGATTTTGCAGAATGACCACTGTTATGAGTTAATCATTTCACAAAAAGAAACAGACAATTGTATAAAAGTCCTGGAGCTAATTACTAAAATCTTAGTCTGATTGCTTTAAATGATTCAAAAAGGGTCTTCTGATTACAGTTGGATTTGTTCTCTTTAACTAGATTATAAAGAATTCCATGTATCTTTGAAAGGATGGGTAGAACAATCGTGATGTCCACAGATCTGAGGACTTGCCCCCTCAAATCTCAGGGTATCTAGATATGGGTTAGTCTTTTGTTCATTAGGAGATACTATAAAAAAAAAAAGAGTTTTGCCATGGCTGCTCAGATAATTGTGTGCAGTTAAAAGCAATACTGCCTTCTGTTTAAATGTTTTCAAAATGCAAGACCACATGAAAAGACATCTCAACAAAATGGAAAAGTATGCATAATACTGACTATGCTGTAAAATAGCTCAGCTCTACTCTGGCTCTTTCACCATCCCCTGGGTTGCATCCTCAGAGACATCACTGAAACTTAGATCCAATACCCCTAAATAATATGTCTCCATTGTCAAACACATAATGTAATCAAACCATTTTATAGCCTAGAGTGAAATAGAGCTTACTTACAGAGGATGTAGTCTTGCCTAGCATTAAGCTGTCTAAAACATGAGCTCTAATCTATCTTTATTTATAGACAGTGACAATAACCTGGCAGTTCCAATAGGCGGTTTCATCCTGTCGTTAAATGAACACCTCCAAAAGGCAACTTTTGAAAGAGCTTAGAGACCTGGATTAGAGTGCACACCTAGACACAACCAATACTGTGTGAATGCAATCCCTCTCCTTGTGATCAACTGATCATTTATCATAGGGTTGTAAAAGAATTCCCCCTACTATTCCCCATTTGACAAGCGCAATAGAACCATTCACGGGGATTTTAAGTCCCCTGGAAAAGGACAAGTGCCAGTTTCATATAAGTAATTAAATGTAGAGCTTACAAAAGCATTTTTTGTTTGTTTGTTTGTTTTTTTCATGGCACTGACATGGTTTGACGAATGAAGCTCAACAGTAAAGGATTTATTTAAATTCCAAATTTGCGACATTTCCTGTAGCTGCTGTCAGTGAGAGCACAGAATCTCATCAAAGTCAACATGTCAGTGCTGGCTGATGTTTGTTAGGATATTTATTCTGCACTCAGCTGGGGAATGGCAGCAAGCTCACATGCTACTTTATATTTGCTGCCTTTTTATTCAATAGTTATTTGCTCTTCGTTAGAGGTTTTGCTCATGAACTAATAAGAATGTTCACAATAGCTGATAAAATGGCCCTGAATCCGTACTGGAGTCAAACCATGGAAGCTGAGCATTTTAAAGGTGAAAAACAGACATCTCAGAATTACAGTACCCATTGCCTTAGTGTAGTGTTTGTAGTGCAAGGAGTTTTCAGTGTTTCAAATACTTCAAATATTACATTTTTCACTACCTAGAATCAATGGAGGTTTATCTATCTAGGGTATCAAACTTCCATCTTGATTTGTGATTTTGTTTTGCCAGAAAGTCATAGATGTGTTTGAGCTTTTGGGGTTTTTACAGACGGAAAACATTTTTGAGGCGAGGTGAATAAGACTGCACAAGCCCTAAGCATTCTTGGTTTTGTCACCGTTTCCTGTACACAGACAAAATGCCTACTTATAGCAGCTTGCAGTAAATTCCCCAGGTGTGTTTAGCTGCTGGAACTAACAGTCACTCCCCTCCCAGTTTTTCTATCAGGTTCTTACACATCACAGTAGACCAGACTTTATTCTTAAGAAAGTCTTAGCTGCTAAGTGAAGTTAGTCCAGCATTCATTATATCTTAACAGGCTCAAGTACTGTCAGCAGCAGATCTTTCTCTTAGTCTTACAGAGGCAAATCCCTGAGCCTACAGAGCTGTCTGCTCCCATGGTTATAAATTTCCCATCTTCTCCAAGGGGATTTACCGACGTATGTGAATGCAGAGATGGCTTGGCTCAGTTCTCTCGAAGCATAGAGAGGAAGGTAGGAGTGTGCTGTGGGGTGTGACCTGCCAGCTGGCTGTTCCACGATGGAGGTTTCCCACACAGCTTCAGGAACATGTCTAACAGCTGCCACACCTCTCTCAGGCAGCTTCTAGGGTCTTTGCATTGAGCTGTCTTAACCTGTACTCCACAGGTGTGTAGACACAGTATTTCAGCTACTCATCTCCCAGCTGTTTCTCTTGTTTCTCAAAGAAAAGGGGGGAAAAAAGAACCCAACAAGTTAAGTGTTGCAGTATCTATATGCTTACAAACCTTCTTGCAAAAGTAAATTTGTCTATGAATTATAATGTATTAATTACAAGCACCTTTGTCTAACTACCCCTGTTCTTTTTCTTTCTCTATGTGTAACTTTCCTGGGAGATTAATTTAGGTTAATGTCTTGTAAACCTACTGGTTTTAATACAGAGTTACATTCATCAGAGGGTCAGGGAGGTTGGTTGTTTTGTCCAGATTAGTATCATCTGCTGTCTTTCACTATATTACTGTCTCTCAATCATATGGCACTACCAAACGCACAGTGAGTTATGTTTGCTAGCACCTTGCTAAACAGCTTTTGCGCTTCTAAGGGTCTTCTGGTGGCATCAATGACATGGAATCAGTGGAAGGTCCCTACTTGCATTTTGAAAGCAATCTGGGCTGGGATTTGGACTAGGGTTGGTCAGCAGGGAAGGCTGCTGCTGCACAAACTCCCTGCATTGCTTCATCTTGGAACCCACAACAGCCAATATGTAGCCCCCAAGTCCCAGCTCAGACAGGATTAAATCCTCAGGACTGCAAGATGGGATTGCAGGTCATGTTTTATTTACATATTGTTTTTCTCATACAGGTTTCTCAATACCTCCTGCCAGTTAAACAGACAGGATCACGATAGCTGCCAGGAGTGAAGGAAACCTGCCTGCTTCACTGCTGGTTAGAAACAGTTCCAAAACCAGATGCTGTCCAGTCAGCCAGAAGAGGAAGAAAAATCCCAAGGGCTACAAAAACTGGACTTATTAATGCTGTGGGTTATTTTTAACATAAAACCAGTTAATCTCTGTTCATTTCCATTATTATGTGTTTATTGTCTAGAATGGTCCATGTGCCAGCAGCTCCACAGAAAGACTAAGTCCAGGTTATGCAAAACAAATCCCTCTGGGGATTTATTTACAATGGGTTTTGTTCATCCAAAGAGACAAAAAGACAGCTAAGTCTGTTACTGTGTTCACTCATGACACTTAGCAATCTATGAACTTGACTTAAAATATTAGACCACATAAGATGGACTTCTGCTTCCAGAGCTGTAGATTTTTCAGATCAGCAATGTATGGTATGCATGGTATCTCTGCCCTCCTTTGCTTTCTTTTTTGTTTGTTTTGTTTTCCTTTAGCCCTCAGGGAATGATTTTCATTATAGGTAAATTCAGTCTCACATAACATTTTGTAGTTGAAAATCAGAAGATTGCTCTTGGGTTTAGGCACCTCAAATTAAGATAAGGCAGCTGTCTACCTCAGCAGGAACCTCTTCAAGAGACCACCCGTGAGTAACGCTTTTCCTAATGTACCAAATGTGCTGTGTGGTGTCTCACAGATGGTGGCTCCAGCTGTCATGGGAACTTTTAGTATTGCCAGACATCTGTATTCTTGGTGTTTGGGTCCTGTCTACATCTGCTGTGATCATCAGCACCAGGAACTTGAACATTATGCAAAAGTAAACTTGAAAATCACAAGCCTTTGACCTTTTCCATTCCAAGTGAAGTTGAGGGTAGGAGGAAAAGTGTATCACTTGTGAGTGGAAGACTTGAGGAAGGAGTCCAGTGCTATCAGCAAGTCAGAGCTGAAAGCAGACAGATATTAGGAATGGTTTATAAAATCCTTCAAGATTAGAGGGATACTACTAGAGGGGGTACCAGAAATTGCTAAAACTGGCATGAGAAGATGGACATGAAATGGAGACAGGTGAAAACAATGGTCGTTAAAGTACTGGTTGAAACAGAGTCAACTTTGCCTTCATCAAACACTTTGGTCATCTACCTGGTCACTTAACTGCCCGCTGACTGGGAGAACAATGTTGATACTCAAATCTTATCTGGTTTCACTGGAGACGAGTTGCTGAGCAACCAGTTAGACCAAGAGTGTGTTGAAGAATGTAAATGCCACCTCCCTGCAAAGAAGGTTGTCCTTCATCACATCGCCATCAAGCATACTGCCTTCGCCTGTAAACACCAGTTGACACTTTCCTATCAGGGAATAAGAAGGGAAATTCCACCATGAAATTAGGGGGGAAAAAAAGCCTTTCAAGCACTGGTTGCCCAGAGGGACCAAGGAATTTCCATCCTTGGACATATTTACAACTTGACTGGAAAAGACCCTGAGCAGCATGTGCTAACTTGGTCCCATTCTGAGCAGGGGGCTGGAGAAGATTCTCTCCAGTGGCCCTTTTTTTCTGTCATCAGCAAGCAACTGTGTTCTGGCTCAGTAAAACAGAATGGTCATTTTTAGGTACTTTTAACCCTCCAGTAATGTAGGCTGTGCTGCTGTAGCTCAAATGAAAATGAAATGATACAGTGGTGAGGTGTTAAGATGCTTGTAGCTTGTATACACGTAAACCCACACACAGGGACACATGCAGGCATTGATGTTCACTGCTCCGCAGGAAAGCAATCCAACAGCAAAACATGAGCCTGGAGGGAGAGGTACTTGAGATTGAAGAAACTCTTGGAAAAAAACATGATTTCTCGTTCTTGCCAGATTTTGTTTCCAAGAATTTTGAATTGAGCCCTTGTAGCAAACTGAGTAAGAGCTCTGAATTAATGGAAGGTAATGTAACCGGCACTGAGAGCTGGTTGCACAACTCATGTACATCCTAAACCCTTTCTTTCTGCACCTCCTTTCCAAGAAGTGCCAGAGGGATGAAATAAATTCTCTCTCCTGAAGGGGGAAATGCCATCAAGTCATTTAATCTGGTATTTTTGTAAGTCCGGTGAAAGAAAAGGTTTCACATTTATCCTCAGAAACTATGATAATTATTTAGATAATTGTAACATAGTAGATAACTACGCTAGGGGACATAATTTTGTCCTCATTCACAGGGCAGAAATGCACAAACCTTGACCTCAAGTTACTTACTTCCATCTATGAGAAAAATTCAGTTATATTGAATGGTTTCAGTTCCAGGAAAGCAATCCCTCGGAACTATCAGAGATCAATCTTTAGATACAGAAAGCTCTGCTTTCACTAATTTTAGCATTCTGGTTGCTGTGTTGCACCATTTTCTTGTTTGTAAGTGAAGTCTTGGGAGAATTATGAGCTCCTTCTCAAGTGCTCTCAGTCTAACACAGCTAAATGGCACCGACCTTTCCCATCGCTGATGTGGCAACAATCTCCTGGGCCCGAGCCTAAGAGAACAAGACCCAGCATTTCAGCATCATGGCAAGGTTCCTGCCAAATCCCAGAATACTGTAACTTTGTCAGCCCGACTCAAGACCTCCCTGCCTGTTCATCCGAAGATTACATTGCCCCTTTAGGTCTTCTTCCTGTTCAACTGCTGTAACCCTCTTTTCTGAGTCTTTTTCAGAAGCACTGCTTCAAAGTCTAGTCTTCCATCTTACTACGGTGGTCTTCATTCTCTGCTCTTAGATATATGCCTTCATGCTGTAATAAAGTAATACATTATATGCTTGCTTTCTGTTTACCACCTGATTACATCAATGACCTATTTTCATATCTGTTTCTCTGGTCTGTTGCAATACGAGTTTATGTTTTCTTCTGTATCACAAATCGAAATGGAAAATGGCCTGGAGACAATCCAGGTGGGGCTCCACTAGTTAACACCCCTGAACAATGCATGATACTGAGCAATGATTCATTGCTTAGTGTTGGGATCAACAATTGAGTTAACCACTGGATTTTGAACTGTTTGGTATATTAATTTGCTGTAACATCTCTGTCAAAGAACAGTACAAAACTAAAGTCTCGTGCTTTGTGGTAGTTTTATATGAAAATAACTCTCTTTATTAAATCAGGTTTTACTCTTGAGAAAGGTAAAATATTATCTCAGGAAAATCTCCCTTCTGTGATTCCGTATCTGTTGGCACAAAGAACTTACTTCCTTTTATTCTGGTATTTATTAACATTGTCATTTTGGGCAGCATGCACTTCAGACTGATCAAAGTCCATCAGACCCATAGCCAGAAGAACCCAGGTGATTTCAGGCTAGGAGATGGACAGAAATTCACAGCCTGAATTGACCAGGCTATTCTGCATATCTTTTAAAACACTGTTCTAGCGTGAACTTCTTTCCTGCCCTGTGGAGATCCCTTGGACTTAAGAGTTCTTCTGAAAGTAAGTTTTAGTGACTCCAAGCATTTGTCTGTCAGCTCTTCAAAAGTTCTGTGATGCTAACGATACACATTTTCTGATTTTAAGCTGTCAGCAGCTGTTGTTCAGAACCTTTTGAAGCACCTACTGTTTCCTCCACAGCAGTGACACCATGTGTAGTTTTTCCCCAAATGCAGAACTGGGGTATTTATTGAAATTCCCGAAGTCCACTGCCAACCTTTGTCCACCTTATGGTTTATACTGTGCATTGGCAAGAATCCCATGCAACCTCAGTCAAAGGTCAGAGAGTCTTAAATCCCTTTGAAGTGTTTCCTACTAAAAGCACCCTTACGTTCGTTGAAGCTTTTCACCTGCCTACATCACTGACGGCATTTCTGCCATTCCTATAGAATCATAGAATCACTAGGTTGGAAAAGACCTACTGGATCATCGAGTCCAACCATTCCTATCAAACACTAAACCATGCCCCTCAGCATCTCATCCACCCGTCTTTTAAACACCTCCAGGGATGGTGACTCAACCACCTCCCTGGGCAGCCTGTTCCAGTGACCAATGACCCTTTCTGTAAAACTTTTTTCCTGATGTCCAGCCTAAACCTCCCCTGGCAGAGCTTGAGGCCATTCCCTCTTGCCCTGTCCCCTGTCACTTGAGAGAAGAGGCCAGCTCCCTCCTCTCTACAACCTCCTTTCAGGTAGTTGTAGAGAGCAATAAGGTCTCCCCTCAGCCAACTAATAAATTATTAAAAACTCTTTGTTCCTATAATTTTAGAACTGCATTCTTCTGAAACATTTATTATCCATATTTCTGCTGTTCTTCATCTCTGCAGTGTCCTTACACTGAAGATCATAGAATAAAATGGAAAAAACCTCTAAGATCATCCAGGCCAACCAGTAGGCCAACACCACTGTGCCTACCGAATCACGTCCCAAAGCGCCCCACCTACATGTTTTCTGAATGCCTCCAGGGATGGAGACTCCACCACTTCCCTGCGCAGCCCATTCCAGTGCTTTACCACTCTTTCAGTAAAGAAATTTTTCCTGATATGCAAACTAAACCTTCCCTGGCACAACTTGAGGCCATTTCCCCTTCTCCTATCACTTCTTACTTGGGAGAAGAGACCAGCACCCACCTCGCTACAGCCTCCTTTCAGGTAATTGTGGAGGGTGATAAGGTCTCCAGCTTTCTCTTCTCCAGACTGAACAGCCCCAGTTCCCTCAGCTGCTCCTTGTAAGAATTGTGCTCCAGTGCCTTCACCCTCCTCTGGACACCCTCCAGCACCTCAGTGTCCTTCTTACACTGAGGGGCCCAAAACTGAACACACTATTCGAGGTTCTACGTCCCAGCACCTCCTGGCTGCCTGCAAGCCAGCCCTTCTCCCACGCAGTGCCCGTCCTTCTCTCCTTTGGGATTCGATCGGCGCTGTGTCGGTGCGGAGAGGCACAAAAGTGCCATTTAATATCTCTTTAATACCTTCAAGGCCTGGAGCCGGGGGAGGGGGGGGGGCGGGGTGTCACCATCCCCGCTGCCCGTGGCCCAGGGGAGAGGGGCAGCATCATCCTCCCACCGAACCTTTCCTCTGCGAATAAAAAAGCGGGGTGGTTTTTATTTGGCTTGGTTTGTTTTTGGTTTTGTTTTTGGTTTGGTTTGGTTTGGTTTTAAATAGATCCTGCTCGTTCTCAGAGCGTCGCGGCCTCCGCAGCCCCCACGGGAGGGGACGCCGGGACCTGCGCGGCCCCAGCGCCGCCTAGCGGTGACCGCGGGGGACACACGGGACTCAGGGCAGAGAGTCCCCCCCGGCCCCGGTCCCCAAGCCGTGCCCCGTGGTCCTCGCATCCCAGAACGCCTTGGGCTGGAAGGGACCCTAAAGATCATCCAGTTCTACACCCCCAGAACACCCCCCCACCGCCATGGGTCATCGAATCATAGAATCGTGGATCCTACAACGGTTTGGGTTGGAAGGGACCTTAAAGATCACCCATTTCCAACCCCTCCGCCGTGGATCGTCGGATCGTAGGTGCCTCTGGGTCATGAAATCATAGAATCATAGAACGGTTTGAGTTGGAAGGGTCCATAAAGCCCCGTAAGCCCCTTGAAGGGACACGATAACTTTGGCGTTAGGACTTAAAGGATCAGATCAGCAGTTCCACATTGTAAAACATTTTGGTAAAAATATATATTACTTTAGCTGAATTCTGTTTGAAGCAATGTTGACTTTGTGCAGGTGGGTCTTGGGCTTGTTCTGATGCTGTCAGAACAAGTTTCATCAGCCAGTTCTCGACTTCATAGACTCATAGATGCATAGAATGGGTTGGGTTGGAAGGACCTTGAAGATCATCCAGTTCCAATCCCCCTGCCATGGGCAGGGACACCTCCCACCAGACCAGGCTGCTCAAAGTCCCATCCAACCTGGCCTTGAACACCTCCAGGGATGGGGCAGCCACAGCTTCCCTGGGCAACCTGTGCCAGTGCCTCACCACCCTCACAGGAAAAATATTCTTCTGAATGCCTGTGCCGCATTGGAGCTCTCACTGGGCTGCTGCCTGGCACAGAAGGTATCCCTTTTGCTGGGGATGAGGAGACCCATGGCGTTAATGGGATGGAGTTCCCTTCCCCTAAATAACTTGGCTGCGCTTAGCTCCCTGGGGTGCAGGAGCGACCTGGCCACTACTTATGGCCATCCTGGCACAGACCTTTGCTCTGGGGAGCACCCATGCACTGCGTTGAGTCCTCCCTTTTGCCCCAGCTGCCTTTTCCTTCTCCCTGGCTCTCACTTTTGCGAGTCTATGATCATTCCTCTGAATTATACATCCCTGTCCTCGGGCACTGTCGTAAAATTTAAGCACTTCTTATTTTCTCCTCTACTACATAGGTTAAGTAACCCTTTTTCTTTTCATTTAGACCCTTACATCACAAGTTCATTGAATCATAGAATCATAGAGTGGTTCGAGTCAGATGGGACCTCAAAGATCAACCAGTTCCACCCCCCCTGCCATGAGCAGGGACACCTCCTACTAGGTCAAGTTGCTCAAAGCCTCGTCTAACCTGGTCTTGAATACCTCCAGGGATGGGATGTTGTTTCCTTCCTCATCCAGCCCAGCCCTGGTGACAGTAAATGCCTGTCCATGGGTGAAATCCCTGCCTTGCTGGGGAACGTGACAGCGATCCACGTCATTTCAAACTTGTGGAACTGCCTTGTCATTCAAGTCAAGTCCACCACAACACAGCATCAGCAAATGATGCCTGAGGAGATACTGTGAACCTGACCATGGAAAGAGCCTGTGCACATTATGAGGAGCATCTGTTCTTCTGGGATCTCTCCAAAGGTTATAACGCTGCTATGTCAACCTACAGTTCATTTTTATAGTTGCCGATATGCTAAGATCAGTTCATGGGAGAAACGCAGGTCTCACCTAACTTCACATCTCTCCGTCCAAAATAAAGTGTGCTTGACAGTACATGCATATGTGTAAGCACGCCCCGTTCAGGATAGGGTGGAACCAGGATGTTGGCTGCCCAAGAATGCAAGGCTGCCACTTGGCAAAGCACACAGCCCCTGGCAGTGTGCCCAGAAAACCAGAGCACCCCACAAAAGAAGTCAAACAAACAAACAAACAAAAAATGCAAGCAGAAAAGCCCTCTCAGACAAGCTTCCTTACTTGGGCTTGAGGCAGGTTATTTAATTTATTTTTACCTTGAAGTCCTCCAGTAAGCAACACCCAGGGACAGAGAAGGCATTGCCTGCCTACCCTGCTTCTCTGTGGCTGCGTCTCCTAGGACAGGCCACTCACTGCCCATGAATCCTCCTTTTTTTCATGAGAGATTGTTTGGGCTCAAATGAAGAGAAGTCCATCCTCAGGTTGCCAGTGTGTACCTGCTTTGGATAAGCCTGTCTCTTCAGGAACAAGCAGCACACTATTGCATCAGGCCATTCATTCCAGTCACTAGGCTTCTTGCAGTCACACTTCAAAGCTTTGTCCCTGCACTGCTCCAGTCTCTTTGGTGTCCACCTTGCGATATCCACGTGGAAATGGCATTGTAAACTCCATTATGATGTACGCTGCCAACAGGAGTCCAGCTCCTCAGCTGGGTCCAGGCTGGATTTTGCCAGACAGGGTGAGGGAAATACAAAGGGTGCATGACTTGTAGCTTGTGTGTTTATTGATGGAAACCCGCCTCTGGCTCTGTGATCATCTCATATTGCTCATAGTGCTCATATTGCCCCTATCTTCAGCATATGAGGATGGAGGCAAAAGGGTGGATGCAACAAAGAGGTTGACAGCAGAGTGTGTGAGATAATCTGAGGCAAAGTGAGGTAGGTAGATGGGAATGGCTGCCATACAGAGATTAGAGAGGTTCTGACTTCAATCCCTAGTTAAGGACAGTAGCAACTGGCAAGAGCAACCTAGAGAAGAAAACGTGACAAGCAGGGACATGAAGATGATCAGAGGGCTGGAGCACCTCCTGTTTGAGGACAGCTGGGGTTGTTCAGCCTGGAGAAGAGAAGGCTCTGGGGAGACCTTATAGCAGCCTTCCAGTACTTGAAGGGGGCCTACAGGAAAGCTAGGGAGGGGCTCTTTATCAGGGAGGGCAGTGACAGGAGGAGGGGTAATGGTTTCAGGCTGAAAGAGTGGAGATTTAGATTAAATATTAGGGAGAAATCTTTCCTGTGAGGGTGGTGAGGCACTGGAACAGGTTGCCCAGAGAAGTTGTGGATGCCCCCTCGCTGGAGGTGCTCAAGGCCAGTTTGGATGGGGCTTTGAGCAGCCTGATCCAGTGAGAGGTGTCCCTGCCCATGGCAGGGGGGTTGGAACTAGATGATCTTTAAGGTCCCTTCCAACCCGAATCATTCTATGCATCTATGAGTCTATGGAGTCAAGAACTGGCTCATGAAACTTGTTCTGACAGTATCGGACACGGGCTGACCCACCTGCACAGAATTAACCCACCTGCACAAAGTCAACATTGCTTCAAACAGAATTCAGCTAAAGTAATGATTTTTTTAACCAAAATGTTATACAATTTGGAACAGCAAAGTTCTGATCTGATCCTTTAAGTCCTAAAGCCAAAGTTACTGTGTCCCCAAACTACAGCTCCTTAAAATATCTTCTTTTTTTTCCTCTGCATATTTGTCATCTGACTGATGGTCTGGTTCTATTTAGGTTATAAAATTTAAAAGAGCCATTGCCTGAGATGACTTGATTTTAGAGAGTTTCATATAGGATATAGGTCTAGTCTTTGAACATGACAATTTGCATTGAGCTACCTGATCATACCAGTTAGGGTCACTCACAAGTGTAATTATGGCAGAATATTTAAGCTGTTTTTTTAGAAACAAATGAAAAAACCAAAAATTTATAAATACTTGAAAAGTTAAAAAGGACGAAAAAAGACTGAAGGTGAAAAAAATGCTCTCTATGCACTTTAGATCCTAGTAGGGGTCAGAACATATTACTGCATTAATCAAACAGCACTGCATAAATCAAATGCACTGTTCTTTTTTAAAAGTTATCATCTTTAGCATATTTAAACCATGCATTACATTTATATTTGACTTAGCCTTGAAAAAATACTCTTTATAATCGTTTATATGCTGCAGACATTTGTTTATAAAGTAAAAGAAGAGATTTTTGCGTAAAGGGTCTGCATGTCCCAGTCAATTTGTGGAAATCTTGGGAACACTGGACAAGGCTCGCTTTGGTTTTGTCAAAGCCAGCATGAGAGGCTACTCTAAGTTGCAGCTACAAGATACTCTGTCCTGGTATACGATTCTGAACCACCAAGGTTTCTTTACTCCCAATCATTACATTTATGCTTTTTCCTAGGAAAAAAAAAATGTGTACCTACTGCTGTGTAAGTTAAAATACCATTACATGTTTATGGGATTTAGTAAGACGACACATTTCCTGACAGCTGAGGACCCATGGATGTTTCAGAGGGCACTGTTGGACTATTTGGAAGGCCTGAGACTAACAATTTATTGGTGCCCAGTCTTTCCATTGATTGTACTTTGCAATTATGGCATTAAGAAACTAATTTCTCAAGAAAGATTCCGCACCGTGATTGCTGTGTACTAAAGTAAATTCTATTCCATGATCAATGGGACAAAACTGCTCTAACTAGGAAATGTTTGCAACATTTCACAGCGTCTAATCCAAATAGCAAGTCTCTGAAGTGTCAAGCTGGCTTAGTTGGAAGACATTTAAGCCTCAGGACTCGGTCTTCAGTCCGCTGTTGATACTAGCAAATGCTTTGAAGGTAGGGAAAGGAGTGCCTTATTGTTATAATTGCTGTCCTTTGGCTGAAATACTTAAATGAATTGCATTTTCTTCTGCTGAGAGCTGTTTATCCAAACGTAAATGTAGATACAAACAAACAGTAGATAGCTGATGTTTTCAAAGCCTGAATGTCTATCCCACCTTCCCCAGTATGGCTCTCAGACTACAGAGGCTAAGCCTTTCCAGTCCCAAACTATCATTACTTCACCCAGTTGGAAGACACTTGGGATTTGTTTGTAGTTTTTTAATGCCATTCCCATACTCAAAAAGTAATGAAAAAAATTCATCTACCCTATGACTTACCAGGCGGATGGACAATAACTTTTAGATAAATGCGAGATGAATCCCTGTTGAAACCAGCAAACTTGAGCTGCACCTGATAAGTCAAGTAAGGACAGAGTTTCATGCCAAGGGACTTTATCTGTAGGATGGCAAATGTTCAAAGGAGTGACTTCAGGCTGGGAGTCCATCCTTCAGCTAAACACATCCTTATGGCCTACCTACCTATGCTTTGGGGTTTCAGTGTTTTGGGGTTATTTGAACATTGACATAAAATGTATGATCTAAAAATCACCTAACACACTAGCTCATAAAATGTTTGCTATATGAAGCATGTTTAGCAGTCCAATACAGAGCAGTCATGAAACAAAGATCTTTCTATTCCTTTAAGTATTCAAGGGGATCATGCTACTGGAATGTGATTTTCCCACGAATCTGAAGGCTTTCAGCTATATGTTATTAGGGAAAGGCTTTGGAGTTCTCAGCATTGATGCTAATGTAAGGAAAACCTCCATATACTGTGTGGCTCATAGCCTCTTGCCACTGAAAGGTGTTTGTAGCTCGTGGCAGTCTCTTTTTGATACCAGCTATCTACTGACAGTCATTATTTAGCAAAACTTCGTCCTGCACTGTTGATAGGTACCAAGCAAATGCAGAGCTGAATTTCCCTTTGTGATTCTCTTCCCTCAATAATGTTCTCCTGCACCTCTGAGACTGCTACTGCTACGTATTTTTATCCTGGGCTGCATCAAAAGAAGTGTGGCCAGTGTGGCAAGAGAGGAAATTCTGCCCCTCTGCTCTGCTCTCAGGACACCTCACCTGATGTGCTGAGTCCATTTCTGGGGCCCTCAGCTCAGGAAGGACATGGAGGAGTTGGAATGGGTCCAGAGGAGGCCACAAAAATGATCCAACGGCTGGAGCACCTCACTGACAAGGACAGGCTGAGAGAGTTGGAATTATTCAGCCTGGAGAAGAGAAGGCTGTGGGGAGACCTTATAGCGACCTTACAGCTACAGGAAAGCTGGGGAGGGACTTTTTAGCAAGGCTTGTTGTGACAGGACAAGGGGTAATGGTTTTAAACTAGAAGAAGGTAGATTTAGACTGAATATCAGGCAGAAATTTTTTACAGTGAGGGTGGTGAAACACAGCAACAGGTTGTCCAGGGAGATAGTGGAGGCCTTATCCCTGGAAATATTCAAGGTCAGGTTGGACGGGGCTCTGAGCAACTTGATCTCGTTAAAGACATTCCTGCTTCTGCAGGGAGGTTGGACTAGATTCCCTGTAAAGGTCTATTCCAACCCAAAGTATTCTATCATTCTATGATTCTATGAAAAGTTTACCTTTTCATTTATAACCCAACTCTTTTCAACAATGATAACAAGAGGAAAGCTTTTACTGGAAAAGAACAAAGAGTTATTTTTTTTGCTGGCTGGCCCCAAGTGACCCCTTGTTCCCACTGCCTTTGAAATTACTGGAGTTTGCTTAGCCTGAAAAATTACAGCTATAGGAAAAATTATGCTTCAGTGTTCTATTTTAAAAAGGAACAGCAGAATTTTAAAAATAGTATCCCCATTTTTTTTTTCTGACTGTGGCATCTCCAACCCAAGTATGTTGATGCAATTTCCAAAGCACTAAGAAATGTCTTAGGTCACATTTAAATCAGGTCAGCCAAATCCAGGATCAGTGAAAAAATGAATTGTTCATCTGGTCTGGAATGAGGTCTTTCTTCCCATCATTCTTAGTTATAAAGATATCTTTTGTGTGGTTGAAGCTAAATTTAAGCCCTGGCTGAATTTATTTGTGTACTATCTATGTGTGTTTTATGCATCAGCAGCACACTGCATTACTAGTGGGCTGCATACACAATTAGGGTTTTATGATCTTTGAAGTCAGTTAATACAAAGATTTATATATTTGCAGCAATAAAAGTCTGGGAAGTTATGGGGATAGATGTTTCTTAGAGCTATAGTTTGATTCTCCATTGGCTTGTGTTGGTTTGGCTCCATTGTTTTCAGTGGAGTTAATCCTCATCCTGATTTGAGCACCAGAAGAGCAGAAGAAGAAACTCCATCCCTTACCGTATGCCTAGGGAGGTTTGCTTTTATAGAGATTACTTCTCTTTCAGACTGCGCAGGGGAAAGCACTGAAAGAGATTATGCAGCAAGAATTAAGCCATGCAGTGTGTTTCTTCTACTGAACACTTCACAGCAGCACCTTCAAAACTGGGAGTGAGCCTGGCTCCAGTGACCAATGCCAAAGGGGCGAGCCTGGTCCTGATGTGCACCTCCCAAAGGGGCCCGTTTGCTCAGTGTCTGCACACTGGTGATGCTTCACTAGCAAGCAGCTGAGAGGTCACGACTGGGTGCAGAAGTGAATGCCATGGTCAGAGAAGTGTGAACTGAATGAAGGAAACGGTAAGGTGAAAACACGCTCATTTAATATGTGCATTACTATTTTGTAAAGAACTGTCTTATAGGCAGTTTCTGTCTTTGCCAAAGCATTCAGCTACTGCAACAGGATTTAAAAGTAAAATGAGTTGAACTTTAACAGATCATAGTAGCAGTTAACTAGCAAAGGAAAGTCCATGTCCAGCTATTTCCTGGTGCTATAATGTTTTGATAACAATGGTACACAAAGACTTGTTTTGTTTAGCATGCTCCATATTATTGCATTTCAGACAAAGTCTCGATTCTTTAAGTCCAAGACAAAGTCTCCATTCTCTCCATTTAAGACAAAGCCACAAGGATGAAAAATATGGATTTGAAATGTCCCAAACTACAGAGGAGTAAGGAATCAGCTTAGCATCAATTTCTGCTTCTAGCTACAATGAAAACAAAGATAAGGCAAATATCTATTTTCTAATTGGAGGGACAAATTTAGGAAAGACTTTGTTCCTTGTCATGCCCTGTCTAAAGTATGAAATTAGAAAAATGAAAATATTCTTCCCATTCTCATCCCACACACCCTACCCCAGGCAGACCTGTCCTTTCTGGGCTGAGTTTTGCTTTCACACAGCAGCAGAGCCTCCCTTCAAGAGCTCACAGGCATGGAGAGCAGCTTTGTTTACCACCCCCAGGTGCAAACCTCATTAAATAATGTTTACTTCTTTTGTGTTTTCAGCTTTCAGTAATGAGCTGGGTTAATGGATAGTGAAGATGGTGGTGAGAACAGCAGGGAAATTTCAGGAGTTGGTTTTACATCTTTCAGTTTTAAGGTATTATAGGCAAAATGTCTATCAGCCATTTAGTCATACCTCCCCCTAAAAAACCCTGGACCTTGGAGATGATGAACCTTCAACATAGGTTTTAAGTTGTTTGTTTTTTTCAGGATGGTGGGAAACAAAGCACAGCCAAACTCCTGACTTCTTTGCAAGTTATAAATACTGTACAAAATTCTACTTCAGACACCGGAAAATGCTTTCTCCTGTTGTTCAAAGTGCCTCCAGATGCTGATGTCCTTAGTATACCACACAAATAACCCAACTGTAATGAAAAGGCAAGGTAATTGAGTTTACATTCATCTGTCAGTATTCCTAAGGGAAAGGCTGTTCAACCTGCCAAGTTTGCTGCTCTTATGCATGCACAAATAGAGTGTGAACTTAAACCGGCTGGAGATTCCCATAGTAAATTCTCCCTGGTGAACAGGGGATCTCTGCTGCTGTAATCTGGAGGAGGCCATATGATCACTCCTACCCTAGTCATTCCCCCATGTCCCACAATATCAGGACTTGGGCTGAAAGTTTGGCAGGAAAAGAAAGAAAAGGTTGTGGTAGAACTGAGTTTTTCTGCATCAGATTTTCCCCTGACCCAAGCCCTATTTTCAGAGTATAAAGTATTAGCTTCTTCCTAGGCTTTTCTATGCCTCTATTATAATAGCTGGGAGCATCTAGATTTAGACTAGACATAAGAAGGAATTTCTTCACAATGAGAGTGGTGAGGCACTGGCACAGGTTGCCCAGGGAAGATGCCCCATCCCTGGAAGTGCCCAAGGAGAGGTGGGATGGGGCCTTGGGCAACCTGATCTAATGGGAGGTGTCCCTGCCCATGGCAGGGGGGTCAAAACTAGGTGATCTTTAAGGTACTTTCCAACCCAAGCCGTTCTATGATTTTATGATTCTGTGATCACATACACATATATTTTTCTTTCTAATATACTGAAGGATTGTCATCCCTATATATAAAGTAGAACAGGGGGATCAAAGTAAGACATTTCTTTCAACTTTGCATGAGCAGTCTTGGACAGTTAGGTGCTGACTTCTTCAAAGTACTTGGGTATTTTATACTTTAAACAGTTGCATATTCGACTAACCGCCTTCCCTCGTTTAAGATAGTTCCATGAAAGGGGACCTCTGTGTAGCTAGACTATGCAATCAGTAGCAATCTCCATCCCAAACAGAGGAGCAAGTCAGTGTCCATAGCAGAAGAGACATACATGACAAGTGTGAAAGAAGAAGCAGCTGCGGCCAATGTTCAAGCATATGTTGGAAATACATGAAAGGAAAGAAAAAAAGATGGGATAATCTGCGAGATTAAGCAACAAGGGAATATTTGATCCTGTGCTCTGGGAGAAAACCAGGGAATGTGCTCTGAGAAAAACTGAAAGAAAGGGCCCCTTCAGGTGAGCTCTGTGTGACAGAAGCTGGTGGGGACGAGAGAAGGAACTGCCCCCTGCTGCTTCGCTTCTGCTGCGTCTGAGGAAAGAGTTGTAACGAACTCGGGGGAACAGTGGCTCCACCACAAATTTCTTCTTGCAATATAAACAACCCTCAGCACACCAGCTCCGGTGCCACAAGTCCTTGGACATTGGCATCCAGCTCCTAGGTGGAAAGGCAAGCCCCAACAGCAGCTGCCAGTGCACAACAGGTCTGATTGCTAGGTGGGTTGGATCCGCTGGGTATAGGCTGTGAAGCTGGCATAGACAGGTCCAGCAAATCTTATACATCAGATTTAAACCTGGGACATCTCAGAAACATGAGCATGGGGAATTGAAATCCTTTGTGCACACAGGTCAGAGTCACCTCCACTCACTGCCCATGGGTGCTTATGTGGGCTTCCCTTCCTGAGCTCTCCTGCTCTTGCTGGCATTGAGCATCTCACTGAGGAATCTGGCCTAGCTGGTGGCAAGTTGTAGTTTCCCTCATGGTCCACTGTGAAGAGCTGGGGTTTCACCATCAGGGGTGGTGTCTGTGATGAGTAAGGAACCTTGCAGATACACAGAAACCAGTCCTGATGAACCAAGCCCAAGCCACTTCACCCAGTGTAAGCAGGACTAGTTGGCCCATGCCTCCTGGTCTCCCCTGCAAAGAAGACAGGCAAGACTGAAAAAGACCTGTGGGCAAGCAAGAGGCAGCCAGAGAAAAGCAGGTCTCAGTGCCAACAGTTGAGGCCCTGAGACTTTCGGGGTAGAGGTAGCTACAGGTCTAGTTGCTGAGCTTCTTCCTTCTCTGCTTCCCAAGAATGAAAGACATTTGTGCAGACCCCAGCACAGCTACAATCAGAAACCGCAACCAGAGACCTCCATCTGCAGGTGTCCATGTGCTCCTGTCTCAAAGCAATGACACAGCGGTTGTAAGAAGGGGGTCAGCTCTGGCTTTGCATAAGCGTGCGATGCATCAGCACCTAAAAAGTAGATGGCAGAGTGCCCTAGTCAGAGCAGGATTTGTGTATGAAGGTCAGACCACGTAGCGGCACCTCCGTGTGTGTGAGGGGCTCTGGGTAGGAGTACTTTGGGCATAGGAACAGGACCATGTAGCAAAGAGAGCAGATTTCTGAGGGTCCTGGGGTGTGTGGTGGCTGCTCTGTAGGGCTCGGTGTGCCCTTCCCAGTCCAACAGCCCTGGCAGCTGCAGGATCTGCTGATACTCCCATGCCTCAGGCAGCCATTGCCTCCAGTGAGATACAGGGAAATGGGAGAGGTGAGCGAGTGAGAAAGGGGTAAACAGTATTTTGCTCAAACTTAAGTGGTGATTGTTCTTGCTCAGCATTTGTTTTCATCTGGCCCTGTGTACCAGATAAGCTCCCTCCAGGAAAAGCTTATATACACAGAAACTGGCCCAAGCCAAGATCTTATGTGAGTGAGAGCAAAGAGGCAACCAGGATGGGAGAGCAGGCAAATTCGCCCCTTTTCAGGCTGTTTTCCTCAGATTTTATTGCTCAACCTTAGTTCAGTCCAAGGGACTAATCACCAATGACCTTCTCCTCGCTTTGTACAGCGCAGGAGGACAGTATCTGAGTCTCAAGCCTTTGGTGATACCTCTGAGTGTAGATATATACTTTCCCAAAATAAGGATTTTTCCTCCCTAGGAAAACAAAGCCAGCAGTAGAAATGGGAGTTAGAGAATAAAATATATTCACATAAAGTACATAACACTTTATAATAACAAAATAAATAAGGAATACCGTTTATGATTGGGTAAATTATAATAATAAAATACAAACTATTTATGCAAAACAAAATTCTTCAGCTCTCAGAGGCAAGTATTCAGAGCATGGAGAAACTCTTTCGAGGTGCACGGCGTGGCTGCCAGCAAGCAGCGGCTCCACACCTTTACCCAGGAGGGTGTAAGAGGAGGACAGGCCAGCAAACCTGGAAGCACATCAAATAGTTTTTCCAGCTGCTAGTGCAGGTTACCATGCCCTGGCTATTATCCCTGGCTCCTGGTGGAGTTGCTGGTCGCCGTGCCCCACTATGCAAGTTATTGTTTCCAGTTTCTGTTAAGCGCTGCCATGCTTTGGTGCTGCAGTTACTTCTTCCCCGTCCCACATGAATTGCTGCAGAGTAAGGAGAAAGGCAGCAGCCCAGAAGTGGGCAAAATAAAAGGTAGCAAGGAGCCTTGTGGCCTACCTGCTTTTTTTTCCTCTCTCCAACGTAGAATGTTCCTCAGCATGAGCAAGCCAAAATGTAACTTGGCACCAGTACCAAAGATAAATGTCAGTATTTTCCCTGTCAGTTAGTAATAAAATGCTTCCGAGTGTCCAAGATGATTTTTCTCTTAGAGGATGACCTCCTCCCTGTGTAAGTTCCTCACCGATCATCCTTTCTGCCAGCCCTAGGGGTGTGGATGAGTGGGGGTTTCCTCCCTTGCCTTTGCAGCAGGGGAGCCCTAAGAGCTGTCCTGGTGCTGGGGGCAAAGCTGCTGCCTGGTCTGTGCTCGCCAAGGGCTGCTACAAACAGGACTGTGTGTGCATGTGGGGAAGGGCAAATGCAGCAACGTTGCCTGCCCACTAAAGCCACTCCAAGCTCCTTGGTCACTATGGGGGACTCTTACATAAAATATAGCCGGCGAACACGATTCAGAGAAGACAATTTACGGTCCTGCCTCTTTGGAATGCTACAGAAAGAAAGAAAAGCCTTATGGCAAGTTGGAGCAGCCTGGGAAGTGTAGCAGGATAAATACCTCCTTGCAAGCAGCAGTCGAAACAAAACCAGGATCAGACGCTGCTCTCCCCACCTCACAACTAATCACGCCGACTCCAGGTAGAGCTCGAGGCTGCTGCCAGGTTCTCTTGCTTTGGAGGAAAGTGCTTAATCGTTTGATCGACTGAGAGCACTAGACATCATCCTTTGGAGATACCCAAGGATTTCAGGAACTGGTAGCAATTATGGAAGGGCCATGCCATTACTGTTACTGCTCATCATCTATACATCATCTATACACAGAGAGCTATGAAGCACACTCTATTTTTAGACGTCTGGATGTATTCCTGATGAAGTTTCAGCTTTCAACTGCTTTAGTTCAGTAATTCTTCTGTTTTGATATCTTTATTTTCTCTCATCATTATTTATTGTTATTTGATTTTATATTTGTTTCCAAGAACTCTGTCTAGGAATATCACAGCCAAGGGAACAGTGTCTTCAGCAAAGAAAGTAATGCATGTATCTCATCCTGGATCATTTTTTTCCATGTAGATTTATACAGAGAGGAAACTGAAACAAACAGATATAGGCTGTGGATGGACATTAGCTACCAGGTTTTCACAGGAAAAGGACTTGACTTTGTACTGGTGTCTGTAGGAAATGCTGATCACATATATGCTTCAGTAATCTAGTGTATGTGTGATAACTATTGGATAATTCTGAGTGTTCCCTCTGCTGTCTAACCTTCTTCACCCAAAAGCCCATGTGTACCATTTCCACAATAACATTTACAACAAATCAGATATTTTATCGTATGTTTCTTGGTCTGGTGGAAAGGAGACATGTCAGAGAGAAAGGCCGTATCATTGACCAACTGGACAATATTTCTTTGGCTAATATGAGGGTATTGCTCCCTCCATGAGCAGCGGACAGCACTTAGTGTGGTCAGTTTTCTTAATATCTGGGATGAATTACTAGCTATCAAAGTGAGGAATTTTTCTGTCCTACATGGACAAATACTTATTCTCTTCATGTATGCTGCGTATCACTGGGGTGATGAATAGCAGGCTTGCTTAGCACAAGTCAGATTAGAAGAGTCTTCTGTGCTTAGGAATATTTCATTCACCATAAGTCTTTTCAATGGGCTGTTGACTAACCTCTTTCTTTGCTTCAGAAAACATTTGTTGCCTGTTATGTCTGGAGATCACAGAATCACTAGGTTGGAAAAGACCCACTGGATCATCAAGGCCAACCATTGCCATCAATCACTAAACCATGCCCCTCAGCACCTCGTCCACCCATCCTTTAAACACCACCAGGGAAGGAGACTCAACCACCTCCCTGGGCAGCCTGTTCCAGCGCCCGATGACCCTTTCTGTGTAAAATTTTTTCCTGACGTCTAGCCTGAACCTCCCCTGGTGGAGCTTGAGGTCATTCCCTCTTGTCCTGTCCCCTGTCACCTGGGAGAAGAGGCCAGCATCCTCCTCTCCACAACCTCCTTTCAGGTAGTTGTAGAGAGCAATAAGGTCTCCCCTCAGCCTCCTCTTCTCCAGGCTAAACAACCCCAGCTCTCTCAGCCGCTCCTCATAAGGCCTGTTCTCCAGCCCCTTCACCAGCTTTGTTGCTCTTCTCTGGACTCGCTCCAGAGCCTCAACATCCTTCTTGTGGTGAGGGGCCCAGAACCGAACACAGTATTCGAGATGGGGTCTCACCAGTAACAATGAGAGGTGATAAATGGCATCTTGCAGCTTGCAAGATGTAAAGTTTGCAACTTGCAGAATTCCAGTGCAAAGACTGTGAAATGCAGCTTTGAGTGGTTTAACATAGCAAGAACATCACTGTGCTATGTGAGGCTGTCTCTAAGATACAACCTGGCATTATCAAAGGTGGAAAGAGCTATGGACATTTACATGCTCCTCTAGAGTCTGAGTTAATTTGAAGCCACAGAGTTAACCCTGGAGCCTCATACTGACTCCACATACTGAAGCTATGGAGTTACACTTCCTGTCTCTGCAGTAACCCTGCAGAAACCCACCAGAAGCTACTATTTGCAAACACAGATTTTCATTTAAGATCAGGTTTTCTCTCAACGTTACTCACTATTGCACATTCAACCAAGGCAAGCAGTCTTTGCAGCTGTCATAACTTTCATTCTGCCACGAAACTGAGGAGATGTTTGTTAGGCATTGAACTTGAGTCCTTGGGATAATTAACATCTTGGCCAGTCTCCTACTGCGGTATCTGGTGGACAGTCATTAGTACATCAAATTATGCATGCTTGCAATTTGATCTCAACCAACGCAATTTCCTTCCCTTCTTTAGGAATTCTTTTACTGCCTTTATCCCCAAGGGACAGATGGAGAAGATAGCTGTACATGAACTGCTTCAGCTGTGGAGCTAATACTGAAAAGATATTCTACTTCTGTTTATAGCAATATCCTGCTCTACAAAGCCTATTGCAACAAACTGTAAAATTAAGCATAAAAAAGCCCAAAGGAATATATATTTCTATTTATCCAAAGTGGCCCTCTTTATAATTTATTAAGGACACAGGTTTGGCCTATATGAGAGACAATAGATTATCTACAGCAGAGAGGCAAAATGACACGCAGAGAGCTGGTTTTTTGGTAGGACTTGCATCTTATAAATTAGTACTATTTCAGCATTTAAGAAAGCAGATTTGAATTAGCTGGCTGTGGAAATAATCTTAACTGTGTACTCAGTGTCCAAGGGCACGAGAACATATGGACAGGTTTGCCTCTGCCCCAAGTTAACAGAGCACTTCACAGTTCACATCATACAGGACAGGGTGATTTTATTAAATCAAAAAAGGAAACTTGTAAGGAAGCAAAGAGAGTTCTATGTTCAATAAAAACATTCTGGTTTAGGTCACTATTTATTCTCATATGATATCTAAAGACTTCTTTTAAGTATTTGGGAAGTTTAATATCTTCTGGGAAGCGTAACATTTTTATTGCTTTCGGCAGGCCTTTGGAAGTCAAACTCATTCATCTCAGAGACAAAAATTTTCCTGTGTTCTCTGAATTTCTATGTGAGATTCATTGAAGTGGCAACTGTTGGGAACTATCACTGCTTTTCTCTTGTTGATTTCCCCAGGAAAGGTCAAGGCAGTCTGCCAGTAGAGTAACTGGACAACATCATGGTTTCAAAGACCTGAGTCCTCACTGACACTAAAACAGCAAGAGGCAGTGAAGCATTAGGAGGAACTGTATTGCAAAAGCAAGATGAAATTTCTGGACTGGATTGAATAGTGAAGAGGGTTAGGAAGGTTTAGTTAGGTAGAGGAAACAAAACTTGAAGTCTACTAACTGGTCTTTCAGCTCCAGGATCTGGACCAAATGACTCCTGCTTCCAAAGCAGACAAAATAAATGCCTGCAATGACAGCTTGTGTTACTGATAAGTGGCAAAAATTCATATTTCTCCATCTATGTTGCAAGGGGCTGCCCTCCTCTAGCATTTTTCTCCCTGGAAACCAAGCTAGGACATCCAATTCCCTATGCCCCAGTCATTAAATAGTTTAAGCCATTAATAATTTAAGCTACAGCATCAGTTCCTTATACATTAGAAAATGGCAGATTTAAGGCTCCCTGTAATTTTTCTGTCCCTCTTCATGTGCATATGTTTTCTTATAAACCCTTCCATGACACAGTCATATTTTAGACTTTCCCACAGGATGCATGCCTCATTCTGTACAACACAGGATAATCACACCCAGTGGCAGAAATAAATTAGCATAGCAATCTTAATCTGGTATTTCCTAATTTTCCTAATTTCCTTAGCCATCAATGTTCAGCTGCACTAATCTAAACAATATTCTTTTAACATAATTTGTTAATGTTATCATTTAAATGTATGTATGCACGTTTGTGTATCTCTCCATCTATCTGGATCTGTTAATGTATTGGTAAACACAAAAGAAAAAGATAAAAGCTGTTTGTTTTTAATTCTTTCAGAACCGTTTGATCTCTCCTCGCTTGTTTTAGCAGCTGCCTGACTGTTTTTCCTCATATGTAAACTTCAAAGTCAATTGGAGGTCAAAACTCCGGACGAAGACAGAATAATGAAAACAACGGTGACTGGCGTATGTGATGGGAAGAAGCAGAGGAGCTGGGTTGTAGAATGTTGCTTGTCTCTCAGCACAGCAGGGGGGGGAATTATCTACCTCTTGGACATAACCTTTCTTGCTCTGCGCATCTGATAGAGTTGATGAGGACTGTATACTTGCCTAGAAATGTATCTCACAGAGCAAGGAAGGGTGCAGCCACGTACTAGAGGACTTGACATTCTCTGGCTATTCTTGGTTCGAGCAATCTAGAAATAGCCTAACAGGCTAGCGTAAAAATGCTGGAGAAAAACAGCCTTTTACTGCTGTTTGTTGGATGCAGAGGGCTTCAGGGGTGGGTACAGGTTTTGTTTCCCAATTTGCTATTTGCTTTGTCTGGTTTTAGGAAAATCAAAGGAAAAGCAAGCCCCAGAGAGGCAGCTTCTGTAGCAGAGTAACATGGAACATTTTCTGTAGGCATGTGTGGTCATGGTACAGGATGTGTCTCCAGTTCGCACTTCGTTTTTTTTTTTCCTTTGGGAGAACATCTGCCTTTCTCTCCTTCATCCCTCTGAGGAATCAGGCCCCTGCTTGTGCAGAGCCCAGCAGAGGGCCACAAGCAAGAGCAAGTCCCCGAGGCAGGTGGAAAGCAGCAGAGCAACTCGCCCGCCAGCTGGTAAAACAGCCTGCAGAACCTGGGAACACCTTAGTGATTCACAAGTCCCTGCAGCAGCTCCTGCCAGCGGAGCCGCGGGAGGAGCCCCAGCAGAGCCTGGGGTGGATTCCACCCTGCATATATACAAAATAGCATATATAAAATATAATATATAATAATAACATAACAAAATATAACTATTTTATCTATTTTTGTATATATGTAGGGCCACATCAACTCTTCAGATTTTGTGCAGAGACTGTGGGAATTTGTGTAACTTACATATGAGCATAATCTGTTCTGAAAAATATAGTCTTTTTCCAATCTAACAAGCAGGGAGGATGGAAATAGGACCAGTGCCTGTGGAGCGCATCTGCTCCTATCTTCCTCGCTTTCCTAAGCTGTAGGGTCCAGAACCAGGGATCCCACGAGCCACAAATTTAGGAGGCCCTCTGCCAGTGTAAAATTGTGAGCAATATTACAGGGGCTCAGAAAATGCCACAGCAAAAGTGATGATCTTCTGCAGGGTACTGGTGGAAAAAACATCAGTTACAATAAAATTTAAATTATCTCAAGTATTTCCCTCATGTTAGCTTGTTTTGTTGCTTCTTCCACTTCCACAAGAAATTTTAAAAAAGAAAAAAATGCCCAGGTTCTAGTTAAGCTAAAAGCCAGGCTGTGAATATTTGGGCTGAAAGCAGTGCCGAGAAACATTGCTCTAGAAGACACAAGAAAGACACTTTTTTTTCCTCAGGGAAGCAGGCAAACTTTCCCCAGCTGCAGGAATAGCAGGGAGAACTGTAACCCACTGCTGGGTGTGAAGGAAGCTGTGATGGGGCTTTCTTGCAACTCATGGGATGGTAAATGACGAAGAAAGTAAGAGGAGGAAATGTCACGGGCCTGGCTGGCCAGTGCGATAGGAAGAACACACCTTTCTTCTACTGTTGGCCTCCTTGCTAGGGTTAAGAGGAATGTCAAACCTGAAACTGCTCCTATTTTCAGGAATATATTTAATGTGTGGCTTACTGTCCCTTGTTAACATGACCAGAACTGACATCATTCACTGTAGCTTCTTATTCAGTGACCTTTTTCTGCACAGGTCAAGGCCAATGAAAATCATGCTTTCCTCTTAACTGGCTTTCTCCCAGTTTTTCTTTTAGCTGAGTGTTCATTTTCAAATGAGATTCTATGAGTTTTGCAAGAATTAAAATTTCACTCACTTTTTCTGTAGTGCCTATTCATCACAAATCCACCTCCTCTCTGCTGTTAACAAGTAAAAAAAAAAAAACAGCAGTAAGTCAGTCTCAGAAAAGAAAGAAAAAGTGTGAAGTACCTCTGTGAACAGTCACGCAGGAAAGGGATATAAGTGGTGTAAAGAGAGCTAACGGGATGCAGGAGAGGGCAGCTGGGAAACAAAAGCAGAGAGGTTGCTGGAGGAAAGGAGGCTGTGGGCAGCCCTGCTGGGAGGAAGGGGAAGTGGGAGCAGAAATTGGAGCAGGAAGATTATGTTTGGTCTTTAAGCAGAGGGTAAGAAGCCTGAAGTGAGGAGTTCAGAGACAGGAAGAAAGCCAGTGAAGGCAAATAAGAGCGGAGGGTGACATAGTTTATGTAGTGAGGAAAAGATTACTTGAGCAGTAGGATTGGGCATCATGTGCTGGTGGACTGCATAATGTATAACTAACTTGAAGCTGGGGGTCTTGATTCTTCAGGAGGTGACCTCGAAGAGAATACTGTGGCTTAATTTGAATTCTTTTTTAAGCCAGAGTCTCTCCATATAAAGGATGAGCATTGTGTTGTGCAGAGCTAAGTGGAGTGTGTTGTGTTTTGTGCATTGTCATTGGTTCTAACTGCCTTTTGTGTTTCAGGGCTCTGAAAACAAAGGTCAAGTACTAGCAAATTCTGTTTTCTGTGAGAGATTTAATTAAATCCTAAGGACAAAGGCAGAGTACTAGAAACAGATACTGAATGTGAAAGATGTGTAAATTTGCATTACCATTTCTCCATATCAGTTTGTACATAGTTTTGTACAAAGTTATTATGAGCAATGACAGGAGAATAAACATTTTTAAAAATCAAGGTAAGTATTACAGATGTTATTTTCTCCATGCAAGGTAGTTATCCAGTACAGGCTTGGAAAGAGATGCTAGGAAACAGAATGAGGAAGCATAGGGAGTAGAATGCAACAGTTTCTGAGTGTAGATTTGCTCCTAGCAATTTAGTGAGTGTAAATTGTAGGGCTTGAAGTGGACTTAGATGCCCAGGGTTTCTTTTATCCTTTATGGACAACATCAGCAAACCAGAGGTTTGCAGGTTTTAGCAATTAATGCCACACTGCTAATCACAACTTTCTCATGAATAACTTGTGTTAACTGCCCAGTTAACTGTGCTGTGGAAGGCTCTGGAGTCATTGAGTGGAAAACATTTTTCACTTGTTTGGTATTGAGACACTCCTGTATTAGCCTGCGATGCTTTAGAGGGCTTGAATTTTGATACCACCAACCCCCCTCTTTTTCTTTCCCACTTATTTCAAAAACAAGAAGTGAAATAACATATTAAAGAAAAGCCTAGTTATTGAAACTGAATGCAGTTACTTTACTGACAGGTAGAAACCAAGAGATCCCACACAGCTGCTCCACTTCAACACACACTGATCCTTCCACTTAGCAGGTGATAAGGAAAGAATTCTTGTTCAGCTGGTGATAAGGCAGCCTTTGAAGCAAAGAGGATCATCTTATAAACCTAGCCATGCTAGCTCATGAAGTTGGGAAGATAGAAAGGATGAAGTCATACGTCTGTGGGGGCAAGGAACCATCCAGTTTTGAAAACCCACAGTCTTGAAACTATGTATGAGTAATGCAGCTCCTTCTTCCACTGTAGGATTTGATATACAAGAAAAGTCTTACAGACTTTACAGCAGGTCAAAAACCAGACAAATCAGAATATGAAAGTTGGGGATGTGGAAGTGTGGAGCAGATCACATTCCAGCACCCCAAGTCCCTCTAGGGGATCACCATTCCAGTGCACAGCTTCAAGCTCTTTGCAGATGCAAGAGTGGATGTATTTCATATGGCACAGGTACTCCTGGCAGGCAAGCTGGCACATAAGGCTTTGGGGGTCACAATGAACTCCCAAACATTTTACCTGGCAGCTAATCGACAGCTGGTGCAGACCTGCTAGCTCCTCTCTGTTCCACTAAGGCATTCTCTCTAACAAATAAGCTGTTGTGATCTGCCAGAGTGGTCTTATCCCACACTTCCCACACAGTTCTGCATCTCTATGCAGAGAGAGGTGGCTTGCAGACATCCACCCCGTCAGACATGACTCATTTTTGAGAAGCCTGCATACAGGCTTTTGCAGTAGTCTGATCAGGACATGACAAAGACAGAAGCAAAGCGTGTGCTTAGGAGTACAAGGCACCCCACCATGTTCACACAGATGCTATAAAGATATCTGCTGTGAAGTGATCTGCCAGCTGCCAGGCGTGGAGGGATTAAAACCTCCACCCAGCTGAGAAGAACAGTGGGTCATAACCGATCATCTCCCCCTCTGCACAAGGCTGATATTTCTTCCCTTGTTTTCCCGTGGTGTGGCATTACCTCCAGTGCAGATGGCTCTCCTCAGGATGGGTCCAATCCCTGAATGAAAGGCTGGACTGCATGGCTCACATCAAAAGAAGGGGGGCAATTGCAAGTTGACAAGACGCAAAGCGCAGACCCTTCTGGTAGGAGATGCTCTGTATGCGAGTTTGCAAAACTGATACAAAAATGGTTGCAGTAACTGCTGTCTGAGTGATAAGACTATGATGTTTCAGTGTCTTTAGGAATGAGTCAAGAAGGAAATAGTAACGGCTAACCAAAAATAATCATGTGGTCATCAAATAGTAGAAATATTGGCCACAAGACATTCTTGTCATATTTACCCACAGTGCAGATAAAATCAATGACCACTGACTGTTATAACTGCATGACTTTTTTATAAGTGGGTGGATTTCTATTTGCAACTCCTACGTTCAAAGTACTGAAACTGCAAGTACCGTATCCAAAATCTTACGGAGTCCGGATGTCTTTCAGCGAAGGAAGTCTTGTGTTTATCCAATCTGAAGTAGTTCCCAGCACTCCTTTGCAGTGGCTGTGCCATCATTTGTTACAAATACAAAAGTAGCAGCATTACGCTGCCTGCACCCTAAAACGCCCACAGCAATTCAGACAACGTCCACGCCGAGCTCAGCAGATGTGATGGTGTAATCCAGCTGGCTAAAGAACAGCTGCAAGAAGCTGCAGCAACACGGGCTTCGGGGCCTGGGCAAGCAACATACAAACACGATGGTTTGTGCAGGTCAGTTTGGCCACTGTGGGTACCTGAGCTGGCTGGCTAGAAACAAGTTCAGGTAAGTCTGGAGGTGCAGAGTGGTATGTCCCTTTTCTGCAGGCGCATTTGCAGGCAAAAGGACAAACTTCTGGTCTTAGAGCCTGGGGCTAGCAGGCAACTTAAGCTTGGAGTAAGAGGATGCAACCCCTGCAACTTCAGCAGCAACATAAAATCAGGTAAACAAAAGACATTTTAATTAATACAAAGCCCAAATCCATAATAATGGAGATAACACTTGTAGTTTCAGTAACTTGTTTAAAAACACTTTCATTCTGAACTATTCTTCCTCCACCTTCTCACCAAAGTTTGGCACATGAAGAGGGGTGATTCCAGAGGTATGATAACGTAACTCTTTACAAGCACTCTTTTGCATATACATTTTCACTGCTATATTTTCATTTTATTGAACTCTTGAGGGACAGCTTTACTTCCTATTTTACTTTTGTTTCTACGATAAAGGTGCTGAAACATCATCCAGAAGCAACTTTGCAAACATTCATAGAGTCACAGGCCCTGAATGAGTCAATCGCCTTGTATTTTTTCTAATCCAGTGCTTTACAGAGCAGCCTCATTTATTCTTATGGCACACTATGATATGTTAGGAGTGTCATTATAAATCCATTGTGAAGAAAAAGGCAAAAAGGAATTTTCAGGAGATTGCAACGCAGGGTTTGGATTTTAACCATAATCTGCTCTTTAAAAAAAAAATTCTCTCTGCCACAGAGAGTCCAGAAAGGAGAAGAGATTACAGATTAAATGTAAGACACAAAAGAACAAGCTTGTATAGATATTTCAGAGGGTTTCTAAGCAATTTTTTTTCTTTCTACTTGTTTCCTTCATATTTCCAAGCTCATAATAATGCCTTCTACCCACACACTCATCCACCTCACGTGCTCGACTCACATTTAGAGGGAAATACCACAATTCATCATCAGGTCTAGTAACAACCCTAGCAGAGTTTGTAGAGGATTTTGCATTATGTGCAGACTGTTCTGGCTTTGCAGGGCTGGATTCTCGGCTGGGCTGAAATCCTTCTTGATGCCGTAGAAAGAGTTTCTGACATTGTCAGCTAGGCTGGAAGCTCTCCTAATCTGAGCCAGGCACCAGTGCTTGCTCAGAGCCAGTTTAGAATGATTCTGCCGTTCTCCAGTCCTCGTGGATGGGCTACATTTGACTCATTAGGTCAGTAGACCGAGTTGGCTCTTTATTCCCTTCTGTCTAAAAGCTTATATTCAAGAAGGTATAACTTTGGGTCTAGCACACTTTTGAAATGGATCTCAGCAAAAGGCCTGCTCCCGGCCTTTAATTTGTCCCTTTGTCAGGTTATTTTTGCTCCCATCAAATTAAGAGTCTATGGGCCCGCTTCTCCATTTCAAACCAGCACCATTGACTTGAACTAATCAGCAGAATAGCAAAGCAGATATAAAATTGCCACCTTCTGAGTATTAAGAGTTGAATTACCCAACAGACCCACACGGCATTTTGCAATAAGGAGTAGGAAGTTTGGTGGCTTTTATCTTTGAGGAGGGCAGAGAAAAAGAAAGAGATTAACCCTTTGATTCTAGACCTGAGAAGGAGCTTGCTCACACTTTCTTTCTGTGATCACACCTGTAAAACCTCCATTTGTCAGTTTTGGGTTGTTGTGGCTCAATGAAAACAGAACTATAATAGAAATCAAATTTAAATCCTCTCTGTCCTCTAAAAACAGATTCTCCCAAAGCATACAGGTATGCTCTAAGCATGGTAGAGTTCTACAAACATAACAACAGTGATAGCATTAGTGTAAAATAACTGTTAGTCGATTGTCTACTGGCATGGGATTAATAGAAGAATTCGAAAATGTCCCAAGTGTGAACAAAATCAATAATTCAGCTTCTGTGATTTGGTTATTAAAAGCCACCAAATATTACTTAGTTGAGTCGCTTATAAATCCTGCAGTTGCAATGAACTTGAATTTTTTGTTGCTGACCAAACTTTTTAAAATATTTTTTCTTAATTTCTGGAAGATAGTCATATGAAACACATGGGTTTTTAAAAACTGCATATTTAGTGCCACTTGAGTGCCTTAAATTTAAGACACAAGTCATATAGCTTCATGAAGTGTCATGGTATAAAAAAATTTGTCTATTAACTTGTATTGCAAAACTTTACACTGTGTCAAGAACTGCAACTTCCACTGTTCTGCCCAAAGAAGAATCATATGGAGCCCACTCCATTTGTTCCAGGAAAGGTATGAAATGTGTCATTTAAAAGTTAATTATCCGTTAAAGTCTGAAACTGTTAAATATTTCCCAGGCTCAAGATAAAAACATAGCTTTTATGGATTTGACATAGTCTTCAGCAGAGCAAAGCATTTACAAGAAGTGTAGACATTTAGGACAATGTACATAAAACCAAATCGAGGAGAATCAAAACTGATTTATTTTTAAACTCAGACCAGTTTGTTTTCAGAAGAACAACTGTTTAAGTAAGGACTGCAAAACTGATCCAACCATAGGAAATGTGATAGATGTACGTAGGGAAGTAGGAGCAAGGTGGGGTGGGAGAAATTTGTTCTGGGAGAGAGTGCTCCAGGTTAAGAACCGGCAAAATAAGAGAAAATCTGACCCTTGTAGGTGATTCACAGCTAACAAATTAATAGCAGAGCAGAAAGTCAGATTCATAGCAGCTTAATCTGCGAAGAGGTCTATAATGATGATAATCACTCTACTTAGAATAGAAGTAAAATGATACAAAGGATATATTTTAAATGTTTTATACCCTGACAGATGACACCACCAGGAGATTAATTTTTAGCCCCTGTTTTAATATACTCCTAATTTTCTGAAACCTTAATTTTTCAGGCTAATTTTTTCCACAGGTTTTCTTTGACTTACAAGTTGGGTTTGTTTGGGTTTTTGAAGATTTCGAGCAAGAAGTACTACACTAATTTTTAATCGCTGGGATAGTGAAAATAAAAAGCTTTTTCCCAGGGTAAAAGAAGAATTTCTGGCATCTTAACGTTTTCTGTATCGACTGAGTGGCTTCAGTGGGAAAATACTATTTGCCACAGAAATTGTCCTTACTGAGGTATGAAGCTTTCAGCATTCAAGTGGAATTTTGTTTTGATTTGATTTAAGATGACTTTGTGAGCTTTTGCCGTACATTGGTCACAGGCTTTTTTTCTGCACTTTTAAAGCATTAAAGCAAAGACAGCCTGCACTGTGCATCCAATCGTGGTTGATACTGGCCTAAGCCATATGGTGACTGTGGACTGCTATCTACCTCTGGGCTCACAGCTCCCCTCCTTTGCAGATGCAGCAAAAATTTCATTGCAAATGCCTATACTGCCTTGTTTGTATAACTATGCCCTTCTCTGCTGTCAGCAAATGCATCTGTGTTTGCATTGAAGCAGACAATGCCATCTCATTTACTCACTTGCAACAGTTTGTTTCCAGACCTGACCCTCTCCATCAAATTGGGCCACTGCAAAAGTTCAAAAAGATGATTATTTTGCCTATTTCTAGCTCTTTCAAGAAAATGAAGCAAAGATCCGAGTGTCCCATTTCTTATTCATCATTTACCTTATGCAGGCGGTAGGAAGAGTTTCTCCCCAGAGTTCCATCACTAGATGCAAAAAAGTACTACAGTGCCTGAAACTGCACTGCTCTGTAAGAGGCAACAGCAACTGCCCTTTGCCAAGAAGATGGGATACACTGGAATATGCAAGGTCACGTGCCAGGAGCCTCACAACTTCATTAAAGCTAGCGACAAGCAGGAGAACCAGACATATTTGTACATATAAATGTATACGTTGCACTGTTTCATCATCTACAGATGTTTGAAAGATACTTTTGTGGAGTATATCCATGCCAAATGTTCTTTTGATCTATTATATCCAAATTTATCTTCTCATGCTAGCAATTATTTATTGCCTAGGTAATTCCTGTTCTGTCCTTGTTCCTACATTTTGACTCATCCTGGAAGAACCAACATGCCTTTTCTTGGTGTACTAAATGTATCTGTCACGTTTCTCTGCTTCCTCTTTCCTGTTGGTAGAGGAATTTAATGCGTTCACTACTCAAGCACCTTGCACCTCGAGCTTACAGTCTGTAATACCTTGGGGAGTTTTGTCAGTGAGCAGCTGAGCCTTCAAGGGAGGTGAGGGGGCTGCACTACAGTCAACACTGTAACTGCAGCTTTAAATCAGCTACTTCCAGCCACCACCTAATGCAGCCTTTTTTTTCAGATTTCAAAAGCACACCGAGATCGATGTTGGTGTGACTTTATCATTACCTAAAGTCAAGTCAGAAATGTCTGCGTGAGCAGACATCACTCCTTGCCTAAAGAAGGGAGCTCCTGCAAAAGGCCCTTCTGCGGCACAGATGAGCTTTAGCAACGGTAAAGTGTTCTGCCCACGGACTGGATTTGTTGACCACAGCTCTTCATCTGGAAGCTTTAAGAATTACTGTCCTGCGCTATTAAGTGTTTGGAGGACTAGAACTGAGGCATACCTGAGCCAGTTTTGTACAGAAAACAAGAGGGTGGTGGACCAAAGGCAGGCTTAGCGTAATGTAATTTGACTGCTGCAAGTTTCATGTTGACTAAATAGGAAGTTGAATATGAAGGTAGATCATGCATTACTAACTTGGCCTAATATGGTGAGCAGGATATAGTCTCATTTCTGTCTTGTGTAACTCTTCTGAAGTCAGTAGTTACATCAGAAACTCCTGTGTCATAGCCTTTTTACTCTGAGGATACATGCCTTCCAAAGACACACACGGAGTGACCAAAAAAATCTAGATGGTCCTTGACTTTATTATAAGCTCTTACACTTAATCTTTCTTAGCTTTTCCATGAGAAGATGGGGGCAACAGCACCTGCTCAGAGAGGGCCCAGCTCCCCCTTGCCAAGTATGCCACTGCTCCTGTCTTCTTGCTGTTTCCTCATTTCCTGAGACAGGCACTACTGAAACCCCTTAAAATGCATGGTCTTATTACTTTAATTTGCAAGGATGTTATTTCCATGATAAACACACTACATGTAGTTTTTATAGGTATGGTACAATATTTAAGGGGAAACCAGTATAGTAATTCACTGATTTTCTGTATTTAATAGGGAATCACAATCTGCCAACAGTCAGCTTTTAAGTCAGTGCCCATTTGTCATATTTGCATCACACTAAAAAGCAAGAGCATTTAAATATTTTATACAACAGGTAAGACAATATGAAGGCGAGGATTAACAGTTTGCTTGCTTACTAAGAATGGACACAAGCTTACATAGAGATACTGTCAAGAACTAGAGACTGCATGCTTTTGAAAAGAGAAAAAAATAACTTTCAGGCTTGCATGCTTCATCAGTTCAGTGTTACCCAGGTCATACATATGCTGAGTAATTCCCATTTCACTCAACAAAAGCTAGCTCGGTTCCAAAACATGTCAGAACAAACGCAGGAAGAAGTTACTTATTTTTAGTTTGTTTGCTATCAGGAAAACAAACCAAACTAAAACAGTGTGTTCAATGCACTATAATTGGTTAGATAGGATGGAATCTACTTAAGGTATGACTTCTAAGTGGCCAATGCTAGAAACATGCAGGGTCCTATTAATATAGATAGAAATAGTCTGACTGAAGTTCATGGAAATGTTCTTCAAGATCCAAGCACGTGAATGAGCATTCACTGGATTGGAAACTATTACATTACACTCTCAAGTTACAACATGAGCACTCTTTCACACCAGACATTTAACTCATACCTGCTTTTAAAGTTAGAATTTATTTTCCTTTTTGCTCTTTGTAGCCAAAGCCTCCCTTTTACATTTTCAAAGCAGTGCTCAGAGTTTCCTAGAGAGATGCCGGGTGAAATACCTCCCACACAAATTCTACTCAATTTGAGACAGACAGACAAGCACTTTTACTCCACTGTAATCGTGAGAAAAGCCTGGACTGATAGAAGTGTTTGAAACACACAGAGTTTGCACGCAGCTGAACACAAACATGGGAGCTTCCCTCACCACACATCGTGGAAGTGGTACTTGGTTGAACTGTTTCAGTGGTAAAATCTTTCACTAGCAAATAAATGTGTGAATCTGGGCCTGCCCAATGCCCAGCTTTTGTATCTCTATGAATTCTCCAAGCTGCCAAGCTTAAAGGATGCCATTTCTCTCCACTTACTTGTGTTGAAGTTGGGCCACTGTCAAAAAAAGAGTAATGCAAAGATGCAAAAGGCAAGTGAAAGTAAGCTTTGTTGCAGGGAGGCCCACAGAAGATGGAAGAAGTTTTCCATTTTGAAGGCTACCTATATGTTTTCCTATAGTTGTTGGTTATAAAACATAAGTAGCATCTGGTGTATGGATGGCTCAGGATGGTGTCACTTCAGGCTTCCTTCCTTCCTCTATTACAGGCCTCATGAATTTTGCATTCTTTACTGCTAGGTGTTTCATATCACCCTGCTGAGGCCTGGCATCATCCCTGTACGTGTTTTAATGCCTAAAAGTGCTGCAAATTAGGCTCCGCATCTCTAATGATGATTTTCATCTTGTTTAATATGAGGACTGTAAGAAATATTTTCTTTGTATTCTAAGAATTACTTGCTGCATCACATATGAAATGATCCCAGGCCTACACCCTGTAGCTGGCGGAGTACATGAGATGTTCTCTTTGGACTGTGGTTGTTGAAATGGAACATCTGCATTTCCAAGAGCGATCAAACCCTCCAAATCAAAGGGCTGTGGTAATAGCCAGCACAAAACAAGTGAAAGTAAACATGAGCACAACATTGTTGTAGCATGTATTTTTGCTTTAACCATGCATAGTTCTCATCAAAAAAAAAAACCAAAAAAACAAAACCCCAAACAAAAACAAAGATGCAGGCAGCTGTGGACGAGAAAAAGCAAAATGTAAAATACTGGGTTTTTTTCTCTGAATAAAGCAAGATAGCAGGTAGTGAACATCCAAGGCTGAGCAGCTCAAATTGCCCTAGCACTTGGCTACAGATTGTTTTTAACCATGACTTTGAAAATTACTCATAGCCTCAGTGATTCAGGTTTGCTACTGGCAACTGTTCAATGCCAAGATATTAATAATATCTTGGCATTCCCTACATAATTTTTAGTGATCACTGTAAAAATGCCATTACCATTTCTGGAACTGCAGTGGAAGTCAAAGAACTAAACCAGTACAGTGACCTCTATCCGATATTGTTTGAAATCCTTAACTTTCCTGGAGTTTCCTTATTTGAAGAAACAGTCCCTGCTGGAGTCTGAGATTAGCTTCAAGCTGGAAACACTAAGACATTCTGCAGGGGTTACATGTTTAATGCCCTGTCTCTCTACTCTTTCCAAGGTAGGTGTGCTACCTTCCACACAGCTCTTGTCAGGACATAAACTGGAATGCTTTGGACTTCTGGTGTTGGAGAAGGTGGCCTCTCCTTGTCCAGGCACATAGGACTGCAGGGCTGCTGTGGCTGGAAGGGACTGCAGTTCAACTTCTCCAGCCCTTCCTGGTCAAGCAGAGCCACCTGTAGCCAGCTTCCCGGGGCCGTGTCCAGATGGCTTTTGAAGATTCTAGAATCATAGAATAGGTTGGGTTGGAAGGGACATTAAAGATCATATAGCTGCTGCCACAGGCATGGACACCTCACACCAGACCAGGCTGCTCAAGGCCCCATCCCACCTGGCCTTGAACACTTTCATGGAGGGGTCATCCACAACCCCCCAGGGCAACCTGTGCCAGCACCTCACCACCCTCATTGTGAAGAATTTCTTCCTAATGTCTGATCTAAATCTTCTCCCTTCCAATTTAAAGCCATTCCTCCTTGCCCTATCACTCCATGCCCTTGTCAAAAGTCTCTCCCCAGCTTTCCTGTAGACCCTTCAGGTACTGGAAGGTCACCAGAAGGTCTCCTTGGAGCCTTCTCCAGGCTGAACAACCCCAACTCTCCCAGCCTGTCCTCATTGCAGAGGCGCTCCAGCCCTGGGATTAACTTCATGGCCCTCCTCTGGATCTGTTCCAACAGCTCCATGTCCTTTTATGCTGGGGATTCCAGAGCTGGATGCAATACTCCAGGTGGTGTCTCTTCAAGGTCGGAGACGCCAGAAGCACCCTGGACACCCTGAGCTGAGTGACCCTCACTGGCACCTCCCCCCTCCCAGCAGCCAGCAGGGGCCACGTTCATAGAATCACAGAATGTCCCGAGCAGGAAGGGACCCACAAGGATCATTGAGTCCATCTCCTGTCCTTGTAGAGGACAATCACAATGCTTGTTACCATGTGCTGCTTGGCTCCCTGGCAGCAGGAGCCCAGAACAACTGTGCACAGTGAGGACAACTCTAGAAACATTTGGCCAATGCCTTTAGCCACATGGTGTGAATGTTGTGGTTGTCCTGTGCAGGGACAGGAGCTGGACTTAACGATCGCTGTGGCTCCCTTCCAACTCAGGACATTCCAGGATGCTACGATTCTACCTCTAAGCTTCACCCGAGCCCTGACCCTAAGCCTGAGCGTGGATGGCACACAGAGGGACAAGAGGGATGAGGGCATAGCTGGTCCCCAGGCTGTCAAACCTGCCGCTGTCCCTCGCAGCGGCAGGAGGAGGAGGAGGGCTGTGCACCCCTTGTGAGCATTGAATCATAGACTTGTCAGGTTGGAAAAGACCTCTTGGTCCAACCATTCTTGGTCTTGGTCCAACCTATCTGCCACTAAACCATGTCCCTGAGCACTTCATCTACCTGTATTTTAAATACCTCCAGGGGTGGTGACTCAACCACCTCCCTGGGCAGCCTGTTCCAGCGCCCGATGACCCTTTCTGTGAGAATTTTTTTCCTATGTCCAATCTGAACCTCCCCTGGCCTTTGACACAGTTTCTCACAGCATTCTGCTTGAGAAACTGTCAGCCTCTGGCCTGGACAGGCGCACACTCTCCTGGGTGGAAAACTGGTTGGATGGCCGGGCCCAGAGAGTGGTGGGAAACGGTGTGAAATCCAGCTGGAGGCCAGTGACAAGTGGGGTTCCCCAGGGCTCAGTGCTGGGTCCAGCCCTGTTCAATGTCTTCATCAATGACCTGGATGAAGGCATTGAGTGCACCCTTAGCAAGTTTGCGGATGACACTAAGCTGGGTGGAAGTGTTGATCTTCTGGAGGGTCGGGAGGCTCTGCAAAGGGATCTGAACAGGCTGGACTGCTGGGCTGAGTCCAATGGCATGAGGTTTAACAAGGCCAAATGCCGGGTCCTGCACTTGGGGCACAACAACCCTGTGCAGTGCTACAGACTAGGAGAAGTCTGTCTAGAAAGCTACTCAGAGAAGAACCTGGGGGTGTTGGTTGACAGCAACTGAACATGAGTCAGCAGCGTGCTCAGGTGGCCAAGAAGGCCAGTGGCATCTTGGCTTGTATCAGAAACGGCGTGACCAGCAGGTCTAGGGAGGTTATTCTCCCTCTGTACTCGGCAGAGGTGAGACGGCTCCTCGAATCCTGTGTTCAGTTCTGGGCCCCTCACCACAAGAAGGATGTTGAGGCTCTGGAGGGAGTCCAGAGAAGAGCAATGAAGCTGCTGAAAGGTCTGGAGAACAGGCCTTATGAGGAGTTGGGCTTGTTTAGCTTTGAGGAGGCTGAGGGGAGACCTCATTGTTCTCTACAACTACCTGAAAGGAGGTTGTGGAGAGGAGGGAGCTGGCCTCTTCTCCCAAGTGACAGGGGACAGGACAAGAGGGAATGGCCTCAAGCTCCACCAGGGGAGATTCAAGCTGGACATTAGGAAATTTTTTTTCATGGAAAGGGTCATTGGGCACTGTTAGAGGCTGCCCAGGGAGGTGGTTGATTCACCTTCCCTGGGGGTGTTTAAGGCACGGGTGGATGAGGTGCTGAGGGGCATGGTTTAGTGTTTGATAGGAAGGGTTGGACTCGATGATCCCATGGGCCTTTTTCAACCTGGTGACTCTGTGATTTTCTGTGCGATTCTGGCGCGCGCCCGCAGTGACCGTTGAAGCGGGGGGGAGGCCGTGACGCGGGGGCGCGCGCCCCGCGCGGCGGGCTCGCGTCACAGCTCCCCGCCCCCGCGCGCCCTTCCCCGCCGCGCACGCGCCGTTCGCGCCTGCGTCCCGGCCGCCTCCCCCCGCCGAGCTGTTCAAACAGGAAGGCGGACATGTTGGTGCCTCTCGCAGGTTCCCTCACAGCCGGACCGTGCGCTTTCCCCTCCCCTTGAGCCGCTCCCCCTCCCGCCGCCGCGGCCTCGGGCCGGTCCCATCCCGAAGCGCGTTCCGGGCTGCCGGGTCTCCAGCCGGGGGAGGGGACAGGGAAGGGAGAAGCGGAGCCGGCGGCGGGGAGGAGGGAGGAAGAAAGGATGATGCTGCGGCCGTCGCTCGGCCGGTGAAGCCGCTTTCAGCCCGGATCCTTCGGCAGAAGCGCAGCCTCTCCCTCGGGGATCCCTCGTCCAGAGGAGCCGCCGCTGCCCCGGGATCTTGTTTTCCAGAGGAGCTGCTGCCCCGGATCCCTCTCGCGTCAGAAGCGCAGCCTCTCCCGGGATCCCTTCGCCAGAGCTGCAGCCGCTCCCCCAAGGATCCCTCGCCCTCTGCTCATGGAAGCACCGACCCCGCGGCGCTGAGACACGAGTTTCCTACGTTTTTGGGGTTTTTTTTCCCTTATATTTTTTGGTGTGCCTGCAGACTGGGTGGTTTGTTTTTATTTTCTGTTGGTTTCTCTTTTCTCTCCCGGTTTCCCCTTCGGAACCCGGCACCGACCCGCTCCGTGCGGGGCGAGGACGAACCGCTACTCTGGCTCACAGGGCGGCTTCCCCGGCTGGGAAAATGAGGTTGCTGAGACGCCGGGGCCCGAGCCGAGGAGGGAGGGAGAGGAAACCTGCAGCTGCGGCGCTGTGAGAGCCCGGGAGGTGCCTGCGTGGAGCAGGGGGAGAAGCGGCAGCCTCCGTCCCCGGCGGGGGGAGCCTCCGCCGCCCGGGATCGCAGGGATTTCGCAGGAAGCGCTTCCCCAGCCCGGTGCGGGCTCTGCGGTTTCTCTTTTGTGCTCGCTCGTTCCTGTTTGTTTGGGGTTCCCACCTCACCCCACCCCGTTATTTTTAACCTTGCTTTGCTCTGGAATAAGGGAAACTCTCTTGAATTTCCTGGAAACATGTCGACAGGAGAAAGTTTTGAGTCTCGGTTTGAAAAAATCGACGTGACTTTAAAGGACCCCAAATCCGAAGTGAACGTGGACTGTTTGCTGGTGAGTAGGGAGCCCGGTCCCGTCTCCCGAATTCCTTACCCTGTGGGACCGAATCTCGCACTCCCGGCTGAGTCACCCCGCACGCTTCTCCGCGCTGGCATTTGTTTACTCGGCGCCTGTGAGCGAGGAGAGCGGCTCGGGCCGAGCCCGCCCGGTCCTGCCCTGGGCTCGGCAGCGTCGTTCCCTGCCTGCGCCGACTGTCACAGGGGCGAGTTCCTCAGTGCCAGCCCCGGCTATGAATAGCTGGGATGTGCCGCTGCCGTCTTCAGCAGCCATGGGGGTTCTGAAGAGTGAAGTCCTCTTATGTTGTGGTTGAGCGCCGCAGCGCTGACTTCAGCCAGTGCAGAGGTTTGCAAATTGTAGAATCCTAGCATAGTTTGAGTTGGAAGGGACCTTAGAGATCACACAGTTTCAACCCACTGCCATGGGTAGGGACACGTCCCACCAGACCAGGCTGCTCAAGGCCCATCCCACCTGGCCTCAAACACCTCCAGGGATGGGGCAACTTCCCTGGGCAACCTGTTCCAGTGCCTCACCACCCTCATTGTAAAGAATTTGTTCCTAGTATGTGATCTAAATCTTGCCCCTTCCAATTTAAAGCCATTCCCCCTCCTCCTATCACTCCATACTCTTGTCAAAAGTACCTCCCCAGCTTTCCTGTAGCCCCTTCAGGTACTGGAAGGCTGCCCTAAGGTCTCCCCGGAGCCTTCTCCTCTCTCCCAGCCTGTCCTCAGCAGAGGTGCCCCAGCCGTCTGATCATCTTCGTGGTCTTTCTCTGGGCCCGTTCCAAGAGTTCCGTATTCTTATGTTGGGGATTGATATGTAAAACACAGCTTTAAGATTAATACGCCCTTACCAGTGGGGAAGGGGCCATGGTAGAGGCTTAAATGCATTTTCAAGTGATCAGTGTGCCAGGCCTGGGATAGAGGGCTGCTTGCTTATTGTTCCCTATTTGATCGTACCTGGCAGTTCAGTGGGTCTCTCCAGTGCTGTCAGTGTTACAAACGCGTCATAAGAAAGCAAACCATAACACTTCCTGACACAAACCTAACCTCATTTGGTAGTTGCTTGGCAAAGTGGATGATATTTCAGTTCTGATTGTAAAAGGTACCCCAACAAAGTGTATGCCAAATCCAGCCGGTTTGTTTGGGATGTAGCTGAGTGCTTAGATATGCTGAGAAATGCCCTTCAGTAGCAGCAAATTGTAATCTGTGCTTTTATGCTGATGTAGAGAGCTGCTTTTCTTTGTGGCAAGAGATAAAAGTTCTTTAGTGTAATTTTTGTCTGGCTTTCTGTTGTTGGAGGAGAACACAAGTAAATTGAATTCGTTCCTAGTATGAACTCTGACATTTGGGTTTGGGGGAGGGGGGAAGGGAGGCGTGGGTGTGGAGATAGCTCTTAGTAGTCATTCTTCATCTTCTGCTGCATGGCTTTTAGAAGAGAGTTTGTTTGAGCATAAGCCAGCGGAGAGGTGAAAAGAATCTAATGAAAGAATCTGTAAGAGTTCATGATATTGTGCTCTCTGTTTAGCTTATTACTGATCTGTGAGTTTCTGAAGTGTTGACAGGTCGCAGCTCCATCCCTGGGTAAAAGCTGGGCCCTGTAGATGTTGCTGCCACAAGGGAAAATAGCACTGTATCTTCCAGTTAACTTGCTTCTTTTGATTTAGTTTATGTATCTGTCATCTTGGAAACACAGCTAGTAAGAGCTCTGATGCTTAGGATATACTGTGTCAGTTTTGATAACTCAAGACTGCTGTCAAATCTGACACTTCACCTAGCTTCTGTTGCTAGATGTCAAGATTATAGATTGAAGTAGAAGTCCAGACTTTTACGTTAACCATGACTCAATTTGCTGGCATGTGCTTTAATGCTGGGCGTACAGTAGGAATCTTCTTACAGTGATATTGAGGAGGTTACATGTTTTCCTTCACCTTTTAATCAGTTTAAAGATTTGTCGCTTGTCAGTTGTCTTGACTGCAATTTGGAGCTAAGCTGTAGTCAGTTTGGGATTCTTCCTGTCATGCTTGTATGCAGTTTCAGAACGCGTGTTTGCATCTTGTATCTTAAAAGTGCCCTTTAAAGTGACAGTCTTATGAGATTTTTTGAGCAGACTTGTGCATATTCTTTTAAAGGTGGCTTCTTGAGCTATATTCATGAAAATTATGTTGGGTTTTTCTTGTTAGTTTTTTTGGGGGTTGTTTATTTTTTTCTTTCTACTCCTAGTTTCAGATGCTGTTCTAACACTAATTAAAAAAGAAAGTGTTGTTTCTGAAGAAATCAGCTGGCAGTATAACTTTTTATGGTCACTATTTTATGGTCACTATTTTATGGTCATTATTATCAGTCTGTCTGCTGGCTGGGCTTTCGCTTTTTTTCATATCTCACTCTGAGTTGGTTCCTGGAGTCTTTTCTGTATCATTTAAGTATCCTAACACTTTCTCAAGAGTTCAGATTTTATATACCAGTTCTTAGTGTGATGGTTCACACTGCAAGCATAATTCTTGGCCCAAGGTACTCTTATGTATCAAATCCTTTGTAATCTATATGGATATGTTTTTAAGGAAGAGATGCTTTGGAGTATGTGTGATTGATCTGTACTTTAAATATTTTCTAAGGTGAATGCTGCATTCCCCTCCCTTCAGGCCCTGGTTGAAGAGGGAGAGTAGTCAGGCTCTAGTCTGGGAACACTTAAATAGTGTTTTTATGATCGGACTACATTTGAAAAAATCCTTTTTTTGTAAAACCTTTAAATCTAAATACCTTTTTCCATTTGGTTGAAGTTGTGAATTGATGTTATTTATAATTACTTTTGCTGTTCTTAGTAAAGTTGCTAACTAACTTTGTATCTGAGTGGTAATATATAAGTAACTGACGCACAGATGCTTTGAATTTCAGCATCTGATATTCTGTGCATCTAGGCTTAAAATGCTGGAGTTCCTTTAGATTGAGGAAACACACTTTATTTGGTTGCATGAAGAGAGGTCTCAGCAATGTCCTTAGCTTATTTTAGGATTGTTTTATCCTCTTTAGCTTTACTTTGTTTTGCTTTTATTCTTGATTTCCTTCCCCATCGGTTTTTATAGGCCCTGTAGACTAAAAGGCAGTATGGGGTATCCTTTAAATTAGTTTTGTGACCATTTTGGTTTTTGTAAATGTCATAAGGTTCTGTATGGTTCTAAATGCATGAGAAGTATTATGAGAACACTAAAGAAAGAAGATGGTGGGGGGGAGGGCTGTTACAAAGGAAGGCGTGTTACCATTTCAGGAAGGTGTGGGAGAAGAGTGCTGACAACAGAGCAGGCGGAAAAGTTACAATGAGGACTATGTAATTTTGATTTACATGCTGCAGGAAGGAAATTCATGAAGCTGAGGTGCAGGAGAGAGATGTGTTTATTTTTCCTGTTTTCTCTAATGCAGCTATAATAAAATCAGACTAAGAAAACAGACAAAGTTGCAAATGTCTATAAATTTGTTTTTCTTTGGTGCTTCCATACATTTGATTTAGTACTAGTCTGGGAGATCATAAATGGGTTGTCTTGATTGGTGAACCATGAGGAGGCCAAAGCCATGGCATCATGTACTGCTTTCCCTCCCCCCCCATAATATTGGGTAGTAGGAATCCTACAGTTCTAAAAAGGTCTAGTAGCCCTGTGAAGGCTGCGGTAGTTGGATTGTCACGCTCTAGGGTGTGCAGTGATCAAATATTGGTGAATACCATAGGTGTGCTAAGTAGAGCCAAAGGCAATGTAAGTGACTAGCTATTAACTTGGGCTTAGTGTCTCATTAATGATATTAAGGACTGGAATGAGCATACTTCTGCAAGAGTTTTGGAATAAAAACAGATTTGTCATTCCTCTATGTTTCTTACGAAATCTTTGAAGTTTGCGAAGCTTCGGATTTTGGTGAGTGTGGAAAGAGGGGTGTAACAAGTGAATGGATAGAGGACATCTTGACCTGAAGCTGCCTATGCTTTTGATTCAAAAATAATTAGTAAATTTTCATGAAAATACTTTTCAATGTTCTCTCTGCTCGGAGACAAAGACAAAGAGTCTTTTTGTGTTTTATGTAGATGCTTGAGTGACTCTGTTATTCAAGAACTTAGTAAATTACTCGAGTAGTTGATTTTGAAACTTCAGACTTTTGATGGCCTTTATCTTGAAAGATGTGAAATGTTTCACTTGTTCAGCAGTTTGGCTTCAAATTAACTGACAACAGTAAACACCGCATATGACAAACTTGTTTTATCTAGTCTCAAGAGGTTTCCATTTTTGTTGCACCAAAAATATACAGGTACAGTGTGTGATTCACCTGTTTTTCCCAGGTGTGTTTCATGTTCATCTGTCTTGCACTGGAAAAGGCAAGATGATCTCATCATCTTTGGGATTGAGTTCTAAATCTGTATTTTCACCGGACCCTTTTTTCCCCCTTGTGCTTAACTTATTGGAAAGCACTTTTGAAGATATTATAGTTAGGAATTTGGTAAATAGATAAATAAAGAGTTAAGAATGTAATTTTGAAATACCTTTACTTCAGAAGTTCCTATTTATCAAAATAACTGTTGAAAATTGTCGTCACTGAAACCACAGTAACTGTGCTGTTAGAATCTGAGTGATAAAATGCTAGAGAAACTTGGTATCTGAGAAGATTACTCATTTGCTAATGAGGCTCATGCATAGAAAAAGCAGAATCTGAACATTTGTGGATTGTCAGCTTCAGAATGCTGCAAGTTGTCTGGAGGTAGTTCAAAGTAAGGGGAAATGTCATGATTGACCTAAATCTCCTTGGACTCAGTTCTGTCATTCTTTTGAACCAAGTGCAAGATCCTGCGCTTTGGGTTGGGGGAGTCACCAGCATCAGTACAGACCTGGTATTGAATGGATTGAGAGCAGGCCTACAGAGAAGGAGGATCCTCTACTTGAGGATCTTTGGAGGCAATATCTGACTGTCTCTCTCACAGAGAAAGACTTTTTACTAGGCCCTGTAGAGACAGGACAAGGACCAGTGGTTTTAAATTGAAAGAGGATAGATCTAGGTTGGACATAAGGAGGAGGTTTTTTTTGCTATGAAGGTGATGAGACACTGTAGCAGGTCGCCCAGAGGAGTTTGAATGCCCCATCCTTGTGGGTGTTCAAGGTCAGGTTGGATGGGGCTTTGAGCAACCTGGTCGATGAAAGATGCCCTTGCCTGTAGCCACAGGGGTTGGAACTAGATTATCTTTGGAGGTCCCTTCTGATGAGAATGATCCTGTGGTTAGATCTAAAATAAGACTTCTCAGTGACCTGGAAATACAGTTCTTTGTCTTTCAGGTGACCATATCTGAGCTTTATATGCAAAAATACTATTGCAGGTTACTATTACCTGTACATTACTAATAGTTATGAAGTGTATAGGTTGATAAAATATTTAATGTGCTATGTTAATCAAAGGTAAAATGCAGCTGTAAGGTGGCATTGGCAGTGCAGTGACTTGGTGGTCTCTTGGGTTGCATCTCTTGGAAGACTTTTTTTAATATGTAAGCCTTTAGAAAGTTAAAAGTAGAGATGGTGGGACTGTGAAAATATTAGTATTTGATTCACAGTGTGTGGTAGGTTTTATACAGGAAAAACAATTCACTTAGCCAATTCTGCTGCTCATTAAACTAGAGGCTGTAGGAATGTAGTTATTTTTCCTATAAAAAGTTTTAATCAAGAACAGTAATAGAAAGTTCATGTTAAGATGTGTTTCAGCAAGAGGAATAAAAAACCCCAACCAAAACCCTGTAGTAGATTATAAATGCTCTTATCAAGTAAAAATATTAGTAAACAATGGCCTTGTCCGTAGCAACCGTGGAATGTTTTAGTTTCCTGATGGTGGTGGGAAGGAAGTGGGAAACACCTGGAATTTGTTCGTTGGACAAATTGAAAATCAACCTGTTCATCTGTAGATCTTTGAGGACAATGACAGCTTCAGGAGCCCCTTATTGAGAACTTTATAAATACTTAAAATCTCTCTGAGCAAATGATATTGGTAGCCTCACAGTTGCTGTTAGCAAAATTCCCTGGGATGTATTTTAATACCTAAAAATAAAAAGCTTTTGTAGGTCTCTTACTGAGGAATATTGAGAAATTTGTCTCCATACAGGATGTTTATCTTTAATTTGAGAGGTCTCAAAACATGTAATTTTCTTTTTTTTTTTGGTGGATGCTGCTTGATGCTATTTATTGAAACTCCTTTGTCATCAAGAAATGGCAGTTAAGAGATACTGAAAAACTGAACTACCTTCTTTGAGAACAAAATTAGAGAATGTTTGAAAACTATTCTGCCTCTGCCTTAATTTTTCCAGTCATTCAAGAAGCAATAAAGCCAGGATGATGAGACAGTGTTGGTAAAACAGTAAATGTTATGCAGACAACACCCATTTATAGCTCATTTAAAAGAAATGCAAATAATACCATCTTTTAGCTTTCTCGGTAGCCTGCCAGAATAAACCCCCTGATTAACAGTCGTTGAAGAAGAGCTGAAACTTGATGTTTGTGAAGAAGAAAAGTGGTTTGGAGCACTTTTGTGTCCATCGTGGTTTTCTCTGCTGAGATGATTGGATCTCCTGTAGTGTAATCTCTAGTCAGGTTTCTTCTTGCACTTTTCAGTATTGATGGATATCCAGACAACATCAGCAGAGTATAACATGCTGTGGTGCATCTTTCGTTACAGCAGCCTAGAGACTGTCTAGACAAGCAGTGGTTGCTTGGTGCGGTCAGCTACCCGTGTTGCTAGGAGAGAACCAGCACAGGGTCAGTACCAGTTTCTAACTGGAGCACAGGTCAAAGTCTGTTCTGATACTCAAAATCTTGTGAAGGATTGGCTTTAACTAACTGAAAGATTGCCACTCCCTGTCAATATTTATACAATACAGACTATCATGGGGACAGTACTAATTTAAATTCAACTGCTGATTTCTTTATTTCAGCTTTCTATCTTAAATTTCTAATATGCATTCATGTTTCTGTTTCTTTTATAGAGTTGAGAATTATGTGAATGTTTTCTTGGGCTTTTTTTTTTCAGTTGCATGGTCTGAGATCATGCAAAGACCTGATGCTTGGAAACCCCTGTAGAAAATACTATACAAACTCAGGCTTTCTTTAGGCTGTAGGTTGGAACTACATAAATGTGTTTCTAGCTTGGATGTATGTGAGCTACAGAACTTATAACTGATCTGGAAACACAAGAGAAATATGTACCTGTTTTTTTCTTACATGAGTCACAATATTCACTTCAAAAAATATTGTTACAAGATCTCTGAGTTCTGATAGTTATGCAAATATTGAGTAATTATGCCTTTATCCTCTTTCTCTTAAGAGCTGCATAGTATTCAGATGGTGCCGCATTAAAATTCGGGTGTATTAAGGAGTATATTTGGAGGAAAACTGATACTTCTTGATAAAGTCTATTGATGTTAGATATCCACATATAAATCCATTAATACAAGATGGCTGTTTTCCTGTGTAGACCCTGAGTACTATGAAAATACTGTTTCTATGGAGACTGGACTTCTTTTTTAGCAAATAAATAATGGCCAAAAAAAATGCCCTAACTACACAAAACTAGCTATGTCATCTGGAATGTACTTTCCAAAGAAGAGGCCAGAAGTATTTTCTAACATAAGGAGATTTCAACTAGGAAATTTGCCCTTTTTGTGGTTTGGCAAGTTATATTTTTCAGAAGGCATTTAGTAGGATTTGTATCATAGCTGTAATGGTTATTTCAAATGGGGAGATGTGAAAAAAGGATGGTCAGAGCATTCATCTCATCCTGGCCACTAATAGATAATACTGTGCTTACTATTACAAGAAAATGGAGATCTTGAGATAAAAACCAAGTTATTTATTTTATGTTCATATTTTGGTTAGAAGCTTCTAAAGAAAAGTCAAGTCTTTTCTGTCTAAATAAAATAGTTTGGAAGATGATTTGAGAGTCTCATGCCTTAATATTTAATACCATGTGCACAGTGAAAGTAGTATCTTGTTGAGTACAAGTGTTCATCATTTCACAGCATGATTGAGGCTGGAAGTGACCTCTGTATGTCGTCTTGTCTACCCTGCTGTGCTCTGGCAAGGCCACCTAGAGCAATTAGCCTAGGATGGCTTTTGGATATTTCAGAGGAGGTAGACTCCCCAGCCTCTTTGGGCTACACATAGTTTTCACTTCTCAGCAGTACATTTACTTGGTTGATGCTTCATAGAGGAGAATACAATTCACCAAAACTAAGCAGAAGTTGCCAGTGCTCATTTTGCATTTATTTGCAGAGTTTGCTAAATGTTTTGGCCTTCTTAACTTGGTCAGTAAACCATTTTTGTAGCTCAAATAATTTTCTTCTGAAAGGCATCTGCCACAGAAGACCAGAAGGAACTTTCTGCGTGGAGGCAGTCACAGATTTGTAGATCTGAAGCATAAGGGTTCATCTCTGAGGGAAAAGTTGCTGTGAACTGGTAAACTCATTAAATGTAATTTGTGACTGCAGTTGAAACTGATTAGACGTAGAATTTTTCTGTTGGAGGGAAAGAGTTAAATATGCCTTCCTCTGTCCAGTTTACACTCCTGTGGTGCCACTTCAATTTTTTATGATTCTGAATCTTGGTAGCATTGTGTTTTCTGTATCTGTGTGTGTACTTCACTCTCCTTCTGGAAAGCAGTGAGGAAGGCTGGGTAGGAATTACTTATTGGCATGGGAATGTAGAAGACTTAGATACTGACAGGACAGGAACCTGTCCCTGGGGAACAGCAGGAGAAGAGAGAGGAGAGGATGCCTGTGATAGAAGCTGGGGCGCAAGCTGTCAGTACAACAAGCAGCATCTTCCTAGAGTGTGGATGACAGTCCAGCATGTTACTTCCACCATTGAGATCCACAAGCCCCTTTGACTACACATGTGGAGTGACTCTGTGTTAGGTACTTAGGAGAGAAGAAAGCCTTTCCAGCCAGGAGGTGGTAGAGTAGGAGCATGTGTGTAAAAACCTTTAGGGAGGAGTGAGACTGAAGGTAGGACAATAAGTTTGTGCAGGTTATACTTGCACCATGCTCTTTTGCAGATGCCAGGTTGTGCAGAACAATACCAGACACAACATACACTGTAATTGAAAAAAAGAGGTAATACTGATGCTTTACATCTTTGAATTGATGTTATACACTGCTTTCTTATAGAGGTGGAATCGCAGAATTTCCTCATGAGCCCTTTTATGTTATGAAGCCTTATATGACAATGTATAATAATCTCCTCTTATAAAGTAGCCCAATTGTAGGTGTGGAAAGAATCCTGCAAGTATTAAGCTGAGAGAATTTATTCTCCCCTTATGAAGGGGAAAGGTTCTTCTGCCTCTTCAGTCTACCAAACAATTCGTTTATTGCTCTAATACATCTTCTGTGAGCTGCTGTCCTCCTTCTTAAACTGTATTTACTACCAAGTTTACTGGCAAACCAACAATTGCCGACATACCAATGATATGGTTTGTGGTGGTCTTGGAATCATTCAAACCTGCTATTAGGTGCTATATATCCTCTTTTGTAGGAGTATAAGGCTAAAAATTATGCCAGCCAAATGGTGGGCTTATTAGAACTTGGAAGTTTTTACTGTGCTCACATTGGCAACAACTGTCATGACTTTTGAAATAGAATTATAGAATCGTTTAGCTTGGAATGGACCTTAAAGATCATCTAGTTCTAACCCCGCTGCCATGGACAGGGACATCTCACTAGATCAGGCTGCCCAAGGCCCCATCTCATTTGGCCTCGAACACCTCCAGGGATGGGGCATCCACAGCTTCCCCCGGGCAACCTGTGCCAGTGTCTCACCACTCCCACAGTGAAGAAATTCTTCCTTACATCAAGCCTAAATCTGCCTCTCTCCAGTTTATACCCATTCCCCCTCATCCTATCGCCACAAGCCTTTATGAATAATCCCTCTCAAGCTTTTCTATAGCCCCCTTTAAGTACTGGAAGGTCACTATAAGCTCTCCTTGGAGTCTTCTCCAGGCTGTACAAGCCCAACTCTCTCAGCCTGTCCTTGTATCAAAAGTGATCCAGCCCTCTGATCATCCTTGTAGCCCTCCTCTGGACTCGTTCCAACAGTTCCATGGCCTTCATGTGTTGAGGATTCCAGAACTGGGCACAGTACTCCAGATGGGGTCTCACAAGAGAGGAATAGAAGGGCAGAATCGCCTCCCTTGCCCTGCTGGTCACGCTTCTTTTGAAGCAGCCCAGGACACGGTTGGCCTTCTGGGCTGTGAGTGCACGTTGCCAGCTTGTGTTGAGCTTCTCATCGACTAGCATGCCAAGTCCTTCTCTGCAGGGCAGCTCTCAATCGCGTCATCCCCCATCGTGTACTGAAATCAGGAATTGCCCCAACCCAGGTGTAGGACACCTTGCACTTGGCCTTACTGAACCTCATGAGGTTCTCACAGGCCCACTTCTCCAGCCTGTCAAGGTCCCTCTGGATGACATCCTGTCCTTCTGATATGGCGACTACGCTCAATCTCGCTGTCGGTATCATTGATGAAGATATTAAACAGCACTGGTCCCAGTATAGACCCCTGAGGGACACCACTAGTCACGGATCTTCATCTGGACTTTGAGCCGTTGACCACTACTCTTTGAATGTGACCATCCAACTACTTTCTTATGCACCAAATAGTCCCCCCATCAGATCCATATCTCTCCAATTTAGAGAGAAGGATGTTGTGAGGGACTGTGTCAAAGGCTTTACAGAAGTCCAGATAGATCACATCCGTCAGTTTACCCACGTCCACTGCTGCAGTTACCCCATCACAGAAAGCCATTAAGTTGGTCATACAGGATTTGCCCCTGGTGAAGCTGTGCTGGCTGCCTTCCATTAATCACCTCCAAGTCCTCTACGTGCTTTAGCATAGCTTCTGAGAGGGCCTGTTCCATGATCTTCCCAGGCACAGAGGTGAGGCTGACAGGTCGGTAGTTCCCAGGATCGTCTTTTCTGCCCTTTTTAAAAATGGGCACAACATTACCCTTCTTCCAGTCACCAGGGACTTCTGATTGCTATGACTTTTCAAATACCATGGAGAGTGACTTGGCAACCACATCTGCCAGTTCCCTCAGGACTCTGGGATGTATCTCATCAGGTCCCATAGACTTATAAATGTTCAGGTTCCTCAGGTGTTCACGAACCTGATCCTTGTCTACTGTGGGAGGGGGCTTACCCCCCTGGTCACCATCTTGCTGTCCCATGATCCAGGAGGGGTGAGGAGAGTGGTTATCAGTGAAGACTGAGGCAAAAAATGTGTTAAGTACCTCAGCCTCCTCCACCACTCCCAGCCATCAGTGGGGGTACATTTTCTTTGGCCTTCCTCTTCTGACTGACGTACCTGTAGAAGCCTTTCTGGTTAGTCTTTACTTCCCTTCGCCTGAATATAAAGAATAGTTTCTATCATAATTCTTTCTACATTCATGTGGAAGAGAGTCTGAGAACCACAGATTCGAGGGGAAAGAAAAAAGGAATTTTTTGGTATACCTTTTTTCATTGCAGTTTGACAAATTCATAGGCATAGAATCAAAGTCAGATCTTAACGCATAATTTTAAAAGAAATTGTCTTACAGAGTGATAGGTTATCAGAAGTGAGGAAAAAATGGAATATGACTATGATTTTTTTAAGAATTACTTTCAGAAGTAAACTGATGATTTCACAAAATATATTTATTTTCTCAGAGGAGTAGGAATCAACGTAACTTTTTCAGAACAGTGGGAAAAGACAGCCTTTAGTTAGCTTGCAACTTGAAGCTAAAGCTCATACTTAAGATTAGACAATCTCTTGTAGGTCTTGCTTACTTTGGAGTTGCATAATGATGAACAAATGGTTTTCAGGTATAATGAAGTGCAGCTTATCCATCCTAGAGCTGTAGAAATGAGCTGATTTGTTGATAAAGCCTCCTTTCCTCATCTGGAAGGGAGTGGAAGCAGTGTTAACCAAAAGAGCTGATGCTTAAGCTGGGTGAGATACCTGTATCTTCAGCTCTACAACACAAGAATCACTTAATTTTGTTTTAATACGGAAGGGGAATGCCTGTTACTAAGATTGCATGTTCTTCACTGTTTAGATCAGTTAATTTCTGTTTCGCTTATATCATGGAAGAAGTAATCAAGTTGCAATGTGAAAACGAAGAGCAACTAATTAGGTAGATGACAAAAAAAAGTAATTTTCTCAGTATTGCCAGTCTTGTCTAATTGTAGGCTCTTGTGTTAATTCTTAAACTCATGCAGTGGGTATTTGCCTTCCAGAAATCACATCATTCTTAATAGCTTTTTAAAAAAGCCCTGTTTGTCCATTTGACTTTGAGATTGTTGAAAGTAAATAATTCCATTTAAATACTTTCTCTTGTTTAAGCAGTTGAAATCAAAGTTTGTGTGCCCTGTTATCTTCTTTTCTCCTAAATGAAATATCAACAAATAGGAAGCATCAGTGCGGTATCAGACAGTTATGTTGTCCTTTGGTACTTCTAAATATTCCTAACTGCAGAACACAAAACATATTTTGCTTACAGGGTGGTAGTAGGGTGCAAGAACCAAAAAAAAAGCTTTTTGTGTAGAAGGGAGTCTTGTCTGTCTGTAAGATGTAAATACAAATATGAGCCTTGGAAAAGTTAGGAAGATGATAATTAAAGATGATTTTGGGATTGAAATTGTTTGTTTGGCCTATGGTGGCTTAAGTCAGGGCTTCCTGATTTCTTCAGGCGGTTTGTGAGAGTGTTTTGAATTTCTATTTCCTGCATCTAGAATAAGGAAGTGCTGTCCTCCTGCCCCTCCTTACTTGTGGGTTTGATGGTGTGGAGGCAAGCTACTGTTGGTACTCAAATTTTAAGAGGTAGGGAAATTTCGCTGGTAGTACCATAATGTATTTGAAAAACAGACATCTGGCTTCAAGCCACACAAATTCAATGACCAAAAAAATCTCCGTAAGAAGACTTTTTAAACTAAGTTTAAAGGAAGGTGTTGAGTCTGTTTGTAAACATGCCAACAAAGATGCTGTGTTAAACTGCTGTTATAATATAAGCCATTGCTTTCAGATTCTCAAGTATTTTGAGCTAGAGTTTTATTTTCTTTATTTACAGATGTTCCCACAGATAAATAGGGGAAACTAATTTATCTGAACATAAATTTAGGATTGCAAGATACTGTGTTTAAGTGTAGAAGATTAGTTTGTATGTTAGTGTATACTGGTACGTGATCCTAAAAATTCCTTTGCTTTCAATATAGTAAGCAAATTTTTACAATGCCTTAACCTTTTTAGTAGCATGAAAACTTTAATGTTCATGGTGTTCGTTGACTTTGCATAGACTGTGTGGTAGAGATTTATTTTATTTTCTATAGAGGAAAATTTGAGACAAGAAGAGCTGAATGAAATTTGATGCTTTTTAAGGAGAATTTCAGTACTGCTTGACTGAGCTCTGATGTACCTATATATGAAGGTGTTAAAATAAAGATCATGTATTTTAATCTGCAGCTAAACTTATGAGCTACAGCATTCAGTGCTGTGCAGATAATATGCAGTAGTGTAACAGAAGGCTGTTTCTGTTTGCCATAGTTTCCAGTAGTGCAGTCACTAGAGTAAAGAGGGAAAGATCACCAAAATGTTTCATTGACCTAAATAGTTTGAAAGCTGTTATGGATAAATTTCATTAGTTCTCTGAAACAATTCTCCTTGTTAGCCCACATAATGAGTAGGTAGGTTTTTTTTCTGTCTTAACAAATTCATGTGCAACTGTTGCTTGCCTTTTACTTCTGAAGGTGTGCTTCATAGGTGTCCCAGAAAGCCTGCCTGTGAAAAGCCTCATTAATCACTTGAGATCATCATGCAATGAGTTGGTTAGAAATAAGATTTCTGTTTGGTACGTTCGTGATAATTTTGTACACACACACACGTGTGTGTGTATATATATATGATGAAAACCATGAACTCCTGCCATGCATTTTCCTTTAAAATAAAAGCACATCAAATTCAATTTAAACTTCAGAATTATTGATAGGAGTTTTTGTTTTCAATACTGTGAAATTACAGTTTCCTACTTGAGATTTTGTTAGAAGGAACTACGAGTATATTTCTGTATCCTGTGTGATGACATGAAAATGGCACAAGGAATTATCTGTATAAAGTTTGCTAATATGTAGTTGAATTAAAGTTAACTTTGAGACATTAGAGATATTTTTAAAACAGTATATTTAAAGATCACTTGGTAGTCAGTGGTTTTTATTCACATAATCTGAATAGGCTTCCTCTCCCATTGATCGTTGGACCAAGGCAGTCTTTCAAGATCCCTTCCAATCTGGGCTGTTCTATTGTTCATTGATTCTCAAGCTTTTGAGAAAATAACTGTACAGTGTATCATTGGTTGTTTTTCCATTTGTCTTTTTCTAGCTTTGGTTTCAAAACATCAGTGAAGTTCTTGAATCAGTACAACAGATATGTTTGCAGCAGAGCTTGTTAAGCACTTAATTACCTATACATACAACATGTACAAATTGCTTTCTCAGCCATTGTACCAAGGCCCCATTTTCTGAGGTGACTCTACAGAATATGGGGTCTGTGCTGAGGAGCACAATGTTCATGTCATTTGTCTTGTAACATCGGATCTGATCGGAATAAAACCAAAAAGACCTCAGGAGAAAAATCTTTAAGTTTAGTCACTTGAAGAGATGAAAGAAATTCAATCACAGAATGCATACTCAATAAATCTAGTTTCTAAATGGACAAGAAGAAAAACTACTGTTAGATATTTTGTTAAATATGTTTCATCTTAAATGGCAACTATAAATTGCAATTGTATCTGAATTTAAAATTCGGAGAATGGATTGAGAGTAGCCCTGATGAGAAGAATGTGGGTTTCTGATGAATGAGAAGCCCAACATAAGCCACCAACGTGAGTTTGTAGCCCAGAAGGCAAACTGTATGTTGGGCTGCAACCTGTGGCCTACAGGTTGAGAGAGGTAATTCTCCCCCTCTACTCCATTCTCATGAATCATAGAATCATAGAATAACCAGACTGGAAGAGACCCACTGGATCATCGAGTCCAACCATTCCCATCAAACACTAAACCATGCCCCTTAGCACCTCGTCCACCCGTGCCTTAAACACCTCCAGGGAAGGTGAATCAACCACCTCCCTGGGCAGCCTGTTCCAGTGCCCAATGACCCTTGCTGTGAAGAATTTTTTCCTAATGTTCAGCCTAAATCTCCCCTGGCGGAGCTTGAAGCTATTCCCTCTTGTCCTGTCCCGTGTCACTTTGGAGAAGAGGCCTTTCAGGTAGTTGTAGAGAACAATGAGGTCTCCCCTCAGCCTTCTCTTCTCCAGGCTTAACAACCCCAGCTCTCTCACCCGTTCCTCATAAGGCCTGTTCTCCAGCCCCTTCACCAGCTTTGTTGCTCTTCTCTGGACTCGCTCCAGAGCCTCAACATCCTTCTTGTGGTGAGGGGCCCAGAACTGAACACAGGATTCAAGGAGTGGTCTCACCAGTGCCGAGTACAGAGGGAGAATAACCTCCCTGGACCTGCTGGTCAAACCGTTTCTGATACAATTCAAGATGCCATTGGCCTTCTTGGCCACCTGGGCACACTGCTGGCTCATATTCAGTCGCTGTCAACCAACACCCCCAGGTTCCTCTCCTCCAGGCAGCTTTCTAGACAGACTTCTCCTAGTCTGTAGCACTGCACAGGGTTGTTGTGCCCCAAGTGCAGGACCCGGCATTTGGCCTTGATAAACCTCATGCCACTGGTCTCAGCCCAGTGGTCCAGCCTGTTCATATCCCTTTCCAGAGCCTCCCGACCCTCCAGCAGATTGACACTTCCACCCCGCTTAGTGTCGTCTGCAAACTTGCTAAGGGTGCACTCAATGCCTTCATCCAGGTCATTGATGAAGACATTGAACAGGGCTGGACCCAGCACTGAGCCCTGGGGAACCCCACTTGTCACTGGCCTCCAGCTGGATTTCACACCATTTCCCACCACTCTCTGGGCCCGGCCATCCAACCAGTTTTCCACCCAGGAGAGTGTCCGCCTGTCCAGGCCAGAGGCTGACAGTTTCCGAAGCAGAATGCTGTGAGAAACTGTGTCAAAGGCTTCACTGAAGTCCAGGAAGACCACATCCACAGCCTTTCCCTCATCCAGCAGCCGAGTCACTTTGTGATAGAAGGCGATCAGGTTAGTTTGGCAAGACCTGCCTTTTGTGAACCTGTGTTGACTGGTCCAGATCACCTGGTTCTCTTGCATGTGCTTCATGATAGCACTCAAGATCACCTGCTCCATTACTTTCCCATGAGACCCCTGCATTCAGTTCTGGAGTCCTCAGCATAGGAAGGACATGGAACAGTTGGAGCACCTCCCAAAGGAGGACAGGCTGAGAGAGCTGGGGTTGGTCAGGCTGGAGAAAAGGCTCCAGGGAGACCTTACAGCAGCCTTATAGTCTCCAGTACTTAAAGGGGACCTACAGGAAAGCTGGGGAGGGGCTCTTGATCAGAGAGTGCAGGGATAGGACAAGAGGTAATGGTTTTAAGATGAAAGGGTGGAGATTTACATGTGGCTTTTTATTGTGAGGATGATGAGGCATTGGAAGCAGTTGCTCAGGGAAGCTGTAGCTGCCCCATCCCTGGAGATGTTCAAGGCCAGATTGGATGGGGCTTTGAGCAACTTGATCTAGTGGGAGGTGTCCCTGCCTGTGGCAGGGGTGTTAGAACGGGACAATCTTTTAGTTCCCTTCCCACCCAAACCAGTCTAGGAGTCTGTGATTGTCCCTTAAATCCAAATTGGAAGGAGCAAGAAAGAAAGCTCTAAACATTTGCATGTGATATGATCCTAAAGTTGGTCTACAGTGATTCTAAACCGAGACAAAATTCAGGTTTTTTTTATTCACTCTGTCTCAAACAGTGCGATATCTTGACTGAAGCAAATAAGGAGTTGTTTTGAGTGTGTTTTATGTGACACTATGAGATGAAATGCTGCATTGCTTGTCTTTTCTGAAGACTTAAAGTATAGAGCTTTGCATCACACATTGCTTGTAGTTTTTCAAGTGCAAAGTGTGTTGCTGGGTTTGGTCCTTCTTATCTCTCCTGCCAAGCAAACAATTTTTAAATTGTCTATCAAAATGGAAGTAATAGATCAGGGTTTTTTGATTATTTTTATGGGTTGGTTGTTTGGGATGTGTACACGCACACATTCTTCTGCTTTTCGATCTTTTCTAATGCCAAATGGTTGGGTTTTTCTTATTCTAAATCAAGTTGCCTCTGAGTAACTCAGATTCCAGTTACAGAGTTTACTTCAATGGCAGTGTGTTTTTCTTGAATACCAGAAAATATGTAACCGTTTTCTTAATTTCCTCTTTATTTCTGAGGATAGATAAGTATGTTCAGTTTTAAAATGACCATGGGTGGTAACAAGCATCTGTTTCCAAAATGACTGTTTACATATGTGTACTTACGTAGTTCTTTAGAAATTGGCTCTGCTGTCCAGTAGGGACTTCTGGTAGGTGAAGTGAAGGACGAAAGTCTAACTCTGAATTGGAGGTGCTTCAGCTACTCTTTAATTACGTTCTGGAAGATCCCTTATTAATTTTTTTGTAGTATTTAGAAGTTGGGAGCCTGCTTTACTAAGTGTCTACAGGTATACAGTTTGTATGAACGGGAAGCAGCAGATGCTACCTGACCTGACTGACTATGGGTTTTGAACTACTGGTTACATATATGTATTTGTACATACATACTAGGTATCACTAGTCCCTTAGTTCATGTAGAATTCCAAGAAAACACTGCTGCTTTTTTTTTTGTTTTTTAATCGGGTGCTCGAAAAATGCTTTCGTAAAAGCTGGGAAAAACACATAGAAGTTGGATGCAAGCCAAACAGCCGTTCGTTAGCTTTTGTGTATTTTTTAGGAAACATGTTTTCATCTGTTTTGCTCTCTGCTTAATGAGAAACTAAATGACAGCTACTCAAAATGGTCTGCGGGACAGAGGAACAGAAAATGTCATGTCAGTGTGCTCTGATTTGTTTCATGGCAGGCTTTTATGCTGTGACAAAAATCTTGCTCACCCTCATCTCCTGTAGAGATTAAGTTAATCAGCCCAAGCTCAGCCTTGCTCCCTTGTAAGGACAGGCAGGAGAGACTTTGACAAGTTTCCATGGTAGTGGCAATCGTCCAGACATCCCTGGCGCTCTTTCCTCTTGGGCTAAGATTTGTTTTCTCCCCTCTTCTAAATCCAAAAGAAAATCATGCCTTTGGAGGACATATGTCAATCTACCGTATCCTATTTGGGCAGGGGGTGGGAGTGAGCGGATTGTTTTTCCCCAGTTCTGAAGTGTCATGTAGGAAGAATATTGTTAGGAAAGAGTTGGCTTACTCTCTCATATCAGTGTAGCCGTAAAAGTTGCTGCAAGAGTTGTTTTTCAGCTGTTTCTTAGCATTTTAGTATTTTTTGTCCCTACAGTAGCAGTACATACACGTGGTGAAAATACCTGGTGTTCTGAAAGTTGAAACCACTTTTTTACGAAGCTCTGTTGTCTGTCTCATGCTTGAGCAATTTTATTGGAAACGTTGGAACATATTTGTTTCTTGGTGTATGAAGTTAATGGCTTTAGTTTTTCTCAAGCATGAGGCTCAAAGCATGAAAGGAACATAGAAAAACTTTTTTGCATTTCCCTAAACAAACTTGCAAACCTAATAAATTACATAATCTCTAGGCTTTTTTTGAAATTCAAAATGTTGTATCCTACTAATGAATTCATCATACTCCATCTCTTCCTCTGGTCTTGAAACGCTGTACTTGAAAATCCCAGGTAAGCTGGCTTGCATTGTTGCAGTGTTAGATATAATTAAATCCTTACTGGTTATCATGTGAGAAACTTGCAATTGGAAAAAGCCACCCTGAGTTTCCATGGACAGCTATGCAGCTATGGTTCTGTTCTGTCATTGCAATACTTGAACATGGGAACATGTTTTCATGTAGGTTTTTGATTGGGTAGTTACAAGTCTCATTTTTCGCCTGCAGTCTAACGTATTCAGGATTTTAGTCATGACTGTACTGCGGTGTCAGAAAGGGGAAAAGAAGAACCTAGAAGATAATTGCTTTAAATACTGTCAAAGTATTTCTTGACCTGAAAGTGGTCACTATTAGTGCCTTGAAAATATACTTAAATATCCAGTATTAATTAAAAATTGTGTTACGGGTGGCATTGTTTGTAGGCATTATCATTTTGTCTTCCGGTGTATTTTGAAAAAGAGAGTGTGTCTGTCTATCACACCTTTTGAAAATTGCTTAAATGTAGTGGGTAAAAGCATTTTGTTTTAAGTCAGTTTATAAATCTAGTGCATAGGATTCTGGAATCTGGAAACAATTTGTTAGCAGAAGTGCTTTGTTCCATATTAGCAGTGCAAATCTCTGAAAAATGTGAAAAAATTGCTCATTTTTTACTGTTAGTAAGAATATTTTGTCAGTTCTGAAGAATCTTAGTACTTGGCGGTAGAAGTAACTTGTCTGTATCTAAAATTCTCATGGAATCTTTATTTCCTTTTAAAAAGTCCCATTACTTTAAAATCGTTTTTGTGGCTGTATTCATCATGGAAAAAAAATATAGAAAAATGTAGTTTTTATGTGTACATAAATCTTCTGTTGTATTGAAAGTGACATTTTTCATTTAGTCAATGTGGGAAAAAGTCCATGGGCTTTGCTAGGGTTTGCGTTTTGAAACTGCACAAGTTCTTAGTAGTTTTACGTTCTTGTTTAGTGGAATATTTCAAATATCTGTTTGACGTGTGATTGCTTGTGATGGAATGTTTATTGCAGAAATGTAGCTAGGGCTCTGACAGGAGATTGCACAATCCAAGAAGTTTCTCAGAGTTGATAATCTGCTTGGGTTGTGCTCAACTTCCCATATTTTTTTTCAGGGTGGGTTGCATGTGACACTAAAGAAAGGCATGTAGCTTTACAAATTTCTATTTCAGTTTTAGTATGATTATTTCATAACCTTCATTTTTGGGCTTCTGTCACAGCTATTCACCTGTAATTGAAAAAGTGTTTTGACTTGTTCTGGAGTTTTAGGGAAGAATTTCCCTTTTGGGGTAGGGGGTGGTAGGGGAGATTTTTCTGCAGTTTTTCTATGCTTCTGTAGAAATTAAGCTGTTCTCACTTTTTCTTGGACCATTATTCAAATAATTGTCTGCCCTCTGTTTAAAAAATTAAGTACTTTTTTTGTCTTTCTCTCAGTTTGTCTAGCTTCTGTTTCCAGTCACTGTGGCATTACTAAAAAGACAGGTTTTTTTTTATTTGATGTAACTTTTTGGGGAGTCTTTTCTAAAGCGTAGTTATTGAACTAACATAATCTCCAGAAACCGAGTTGTCAAGGTGAAAGATAGAATTTGCCTTTTTATTGTTTTATAGCTTATTGTTTATATCTGTAGTTACCACACATTTTTGTGTGCTGCAAACATAATCCAGGTGACAGCAGATACTGTATGGCTGATGAGGTATTGCTACTTGATAGAGATATTAGTTACCTTTCCACTGACGACTTATATTGCAAACTTTGCTGGAAATGTTTAATTTTTGTTGTTTGGGTTTTGGGGTTTTTTTTCCAAAGCAGAAGTAACAATTTTCAGACAAAGGTGTAGTGGGGCAGCTAGAAGCAGCAATTTAAGCTCCTGGTGGCAGAACTTACTCTACTTTTACCATAACATGTTAAGCTAAGAGACCTAAATTTGCTTTGCGTATTAAACAGCTTTTACAAGAACTAGTGCACTTCTATGTTTTTGCAATAATATGTTATGTTTCTTCTTACGAACGTGTTGGTATCTTGCTAATTCCCATCTTGTCCAGCCGACTGAAGCTGACTTCCTGAAGTCTGGTTTCATGGATACCTGCCTGGAAAAAAATCTGAGAGGCAGACAGCAATTTTGTGCGCAACAGATGTGGAGGGAGTTCTTTTTCCTTTGCCTAAATACCATGTTTCTTAATGGAGTTGTGCAGGTCCTTCCCTTTCATTGAAGGCTTTACTTGATTTCTTACAGGCTATGGCTCAAAGAAGCCTAAGATTTTTGAATGGGAACAGTTTGCCTTCATTCTTATGTATCTCTGGTCTTCTATACCATTTTATTGAAGGGAAGGAAGTATTTGCACCTGTAATGTTAATTTGTATCCACCTTCTGCTTTATTGGGAATGTTCCTTATAGCGTTGGCTCCTGTTGATCTAAATTGGTAGTTATAAGTATGTCTTTAAGATGTTAGTGCTTCCAAATGAGAAGCAGTGGATCTATATGTGCTGCCTGTGGAAGATCGCAGGGTAACCAAGAAAGCTGGGGGGACCTCAGAGGACTTTTACAGATGTAATTTGCAAGTGAGATTTGACTTTCATTTGTTTTGGGTGAGGATTTTTTATTTGTGATTTTTTTTTTTTTTAAATTTTTTCTCAAGTAGGTACTTGACATTTTGGGGGAGTAGGGCTTGCCTTGTATTTTTGGTAAATATGAGAAGTTTGAGAAGTCTAATGATGTGAGGTCGCTTCCCCCATGAGGTATTTCTTGGGGTAGGGTTATCCTGCTGCTTGTCAGGTTGGCTGCTCATCTCCACTTGCAGTTGTTACAGTAGCTGGGAACTCTAGACCTGTGAGGCACTTTCTAATGCCAAGTGCTGCAGTCGCTGTGGAATGCTGCTTCCATGGTGATAAACATCAGTCAGTTCTTTAACTATATGCTTTAAGTGTACTTGCATTCAACACATTTAATGCAGTTTTATTGAAAATGATGGTTTTAGGAAACTGTACTTAAGCTTTATTTAATCCTAGTGTGAGACACAATTGCTTGATTAATCCTTTAAACCTAAAGTATGCCATCTATTTTCTTATTTTCTACACATGAAAATATCAAGAATCTTCGTAACTCTTCAGATAGTTATACAATTTTTTAGTCTTTTTATGTAGGGTGTTCTGTTGTTGGCAGAATATGCCACTTGATATAGAAGCTTTGTAGTTCATAAAACTTGCCTACAGAGCATATTTTGCCCATTCATGCAGACGAACTTTTTTAATGAAAATAAGCTGCAAATATCCAGAGATCTCACTTGCTGTGAAATTAAATTATTTAATTTGACTTAGTAGCAGTTAACTCTTGCTACTGTTAAACATCTCTCTGGACTATTGTCAAATAGTACCTGTTTATGTGTAAATTTTATGGAAATACATTGTTGGTGATATTTTGGTCTATATTCTTCATCTTCCTTGAAGATGCTGCTCTCTAGTCTGATAGCTGTTCTTAAAGATCTAATATTAAATGGATACTAAATTGAAATAATAAACCCTTAATGTAATAAATTGAATATTGGATGTAAAGACTATTAACTGCAATAAATATCCTAGTGTAGTGAAATTAGTGTTGCAGTACGATGTTAGAAGTTTCAGTTTGGAGGAGAAGAAGGACCTCACTGAAACACGTGGTCTGGAAGGCATCTTCAATGTGAACTTTACATAATTTTAGGCATAAAATAGTGCCTTGAACAGATGTAATCCAGAACAGATCTGTGGATCCAACGCTCCTGCATCTAGTCAGTGGACAGAGAGGAGCTCTGATGTGAAGCTATGACTTGCCCTCAGTTTTAGGGAAGCCTGAGACTTGTAGATTCTTTGAATTACATGTGTACTGGATACTGACACTGCTCCTGCATGCTTATTGTCTATGAGTTGATTCCACAGATTTGCACTGCATTTTATTTTAGTTCAGTTTAGGAGATGTTTGAGGTGGTAAGGTTCGTTGCTGCAGTGGAAAAACAACACCTGGAAAAACTACTTGCCTGTGAAAACCCATTACTACTGTAATGCTACAGATTTGCACCTGGGGCTTCCTTCAGTGCTTATATAGATTTTAACAATATTGAGATGTCTGTGGGCTCTTGTATTGGTCATAGTGTGTTTTGAGATACATATATATATATATATATATATATATAAATGTGTGTATCAATATATATTGAGATACCAATAGTAAGTCAATTCAGTGACGTAAGTGCTTACTCTAGAAATTTGTCAGTAACAATGTTGAACAGCTGATGTTTGGAAAGAATGCAAGTATATGTACTTAACATCTGTAACCACACAGAATGTGATATGGGTGAAGTTTGCAGCTATATGTGAAATAACTCTTAAAAAGTCTGAAATGAAAGCAATAATCTGTAATGCCTTCAATAATCTGCCTTGAAGTTTCAAGATTTCCTTATTGAGATTTAAAATCTTTACTGAGCTAACTCAGTAGAAAGCTAAGAGTTTAAAAACATTTACTTTGTGAAAGACTGTGTACTTAACCTAAATTTGCAAAAGCTTTTTTGAGTATTGCAAGATACTGTGAAATAACGAGCTCTGTAGAATTGTATCATGCTGGCAGCAAGAACGCGTGATGAATAAAATGCTTTGTACTCAGGCTCATATGTCAGTTTGTATACTTTTCCTAGTCTAACAGTGTAATGAAAGTTCTTAAGTGAAGTGTCTTAATTCTGTCTACATTGACTTCTCTGCTTTAAACTTGAAGTACTGAACTGCAGTTTTCTGTTCTCTGGACTGCAAAACAAATGAACGTGATTAACTTAAAACTAGGTAGAGGGATCTTTTGTATACTTAAATTAAGAGCTAGATAAGTGTAGCACTATTGGCATTGGCCTGAAAGTTAGTTGTCAGTGTTCTTGCCTGAAACTAGTGAGTCGTATAGATCTGTTTGGCACTTCTTTCTCAGGTAAGCTTACAATTGTTCACCTACTTCTAAAAAAAAATTAATGTTGGGCCACAGGGGAAGGTCCTGTGTGTGTGTTTTTCCTTACTAATGAAGTGTGTTCTTGTCACAAAGCAGTAAAGGCTGCTGTGGGCCTACTTGGAGGGCTGAAAGGTGTGAATCATGCAAAGATAAGCCTTGTAATGAAGTTCTCTTGTTTATCACTTGCCTCGCTGGTACGGAGTTAAAGGCTATTTTTGATAGGATAATTCATTCCAGGAGCTAGCTTTATGCAAACCAAAAGCATAACTTTGTGGCTTCTACAAAAATGTTTACATTGGAAGGGAGCTGTTAAGATCATCTATTCTAACACCTTTGCTCAAGCAGAGTCACCTAGAGCAGGTCGCCCAGGACCATGTTCAGTCAGATTCTGAATATCTCCACAGATGGAGACTCTGCAACCTTTCTAAGCAACCTGTATTAGACCACCTTCACAGTAAAAACAGTGTTTTCTTGCATTCAGATGGAATCTCATGTTTTTAATTTCTGCCCATTGCCTCTTGTCCTGTCAGTAAACACCTTTGAGAAATGTCTGGCTCAATTTTCTTCGTTCCCTCTCATTTTATACATATGGCTAAGATTCTCCCCTCCAGCCTTCTCTTCCCCAGCCTGAACAATTCCAGCTTCCTCATCCTCATAGTATGAGATGCTTCAGTCTCTTAATCATTTTTATGGCCCTTTTCTGAATGCATTCCAGTACGCCCATGTTCATCTTGTCCTGGGGAGGCCAGAACTGGACACAGTACTGCAGGTGTGGACTCAGCAATAGAAGTAGAAGAGAACAATCACCTCCCTTGACCTGTCAGCAATCCTCTGCCTAACACAGCCCAAGATGCTGTTCACTGCCTTTGCTGTGAGGGCACGTTGCTGGCTCATGGTCAGTTGTTGTCTACCAGGACCCAAGTTTCTTCTTGGCAGAGCTGCTTTCCAGCTGGTGACACCCCTCTGCCTCGCCCCAGGTATATTTGTGCTTGGGTTGTTCCTCCCCATGTGCAATCTCCATGAGATTCTTCCCTGCCATTTTTTCCAGCCGCTTTAGGTCCCTCTGACAATTCAAAGATCTGATAATTTGAAAAGGAATTTCTAATTTTTTTTAATTGATGAGTGAGTTGATCTATTTCTTTTTATGCATGTTTGAAAATGGAAGATAAAAGGTAGCTTCTCCCTTGTGGCACTTAAATAGGCTCTCTCAATATTGATTGTTCACCACAGAGATCACTTACGTATGACAGAGCATTATGACAAATTACGATGAAAAGCAAGAGCAATGAGGTTTGTTGATTTAAAGTATGGAGGGGAGCTTTAGCACTGTAGAAACAATTAGGGAAATGGCTACAATGCAAGGAACTAAAATATGGATAGGTAGAGTTATAGATCTTAAGACCCGCTTTGGTCTCTCCAAAAAAGGAGAAGTAGCAACGACTAAACTTGGAAAACTGCCAGCTGGTCCAAGGAATGCAAATTTTGTATTCTGGTAATACCCATTAAGTTCTATTTTAGTTCTTTGAGAGCTAGTTAAATGGTAAAATAAACAAGTGTCTCAATAACAAAGTGTCAGGTTCATTTATTACATGTTATATATAATATACTTCTAGTAGGTGATACTATGTCATAATGTAATATACATGAAGTAAAAAAATCAAAATATAAAGATGCTGTAACTGTACCCTGACAACGTAGATCATAAATGAAGTAAAAAAATACAGTATCACTTATAAATATTGAGAGAATGTTTGTTTTACTCAATTGAATTTGCTTGTTGAGATTGTATTTTGAAATATTCTACCAGTCAAACTTTCTATAAAGTTGCATTAATATAAACTCATACATCTGAATAAAACCAGCATTATGTAATTATAGTGAGGTTAGAGATTAAGTAATGTAGTTAGAGTGAAGCAGTCCAGTACAGTCATGATAGGACTGACAGTTTGATGCACCAGAACTTAGAAATTGGTATAGACAGAAATACGGGAAAAAAAAATTAATGCGTGACTGCTTATGTCAAACTGAAGAAAACCAGAGCATTTTAGAGGAATCTAATGAAAAAAAGATAGCATAACAGCCTGAGAAATAGGGTGTGAATGGGTTGTGTAGTGAATGTGTATGTTAGTGATAAATTTTATGTTACCCCATTCTATATTTTTTTAAAAACTGAAGGGAAGGTAAAGGAAGAGGGTGTTGCAAAAATCTTTCAGTACATTGTTCATTAAGAAACTTAAAGGATTTTCAATACTGAAATCCTTCTTTGCAGCGCTCATGCTGAAGGTTTCTCTCAAGCTAAAGTGGTATTAGAAAAGTTTTTTGGACAGAATTACTCAGTAAGATTCCTGAGACTGCTTGATAATTTATACATCTGTTTTGTACCTGACTGTGTCTCATTAAGGCATGTAAGACTGTCTCTAAGCTTAGTTAACTACATTAGTGCTTAAAACTGTTTTGATCACAGTAGTAAGGAAGATGGTAAATATATAGCTGTATGCTGGACTTGCTCATATCGTCTTTCCTGAACACCCTTATTGTCATCTATGGAGGCAGTTTATGAGTCCAGACTGACCTCTGATTTCACTCCATGTATCTATTCTTTCGAAAATGTGGTGTAGAAGTGAATGAAACCAAACCAATGGATTATGTGGAAATGTTGATTTCATGTGGAAGAACTCCCTGCGCATTGCAATGGCTCCCTAGTATGCCTCTTCTTAATTTCAGGATAAAATGAGGTATTATAAATAGATTATGAAACTATTTATGATTTCATTGAAAGGACGTGATATAGAAAAAACTATATCAGATCATCAAACTGTGTGAAGGATGTTAGAATGGAAGTTTTTTTCCCTGTTTTTTTTAATCACTTTTGAAATACAGTTAGCATATAAGATGCAAGTGGAAGTCATATGTTTGCATTTATAACCAAATTTATTTTAGTGATCTAATTTAACTAATAACATAAAAGGAAAATATCTGTGTAGCCCTCAAAGCTAAGCAGAAAAATTGTTTTGTGGTGACAGAATATGGTAGAACTTAGCATTTGCTGAAAATACCTCTAAGCTACAATACGTGTTTCTAAGGAGTACAGGATGTGCTGTATTTAAAGAAGGTACAGAATAAAAATGTATGGAACCCATCCAAGTGGGGGAAAAAATCAATCACTGATTCATAGAAATGTTTAGGTTGGAAAAAGTCCTTTAAGATCATCAAGTCCAACCCGTAACCTGACACTGCCAAGTCCATCACTAAACCATGTCCCTAAGCACCCCATCTACATGTCTTTCTAGATCTCCAGGGATGGTGACTCAACCACTTCTCTGGGCAGCCTGTTCCAGTGCTTGACAACCCTTTGGGTGAAGTAGTATTTCCTGATGTCCAGCCTAAACCTCCTCTGGTGTAAGTTGAGGCCATTTCCTCTCATCCTATCACTTGTTACTTGGGAAAAGAGACCAATACCCACCTTGCTACAACCTCTTTTCAGGTGGTTGCAGGGGGTGATAAGGTCTCCCCTCAGCCTCCTTTTCTCCAGACTAAGCAGCCCTAGTTCCCTCAGCTGCCTGTCACGAGTCTCTGGACTTGTGCTCCAGACCATTCACCTTGATGTCTTTCTTGTAGGGAATGGCTCAAAACAGCATAGTATTCAAGGTGCAGCCTCACTAGTGCTGAGTACAGGGGGACAATCGCTTCCCTACTCCTGCTGGTCACGCTACTTCTTATACAAACTGGGATGATATTGGCCTCCATGGCCATGCTTGCTCATATTCAGCCAGCTATCGACCACCACCCTGAGGTCCTTATTTGCTAGGAAGCTTTCCAGCAACACTTCCCTAAGCCTAAACCCATGGTGACTGGACCTGATCACCTGGTTGTCTTGTATGTGCCGCATGATGACACTCAAGATGTCACACTTAGAGGCTTAATAGTTCCCCAGATCCATCTTCTGGCCCTTCTTGTAGATAGGTATCACATTTTCTGACTTCCAGTTGGTTGACACCTCCCCAGTTAGCCAGGACTGCTGATAAATGATCAAAAGTGGCTTGGTGACCACTTCCACCAGCTCCCTCAGTGCCCTTGAGTGGATTTCATCCAGCCCTACATACTTACCTGTGTCTTGGTGGTGTAGCAGGTTGCTAACCATTTCCCCTTGAATTATGGCGGCTTCATTCCACTCCCCATCCCTGTAAGGTGACTGTGTACCCAGAGAACAACTGGTTTTCCTGTTAAAGACTGAGGCAAGAAGACACTGGGTACCTCACACTTTTACTCGTTCTTTGTCACCGTGTTTCCCCCCACGTCCAATATCACAGAATCACCAGGGTGGAAAAGACCCACCGGATCATCGAGTCCAACCATTCCCATCAAACACTAAACCATGCCCCTCAGCACCTCCTCCACCCGTCCCTTAAACAACCCCAGGGAAGGTGACTCCACCACCTCCCTGGGCAGCCTGTTCCAGTGCCCAGTGACCCTTTTGGTGAAAAATTTTTTCCTAATGTCTAGCCTGAACCTGCCCTGGCGGAGCTTGAGGCCATTCCCTCTTGTCCTGTCCCCTGTCACTTTGGAGAAGAGGCCAGCACCCTCCTCTCCACAACTTCTTTTTAGGTAGTTCTAGAGAGCAATAAGGTCTCCCCTCAGCCTCTTCTCCTCCAGGCTAAACAACCCCAGCTCTCTCAGCCATTCCTCATAAGGCCTGTTCTCCAGCCCCCTAACCAGCTTCATTGCTCTTCTCTGGACTTGCTCCAGAGCCTCAACATCCTTCTTGTGGTGAGGGGCCCAGAACTGAACACAGTATTCAAGGAGCGGTCTCACCAGTGCCGAGTACAGAGGGAGGATAACCTCCCTGGACCTGCTGGTTGCACCGTTTCTGATATAGGATGGAGATTCTCCTTATCCCTCCTTTTGCTGCTAATATATTTGTAGAAACATTATTTTTTTTCTTTTATAGCAGTAGCCAGATTAAGTTCTAGTTGGCCTTCTAATTTTCTCCCTGCGTGACCTCACAACGTCTTTGTAGTCCTCCTGAGTTACCTATCCTTTCTTCCAAAGGTCATAAACTCTGCGCTTTTTTTCCTGAGTTCCAACCAAAGCTCTCTGTTCGGCCAAGTCAGACTTCTTGCCAGCTGCTTCATCTTCCATCACATGGGGACAGCCTGCTCTTGTGCCTTGAAGACTTCCTCCTCGAAGAATGCCCAGCCTTCTTGGACTCCTTTGCCCTTCAGGGCTGGTCCACTGGGACTCTGTCAATAAGTCTCCTAAATGGGCCAAAGTCTGCCCTCTGGAAGTCCCAGGTGGCAGTTCTGACCCCTCTCCTCATTTCTCCAAGAATCAAAAACTCTTGTCGTTTCATGACTGCTATACCCAAGATGACCTCCAACCATCATGTCATCCACAAGTCCTCTGTTCGTGAACAAAAGGTCCAGTGATTCTCTTTCTGTTGTTGGCTCACTTACTGGGTGTGTCAGAAAATTGTAATATCTGCCACACCCTCCAGGAATCTCCTAGATATAAAAATGAGGCCTTATTTTAACAAAGCATATTAAACTATTGGATGTATGGTTGCCTGTTATAATGATGTCTTATTGTCCTTTTACTTTAAGAGGAGGAGGGTGTGGCTACTGTAGGTCTTGAAGGGAAGGTGTTCTTTCCTTCTGTGTTAGGAAAAATGATGGCATATTGAAAGATTGAGTAAGATGGAAACAAGAAAGCTGAAGCAGGAGTTTTCTCTGCAGCTGTCAACAATAACAATCATGTCTCCTTTTATTCAGCCTTCACTCTTTTTTCTCCATGTCGTGATTGCTAAAACTCTGTAGTGTATTTCCATCTCTGTGACCCGTACCACTTTCCACTGGCATTGCCTCTCACTCTTGAGCTTGTGTGCCCTTCGTCTGTATTTGTTCACCAGTGATACCACTTAAAATAGCTGTGCTTCTGTGTTTCCTCTTTTACTGGGACATCTTGTAGTCTTCCCAAGTTCCTCTGGTTTAGCTAATGTAAGTGAAATAAAAAGATTATTTTGTGGTTTATGTTATACAGTAGATATCCCAAATATTTTATTTCCATTATTCACAGTTCTCTAAAATTACATTAAGCTTAGTCTTGTGTTTGCAGTTCATCATAAAGTAGTACCATGCTATTATTTTTCTCCAGAGACATACTTCAGCTGAAGTAATTAATGATTTTTAGAGTCAAGTATTTAGAAGTCTCTTACTTATTATTGGGCTGCCACTCAACCCCTACCTTTTTTTCAAATGAAAGTTTTGAACCAGGGTAGTTTCTTCTCTGGATACTGTAGCAAAGGCAAGCTGATTTTTTAAGAGCCTTTTAAATAAGCAACTCTTGGCATGCAGCTTCCTTAGATGTTGTTTGTGTGATTTTGCAGTGTGATTAGAATTGAACGTGAGACCAGTAGCTTGAATCTGTATTTCAAAGGGTTTTTTTGTTAAGTGTTTTGCTTGAAAGAATTTATATCTAAGATCTGAAAGGCAATATTTTCTTGATTAACTCTGAATGAAACTACAGAAATTTACTTTTGCCTGTTAAAAGTGAATTTGTGTAGTATTTTTCATCTTTATTTTAGGGCTTTTAAAAAGAAACACAACAAAATACCCAATGTGCCTGACAGACCAGTGAAACTGATGCTTTCTATACTACTTGTTTTTCTCGGTGTAGGCTTATATTTTAATATTTTGAAATAAAAGGTATGATACAAAAGGGAGATCAATGTTAAAATTTTGTAAATATTCCTATTTGTCGTACGTTGTTGTTTTCAGTATTTAGAATCTCCCCTTCTGTAAGGAGAAAGACTGCATTTTAGCCCTGAAATGGAGCAGGTAGTTGCACTGCCGCAGAGCAAACCAGAACTTTGAGAATTTTGTTAGGCTTCTGCTTAATATGTGGAAAAGTTTTCTGTGTTAGCTGTGACCCTGAACAGACTGATCAACTCAGCAGACCTGAAGGTTTCAGGGCAGAGTGGAGCCCAGACTTTGGCAATTCATCACCATCATTCATCTGTGGTTATAGATCCCTGGATGTGAAGTAGAAAGCTGGTAGATGTTCTTTGCCTGCTGCTTCTCACAGCATGGGGCTCAAGGCATAGAGCTACTGGCACACTTTTTACTGCTGTACGAACAGTTATTGGTGTTTCTGCATTGAGTTTACCAAAGAATTGAAATTCTACGTGTCTTGAGTCCAAATTTTTGGCCTCTTACTCCCTCATTTATTTTACTGACCCGTTAAACGTTTTTTCACTGCCACTTCCTTTCCTTTTTCATCATCAGTTTAAATCCAAAAATATGATACTTCTTCACTTAAGATGTGAAACCTGACTTTATTTAAATTGGTGTGAGATTACTGTGAAACATTTCTTCAGTCTTATAATTTTCATTGTAATATTTCTTAGTTCAAACTAAGCTATGCTATGGAGAGATAACTTAAAATTGGAATGTTTTTATGAAATTAACAAATTTAACAACATCCATCCTTTAATTCTGATTATCCTTGTAGTTTTACTTCTTTACCCCTTTTTTTCAAATTCTAGTATGATTTTACTGCTTATTCTCATGATAGCTGAAGTATTTTCTATCCTACATATTTTAAAATTGAGGACTGCAAGCCTATAAATAATTTTGATTTTGACAGCATTTGAATTTTTTATAGATTAAAATCTCCTATTGACTAAAAAAAATAGATTTGCATTTGAAGTGAGGGATCAAAGACTATTTTTTTAAATCTAGATCAAGTGTATTCTCTAATACATATTTCTGGGAAACCAGCTTTTAAATAGCCTAAACTCTAGCTTTTCTTCAAGCGTAGTTACTTGATGGATGTAGCAGTCAAAGACTGATGGATGAGCTTTCAGTCCTGTATCACATATTTTTGTAAAAGCCGAAAAGAGTCAAATTGGGTCTAATCAGATCTGTACTGATCAGATCAAAGATCTGTCTTGCCTAATATGTCACTCCCAGCAGGTCAATAACAGATAGCACAGACATGTAGGTAGGAATTGGACAAGTAAATAGCAGTACTTCCCTAGCATAGTTTGGTAACACCCATCAATTTGTATTTTATGACCTTCCTCTCTATGGTTGCAGTTGTCACTTAAACATTGTCTATTTGATAAACAGACTCCCTAGTGCTATTTGAGTCTTTGTGATATAATTCCCTAGAATACTTGATCATTTGATACCATATCTGTGGCTTTCAACTAAAGTATCTTGTTTAGTTTTTCTCTGAACAGATGAAATCCAGTAAAGAATCACGTATACATGTTGTAAAATTTAGACTTAAAGTCAGGAAATGGCACTTAGCAAGACCTTAAAACTCTCTTCTTCTTTGTTGTTCTTGTATTTTTCTAGGAATTTTTTGGGTGGATTTTGTTTTGTTTTTTCATAGGATGTATTCCATGGTAGTAATGCTGGATGGGCTTGTATCTATTTGTTCCAAGAATTAAGTTAGAATGCATAAAGCCAATATCTTGTTCATGAAAATTCCCTCTGGATTCAATGAATAAAAAGCAGAGGTGACACTTAGAATTAAATTACCATCATTGTCCTGTTTTCCGGCTGCCTCTTTATTTTCAAATGCCTTCTGTATGATATGTTGTGACTTTTTAACATTGATGAACTTCATTAGAACTGCTATTTGTTGTTTTCATATTTGGAAAAAAAAGATTTTTTTCATGTAAATGTGAAACTACTTACGGTAATGATTCATAGAAGTATATTTGTTTTGAGATGGATAGAAATTGAGTTTTGAAGAGTCCAATGGAAGTGGATGAGTAATGGCTGTTTCATGTAACTGCTAACTGAATCATTAAATAAATGTGAATTATTTCATCAGTATGGAAAATTGGTAGGGACAACTGGTTTGTCTCTTGTATCAGCATGTGTAATTATTTAATTTTCCAAACACTTAATTTTTTTTTTTCTTCTTTCCCAAGGATGGATTAGATGCTTTGGTATATGACTTGGATTTTCCTGCCTTAAGAAAAAACAAAAACATTGATAACTTCTTAAACAGGTGTAAGTATTTAATGTTCCAGTTACTAAATAACAGAAGACTACAACTATCAGCAGAAATGAAAAATAAAAGTGGTTCTAGCTTTTTGAAAGGCAGCTAGAAATTTGGGGGGCATTAATTTTTGGCTGTGAGTTGTTTTAACAGTCTGATTATTTATTTATTTTTCAATGACAACTGACAGCTGCTTATACAAACTAATCCCCAGCAACTGAATGTCGAAGCTTGTTGCCGCTGTAAATGGCATTGTTTTCAGTGACACAAAGCCTGTTAAGAGAAAGACCTGTTATCTTTGCTTTTGGCAACCCTCTGGATTCCCATAACTTGCTTTGTTATTTGGTCTACTAATATAGCATAAGCAATTACAATAAAATGACATAATGTGTAAACAGTGTCCAGAAACCTTATTAAAAATTTGTTCAATGACATACTGGAGCATGTGATTTGTAGACTTTTTTTTAGTATAAAAGCTCTCTTCATTTTCCTATGAAAATCTTATACTGTGTAGCTGCTGTATTTAGTTGTGCATGCAGCTGATGTGTCTGCAGGATTCTTCTCTGTATTTACTCTATTTTTCCACTACCATATTACCTACATATTCTACTCTGTAATAACATTTTAAATGAATGAAGTTCATTTTTTTGATAGAAGTCATAGTTCCATAATCTTCATAATTAAAAACAAACACACCAACACCAAACCAAAAAGACATGTAAGAGTTAACTCTTTTCTACAGGCTGCCAAACTGACAAATTTGGGGTATCATGGCAGAGGTGTTTGCTGATTCAGTATTTGCTTCCGTCTGTGAACTGAATGGGCAAGCCTTGAAATTAAGCTAATGTTACTAGATTTTTGCAGGCTTAAGCATCTCAATTAAGTGTTGTAATTAATGGCTTTTGTGGCACGCTTAAAGTAATCTGACTGAAATAATGTTTGTCTTTTCTTCATTGAAATGCATGTTTTTGTTTCTTTTTCCAAGGTGTTTTCAAATAGTTTACTTGGTACAACTGTAAGCAATGCTAGTGAATTTTATATTATTCCCCATTTGTGGGACTGTATGAGGCCACTAGATCTCGTTGATAGCTCACTTGCGTGTAAGCTAGGTACTGAAAGGCCTAAGTTCAAACGTTCTGTTTAACTTTTCACAGTTCAAACTATATTTGATATTGTACAGTGTGTTACATGCACACTTTGTATACTCAGTTACTTGCAGAGAAGGTGTGGTGAAACTCATGGAGAACAGAGAAGTTGTATTAGACAAAGGAAATACTCATTGCAACAGATAGCTTGAGCGTAGTTTTTATGAATAGTGAAATCATTGGTGAGTCTTGAAGAGCTTCCCTTTTGCATTTGGGGGTGAGTGAAGGAAAAAAAACCCTTATTTTTACTGTCTGATAATGAATATCTTGTAGGTATGGATTATATGTTGTGTGAGATGTGACCCGAAGTGATACCAAGGTGGAGAAAAGACCATATTATTTCACTTCAGATTGCCTTTAGAACACAAATATTGCTGTGTTTGCTGAGATATGGAAGCAAGCTGTGGATGTGGGAGTTGTGGCCTTAGAGGGAGCTGTGAAGTCTACTTTGTCTTGAATCTCTGATTTAAAAAAAAATAATGAATAGACACATAGGAATATTTTTATCTATTTTACTTATAATAGAAAACTGTTTAAAATATCTTTTTGTAGTATTAGCTGTCTGAACGGTTGGCACCATTGTTCTATAACTTTGAAATGAGTTTCTAGATTGCAAATAAAATGGGAGTTTGCTTCTTTTATTTTATGGACCAATTGCCCGATGAATCACTCCTTATTTCCTCTTACTTTTCTTTGGTTTACATTGGGTATTTGTGGAGCCTGCAAAATCTGCTTCAACTGCCTAAGCTTGCAGGGATTATTTTTGCTGATATAGAACCTCATTATTTTTTTGCCATACAGAATTAGAAGAAAAAAGAAATAGTGTTAAAGATGGTTGAGAGACCTGTTTTGTAGCAGGGACTCGGTTTACTTCAAGGCAGCATCTAAGCTTATACTCAAACTTCAGAGCAAGGTGGAGAATGCAGTCATTTTCCATGGGTGTTGCCCCTCCTTTTCATGCAGTGTAAGCTGGCTGGCTCCTGCGCTGTCAGTGGGAGATAAGGAGCTGCCTATTTAAATATGTTGTAGCCTGATAAACCTTGTTTAACAGATCTTAGTATATGGAGGTCAAATTTCCAACACTGTTCTTGATGTAACGCATTGTTGCATAAGATAATTAAGTGTTAATATGTCTCTCAAGCAACAAATTGTGATTTACAACTCCTCAAAAGCTTGATTTACATTGTTTAAAAATCTGTAGCTTAGATTGCTCTGCAGATATATTTTTCTTAATCCTGTTTTGGCCATAGGTGAGGCTTGTGATTGAAAACTATTTAAAGCCTTCACATTGTGCCTAGCTGTCTTTTGCACCAATGTCAATATTTTTCATTCAGAAGCAGAGGACCTACTGTTGTGGGATTACTAGGCAGTAAGTTAACAACAACTAGAAAATTGCTGTCATGAGAATTGCTGCATGTTAGTTTCGCGCTCCACTATCCACTTTCTCATGCTCCCTTATCAGTCAGTTTTCATCAGGGCCATAAGGCAGTGCTTACTTTTTTAAAGTTACTTATCCTTATGTGAAATAGCTTGTCGGCGTTTACAATTTTAATGTAATTTTCTGAAATCAGCTAGTGGGATGCTGCATTTTAAAGGCATGGCTTTGTCTTAGACAATAATGCCAAGGAGTATTCATTCAAACAAAGCTATGTTTGTTCCTTTTGTGGTAGTAAAATCTTAGTGAATTTTAATTGTACATATGCTGCTTTTGTCCTAGATAGTGGCCAATGTAGGTAGAAATCTAATGGTAGTTTTCTATTGTCTGACTAATTATTTTATTAAAATATAACTTAAAAGATTACATTTCTTCTCCTTACTCTTCCCCCACCCTTACTTCTTTCCAAACTTGGCTTTTAGGCCTAGAATAATATTTTTGAAAATAAAATATCATCACATAATTTATTTTATTAGGAGCGTATCTGTTTTAGTAGATGTTCCTTACTTTTGGAAATACTGAAGCATGAAGCTTTTCCATGTAATCTCAGGCCAATGTTGACCCACAGGGATTAAAATAGACTGTTTTAATCTTTGACCAAGTTTGGAATTAGAATATCTGCCCACTGGGAGTTTGTAAATTGCTGTAGTTTATAGATTGACAGGTTTATATAAATAATGGCAATGATTCCCACTGCATGTTTTAAATAAAAATCTACTTTTTTGAGTATTAGCAATAATGAAGGTACAGAAAAGTGGAAGCTTATTTTTTTAAGTAGTCGTTTTATGTGTCTCATATGTATACTTCATGATATTTTCTCAGATGTGTTGCGTATTTATGCAGAAATAATCTTTTTATACTGATAAGCTTGAAAGCAAGATGATGTTCTCTGTAGAATTTTTTCATAGCTTTTTTCTGCAGATAATAATTTTAAAATAAATTCCTAAATTAAGATCTCTAGTATTTAGATTGTACAGTAGAGTCATTGCATTATGCTTATGTCATGTTTTGGTTACTGTCGTAATGAGGATGAGGTTATACATTCTGCAGAGAAGCTTCCATTAGGAAGGTGGGTTCAAAAGGAGGTCCCCTCTTTAAGCAGTATGTCTTCTAATAGCTATGAGAAAATGAAATGAGATTAATGGGTTTGATTAAATTGATTATATATGAAATGTGAATTTTCTTTTGTTTAGATAAAGACACAGTAAATAAAATAAGAGATCTGCGCATGAAAGCTGAAGATTATGAAGTGGTGAAGGTGATTGGTAGAGGGGCATTTGGGGAGGTTCAGTTGGTAAGTTACTTTTCTATTTGTACATTTGAACGTATTCTGTAGTATTTGCACTTGCGTATTTCTGAATACAGTGTTGAGAAGATGCAGTCTTATAGCTCAGTGAAATTTTATTTCTTTTTATCCCATGGAAATGTTCTTGAAAATCTCATATTTTCATACTCTCTAAGTGCACAAATACTTGTTTTGCATTGTAGTCATGCTTCTTTATTAAAATAAAATGGAATTTATATTCCTTCTTGTCAAGAAAATTAGCTTTTGCCACCTTATGCATGGACATTTGAACAAATTTTCAGGACTACATTTTCTGTGAGTTTGAGGCCTACATCAGATTTTTGTGGACATAGTTCTCATAGATGAAAGATGTTGTCGGTTGTTTGTGATATATTAGTAACCAGATTTGTTCATCCTGCTTTGTTGAATTGAGAACTGGTGGGAGAAACTGGAAATGTGGCAGGAGGTCCACATTTCTGCTGATGAACTCTGGAAAATGCTTATAGTTTTATCTTTCTGTGTTTAACAAATGCCAATGTTTATCCTTCTAGAGACACATAGCTACAAATCACAAAGCAACTGTTATGCCTGTGGACTCCTGTGTTGAATAGTTCTGCTAAGTATTTTAAGAACAATGTATATATGGTCAGATAATGGAATGTGATGTAGACCCATGGTACATAATTCCTTATAAAAATGTGAAGAGTTTTGTAAAACTGGTTAAATAGCGAAGCAGGAAAAGTGATGTGTTGAGTGGTTTTCTTAATATGTTAATGTGGTAGACTAATGTGTATTGTACGTCATATTTGTCCTCATAGGTAAGGCATAAATCCTCAAGGAGAGTGTATGCTATGAAACTTTTAAGCAAATTTGAGATGATAAAAAGATCAGATTCTGCATTCTTCTGGGAAGAAAGGGATATTATGGCTTTTGCTAACAGTCCCTGGGTTGTTCAGGTATAGTGATATTATTTTTTAAATACTGTCATTATAGAATAGTTTTGTTACAACACTGCATGACTTGGAATTACATGTTTTCATTTTTAGCTTTTCAAAGTCCCTTTTTTGGTTGTATAGGTCTCTTAGGGAAATACATTCTTAATGAATTAGGATAGCAGATACTGCACTTGCTTTGAAGCTTTATTTTGTCATAACATTTATAAGATAGGATATTCTATTTATTATTAAAACTCCTTGCCAGATATATACTGGTGAGCCTGCTCTGTAGTAGTTCTTTGAGGCACCCAACATACCAGAAAGATATGCTTAAGACACAGCTTCTGTAAATTCTAATTTCTGTGCATATATTTCACTGAAAATTTCGCCCTCTCTGGTTATTTTTTTCTCGTTTCAGTGTTATCACTGACCATTTTTTTTTTGAGGGGCATTGCTACCTTTGAAGTTTATATGGAGAGTGTGCTGTGTGTGTGCAGGTTAACTTATTCACTTAAACTCTTCTTACCCTTAAGCATCTAAATTCTTCTTTTAGGTTAGAATTAAGTAATATCATTCAAAATTTACCTAGATTGAATAGGTAACTGTATTACTGTCTGTCTAAGAGTGCTTGTCCAGAATAGTACTTTAATGATTTTCAAAATGTTTTAAGTTAGAAAACTTAAATCTACTTGCACTGCTCATGTTGAACAGAGCATTGGCAACTGCAATGGAAATATTTTTAGTTAGTTGTTTAAAATTTAAGCTCACTTTCTAAACAATAAATACATTGACAATAGAATAATAAATATTTAGTTGTAGCACAAAGCGAATTGGGCAGATGTTTGCAATACAGTGGTTTCATGTTTATGTATTTGTCAACTAGCATCCTGGTGAATAAGGAAGCATTTTATCCTCTTATGCAATGAGTATTTGAAATTATCTCAAAATTTATTACACCCCTTCCACTAATCTTAATTTATAACCGAGACTCTACTCCTTCCATTGTGATTTAAAGGGGCGGAAGATCTGGCTGAAGTTTACTCTAGAGATTAATTCCTTTTTAGGAGGTCTGCTGGATGATGCAAAGTTGTTGCAGTAGTTGAAGCAATTCTTTTAGTCTGTAAATCAGTTTGTACGTAATTTCCTTTGATTTGCAGTATGCAAAAGATTAAAGATTACTGGAACATTCTGTGACTTGGTTTTTGTTTATTTCTTTTTACAGTTATTTTATGCATTCCAAGATGACCGTTACCTTTACATGGTGATGGAATACATGCCTGGTGGGGACCTTGTGAATTTAATGAGCAACTATGATGTTCCAGAGAAATGGGCAAGATTTTATACTGCTGAAGTTGTACTTGCATTAGATGCAATTCACTCAATGGGTTTCATACACAGGTGAAAAAGAAGTGTTGTTACATAGTGTTGTTTTGTTCCTGATGCTGCTGGAATGACTTCGGTTTTCTTTTTTTATACTTCAACTTTTATCTGTTGTCTGCTTTCAGCTGTGTTATATAGGAGCAGAAGAACAATTTTTTCAATAGAAAATACAGTAAGAGTTTGCAGAAGACATAGTATATGAATGCTTAATTTGCAATTTAGCCAGAAGATCAGTGTTAACATAGGCTTCTGAAAAAAACCGAAAGCAAATTAAAACAAACTATAAATCCATTGCTTGAGTAGGATCCAGGCCATCATAAATTATGTAACTATACTGCATCTAATGGATAAATTGTCTGGCTGAATCATCCATTTGTACATGTGTATTGCAAGCTTTAGACAGCAGGCTTTAGAATTTGCCAGTGTCAAGTTTTTTTTTCCTGAAAATGTAGATTATTTTGTCACCAGCAGATTTTTTTTTTTAATTTGTGTTCCACTGGAGTTAGTCTGTTCAAATCTGAGGAATGAAAGGAAACTGATGAAAACGTGGGCCTACTCCTTAGTGGATCAGGGACCTAGTGAGAAAAGGTGTGAAAAAGGACATGGAAATGACTGAAACTGCTGCCTTTCCCTCAGCTTTTGTTGATAAGTGCAGCTCTCAGCCCTCCCAGGGTCCTGTGCGGAGTGGTGGAGCTTGGGGAAGTGAAGCATTGCTGTGGCAGAGGAAGATCAAGCTGAGTCCCAGTTATGCAGACTGGAAATACACATGTCTAAGGTGCTAGGTGGGTCATGAATGATCTGGCCATCATCCTCATGGTACTGCTCTCTGTCACCTTTGAAAGTTTGTGGCAGTTGGGAGATTCCCTATGATTGCAAAGAATCAAATGGCACACTGTCTTGCCACAAGGAGGGGAGGATGAGAGGAGCTGCAGGCTGGTCCTGATCAGCCTAAGGGCATTCTTTGGGAATCTTATGGAGCAAATTCTCAGGAAACTATTTCCAAGCACCTGGATTGGAAAGTGGTTTGGAGCAGTCTGCATGGATTTACTAAGGGCAAAGAATGCCTTAGCAAACAATGACTTCAATGAGATGACAGTCTCCACTGATGAGAGAAATGTGTGTTGTTTGTTTGTAATTTAGCAAGGCATTTTGTGTAGTCATATTAGAATGGTTGTGCTCAGTAGTACAACATCCAGCCAACAGTCAGCCACCAGTGATCTTCACAGCACTGATACTGAGGTCAGCTCTGTGTTTTCATTCACAGCATGAACAGTGATCAGGTGAGACAGAAAGCTTCAGTCATCAGCTGCCCAATGGGACTTTATAGAAAAGGTGGAGCCAGACTTGGAGGTTGCACACCAAAAAGATGAAAGACAATGGATGACACAAGTTGCAGCAAGGGAATATCTAACTCTTCATTAGGAATTATTTTTTCACTGTGAGGGTGGTCAAATAGCAGAAGAGAATCCTAGAGAGGTTGGGGAATCTCTGTCTTTGAAAAAAAATTAAAAATTTGACTGGATTTGACCCTGAGAAACCTAATATAGCTTTGAAGTTGAATCTAAGTTTGTTAGCTGTACTTTGATCAAGCAGTTGAACCAAGGGTGTTAACAAAAAAAACCCTCCCAACTAATATTATTCTATTTCTACGGCATTTCTTTTCACAGGTATGGCCAGAATTTTCCTTAGATGTCCCAGAAATAAACTTTCTTCAGAAATCCATGTTCCACTTTCTTAATAGTTGTTTCAAGCTACAATATTAATTTGCGTCAGTATATGTAATAATATTAGATGTGCTGAACTTTATCAGTTGCTTCATGAAAACTTCTTTCCTATAACAGAAGTAATTTGTGGAAAAGGACATAAGGCAATAGTTTTGAGCCACGGAAAAATATTTGTTCACGTTAATATAATTTTGAAAATGACGTCCATTTGTTCCCTTAAAATAGAAGTGGTACAGAGAAGAAGTTATGTTTTCAAGGCAAACTCAGAACCAGAATGGATTTTTTTTTTCTGTAGCTGGATCCTAGCAGAGAGATACTTCAGCGAGCGAGTGTGTTTTAGAAAGTTGAAGTTCAAGATTAATCTCTACAGATGTGTTAAATTTGGTGACCTAAGACTGTTTTCCCACATCCATTATCATTTTTTTAAATGTTGTGTTTCAGCTGTCTGTGTTGGATGTGACATGTGGACAAAGCAGAAAAAATTGAGTAAATAGTGATGCTTTCATGTTGGTGCTTTTCCTTGCAATGCTGCATCTGAAAAATAGTTTACTTTTGACTATTCTCGTAAACTGAATTAATTTATGTGCTTTTAAACAGATATTTTTTTTTCTCCTTTCAGAGATGTGAAGCCTGATAATATGCTGCTAGATAAAGCTGGTCATTTAAAACTAGCAGATTTTGGTACTTGTATGAAGATGAACAAGGTAAACACGTTTTTAATTTTGCTTTTCTGTTTGTGAAAGGAAAACATGCTTAAAAGTGAAAAAAAAATATACTGAGAGCATTTTAGCTAGATGAGAAGAGTCGAAAGTTCCACTCTATTCCCATTATTGTTCTTTATGCATCTTATTCAATGCCAATGCAGAATGCAGAAATGGTTCTTGAAGTGGGGACTGCATCAACTTCTTTTACATAGTGCGTCAGTAATGAAAGAATCAAACTGATGTGTATGTCACTGAATCCCAACTGTATTTATTAGCCATATGCTGATGTAGCGAAATGGCAAGTCTGGAGGAAACAGGTTAAAGAATGTAATAGAATTTATTTTAAAAAATATGTCCCGAGGTCACTAAAAAAAAATGTTTACAACCGTGAAGCACTCTTATTCCCTACACTAAACTCTGATTGGTTTGTGTCAGCGTGGACACCTATATGAGGAAAACACTATGAAATATGTGGTACCTAACAGAGCATGTGCAATATGTATATTGTGTTCTCAACATATTCTAGTAGCTTTCAATAAATCACTGTGTTTTGCTGCTTTGCCATAAACAAAAGGCACCAATGAAAAACAAGTACTGTTACGCATACAAATTGAAGGAGTTGCCTCAAGTCATTAGCAATCCTCTTCAGTGGAACAGCTGACACAAAATTTGCCTTTATTTTGACTTAATACAGATTTATCCTTGCCTGGCTTGTGGTTTTAACGGCGAGGAATTTGGAAACATAAAGAAACATTACCCTAGCGTTTCAGCTGTGATAGCCAGAAATTAAAAGAAAAAAAAATTGCAACGCTTTGCTGTATATTAGCATTACAGAAATAAACTTGCATCAACAACGCTTTATATTTTGTGCTGTTTTGAACAAAGCTGACTGGATAGTCTTGAGCCTAGTCATGGGTACCACTAGTTTTTTGAAAGAGAAAGGTTATTCTGTGGGAGAGAAAGCTGTTCAGCATGGGACGTTAATTTAGGTGCATTCTGGATGTTCTCCATATGCAACACAGGATTTATGTTTGTTATATTTACTTAGTTGTGTATTTTTATGCAAGGTTTTCTACTGATCCGTTTCTAGGAATGGCTTAGGATTATTTCAGAAATGCCTGAATGGCACTGGAAAGTGGCGTGTGGCTGCAGCTTCAGCATTCTAGATGCCAGCTCCAGTGTGACTGATCTGTTCTGCAGGCCCTTTCTCAGGGACATGAGAAGTATCAAAAGTTTTCGTCATCTGTTACCTGTTTTGAAGCCTGTCTACTTAAGAGTTTCAAGGCCTCATCTACATTTAGACTTCCTGGCATTAAGTATATTGGGTCAGAGGTGAAAAACTTGCACTTTATCTGATCCTGTCATCAAAATTCCTGATGTCGACCCATTTATGCTAACAGAGGAACTTCCCCTATTTATGGTATATTTTGGCAGTATATGACATATACTGGCAGAATTGGGAGAGGCCGTGCAGTGTTTACAGTACTGAGATGCAATTCTGATTACTTTTTGGACCTTAAGCTGGGATTTTTAAACTAACTTTTGCTGTGTTAGACAAATCTAATGCTTTGTCCTGGACTTGGTAGCTTAGAATTTAAAAATGTTAAAATGTCCATTCAAAAAAGGACATCTGTTCATCAACGAAACTTGGTGTTTATCTATTGATATTGCTTAGGCTGCATAAACTCTTGGAAATCTTTGCAATTTTGGGTCTTATATTTGGGCCTGGCTGTTTTCATCCTGTTTTTAGGAAGGCATGGTACGATGTGATACAGCTGTGGGAACACCAGACTATATTTCTCCTGAAGTATTGAAGTCCCAGGGTGGTGATGGTTATTATGGGCGAGAATGCGACTGGTGGTCAGTTGGAGTCTTTTTGTACGAGATGCTTGTAGGTGAGTTGTAGGATGATCAGAATTGACTGTATTGCTTAACTGGACTCTTATTTTAAAATCGCTGTTGTTTTTAACTGCTCAGTTTATTACTCTTCTGCCATAAGCTGTGGTTTACTGATCATGTTTTTTACAGAATATGTTTTAGAAATACGCTGGCAGAGTTCTCAAACATTTGTCCTTGCCACTTGTTCACTTAGTTGCTTGTATTGTTGTGTATGTAGTTCAAATATTGTAAATCAGTTCTACTGTACTTTTCATCTATTTTTTAATTTTTGCATTGCTGCTTTTTCAGGTGATACACCATTTTATGCAGATTCTTTGGTTGGAACGTACAGTAAGATCATGAACCATAAGAATTCCCTTACTTTCCCTGATGACAATGATATATCTAAAGAGGCAAAAAACCTTATTTGTGCCTTTTTAACTGATAGGTAAGATTTAAATTCTACTGAAAGTGAAAGTAAGCCTCATTAAGAGTATTTCTTCTCATGTTGAAGAACATCTATATATAGGTGTAGATATATATGTAGCGTAGACTTCTAAATTGCTCAACAGAAGTGAGTATTTGGGAGAGGAGTCACCAATGGTTGCTGCCGCTGTTTATGGTGGTAGCGTGTATATCAGGGGAAGGGAAGTACTCCTATTATAAGTACATCTGCCTTATAAATTTAGTTTCAATGTGAAGTGTTACTCCATAGTAACAGCTACTGCTAACTCGGTCTGTGTTGCACAGTGTTGCGGGGCATGCAAAACAGATTCCTTTTGGATGAAGGTAAAGCAAAAGGTGCATTTCAGGAGTGCCCCTAACTCATTCCCAGCTCTTAGTGGGCATTCAACATCAGGGCAGAGTCAGCCCAAGGGAAGCTCGTCTGCAATGTGGATGTTAGGTCTGTTTTACTTTGTGACTGCATTCCTGTTATACCCACGCTACTTATTAATGTAGGCATAACCTTTGCTTGAGAACTAGCACTAACAAAGGAGGAGGGATCTGCTGCACTTGGGCTGCCTGGGATTCAAATGATAGCAGGAACTCCTAGAAAAAGTGGAACTTAGCTGCTGCTTGGCAGCTGCCTAGCCAATCTGCGATGGAGCAAACAGTAGCAGCAGGATTTCTTACGGACCAGATTAAAACCGGGCTGTGTTCTGAAATATAGATATCTTCATATGAAAACTTAGAGATATGACTATTTCTTAGCTTAGTTTGAGAGGTAATTTATCTTCATTGTACAATTGTGCCTTAGAAAGAATCTTTGCTTCAGAATAATTTGTGTCATCTTCCATGCTTAACCTGAACACTCTTTAACAGGGAAGTGAGACTAGGACGAAATGGTGTAGAAGAAATTAAACGGCACCTTTTCTTCAAAAATGATCAATGGGCTTGGGAAACTCTGAGAGACAGTAAGTATAATGATTTTCTTAGACACCATAATCTGACTTAATTATTTATTATGTTAGCCAAAGGACCGACATATTTCATTTTAATGGAATTTGAGTTTTTATTTAATTTGTACCAAGGAAAGCTATTGCTTAGACACCGAAGAGAAATTCCCCCTCCCCACCCAAATTCTTGATTACATCACTTGAATAATACAGTGATCATTTTTGTACTATTCTGCTTTTTTTTTAGCTGTAGCACCAGTTGTGCCTGACTTAAGCAGTGACATTGACACTAGTAATTTTGATGATCTGGAAGAAGACAAAGGAGAGGAAGAAACATTTCCTATACCAAAAGCATTTGTGGGCAACCAGCTTCCTTTTGTAGGATTTACTTACTACAGCAACCGTCGGTATGTATGCAGAAAGCAAGCTAATGGGATGTTCTTTCGTTGACACTGTTTGTGACTCTTACCAACCAGTATTTTGATAAAAGCCTTTTCAGAGTCTTAGTAATGATTCAGAATCCTAATAAATTGTACTTTTACGATGCTTCAGTAATGATAACCAGTACTGCTAGCCATCAGTACCTCAAAACATCACACTAAATTTGTGAATGTCTTATTCTTCACTAAGAACATCATATAGTGGTACTGCAGAAGCTAAACAAGAAAAATGCACTGTTGCCACTCCCAAGCAGAGTTGCCTGCAGAGCACTGAATTATATATGTAGAGTCATGAGTCGGGGATACGAACGTCACTTTGTTTTACTGCAAATACTGTTCCTATGCTTTATATGGAGATTCCATGCTTTACATCAGTGGTTTAGTATTTGATAAATTAAATTTTGGGTTACTAGAAATAAAATATTTTCTACTTGCCTGTTACCTGCTTCGTAATTTTTCTTTTTTTCTGAAGTACTTATCTGCAGCAGAGTGAAATTGTGATGCTTTAAAGTTTTCACTGTTGCTTAGAAGTCTTTAAATGATACTGATTGAAATTATATTAATTCATGCTTTTAACAGTTATTTTATTTCTGGTGGGTGTCAGTCAGGCTTAAAGTGGGCTAAAACTTCTAGCAGACCATGTTGGATAGAAACTATTACTTTTAGCAGCATTTCTAGAAGGGAAAGCCTTACAGGAAACAAATCTGGTTTTTGTCCTTGAATAGAAGGGGAGCCACTTTTCCGAGCCTGTGGTGAAATTCTTTCCATCTCTGCGAAGAGATGGAGTTTTTGTTGCTTTCTGGATAGTGAGGCATGGAAGGACTTGCAAGCTTTGCATACAGTTTGTGTGAATTCAGTTCAGTGATTTCATCTACTGTTCTGATTTTAGTCTAATTTTAAAAAGTCTTAATTTTTGCATTGCAGGAAGATTTTGGACTGTATTAAAGTAGCATATACAAGCTTTTTTATAACTGAATTTCTTCTGTCTGCCTCTTCCTTCTTGGGGACCAGTATGAGGAATTTAGAAAACTAAGTGGCTGTGTTGTGCTGTCATTGAAGAACTCTGCTACTAAATGCTATCATAACTTTGTAGGCTTACTATAACTAATAAGTTATCACAGAATTGGATTCTGTCCCATAATACTCTGCTGGTGTGATAGTCTTGAAAGTCTGAAGTGACCATTCATATTTGATAAACCTGTAAACCTAACTTTTACTCCCTTTCTTATTGAAAATAGTTCAAGCATTTAATAAAATCACATATTTAGAAAAAAATTGCACGTTTATTTCTCCCCCTCCTTCAGTTTCATCTTATTCATGTGTGCTGGATAGTTTAAGGAAACGGAAATCTAGGAAAATTATGTGACTTCTGCCTTTAAAGGAAGTAGTACAATCTTTCAGTATAGAATACTGTGATCTTGTTGTTTACAAACTTGGAAATATGGTTGTTTATTGTTGTACTTCACCTATAACACAGATTTCAGAATAGCAGCTGAGAACTTTGCAGCCCTGTCTGGCTTGTGTGTTCTCCTCTGGATTCTGATGGAGCTAGTACTGTGCCTGTCTAAATATCACATTCTCACTGCTCAACAGCCCTGATGTGGTGGCAGGCCCCTTCCTCGTTGTCATTTCATTGTCTGAAAGCAGTCTTGATGTTTAATTTGACCATGGCTTTGGAGATGTCTGTGATTTTACCCTCCTTGATCTTTTGGAGAGGTTTTTATATATGTGAAAATATGCATAGGAATCAAGAAAGAGGATGTGTCCATCTTCCTCATTTCACATATCGAAAAGATATTCCTCACGTGATCTGATGCAGTCAGAGACTCTTTACGTCTCTCTAGATTAGTTATCAGGCCAAGAATATCACATTGAATACCAAAAGAATTTAAAACCAGTAATTTGTATTTATTTGCTTGACTTTTTAGAATCAAGACAAATAGAAATTTGAGGTATTTTTAGAAAACACTTACGTAAAACAAGAACACTGGCTTCAGGGCAAACTTTTTGTGTGTGGAACTCTTAGTAACTTTGTTGGAAGTTACACAATCTCTACAGAGTTCACTTCATTGCTGTTACTTGCTGCATAAGTGCCTGAGTAAATATTTATGGGATGGAAGCCAATAGCAGTGTTGTAACCATGGAAAGCAAAGATTTTTTTTAATGGTTATTAAAAAAAAGAAAAGTGGTTCTATTAGTATTTGGCAGAAATCCTTTTTTCTAAAGGTCTACTGCAGCTTTCTACTTTTCCCTTTACAATAAATTATGTGAGTTTTTCAATTAAATGTGCATATATGTTAAGGTGTAATAAATACAGAAATTAGAAAATCTGATCTTGTTACTATTTGATTATCCACATTGTGGAGCAAAAAATCTGGGGGTTATGTTTTGGGATGATTGTGTTCTGTTCGGTTTGGGGGGGGTTTTATGACCTTGCTTTTAAATATCTCTTAAAATCAAACTTTTTAAATGTCGTTACAGGTATTTAGCTGTTTCTGCAGAAAATTCCAACGATAACGGAACAGGCTCCAGTGTGGATAAAAGTGTGGTAAGTCTCACTGATTTTCAGCTTTGTTGGATCCTAATAAAGAATCTGTTGCATATATGGGAATAAACTGGTTGAGTTCTAAATGTCTCAAATTATTTTAGTGCTTCAAATATGGGAAATCAATGAATAATTTTAACTGTTTAGTAAAAAGTTACTACAGTTATTGGAAAAGCAGAATTTCAGTTCTTCATGCAACATTGCTTTACCTGAAGTGGGATAAAATAGCTGAAACTGCATACTCTTTTTGTGAATGAGTTTGTGCATTATTTTTGAAATGTCTTATCAGTCCCAGGTATGTACTGGCTTTGTGACAATGATGGAATCAAGATGTGAGTGTAATGGGAAGCTTGGGCTTCCCAGCAATGTGCCAGTTTATTGCTGGGGCTGGACTTCCTTTGCACTAAGTGGGAGGTGGCAGATTATGTACCGAGCTTGGGTCGTGTGTTCCTTCCTAAGGGTGTCCCACAAGCTAATGCGAATTGAGGAACAGAGTATCTGCATTTATAGAGCAGTTCACCTAGCAAGAGATGTCCAGGAATTCTTGCAGTTACTGCTTCCCAAGCTTCTTGGCTGTCAGGTTTCCAGGAAGCTACACTGAGGTATTGGAAACAAGGCCTGTTTGGATTTAAGTTCTAGTGTAAATCAAGATGTTCTTTTAAAATGGTTTGGTATTTTAGAAATTACATTATTTCCACAAGAAAAACACTTGTCAAAAAATTGATAATTAAAATAAATCTTCTTAGGTTTGACTATGGTTTACTCTGTGAGTATTTTGTTCTGTTATGTTTTTCATCTAAAGCAGAAGAGAAGCAGGTATCGATGCATGTTCCCTTTTCTCATAAACCTGCAATATACAAATGTTAATGATATATGGTATTACTCAGCGAAAATTTGTAAAGGATAGGGGAACAGACTATTTAGTTTATTGGCCTAACTGAAGTTATTAAGCACTGAAGTGCCTTTGTTTCATTATGTATGTTGATATGTTTTGTAAATCTTGTTTTCCTCAGAAGTGTTTGGCTGTTGATATGGTAAAATTAAAACCAAAGCCAGACTTTCAAGTATTTGCAGATACTTAAAGCTCTGTACTAGCCTTTGGTTGAGTTGGAAGAGTTACTGGATAGAATTGGCATAATTACTAGGACACAGGCACCTGCACGTAGTTAAAGATGCCTCAAGAGTCCTGTCAGTATTGTCAGCTGTATTTGAATGTCTTGTGATTTTAACAATTTTGAGAGGTGAAGATCTGGATTGATGTGAGTGATACAGACAGTTTTAAATAAATGTTAAGTCTTTACTATGAAGTATTTTCACCCCACAGTTCTTTCTCAGCTGTTTTTCTTTCATTACATGCTGCAATGAAAACGGTAATGTTGATACATTGTTAGCAAATTAGTTCTGGAAATATAACACAAGATGTTACCTGGTCTGCCTGCATTTTGGCTTGGTACTGGTTTTGGGAGGGACCGAGTGCCAGAAATTTCCAAGAAATTTGTGGGAAAACAATGGAATTAAATGTTTAACTGACTTTCACACCTTGAAGATCTGATTATTTACTTTGGTTTAGTGCTGCCATAACCACCTGTAAACAGTTCAGCTATTAAGAAAGGAGAGATTAACAAAGTGTTTTGCACTAGGTCTTCAGTTTTCTTCATTGTTCAGGATGTAGAACCAGACACACTATGCCATGGTGATAAAAAAAAAGGATGGCAGTTCCAGAGGGATTTTTCGTGGCTTCTCTGTTGTAGGCAGGCTTTTCCATATTCCTTTCTTTCCCCACCTCCTACTCAAAATGGAAACTAAGAAGAAACTAAAACATAAAGGAATACTTTTATACTGAGTTGATTATAACTCAGGATTTTCTTAAAGTATTATTTAGTCTATTGGTATCAGATTGTGCAGAACTTCTCTGGAAGTCTAATATAATTATATTGCTCAGCAAGCTTAGGCCCATTGGGGTACAGCACTACAAAAGCAACCAGAGACAGAAAAAAGCAAGAAAGAGTCAGTTGAGATCCAAACTAGTAAGAGTCAGCACAGAAATACCTCAGTTTCCAGATGCCTTTTTGGACCTGTTCCTCATCTACCCTGTTTAGTTCCTCTGTGCAGCCGGTCTGGAAGGGTTGTAAAAGGAGTAACCACGAAGTGGAAGACCAGTTATATTGAACTTCTTTATAGAATCATAGAATTACTTGGTTGGGAAAGACCTTTGAGATCATCAAGTTTATCCTTTATTTTTGTGCATTAGCTGTGGTCCCTTTTTCTTAAGGTGAGAGCTAGTCTTTAAATAGTCTTCCTTCTTGCTTTGTTTCTCAGTGGTTCATACCAAGGAGATAACTGTGTTGCATGCTGGTTCTTGTTCCTTTTTCCTGAAAGTATAGATTTAGATGCCATCTCTGTGATTTTTTTGTTCCAGCCATTGTCTCACCTGCATGGTGTTATGTTGTATGTCTCACCAGTAATTGGCTTTTCCAGAGCTGTTCTGTAAGAGCTAAGAAATCTATTCTGGTATTGCCTTGATGTCTCAAAGCTTTGTGATAGTTAGATAAATAGATAAATAGAGCAGTGAATATAAAAAAACAATACATAGTTTCCGGTTCGTACCCAGTCACCATGTCTGTGTTCTTCCTCTGAAAACCTCAGAGCAGCTTAAGAACATGAAGAAAAGAAAGAAAAGGAGTAAATGAGAAAGGATGCCCAGTTCTTGAGAGCACCTGAGTTGCCCCATGCTTTAGTCCTACTACAGTGGGAAGGAGATCAGATTGAAAGTAGGAAGTAGGCAAACACCTAAAACTTTCTCATCTAATATGGATAAAGCATGCTACAATATATCTCCAAACTGAAACCTTAGTTTAGGACTGCACAGGGTGTTGAGAATACTTACGGTTGCTGTCAAGAAAGAATGGAGGCAAGCATTAATATCCCCTTTTTATGATCTTAGTGAGTAGTTCTAGTTTCTCTAAGCATGTTCTGTGGGGAAAAGGAAAAGAGGAAGAGTAGACATAGGAGGAACTGTTCTGCTGCTCCTTTTTGTGGAATGATTGTGGCAATTGTCAGTTTTTTAAGTTACAACAAGTAAGCCAAAGGTCAGAACCGCTTTGATATGTTACTTGGAAGAGCATCTAGGTTAGGATTGTAATTCTTCTCTGTGCGATTCCAAGAGAGTTGAGGGAAATGTAGGAAAGCTAAATAAGGTTGAAATCCGGACAAGGGCAGTGAACAGGTTTAAAAGGGTGAATCAGCATGGGGTTGACTTAATGAGCTTCCTCAAAGTTGACACCATCTTGTTAACTGAGGATTTTGCTGATGATGGCATGGGATTATTGTGCCCAGAGATCCAGTAGAAGATAGATATTTTAAGACTACATGAAAAGAATGAATCTCTGAATTTATCTTGCTAGCAAACAGTACGTGCTATACAGTAATGCCTTATATTAGCATCTGAAGCTGGTTACTATTTTCAAACTTTAGTACAGTGCTACCTGTAAAAACTCTTTCTGACTGAGTAGGTGCTACGAGCATTTTCCCCTCCATTGCTAGTAACTGACAGGCATGATTCTGCTTCCTGAACTTGAGAGCCTGAAGATGTGTTGCGAAATACACCTAGTGGTTCATACTAGAAGAAGAAAATTTGAGACTAATTAAAATGCTTTCTTACATCTTTGCAGTAATATCTTTAATTTGATTCTGAAGATAAGTAAAATCTTCCTTATTTTAGGTAACTTAGCCTGGTGAATTTTGACGGAACTATTCAGAACCTTAAAATTTGATGTGCTTTCAAGTGATAAAACTGAGTAAAATGAAAGTTGTTTCTTGTTATTAACTTTTTTAGGTTTTTTGGGGTGGGGAAATCACATTTTAATAAGGTAAAAATGTAGTGTTTAGATAGAAGTGAGCAAGCTGTGATATAACACAAGCAACACAATATTCTGAAATAAGGTTTTGAAGTTTTAAAAATTAATGCATGTTCTTTCTTGTACAAATATATATTTAAAGCTGGAAAATATGCAGAAGATGATCTATGAGTTGGAAGAACAACTGCATAATGAAATGCAGTTGAAAGATGAAATGGAGCAAAAGTGCAGGTGAGACTTTGAACTTTAATTGTTTACGTAATTTGAATTCATCTTACACTTCAGTTTTGTATTACTACTTCAGGAATTACCAGAATAACAGTAAGACTGGTACTGTAGTTCTCCAAGGGAGTTCCGGGCATGGGCTTAAGTAATTCTAAGACAATAGTTGAATGGTTTTTTTTTAATAGAGTATGAAGATTATTGTTTGTTTTCATTGGCACCCATATAACACATATCCTTTCTGAAAACTTGAATGCTTGAGAGTACGCAGTACTTTGAATTCAGATGTTGTATTGTCAGAGGTACTCAATGATCATGCTGATTTTTTTAAAAACATAAAATAGGGTACATATGACACATATTGGATTATTAAATTAACTGTCTGATTTCTAAATACATGAAGTTTGTTGGAAAATCACATTCCTTTTTTTTTTTTTTGTGTGACTATTAGGTAAGAGCAACTATTTCTTTCTAAAGTCATGTTTCTACCGTGTTGAAGGAGTAGCTATGTAAGAGTTTGCCCAGTTCTTACAGTTACACTTACAGATGAACATTTGGGTTTCTTTTCTGAGAAGCAGAATTTTTTACTCAGATTCATGCAAACTAAATTCCCATCAGTTGTTTTCTCCTGAATTCTTTTCCTGAACGCCTAAATAAAGTCATAAGGCAATGCTAGGTATAGGATATAGGAAGAATTTAGGCTTGTGAATGAGGACCGAAGTCAGTAGCTGTACAAATTGCTTATGTGGGAACTGGTAGCCAGAATGGTCAAATGGGAATATAGAGTGTGTGACACCGCACTGTTGCTTAAACACAGCTTCACCATTTGCATGTTCTGATTGCTTTCCACAAGAAGAATGGGCTTTACTTGGAAGATATTTGGTAACTGTCTTCTTGCAGTACTGTTGAAGTTGGCATACCACAACAGTGTGTCTCCTGATACGTCATACCATTTAGTTAGTAGATGTGATATATTGCTGTAACTGCTGCTTATTATACCTGCCAGGTAAAATTATCTGTGTCTTTTCTGTTACCTCTTTGAAGAGGGATAGCTGGCTACAAAAATGCAATGGACGTGTTGGTGTTACTGCCAGTTAATTGACATGGTGTTTAACCTCACTCTCTCTACAGTGCTGTGTTCTCATACATTGCTTCAGCAGAGAGATTTTTAAATATTATTATTCAAATATTGTTATCCACAGTAGGAAACTGTCTGCTGTTGAATTAAAGAACCATTTTGTGTATTTGGAAAGTTCACAAATAGAGGAAACTTTAGCAGTTCACCACCATGTTCTAATTTAACAATAGCCTATTGTGTACGTACACTGTTTGAACATTTGTTGATGGAGAAAATATGGCACCTAAAATTTTGTGTATATAATCTCCAGCAAAGTTGATTATTAAGTACTTACATATCTTACGATTATTTCCAATCATTGATTGTTTTCCCCAGTTTCAAAATATTTATTACAAGATAGAATTAGACAAAATATAAATATTCCCTTTAGTAAGATCCCAAAATATTTCACTGAAAAAATGCTGTATGTAGTGCATCCTTCTCAAGTATTACTTAATAGATTTTGTTTTCTTTTTAGGTCTTCAAACATAAAGCTAGACAAGATTATGAAAGAACTGGATGAAGAGGTAATTTTGTTCCTCACTGAAGTCTTCTTAGTTGGGTAAAGAATGTGGGTAGTACTTTCTTGATTTGGGATGCTTTTTCTGTAACAAAAAATTGTTTAAATTTGAGACCAAATCATCACATTTCAATGCATAGCTTTGGGAGTTATATTTTTATTTGTACACATTTTCAAGAAATTTTTTTTCTGCAAGTGATGCTGAATCCTATTTCCTCTGCTGAATGTTTTGCTTAGTCTTCCTTGTCACTATTCCTCTGGAGTTTATCAAAATCAGTTACTCTAAAAATGAAGGTATAGAATATGTTTCCATTGAGTCCTTGTAATAATATTAATTTTAATATTTACTTGTATGCAGGCATGCTAATGGTAATTATTCTAATAATTTTATAAATGTGTTGTGTAGAAGTTAAAAAAGCCATCTTTTCCGCAAACCTTTTCATGGAAGCCAGAGAGAGACTTATTCATTGGAAATAATACATAAATTTCCTTGATTGTTTACTTGCAGAGGTACTCATTTAAGAATCATTCCTTAAAATGTAAATATAAATTACTAGTGTTTTTAATTTTAGGGAAATCAAAGAAAGAACTTGGAATCAACAGTGTCTCAGATTGAGAAGGAAAAGATGGTATTGCAACATAAGATAAATGACTACCAAAGAAAATTTGAACAAGAGAATGAAAAACGACGGAATGCAGAAAATGAAGGTATGCCATGTTGTCCAGGTATTGACACCACTAAGGTTTATGGTGTGTTTTGGGGCATAATTTACTACCTTAGCATTTGAAGTGCTACACAGCTTTAAAGGGAGCCTTTCAAATAGCAAGCACAGATTTTGAGTTTATTTTTATATGAGCTTTAACGAGAAAACAATATTTTTGTCTTGTTTTCCAATTCTGTTCTCTACAGTGTGCGTTGCTGTTCTGCAAGGACAGGATTTGACCTAAAAATGTAGATAGGAAGCAAGAAGTTAACAAAAGACCTATTGTATGCCAAGAATTTATTTGAGCATGCTTGTGTAAAATAAAAAACCTAAAACCTAAGGAATGTTTTAATTTTTTTAGTGTCCACACTAAAAGATCAGATGGAAGACTTGAAAAAAATCAGCCAGCATTCACAAATCACAAATGAGAAGATAACACAGTTACAAAAACAAGTAGGTTGCTTCTGTTCATTGTCTTCATTGTTTCTTAGATTTGAGAAGCAATATTGAACATTCAAATATAACGAAGCAGTTGGTTTTTATATTTAAGACTCTTGTATGTTTTATTTTAATAGCTAGAAGAAGCAAATGATTTGCTGAGGACAGAATCGGATACAGCAGCAAGACTGAGAAAGGGTAACACAGAAATGAGCAAGTCATTAAGTCAGGTGGAATCACTGAATAGAGAACTGCAGGAAAGGTGCAGAGTTCTGGAAAGCACAAAACTGCAGGTGGAGAAAGATTATTACCAGCTGCAAGCTGCTTTGGAGTCGGAACGAAGGGACAGAAGTCACGGATCTGAAATGATTGGAGAACTACAGGGTAATTCTTCTGTATTTATGCTTTACCAAAAAAAAGTTGTGATAACCCTACTTTATTAAATAAAGTACAGCTACCTAAAAGGAGGAAAGCCAGTCTGTAAACTGGATGTGACTTAGTAGAACAATTGTTAAAGATGGGATCTTGTTTCCTAATCATGTTTGAGTGGCTCTTGGGAGGGAGACTATGAAAATCAAAGGGTGGCTATGAAAATTAAGGGATGAGGCTGCCCTGACTAGAAGTCTTAGTCCAAGTGGTACAAAAATCTGAAAGGCTGATATGGTGCTAGAGAAGACACAACACTGTCTTGATGCTTTAGTGCAGTAGCCAAGTTGACAGAGCCAACATTTTCTCTTTTCATTTGTGGAGAAAACTGTTTTGTAGTTAAATTTGATTTGTTTTCTTCTATGATGCTTCTACATTACAATGAAGAGTATGGTAAGGGATACTGATGTAGAATCCATTTTTTCAGGTTGCTTGGAACTTTTTAGCATTTGTGCATCTCTGAATCTTTAAACTGGAAACCATTCAGATACATTAGTTCACGACTGTGCCTATGCTGTAGTAGATCCTGCCTCTTGCCATTTTAAACGATCTGCAGTACTGATAATCACTTCCATGAGGCACAATCTTTTGTTGAGGACTTCTGGGTGGTTTGGGATTTGGTTTTTTTTAAGGTAAACTTCGCTAGCACAAAGAAAGAACTATCAAGTGTCAAGTTGCCTGTTGACTGAGCTTCAAATACAGTAAATCAGTTTCACTTGAATGATCCAACTTGGCAGCCTGCAAGAAATGGATGTAAGGCTAAGGTGCTTTGCTGGTGTAAACCCAAATATCTTTATGTAATTCAGAAAGACATACAGTTGTTTTTAAAAGTGCATTTTAAATGAATGAGAATGGCATAAGATTTAGGAAGACTTTCCTTCTTCAGTCTCATAGTTTCTTACCTATTGCCAGGATATCTCTTTGTACTTAAAAATTAAGTGAAGCGGACTGTACTGGAAAAAGATGTATTTGATAGGTATATTTTTCTATACTGTATTTAAGATACTAAGTGTAATATGAAGTAATCAAAAATATTTTTTATTTATTTATTTTGAAGGCAGTAATGCAAATTCTTCAGTCTAGAAATGTATACTACTACTTTGGCTTATATATAAACACTTCTGCTTTGGCGTGTGCATATATATACACACACTGCTGCTACTACTGCTGCTCTAACTACTGCAACTACTGCAGCTTTGGAGGAGACCTTATTGTGGCTTTTGAGTACTTTATTGAGGCCTATAAGAAAGATGGGGAGAGACTTTTTACCAGGGCCTTTAGTGACAGGACAAGGAGCAACAGTTTTAAACTGAAAGAGGGTATATTTAGATTAGACATTAGGAAGAAATGTTTTACAGTGAGGGTGGTGAGACACTGGAATGGGTTTCCCAAAGAAATTGTGGGTGCCCCATCCCTGGCAGTGTTCAAGGCCAGGTTAGATGGGACTTTGAGTAACCTAATCGAGTGGAGGCTGTCCCTGTCCCATGGCAGAGAGGTTGGAACTGTATGATCTTTAAAGGTCCCTTCCAAGCCAAACCATTCTGTGATTCTATTTAGTGTTTAGTTTAAACTTCAGGTGCCAGACAGGGTCTTCTAGTAGATGCTGAGGAGGATGGGGAGTAGTTACTCTGTCCATGGCAGATCTTTCTGCCTAATATGCCTTATCATATGTATTACTGGAGTTAACATCAGCAAAAGTGCTTGTTGTGTGGCACAGCAGAACTTGGATTAATGGAAGAAATTTTGCATATTAAATATTGGGAGTGGTGAAGGCAGGTAGCAAGTTCTGCATGTGATTGTTTTTTTGTGAATTGTTGCTAATGGCCTGCATGAGGAATGGCTGTAAAGATTGATTAATTTTACAGTGCACAGCCTTTGCATATCTGAAAAATTTGAAGGTGTAAATATCTTAGGGGCCCAGAAGTTTGGAAAGCCTGTTGATTTAAGTTGAGTAACTAATGTTGAATGGTATTTCGTTTCTTATGGCAGTTCGAATTACAACTCTACAAGAAGAAGTAAAAAACATTAAAAACAATCTTGAAAGAGTGGAAGCGGAAAGAAAACAGGCACAAGATATGCTTAATCATTCAGAAAAGGTATGGTAAAATTATGTTGAGGCTGACGTTCTTTGTCAGCTTTTGACTGTATTTTCAAAGAATATTTATTAATGCTGCTAAATTCTGTGTTCTTGCTCTGAATCAGGCTTGTGTTAAAATAGTTAACTATTAGCAGTGCTAATTTACAGTCTTATCAGGACGGTAAACTGCACAAGTCCTCAGGTATTTCTTACTTATAGCAATGGGCATAAAATTCATGCTTGTCATTCGCTATTGGTGGTTCAGTGATCCAGCCCTTCTGCCAGTAGCAAGTAGGTTTTGTTCTGCCCTCCTGCGTATCGCTGCAGAGACTTGCCTCCTGAAAATCTATGATTTGAACTTTATGAAAACCTGAAATTGAAATTTCTGCTTTTACTGGTTTTTAATTTGGCTGGATCAGTACCAGACCTTTTGAGCAGCTTTGGAGTTGGACTGTTTCAATTTTTTTCCTTCCTTCTATTCTTCCTTTCTAAAGAATGGTAGCAGCATGTTCCCCTTAGATCTCTGATCCCCACCCCCAGATAGAGAAACAAGTAAAGAAGAGTAAAAGGAAATCCTGCACCCATTTCCCAGGTAGGCTACATAGCCAGCTCTGTGTGTTGTGGTCAAGTAAAAAGTTGCTGTTCTGTATGGCCTGTCCAAATAAACCAGAGAGGTGAGACCACCTACGAGGGAAGGTGCAGTGACCATTCTCATTTGGTATTGCATGAAGCGGTGATCCAAAGGCAAGTCCCTGTCTCTCAGAGCTCATCTCCAGAGCTTATTTCAGAGGTTACTTTTAACAGCTTTCAATCTCAATGATGGAATAATAGAATTGCATCCAAGTAACAATAACTTAGATTTCTCTGCGTTCTATGTCCTCTGTGGCAGATTTAGTTGTATGATTCCAATTTAGGTGACTTATCGTTCTTCAAACTGAGGATTTCCATTATCTTATGAATTTATAGACGCCTGAAAATGTTAATGTAGTTTCCTTCAGAATAGAGTACAGATTTTGTCTATTACCATTCTTCACTAAGCATGGAAAACAGCGTTGATAATTTCTTCATAACCAAAAAAAAACCACAAAAAAAGGGAAGAAAGAAAAAGTGATCCCTCAGATCTTATAGAAATTTGGTAACTTTTTCTTCTTACTTTTAGGAGAAGAATAATTTAGAGATAGATTTGAACTATAAACTCAAATCTTTACAAGACCGGTTAGAACAGGAAGTAAATGAGCACAAAGTGACTAAAGCTCGGTTAACTGACAAACATCAGTCAATAGAGGAGGCAAGATCAGTTGCAATGTGTGGTAAGTGTTTCTTGCAAGCTTCAGGTAAACGCGTAATAAAAGGTATTTTGATTACAATATCTTACATCACATTGACTTATAATGTAATACTGTTCAAAAGTGTTTAACTCTTTGTATAAAGAAAGTTCATATCAAAATTTTAAAACGTGCATAATGAAAAATGCACTTTCAAAATTATTCTCTCTTAACACAATGCTTCTATACAAATTGCATTGTTTCTTAGTATTTTGACTATCTTACTGCATTTGCAATTCAAAGCCTTTCTTGACTTCTAAAATGCTGTTGAATCTTAAAATTCTGGCTAGTGCTACATGGACTTGAAAGAATGCATTATCAGGACACATCTTGAACATTCATTCCAGTGGAACTGTGTTACAAATGTCGGTGGTGTATTAGGCTTGCCTGAAGTGTCAAAGTTTCTTTATAGACACGCATCAGTAAATCAAAGATGTGTCTTGATATCCTAACTGAATACATCAGTTTGTTTTTTTTTTGTGAAGGTCATCAGTATCTGCATATGTAGTTTGTAACTTTCAGAAAGCTAACACAAGTGGTGGCATCCCATTTCTTTCCCTCCACTATCCATTTGAGGAAATGCAACCTGGCTTTTATTTGATAATGATTACTTTAAGAATCTGCTTTTTTTTTTATTTCTTCCACTATTTATCATTCTGCTATCACAATACTTTGAATGCAACTTGGAATTATATTTCTTTTTTAATATTTCCTGTAATAATGCCAGGAAGTTTTTAGTCAGCAGTCAGTCCATCTAACAGCACCAAGGCTTAGATAGCTGAACAAAAGGGTCTGAAAATATTAGGATATTTAAGAATGTCTTTAAAAAAGCATTCTTGCAGATGCTACATATACATTTCTTTACTTTGCTTTCCTTAATGTTGTTTAGAAATGGAAAAAAAAGTAAAGGAAGAAAGGGCAGCAAGAGAAAAGGCAGAAAATCGAATAGTTCAAGCTGAAAAACAGTGTTCCATGCTGGACTTTGACCTGAAGCAATCTCAGCAGAAACTGGAACACCTTCTTCAGCAAAAGGAAAGACTGGAAGATGAAGTAAGTAAAATGCTCATCACTCAAAATGTTCTATATAAATAAGAGCTTATAGTTGGGTTGACAAGTAGAAAATCAAATTCACTTACACTGAGCTCCTTGTATAATGCACTTCTCAGTAGAACTGAAGGCAGCTGTTGGCCTTAACATAGTCAGGTAATTTTCCGCTTGTTTCTTAGCTCTTGGATGCCTTACATACTTGAGTCTTTAATAAAATGCAATTTTTATGTATTTCTTTCTTTTTAAGGAAAAACTTGCTTGTGACTTCAAGAGTTATTTGATTGGCTTGCAGTTCTGGGTTTGCATTCGCCAGAAGAGCATTTGTTTAGGGAAATGCAATTGAAATATTGAGTATGAAAACTAGGTACCAAGGATAATAGTTTCGTCCTTACTTTTCCTTTACAGGGGTCACAATTTGTGTAAATTAGTTTTTAGGTGGTATGCTGCATTTTCTTTTTCCTAAGGTTTTAAGATAGGATATCTACAGAGAGGACCTTTTAGCAGACAATTTAGGTTTCCTCCACTGTTGCCTTTAAGAGAAGATAAAACACATTTGAGACTTTGAAATAAGCTACGTACAAGGAAGCTTTATCATTGTGCAGCATCATATCAGTACATCTGTAAGGGCAGCAGCTTTCTGTAAGATTATTGCACTGAAGCATTTGGAGATTTAGGAATATTTTTATGGATTGTACAACGTGTAGCATCTAGGCAATGGTATTTGGTGTAGAATAATCCATATACGACACACTTTCAGCCACATGTAATTGGTTATTCAGCAAACACTTCTAAATGGCAATGTTTCGCTTAGGTAAAGAATCTAACACTGCAACTAGAGCAAGAGACAAATAAGCGAATAATGGCACAGAATGAATTAAAGGCACAAGCTTTTGAGGCAGATAACTTGAAAGGTTCTGAGAAGCAGCTGAAACAGGAAATCAATACATTGTTGGAAGCAAAGAGATTACTGGAATTCGATTTGGCTCAACTTGCAAAGTAAGTAAAAACCTGAAGTAAAATGGAAAAAGTTGCTTAATTATACATGTACTGTTCTGCCTGTTCCTGTTAGTGAGAAATGTTCTCTGGTGCAAAGGCATTTTTTCCTAAACTAAAAGAATATTTTTAGCTGTGTGTTATGATTTCTGTATGTAGCCTTCAATGTTGGAATATTTCTGTTATGAGCTTATGATGCAGAACAACTCTTGGCTCATTGCTCTGTGTCAAGGCATACGTGACACTTTCATTTGAGTGACTTCTTTATGGATCTATGATACTACTTGCTAAATCATATGGGACTTCTAATTTTACTAGATGAGAGTCGATAGCTTTATTCTCCCCTTTAACTACCTGATGCTTTTTCGTAACAATTCTTAAGTTGACTGAAGGCATTTTTCATTAATTAGGCTTTTATCAGAACTTCCTCAAGCTGATTTAACGTTTCTCCATTTAGAATGCTGCTTGTTTTCTAAATTACATACTGAAACGATCGTCAGAGTAAAATAAAGAATTTTAGGATACGGCAAACTGGTTGGTTTTTGTGAAATAATTCATGCAGCTGTAAGATCTTCATAGGATGCTGTTCTGATTAGAAATAGTCTTTATTAGTAGCTGAGTTTTTACATGTTTTCCTTTTTTATTCCTTCAAAGAAAGTACAGAGGAAATGAAGGTCAAATGCGTGAGCTTCAGGATCAGCTTGAAGCTGAGCAGTATTTTTCGGTAAGACTTGGAAAGAATTGAGTGCTACATTTTGACGTGAAATTATTGAACAGTGAATATGTGATGTATTAAAATTTTTAAAATGTAAATAGCGTGGCATAAATCAGCAGTTGACAAAAATCCTGCTTGAAATACAAACTGAACAAAAAAATTAGAGGGCATTAGATAGTCTATCTAGTATGCTGCCTTGTAGTTGTTTGTCAGACCTTATATATTACATTGAGAAACTCTTATGTGAATTATTCATCAGATTCGTTCCTGTCTTGAGGTGGGAAAAGAGATTTTTTTCTGACCTAACTACAAACTTTCTAGAGAGTTCAAAATCCCCATACTTAGTGGAATGTATTCCAAAATATCGCTCTACAATAAATATAGTGAAGAACTATAGATCCAGTAGCATTCTGCATGTATTCCTTATTCTTCTAAAAAGATACTTTCTCTGTGCCCGAGTCCCTGAAGAACCTTATTCAGTACTCCACGTAGCCAAAATTTGCATTTCTTAGATTTAGTTTTATCTGTTTCATATCTGTGAAAAGAAAACAATAGCATGAGATGCTCTATAACAGCTGAACTTCAAATACATTTGTGATTACAGACAGTTTGAGAAGTGTTTTTTAAATTTGGTTCTTCCTTGGTGGAGCAGTAAGAATTTTGGTGTTTACTAAACTGCATATAATTGTAATTTCATTATGTGTTAGAGATTTGCGTTAGTTAGCATTTAGTTTAAATTGAGACATTCATAATTCAGTCTGAATGTTTCACAAAAGTACTTTACTATACAAGATCAAATTTTAGCTTTCAGAATGTTGGTGGCATTATAAATACAGTATTTAAGAATAGAAACCATTCACATAAATCAGACTTCTGTTGAATCAGTTAAAACAAATTCAATCTGTATACAAAAAACTTAGTCTAATAGAAATTATATGTGGATACAAAGAGAATGCAACAGGTGGAAGCACAGGACAGTGTTAGGCTTGTTTGATGAACATTTTGAGGCAGTAATGCTGCAAGAGGATGCAGTTTTGTCCTGTTGTCTCTAAGAGACCAGCTCTGCTGTGTCCTAGTGTCTTCCTTCCCTTTTGTCAGCAGGTGTGTTTGCACAATTTTGTAGGAAACCAGATTAGAAAATTGAAAACTAGGCTGGTCACATCAGTTCACTACACAGGAGAAACTGGAAAGGAGCATCTTGGGCAGGCAGGAAGGAGGAAATTCTGTTAAGAGACTATTGGCATGTGTTGGGGTTTGATAGATTCAAACCAACCAGTACCAAAACAACGAATTTCACTATGGAATTTGAATAATGATTGGTTTTTTATGTTTTCTTTTACAGACACTTTACAAAACTCAGGTTAAGGAACTGAAAGAGGAAATTGATGAAAAGAATAAAGAAACTCAAAGGAAAATGCAGGAATTGCAAAACGAGAAGTATGCCCCTTGTGTTTCTCAAATAGACGTGTTCTTCTGTATAGTGTGGTCTCACTCCTAACGATTTTGAATCAGATTTAAAATGTTTAATTCCTATAGAAAAAGGCATATGTCAAAAGTGTTCCATAAGATGTTTTTTAACCTTGTTTTTTCCAATTATTCATTTATTTACCATATATTTATTCTGATGAAGGAGATTGTAGCCCTATGCATGAAGCAAAGTTTCTCTTTTCTGAGGTCTGGGTCTCTTGTTCTATTTGTGCATCAGCATTGAAAAACAGTCTAAAGGAGGAGGTTATGTACAGCGTTTGTTACGCATTTCAGTCAGCTAAGAAAGGGTATAATTTGGGTTTGTTAGTCTTCCTGAAAATTGGAATGTTTTGCATAGGAGAACAAAATCTTAATATCCATTTTACAGAGAAACGCTCACGACCCAGTTGGATTTAGCTGAAACCAAAGCTGAGTCAGAACGGTTGGCGCGAGCACTCCTTGAAGAACAGTATTTTGAACTGAGTCAGGAAAGCAAAAAAGCAGCATCAAGACACAGGCAAGAAATGACTGATAAGGACAGCATCATAAGACGGGTAAGTTATTCCACTGTAATTAATGCAGAAGTTTAGAATTGTAGAATGATTTGGGTTGGAAGGGACCTTAAAGATCATCCAGTTCCAACTGCCCTGCCATGGGCTGGGACACATCCCACCAGACCAGGCTGCCCAAGGCCCCATCCAGCCTGGCCTTTGGACACTTCCAGGGAGGGTACGTGCACAACTTCCCTGAGCAACCTGTTCCTATGCCTCACCACTCTCATATTTCTTCCTTCGATCTAATCGAAATCTACCTTCTTTCAGTATAAAGCCATTCCCCCTTGTCCTATCACTACATGCCCTTGGAAAAAGTCCCTCTCCAGCTTTCTTGTAGGCTTGTCCTTCCAACAGGTATTGGGATGTTTGAAGTCCTCCAGAAGGACTAGGGCTTGTGGACGCGAGGCTGCTCCTATCTGCCTATAGAGGCCCTCACCCTGTCAGTCTTCCTTGTCAGATGCCCTGTAGCAGACCCCCATCATCATGTCACCTAACCCCAGCATCCCTTAAATCCTGACCCGTAAGCACTCAGTCAGCTACTCATCCATCCCTGGGTGGAGCTTCATCTGGTCCTTGACACAGAGAGCAACACCCCTTCCTCACCTTCTCTGCTGGTCCTTCCTGAAGAGCCTGTATCCTTCCATTCTGACATTCCAGTTACAGGAGCCATCTCACTATGTCTCCATGATGCCAATATGATCATAGCCCTGTAGGCATGTACATCTCTCTAACTCCTCTTGTTTATTCTCCGTGCTATGTGCCTTTGCATAGAGGCACTTAAGTTGGGCCCCTGATGAAGCTGGCTGCAGTGGCTGGAAGTCCTTCGTGCTGCTCTTCACATGGCCTCCTGCTGACCCATGATCCTTTATCTTTTTATTTTAAGTTTTAAGGTGTTGTTATGATCATAACTGATAATTATTTAAGTATCTGAGTTTTGGATTCTGTTAGAATCTTAAACATCTAAATCCCATCATGAGCTCTCAAAGAAACATAGACTCGATGAATCTGAGGAGAAGCCAGAATGAAAATCCAGAAAATGTCTATAGTTCAGTTATTAAGCCTTTTTTAATTACTTCTTGTCCTTGCCCAATGTATTTTTTAAATCTTGTAAATTTGTGGAGATTAGAGATTCTTATTGCAAAATTACTTAGTCTTTAAAAAAAAATCTTGGAAGTCTTGAGTTCTTCCCACTGGTAAACTTACTTAAAAAAAATCAACCCCAAAGCCAAACTGTAATTTTTGAAGATAATTTGCAGCATAGATCTTGAGTATTAATATCGGGACAATAAATGTCTTTTAACTGAGGAGTTTCAAATAGCAAGCCTTACATAGCATAGTTACCTCATCATTATTGTTTTTTCCAATTTAGCATCAGCTGTGCGGATTTTCTTAAGAATCCTGGGACTATAAAACTTCACTGAAACTTTGGGCATTACTGAACTTGAATCAGTTGCTCAAGGCTTTCTGTTAGAGCTGCTATGGATATTACATCTCTATGCAACTATAACGGAAGTAGTGTTGGTTACATGTGTTTCCATTTATAAGCTTGAAATATCCAGAGTGCCACAATTTCTTAAGAACCATTTAGAAGACTGTTGCTCTGTGGCATGGGAGGAATATCTTCTTGCCAGTGTGTTTGTTGGTTTCAAATATGCTACAGTGTATAATGCAAAGATCATTTAAAAAAAAAGAAAAAGAATTCTGTCTGGACAGGTGGTTTTTGAGCCTTCTGATGGATCAAGACAGATTAGAAAAAAGTGCCATTTTAAAAAAAATACAAATTTGAAAGGTAATCAGATTTTTTTTTATAGTCTGAGGAATGCAATCCTAGTAAATAGCTGTTACAGGGTTACCTGTATTTAAAATCATAGTATTATAAATATTTTCAGAATTTATGGCAAATTCTTTATCTTAAAATGTGTTTGTTCTCATTTAGCTGGAAGAAACTAATAACACATTAACCAAAGATGTTGATTTAATAACAAAGGAAAACTCGGAGATCAGTGAAAAAATTAAGAAACAGGAGGAAGGTATGTCATGTTTGGAGTTTTAATTAATTTGTTATGAAACAATTAAATTTTAAGCATATGTGGAAATGGGAGGTAGGAAAAGACATTGCTTTTAATCTTCTGTGTTATTTTTTGGGTTGATAAAAATATAAGTCCTTGTTTTAACCTTGAAAATGTATCTTCCATGTAAACTGCCACTCTTTCTACTGTATTGCTTCCTGTTGTGTGCACTGCCTTTATTGTTGAAAATTAATAGAACCTCAGCCTGTACCAGGGAAGAAAAAGGGGGTTTCTGCTCACAGTCCTTCCTCATGTTTTAAAACAAGTTAGCACTGAGTTCTTGCAGGCATAATCAGGAGTGCCTGTCTGGTACAGCTCATCCATATATTGTCTGTCTAACCCCTTCTGCCAGCCATGTCATTGTGTGCATGAAAGTTATTAAGGAAAAGTATTTTATTCATTTCATATTGCACACAATGTATTTATTAACATTTTTGGCTTTATCTCCAGTATCTACAATAAAGCAGCTTACAACTTCCTTAAGATCTCACTTAGATTCAGAATTTAAGTTGTGATATCACAGGTATCAGTGGAGTGACTTTCTGTTTACATGTATTCTGACTATATGAGAAGTGAATTTATTATTCTGTTTACTTCCATGGTTTTGCATTTGAGCAAGCATTATAAAATCAGAATCCATGCTTTAATATCTGTTGACTATTAGAGTAAAGGCCTTACTGGTTGTGTTGCCACTGTTATTGCAAACACTATGTAGGCAGGAAGACATTAAAAAAATATTTTCCCTTAGTTCTGCATTTCCATAATAGGAGGGATTGGGTGATCAAGTGGTTTTCAGCATTTTCTATTTTTATGTAGTTTATTACTTTTAATTGCTTGTAAATTATTCTTTAACTGTTTGTAGTTTTGGTGGAGAAATTCTTATCAATGAAATGCATATTTGTAGTAACTTTGGGAACAAATCGGCAGACTGGAAGTGTGATAGAGAGATTGGTAGAGTTGAGTAACTGGTATGGGAGGAGGGCAGGAGGGCGGGAATATAACAGAGTCAGTCTTTGTTTAAAGAAAGGGTTTTCCCTCATGTTCTCTTTGTCTGAAGAATCTGTACTGAATATGAATCCAGTCACATCAGTCTTACTCTATGTGGATACTGACTTAATTATTTTTGGTACTACAGTAATGGTTGTGGTAGTGCAGACACAAAGGAAGTGGGACAACAGACTTAGTCATCACCAGGGAACAAAAATACATATGTTGGCTTTAGTATTTCATCTTAGTTCCTTTCTGATATATCCTTCTGGTAATTTTCTGTCATTACAGTAGCATTAAGCTGGTAACCTTTACTGTTGCAAAGTGTATTTTGCGCATAAGGTGACACACGGGAAAATGGAGAGGAAAAAAAAAGATGGAATTGTAGACATGATTAAGCTTAGAAATATTTACCTTGTCCTAAAATATCTCAAAGTTGGATGTTATTTTAACAGAATACAAAATGAAAAAGGAGGAGGAGATCAATAATATTAGAATGCACTATGAGAAGAGCATTAACAATGAAAGAACTCTGAAGACACAGGTATAACTCTTTATGCAATTTAATAGCAATAATTATTTTGCAAATCAAATGTATTTTTAGTTTATTGGGTTTTGTGCAACTAATTCTTAGTTCCTTTGAGATTAAGTTTATATTAACCATCATGTATAATATGCATTGTTGATATTTGCACAGTTGAAAAAATGTTTTGATGCTGTGTACTTTCCACTATTACTTAGGTTGTAAGAGCTGTTTATATTGATGAAGATTATTTTTGATCAAATTTCTATAGCTGGAGGAACTTAAAAGTTTTGTATGAAACCTGCTTGCATATGTGATTTTTCTTACTGGTTTTCTTAACAGGCTGTCAACAAACTGGCTGAGATAATGAATCGGAAAGATTTTAAAATAGACAGGAAGAAAGCTAACATGCAAGATTTGAGGAAGAAAGAGAAGGAAAACCGAAAGCTTCAGTTAGAGCTTAATCAAGAAAAAGAGAAATTCAATCAAATGGTAGTGAAATACCAAAAGGAGCTCAATGAAATGCAAGCGGTAAAATAATCTTTTTTTTTTTGTCACGTTATGGAATTCTCTCCAAGGCAAATATGTGTAGCTCCTAGTCTGCTTCAAAAAACAAGTCCTGTTTCAGATGTTCTAGGCCACAGAATTTTAGTGAAGCAGAGAACCTGATAAGTGCATAGCTGTGCGTGTTCTCATTCATTTCCCCTTTCTAAATTCTTAACTGAAAGTAACTGATGTATTATGAAGACTGAAAAACTGAATACTGTGTACGATACTATTTATGCAGTTTATTTCACTGGTAGGTGGTCTCCTTTTCAAAACAACTGATAATTTAATAGATTAATGAGACTTTTGTACTTGAATGCATTGCTGGAGCTTTGATATTTAACTGTTTTCGAAGCCTGAACCGACACTTCTGCTATAATAATATATAGTAATGCTATCAGAAGTATCTAGAGATATTAAAAAAAACCCCAAACAACAGTAATGAGTTTTGTTTCCACAATACTTTGGTGCCATATTTTTGGTATCACGGTAACTATGCATGTGTGTATAAATGCAGCAACTAGCAGAAGAATCTACGTACAGGAATGAGCTCCAGATGCAGCTCGATAGTAAAGAGAGTGACATAGAACAGCTACGAAGGAAAATTTTGGACCTCCAGCAAGGAATGGATTCTACCAGTGTTGCTAGTCTCCAGCCCGATGAGACAGATGGAAATCTTTCAGGTAAGAGGAAAGCATATTTGAACTACTTGGGTTTGGGCATACACATAGTTTTTGGATGTATCGTTTCAAACAAGTTACTACCTTTTAAAATCTTGTGGCTGTCTCTTTCTGTACCACATCTCCACTTCCTTTTTTGTTTGTATTTTATGGTAGCTTAGGTGCTTATATTTAAGTCTTAATTTCTTCTCACATCACTTCTCCCACTCTGTGGCTTGGCTTTAAGCGTAATTTTTATCCACTTTTGTGGGAAAAGTATCTTTACGTCTGCTGCTGCTTGAATGTAATGAATACAATATGCATTGTCCAGTGAATAGAATACAGGGCCTGCACTTCCACATCATCATGATTATGTTTTGTCTTGAATGCAAAATTATCTTGATCTTGTCATGTAGTACCTTTGTGACAAGTGCCAGTAATTGCTGAAGTGAAAAGTAATTATAGGAGTATCCATAATGCATTTATGGTTGTATGACAGTCTGATTTAGCAGATTAGAATAAGAACAGTTCTTATTAGGCGTAGTTAGCCATTTCCACGTCATGTCAGTTCCAGACACTATACTTTGAGACCCACCGTTACACTGCTTAGTGATTACCCTCTCCCTAATACTTGCAAAGTGTAATCAATTAGTACTGTGGTGCAATCCACTTCTGTATCTCTAGATCCAGGATGAAACATATAGTGGTAATAAGCTGTGTTTAACCATTTCCGCGTGCTGGTGCTAGGTTTGTTTTTTTACATATGAAATAGAGTACTGTTTTGGGAATTTTGGTATAGTGGATGAGTAATCAGATAAAAGTAAACAGAATAATTTTAGGTGTCTCTTTTTCTGTTAATGCACTTCATGCTGCTCAAATTGCCATATTCTAGAGTTTTTTCAGGGGTCTTAGAGTGACTGAAATTTCAGGTAGGTCACAAGACCTAATATGTGGTTTTATGTAGTTATTCCTTTCTGTGTCTGTTTTTGTGTCCTGTCTTCCCCTAGTATGTTTTTATATTTTTATTTTTAGTTACTAATTAAATTAATTCTGTTTTAGAATAGATTTTCATTCTGATAATGATACGGTCTTTTCTTCACAGCTTGCATTCTGTCCAAGAAGCCTTTTGTACTGTGAAGTTTGGTCTGTAAAACCCTTAGGCAATTGCCATCTTGAAAATTAGATGTTTTGCTTCTTTTGAAAACATCATCTGGGCCACACTCCCGTTGAAATTCAGGATTAGAAATTCTTAGAGCTGTGAGGCTGGTGAAGAAACACTTTTTTTTTCTTTGCTGTCACCTGCTAGGAACTCAGATTCTTATTTCTGAGCTGTCAGTACTCCTCAGGAGTTTTTCTCTTAAATACAAATTGTGGGTGTATTTCATTTAACTGGGTAAAAAAGAAATCGGGGATTTAGAACAACTCCCTGTGGGACTCCTTTACACGGCCCACTTTCCACAGGAACAGGTCTACATGATGGCGAGGACAGCTGGTTCCCTAGTGCTGAGGAGGATGCTGAGGTGGTGGGACACCATGCTTCTAAGTCCCTCAATTTAAAATACAACAACAACACCCCCCAGGAAAACCCAAACAAACAAAAAAAACCCCCCCAACTTAATGCACAGGGCTCTCCACGGAGAGTTGTCCCCATGGAGATTCGGCCGATTTATTCTACATAAAAAGGTAGTTTTGAACTTTCCTTCTCAGCCATTTTCGTCATAATGACTGTTGTGTATTAAACGGAAAACACCCAATGCTTTCATCTGGGCGTAGGTACCTTCCCTGTCTTTTTCTTCAGGGCAATAGTATGTCAATATGACCCTGTTGTCTTTTAGATCTTGGAAAGACTGTAGGAGTAAGCTCTTTCATTTTCTGCCCCAATGAGGTGCATTATTTTCAGTTTTACCTCTGGAGACACGTGTAGATGGGCTTCTGGCTGTATGATGGGCCTCTTCAGTTTTGGGGCAGAAATTTCAGTATGTGCAGGATCTTTGCAAGTCAGCTGTAGCTTTTCCATTGTCAATTCGAACAGCACAATTAATGGAAGTCCTTGTGATCTTCCACTTCATCTTCTGTACTCATGACTCCTGTATTTCTTTGTTAGTGGTCTTTCATTTCTCCTGTCTGCTTCTTTGCCCTTTTCTCTATACATGCCTCACAGGTCCAAGTGGAGACCCGTAATGAGTGGTGTTCCACAGGGGTCGGTATTGGGTCCGGTGTTTTTTAACATCGTTGTTGCAGACACGGACAGTGGGATTGAGTGCACCCTCAGCAAATTTGCCAGTGACACCAAACTGTGTGGCACGATCAGCACACTGCAGGGAAAGGATGCCATCCAGAGGGACCTTGACAGACTTGAGATGTGAGCCTGTACAAGCCTCTTGAAGTTCTACAGGGCCAAGTGCAAGGTCCTGCACCTGGGTTAGGACAATCCCAAGCACAAATACAGGCTGAGTGGAGAATGGATTGAAAGCAGCCCTGAAGAGAAGGGCATGGGGATGCTGGTGGATGAGGAGCTGGCAACGTGCACTTGCAGCCCAGAAAGCCAACCTGTATACTGGCCTGCATCAGAAGTGTAACCAGTAAGGCAAGGGAGGGGATTCTGCCCCTCTGCTCTGCTCTCATCAAACCCCACCTGGAGGGCTGCATTCAGTTCTGGATTCTTCAGCACAGGAAGGATATTGATCTGTTAGAGACAGTCCAAAGGAGGGCCACAAAAGTGATCAGAGGGATGGGAACACCTTCCATATGAGGACAGGCTGGGAAAGTTGGGCTTCTTTAGCCTAGAGAAGAAAAGGCTCCAGGGAGACCTTATAGCAGCCTTCCAGTATTTATAGGGGGCAACAGGAAATGGGACGAGCTCTTTATCAGGAGGTGCAGGGATAGGACAAGGGGTAATTGTTTTAAGCTTGAAGTGGAGAGATGTTGGTTAGGTATTAGGAAGAATTTTTTTCCTGTGAGGGTGGTGAGGCTCTGGAACAAGTTGCCCAGGGAAGTTGTGGACGCCCTGTCCCTGGAGGTGTTCAAGGCCTGGTTGGATGAGGCTTTGAGCAACTTGATTCAGTGGGAGGTGTCCCTGCCTGTGGCAGAGAGGTTGGAATCAGGTGATCGTTAAAGTCCCTTCCACCCCAAACCTTTCTATGATTCTATTTTATGATTCTATGATTTTTACTGCAGTTGTGCTGCTGGTGTTATTGTGTCTTACAGGTAGGACCTGCACTACGTGTTATTATGACTTCTCTAGATTTAGATCATGTCCCTACATACTGATTTTATTTTTCTGAGTGAGGCGCTGATTTGATCAGCATCTGAATGAGAAGCAGTTTAGGAAATTAAAAGAGATTAAGTGGCATTAATATAATAAGATTTCATGCATTTGTCAAAGAGCCAAGCAGAGAGCAGAGGCAGAGTGCATTAACATTATAAAGAGGAAAAAGGAAGCCAGTCCAGAGTAGAAATACCCCATGCCAAGGAAAGAGAAAATTATCTGGAGAATAGTTATTTTTCTGCAAGCCAAGTAATTAGTCTTCAAAGAGAAGGTGATACAGCACAGCAGTGCATTTGCTACCGTTTAGTTGCATGAAGTTGCCTTCAGCTCTGCGTAAATTCCCGTCACTTCTATAACCTAAACTTACACATTCCTTAATAGCATCTTAAAAGGTTGATCTGATGAGTAGTCAATAGCAGATGCATCTGTTCTTAAGGCAAAGATATTTCTTAAAAAATTCCTTAGAATTACTAAAGAAATAATTACAGTATGAGTTCAGTTTCCTGTCACAGTAAAAACATCACCAAGGAAAAAATGAAAACACAGAATAATGTAAGCATGTATAAAACAGTCATTCCATGATCTCAGTTCTGGTGATGGGCAGTCTGTGGCTTAACTGAGAAAATTTTTGTGTGGAACGGTGTGATAGCAATGCTGGCAGAATTCCAGAGAGACGTCTGGGTCTCAGGCCTTTTCCACTGTCCTCCTGCGTGGCAGGGAGGTTCAGGGCTGTGGGTAGTGTCTTGTCTGATCAGGGAGCTTAGGTTACCAGCCACCAGAGAGGCTACAAGAGCAGAGTTCATAATTTACAGGAAGAGCATCTTGTAAAACATTAGGGTCAGGAGGCTTTGCACTCTTTGAATAAACTCAAGATAATACTAAAATGGATTCCTAATGCTCAAAAAATAAAAAATTAAGGAAAAATTTTCTGTTTGGAGGTAGATACAGAGAAATCACATGGTAATGCACCTTGCAGCTGCATCTTACTTGGAGGTGGTTTCTCTCTGTTGTTGAGCTAAATACCCTCTCAAGCTCTGGTCACTCCCAGGGCAACTTATGCTGCTCCCAAGGTGGCGATTGGCTCATTTAGACAATTCAGGCTGCTCCCAGGCTTTTGCTTCACCAAATGGAAAAGATTGTGACTTGGAGGAAGAGTTTCCTTTATTCAGTTCTAGGCATTTTTTGTAACTTTTTGTAACTCCTGATGATTGATTCAGATAGCAGCTCATGTCTCAGTTGATGTTTCTAATGTTAGTAGAGTCCTTGCTGAAACGGCTGAAATATTTACTTTTTATTGATGGCTTTCAAATGCCTTTTTCTCCTGGCTGGATGTAGGAAGTCGTAATACCTACATGACTGTAAATGGAATTCTTTGTCAATCAGCATAATCAGGAAATCAAGGCTTTCTTCCCCAATATTATAGGGAACAATAACACTTAACCTGTTGCAAATTAATTATTTTCAGCTGGTTGGCAGGATAGTTTAAGTGATTGAGTTGTTCTGCAGCTTTAACTGCAGTATGTAATATTTTATGGCATATGTTATGAGTCATGCTTTACATAAAAGTAGGATGGAATGATAAATGTGGACCATTTAAGCCAACAGTTTTTTTAATATGGGACACAAATACGACTTTCTGAAATACTTGCAAGTAGCCATCACCTGAATATACCTCAACGCAAGGTTCAGCCAACAATCCTTGGTGAGATCCATGTGCAATTATAATAAGAAAGTCTGAGGAAGGAAAGAATCAAATGGGAAGGGTGAGCTGGAAAGAATTAGGAAGATAATACCTCCAGTTTTTTGGTTACTATAGAAGAGTCTGAGAAGTAGGAATTCTTGAACATTGGAAAGAGATGCTTTACTGCTCGTAAAGGCACACATGTTACATAGCTCCAAAACAACAAAACGTCTCATCAATTAGTACAGTCATGGTTGTTCTGTGTGATTTTATTGAAGGATTACTGTTAGAACTTGTGTTTATTGTAGTGAATCACAATGAATCACAATGAATATTAATCATGCAGATGTTTAAAATGCAAATCCACATTTTAATATATACTCGGAATTAACTATAAGATCTGTAGCCATCATGGAATTCTTTCTTCATATTCAATTCAGGTCCAGCTAGCCATCAGATATTTTTGAGGCCTATCATGAGTTTTCTGGTTTGGAAATATGAAGTATGAATTCTGGGATTCTCTCCAAAATACAGGGCAGTTGTCAGGCAATAGTTTTGAGCCTATTTTTAAAGACAGGAATGGAAGATTCTTTTTCATAGCCTAGATAGCCCATATTTTCTTAATTACTTAATCAGAACACTCATAAATATTCTTCTGGACCAAATATTTGTGAAGTGGCCAGATGAGCATTTGCAGTTGTGCACTATAAATATTACTTGAGGCAAACCTTTGTGGCAAGGTTGGAATGAAAGGGCTCATCTACCCTTTCAAGAGAACATTTGGTTCCAGGCGAATGTTAGATTTGTTGAAAAGGAGTGTGTTCATAAACTGTTATTTTCAACTGCAAGACGTTATTCACAGCTCAGAAATCATCTCTCATGCAAACAGAATTTGCTCACTAAAATAGACTTGTAGTAGACAGAAAAGAATGAATGTCAACTGATTAATTTGTAATAGCTCATCCACTTTCCACTTCCTTTGAAATTTCTTTCAGAACATGCTGAAATAGAAGTGAACTTAGAAAAATTCCGACTCACTGTGCCTCTAAGCAGCACAGTGCATGTCTTAAAATTTAGCATTATTGGATCTTTCCAGATTTGCCACAATTTCCAGAGACATGTACTTATTCCTTCCTAATCACATTCATCCATACTGTATTGCTTTTGAATCACAGTCATCCATACTGTGTTGTTTTTTAGCAATTAATCATTTTATTTTGACATGGAGGACTTGAGGTTTAGGATATTTCTAAAATTCCTAAAAAGGGAAGAATCTTCTGTTGATGTAAAAATTAATCAAAGTATTCAAAATAGAATAAGCATTACCTGTGATGCCTGCAGACAGGAAGGAAATAGGTTTCCCTGTCCAAAGTTACTGAATATCAAGAATTGAGTAGCAGTCTTGGGGGGCAGCCCCCACACCCTGCAATTCTCATGCAGATATGAGAGGCAGGGAAATGCAAATTTCCATCATTTTTCCATTGAGGTTTCTTACTGGAATGAGTTCTGCAAACATGCTGTTTTCCAACTGGAATTTCAATAGCTTAGTGGTCCCCCAGTATTTTGAAGTTATTCTGTGTTAAGAAATCTGAGGAAATTATTCTATATTTTCTAGTGTAGTTCACTTCTAAATATTGTACGCAACAAGGCTAGTGTGGGAGGGGGGTTTATGCATAATTTTAATGCCTTATAGGAGGCCAGGCCACCAGTCGTCTTGTAATTTTACATAACAAAGTTTATGAACATTGTGTTTCATATACGTGGATGTGTTTTCAGAGCTTGCTGGGCTACCCTCCCAGAGAGTTATCCCTGAAGGATAAAAAGGACCAGTAGCTCCTTCCTAACATAAATATTTGCAGCAAACGTTTCAGCAAATTTTATCTTAATGTTTTTGAAGTTTTCGGTGCTGCCAGTTAAGTTTATTTTAAAGAATGCACGCATCAGCTGTCGGCTCTATTTTTGTACTTTGACACTTGTTTCACAAATCACATTTTTACAATAATTTTTTAAAAATTTACAACCTTTTCCTCAATTGTGAAACAAATTTGTGACTATGGAGTGAAATTTAGATTACTTCAATCAAAATTTTGAGACTTTTTACCATGTCATTTCAGATTAATGAAATCATGATAGCTTCTCACTGCTATTACCTGGCTTCAGTGTCAGCCAGCTGGAGGGGTTGTTTAAATCTGATTCAAATTGGGCAGGATGCTGATTTTCTTGTGATGCTTTTTTATATCATTGTTAAACTATTTCAGTAGTTTAGTGCTAGGAAGATATGTTATTACACTACTTTCTGAAAACTGTTCACTGAAAATGTGAATAAAATGCTTATTTCTTATTCTTTGTATCTAGTTGATTCTTCCTGCATTCCTTATTTATTTATCTCCTATTCTTATCTTCTGTGAGTAATGGGACACCTGTGTAGCTTTGCTTGCTCTTTTGTGCGCTCCTTTTTTTTTGTTCCCCTTGGAAAATGTGGATCTGGTTTGTTTAACTTGCTGCATCTTCCTGCTGAGTATTTTCATATCGCCTTTCTGAATGTTAAATTATATTTATATAGAAAATCTCTTAATCATCCTCCTTTTAAGCCGTAACACATTTTCAAAGCAAAGTTTTTTCTGCCTGGCTCTTTGCAAACTACATACAGTGTTAGATGTTGGCGTCAAGGTATACAGCTTCACTTTATTTTGCAGTAACTGTAGCATCAACTGTTAGCTTGTGATGAAGCATGAAGGAAATGCTTATATCTCCATTTTATTTAGCTGTGCTTTATATTCTGCTTTGCTGAATAGGTAGTTGCCTATTACTGCATGTAGTACATCTTCCTTTCTAGTAACAGTTTGCTTTTGTGCTCTTCTGCTTTAGTGTTATAAATATCTAAAATTGTTTAATATGCATTTTTTTTAAACCAGAATCAAGACTTGAAGGTTGGCTTTCAGTACCAAACAAAGGAAATATAAAGCGGCATGGCTGGAAGAAACAGGTACAAGTGGATATTTTTTTCTTCCTCAGTTCCTTTGGGAAGATTTTTAGGCATACGGTGAATGGGTTTTGCAGCTCACATTTAAGACACAAATGAAATAATTAAAGTAATTTAGTGTGTATACATTATGTTATTGAAGAGAAGAAAACGCATAAGAAAATTTAACTTCAGTATAGAATCTGTAGTAATAACATCATGCAAATTTACAAGAGGTGGATGAGAAAATGCTTTACAGTGGGCATTTTGGATCCATTAAAAATCCCCTTTCACCTTTGACTAAGTGTCTTTATAATCCTGTTACAGAAAAGTAAGCTCTTTCTGCAACTTAACAGCAGAGAGCAGAGAGTACCACACATGTTCTGAAGGCCATGGCTTGATATACATGATTCTCAAGGGCATTTCTGTCTCCATTACTTCTAAAATGGTCGATTTCTCTCCAGAAGAATTGGTTTATTCTCAGACCTCTGTGGACCTCTCTACTGGAATTCCCACTTTAAACAAAGCAGAATTGGTTTGTCTCTGCAGAAGTTGTGATCTGGTTCTTTGAAACTTCAAATTTTCAACTTGAGATGCCTAGAAGCTTAGAACCAGTCACTGGTTATGTTTGCTGGCTTTCCAGTTCTCCTCTTTGAAGACCTTTCAGTATAATGGGTGAACCATTCAGTGGATAAGAAACTGGCTGTATGGTCTTAGTCAAGGTGTAGTGGTCAATGGCTCAAAGTCCAGATGGAGATCTATGACCAGTGGTGTCCCTCAGGGGTCCATACTGGGAGAGTGCTGTTTAATATCTTCATCAGTGGTGTTGACAGCGAGATTGAGTGCACCCTCAGCTAGTTTGCAGATGACACCAAGCTGAGTGGTGTAGTTGCCACACCGGAAGGACGGGATGTCATCCAGAGCAAGCTGGACAGGCTGGAGAAGTGGGGCTGCGTGAATCTCTTGAGGTTCAACAAGGCCAAGTGCAAGGTCCTACACCTGGGTCAGGGCAATCCCTGATTTCAGTACAGGATGGGGGATAATGTGTTTTTGAGAGCTGCCCTGCAGAGAAGGACTTAGGGGTGCGGGTTGATGAGGAGCTCGACATGAGCCAGCAACATGCGCTCACAGCCCAGAAGGCCAACCGTGTCCTGGGCTGCATCAAAAGAAGTGTGACCAGCAGGGCAAGAGAGGTGATTCTGCACCTCTATTCCTCGCTTGTGAGACCCTGTCTGGAGTATTGTGTCCAGTTCTGGAATCCTTAACATAGGAAGGATATGGAACTGTTGGAACAGGTCCAGAGAGCTACAAAGATGATCAGAGGGCTGGAGCACCTCCCATATGAGGACAGGCTGAGAGAGTTGGGGTTGTTCAGCCTGGAGAAGAGAAGGCTCTGAGGAGAACTTATAGCAACCTTCCAGTACCTGAAGGGGCCTACAAGAAAGCTGGGGTGGGACTATTCATAAAGGCTTGTGGCGATAGGATGAGGGGGAATGGGTATAAATTGGAGAGGGGCAGATTTAGGCTTGATATAAGGAAGAATTTCTTCACCATGAGAGTGGTGAGACACTGGCACAGGTTGCCCAGGGAAGCTGTGGCTGCCCCGTCCCTGGAGGTGTTTGAGGCCAAGTGGGATGGGGCCTTGGGCAGCCTGATCTAGTGAGATGTCCCTGCCCATGGCAGCGGGGTTGGAACTAGATGATCTTTAAGGTCCCTTCCAATCCAAATGATTCTATGATAACAGATTGCAAAACTGAGCATGATCACTAGAATTCTGTAAATTTTGCAAGGGAGTTGTATGAAATAGTTTTATTTCCCTACATCTTCCTTACCTATATTTCAAGACCAGAATTGGAAATTATTCACAGAATCACAGAATAACCAGGTTGGAAGAGACCCACCGGATCATCGAGTCCAACCATTCCTATCAAACACTAAACCATATCCCTCAGCACCTCGTCCACCCGTGCCTTAAACACCTCCAGGGAAGGTGAATCAACCACCTCCCTGGGCAGCCTGTTCTAGTGCCCAATGACCCTTTCTGTAAAGAATTTTTTCCTAACGTCCAGCCTAAACCTCCCCTGGTGGAGCTTGAGGCCATTCCCTCTTGTCCTGTCCCCTGTCACTTGGAAGAAGAGGCCAGCACCCTCCTCTCTACAACCTCCTTTCAGGTAGTTGTAGAGAGCAATGAGGTCTCCCCTCAGCCTCCTCTTCTCCAGGCTAAACAACCCCAGCTCTCTTAGCCGCTCCTCATAAGGCCTGTTCTCCAGCCCCCTCACCAGCTTTGTTGCTCTTCTCTGGACTCGCTCCAGAGCCTCAATATCCTTCTTGTGGTGAGGGGCCCAGAACTGAACACAGGATTCGAGGAGCGGTCTCACCAGTGCCGAGTACAGAGGGAGGATAACCTCCCTGGACCTGCTGGTCACACTGTTTCTGATACAAGCCAAGATGCCATTGGCCTTCTTGGCCACCTGGGCACACTGCTGGCTCATGTTCAGTCGCTGTCAACCAACACCCCCAGGTCCCTCTCCTCCAGGCAGCTTTCTAGACAGACTTCTCCTAGTCTGTAGCACTGCACAGGGTTGTTGTGCCCCAAGTGCAGGACCCGGCATTTGGCCTTGTTAAACCTCATGCCATTGGACTCTGCCCAGTGGTCCAGCCTGTCCAGATCCAGTTTATTGATGACACTTTCAACATAACTTTCTGATTCCTGCTGAAGGATCTTTCTCAGATGCTCCTGTTTACATTCAGTCTGTAAGTGTTAGAAGTGTTTCCTACAAGAAAGGAAAAGGATTTAATTCCTGTCAGAGAGGCGCTGAAGTGTTTGTCTTGGGCCTTTAGGTGCTGAACTCCTTCGCCAAAGTATTCTCTTTTCCAGTTGGCTAATAAGACTTCTTTATAGAATCGAAGCATTTTGAGTTCCAGACCTGCTTATTTTCAGATCAATATCAGTCCTTCTTGGTTACATGTCTGTAAATTAAGATGGACAGCTATTGTAGCTTGCAGAGAGCATATGCTAAGCTCTCCCTTATCGCAACTAGTGGCTGCTTAGAGACCTTCAGATGAGAGACAGTACAAACAAGTGCCATATTACTGCAGTTCAGAACATGGGATTTGCCACAGATACCTCAAAGGCTTTTCAGTTGGTTTCTGGTCTGTTTGCATTTCACTTTGTCTCCCTATATTGTGGTTTTGAGCCCCACAGCTAGCAAAAAACCATGCAACCACTAGCCCCAGTGAGCAACAGAGAACAATGTAGTTGCTCACTCACACCCCCCTTTTCTGGGTCCTGTTAGGAAGGAGTATTAAAAGAAACAAAGGCAGAACTCATGGATCAAGATTAGGACGGGGAGAGTTTATTCATCAGTTTCTGTCACAGGCAAACCAGACTCAACTTCAGGAGTGAAAACCAGTCTAATTTATTAGCCATCAGATCAGAACAAGATTCTAAGAAACTCCACCAAATCCCCAAAAGAACACCTTTCTCCCACCCCTCCCTTTTTTGCGCACTTGACTCCACCTCCACCCCTCCAGCAGCACAGGGAGGGTGGGGATTGGGAGTTTCGGTCAATTCATAGCACATTGTCTCTGTCACTCCTTCCTTGTCAGGGGAAGACTCCTCACCCTCTTCCCCTGCTCCAGTGTGGGTCACTCCCATGGGAGACAGCGCTCCACAAACTTCTCCAATGTGAGTTCTTCCTGCAGGCTGCAGTCCTTCACAACCTCCTCCAGCATGGATTTCCATGGAGTCCCAGCCTTCTTTGGGTGCCTCTGCCTGCTCCAGCATGGGGTCCTCTGTGGGCTGCAGGTGGACATCCACCGGGACTCCTCATGGGCTGCAGGGGGCAGCCTCCTTAACCATAGTTTCTTCCATGGGCTGCAGCGGAATCACTGCTTGGGCATCTTGAGCACCTCCCCTGTCTCCTTCTCCAGTGACTCTGGTGTTTTCTACTGCATCATTTTACCTTTATCTGCATAGTTGTTTCTCATCTCTCTCTCTCTCTCTCTCTCTCTCCCCCCACTGCTGCAAACCCCCTCGCCACTTTTCTCCCTCCAAGTCTTTTAGCTGAAGTTAAAAAGGAGTGAGCATGGAAAACTCATTTGAGAAGAAACAGTTGGGTTATACCTCAAGCTAACACTAAAATGGGTTAGCAATATTCTTATCTGGAACTTCATTTCATCCCAATTAGAGATGATAAAAATATCCTTCAGAAACGAGTGCAGAACAGAACTATTGTCAGAAGTTGGGGTTTTTTTATATCTTCGCAACAGGATATTGAGGCTGTTGCCTGCAACTTTTCATTTGTGAGGTTAAATTGTTCTTTCACCAAGATTTGTGCACATTATGATAACTGGATTCCATTGCAGACAGAATTTGCATTTGTGATAGTAGTCATCTTGAGGCCATGCCCTTGTCTATGAAAGGCAGAGGTGTGGACTTCAAAGACAAAGAAGACATTAGCCTTCTGTTGAAGTAGCTCAAAGGAGTTTTCTTTAGTGGCGAAAAATCACAAGAGGTTCACACCATTACATCTTGGTACCTATTCAAGTTGATCAGGCTTCCTATTAAAGGATCCTGACTGAGAGGCTGAAAGCCCTTTTAGTCAGGGTGGTAAAAACTCCCTTTGTGGCTTTTTTAGGTGCGTTTCAGTAATTGAGATGTACATCTGTTGCATGCAGCTTGCTCAACATGTTTTTAAAACACTATTCTGTAAACTTGTTAAGGTAACGTACCTATTCAGGTTTCAACATCAGACTTGGTCCTTTGTAATGAGGAGGTTTGACCTCCTCTTTTACAGGAGTAAACACCATTTACTTGAATTGTCTGTATCTACATCATGCAGAAACCCATTCAGTTACCCACCATCTATTGGAATTGAAGATGAACTGTTCATGTATTCACTCTATCACTTTACTCTCCTTTCCCCTGCTTCTGGGTCATATTATATGTGAATCTGTAGCTCAATATAGATGGAGCAGTCAGCCAGCCTCTTTTTAAACCTCCTTAGTACCACATACCTTTTAATAAATTTTTCTCTGGAATGTTTGAAACTGCAGGGGAGGGACTGCCACACCTGTCAGAACGTTGTTCTTACAGACAGTTTTAGCAAAGACATTGGACCAGCAGCTCGCAGTGAAGAGCAGCTGGCGGTGAATTCTAGTCTTGAACTCAATGGGAAGTGCTTTGATTCAAGGTGTTTGATCTTAACTGGCTTGTGGGTTACAAAACTTGTTTTCTTTTTCCTTTCATACAAACAAACATTTATGAGTCTGTGTGACTGTGAGCAGCACTGGAAAGGTGTCTGTGTACTTCAGGTTGAGGACAACACCCTTGGGCTTTTAGGGGCGGGCATGGGGGTGGACACTGCAGGCATCCTCAGCATTTGGGAACTGTCTTGGAAATCGGGCCTGCATTCCACTCCTGCTCTAAAAGTTGAGTGTCATCCCAGTAGGTCTTGCTTATTCCCAGAATCTCATGCATTCTGGAGGATTCCACTTTTTCACTGGCATGAGATAGGTATAATGTATTAATACACATATTTTAGCAAGAACTTAAAAACCACTGAGCTAAAAACCTAATCAACACATGACCAAATGTTTCTGTTCTTTAACATCTTTACCACTCTGGCAAAAAATGTGTGGTTTGACCTTTAAAGTGACACGTAGCAAAAGAATGTCCATTTCCTTTCTCCTCTTCTGCAAACCTTTCCTTGACTGTCTCTCTGTAGTCCTAGACATGGAATCTATAGGAGACTTCTATTTCTGCTGATTCATTTTGGCTCTTTATTTGCCTTAAACTGAAAGTGTAAGAAATAGCTGGAACAGTGAGAATCTCGTTAGCCTACCAGCAGTTTGGTGTGGCAGGGAGTCCTGCAGTCTCTAGAGCTAGAGAAGTTGCTTACAACTTTCTGATTCACTCCAGGAGTTTCTCAGGGAAATAATTTCATAGTAACACCCCAGTAGCAACTGAAATTTGTGAGTATGTGTACAGATAGACTTCCAGAATAATCACAGGCATTTTAAGGTGCTCCAGTGACAATGCAGAGCTTCTCTGTCTGTCAGTAGTATGGCTGCCTGCTTGACCGTTTAAATATCCCTTAGTATTAGTTTAAAAACCTTAGTTTATTCAGGCTTTTTATGTGCCTATACTCCTATGGGAGTATAGGAGGACAAGTGTTGCTTTTTAAAATGCAATTTTAACATGGTTTTACCCTTTCTTTCCCCAGTATGTTGTGGTGAGCAGTAAAAAGATACTGTTCTACAATGATGAAAAGGACAAGGACCAGTCTAATCCATCCATGGTACTAGATATAGAGTAAGTAAAGTTACTTTTAGTTTTGGATGCAAATTGGCAAAGGAGTATTGTGTGTGAGATTACTGATATCAAATCTAGAAGCCCAGAATCAAAATTCCATTAACAGTATTTAATTCTCAATACTAGTTGGAAAACGTCTGTTTGTATTTTAGGGTGCTATTAACAGAACTTTTTCTTTGTACTACAATTGCTAGAAGTTGGAGAAAAAATGAAATACACAATAGTGTGGTACTGTCTGTCATCACTGGTCTGAATTTACTGAAACAGAGCCTCATCTTGTTATGGCAAAGAAGGGTCAGAGACAGTGGAACCTATTTAACGTGCTCTCTCTTTTTATGATTCAGTGTAATGACTGTTTTTTCCAGTTGCTTCGAAGCTGCTTCCTAAAGCCAGGCAAGATAGTTGTGAGATACATAGGACACTGGCTATCTGGTTTTAGGTCTCCTCCTCTTGCTTCACACCTTTTTCTTGCTGTCTGAGAAAGGATGGGTGTTGATCAAGCCTGAAGCATTTCTAATTTTTCCAGATGGTTTCTGTTTAGAGTGACAAAATAAATGAATTGTGGTCCCTTTACATTGGTTATACATGAGGAAAACTGTGTCAAATATCACTGCAGCCCATCGCTGATACATGACTGTGTAGTTTGGACAGCTGATCGACATTATGGGACCTTAGAGAATAGTAATTGAAAAAAGGTTTTAAAATTCATGACTCGGTCTATCAGTGACTGACAAATACAGTGGTCTGGAAGGAATCTTACACTCAGGAAGTGCTTAAGCTGCCAATTGCTTGTAACCAGGAAAAGAGTTATTTTCTCTTTGAGCGGTTTCTTATTCTCTTTTCATAAGCATCTTTTACAGCAACTGCTGAAAACAGAATGTTGGGATAGATGGCCTTGTAGTCTTGACCCACTATAAGATGATGTTTGTTTCAATTTTAATAGCATTTTCAACAGCTGCTGTCCCACATTGTCTTTTGTGATGTTCTGGCATTGATTGTTTATCAAGTCATAGCATGATTTAGTGAAAAAATTAGTGAGTAGTACTGTGCTTTATATGGCTACTTCTGTCCAGGTTTATCAATCAACTTCTTTTAGTGATACTCAGTTAGACTTCCCAGTGTTCTCAGGAGGAATTTGAAAGCCTTTTTCCCAGGTAAATTTACCATGATGGATCCTGAAAGCGTTGTAAGATCACCCTCTTTCCATGGTATGAAATGTTTTTGTTTTATTGCTTTAGAAAAGATCTATAGGAGTTATGAATTAATTCTTAAAACTCATATTGTAGCCTTGAATTATATTGTATTGCTTGTATAAACAAGGTTTACAGGAACTTCAAAGCACTTTGATAATACTTTTAAAAGCACACATAGCCTTTTAGCATTTCCTGATTCATGTTTCTTCTAATCTAGTAAGCTGTTCCATGTCCGGCCTGTAACTCAAGGAGATGTATATAGAGCTGAAACTGAAGAAATTCCTAAAATATTCCAGGTAAAAAGAAGTGTATTCTCATTTCTATTAAACTGTCTTAAAAAAAGTGTGGTGGCTTCTTTGGAAAGTATACGAAATATGTAGTGCTTCCGCAGTAACACAGCAGTATTCTTTTCCAGATTCTCTATGCTAATGAGGGAGAATGCAGGAAGGATTTGGAGGTGGAACCAGCACAGCCGGCAGAGAAGACGAATTTTCTAAATCACAAAGGCCACGAATTTATTCCAACGTTATACCACTTCCCAGCCAACTGTGAGGCGTGTGCCAAACCTCTTTGGCATGTCTTTAAACCCCCTGCTGCCCTAGAATGTCGAAGATGCCATGTGAAGTGCCATAGAGACCACTTGGATAAAAAGGAGGAATTAATTGCACCGTGCAAAGGTACTCCTGGCTTTTTGCTTTCTGCGCTCTCTGCGTGTGTAGCCAGACCTGCTAAACTATCAAAGGCAAATAAAAGCACTGTAGTTTAAAAGCTTTCTACTCTTCAATTTTATGATTTTAGATATAAAAGGTGCTATTACAATAACAGACTGTTAGCACTGCTTGTGGGCAGGCAGCTGCAGCAAGCCTCTGCAGGGAGGCCTTCGGTGCTGTAGCTGCAGTGGCTCTGCTGAGAGCCACCAGAGGGACCCCAGAGTTTTGTGCCCAAGTACTGGGCAGCCCCACAGTTCCCAGATCATCAGGGACCCAAAAGCAAATACTGTGTTCAGTTTTGGGCCCCTTGCTGTAAGAAAGACACTGAGGTCCCAGAGTGTGTATAGAGAAGAGCAGTGAAGCTGGTGAAGGGACTGGAGAACAAGTCTTAGGAGGAGCGGCTGAGGGAGCTGGGGTTGTTTGGCCTGGAGAAGAGGAGACTGAGGGGGGAGACCTTATTACTCTCCACAACCAGGGAGGCTGTAGTCGGTCTCTTCTCCCAAGTGACAGGTGTGATAGGAAAAGAGGGAATACCCTCAGGCTCTGCCAGGGGAAATTTAGATTGGACATTTGGAAAAATTTCTTCACAGAAAGCAGCATCAGGCACTGGCAGAGGCTGCCCGGGGGGTGACTGAGTCACCATCCCTGGAGGTGTTTAAATAGCGGGTAGATGAGGTGCTTGGGGGTATGATTTAGTAGTGGGCACATACAGTTGTAGTTGATGATCTCAATGATCTTTTCCAACCTAATGATTCTATGATTTCTCTTATACGTGGCCTATATTAAGGGGACAATGTGGTGGCCACATCACCAAGCTGTGCTAAGACCTTGAAGAGTGGTTTTTCAGCCATTTCATGGATTGGAGTAAAAGTTCTCTCCGTGATCCTGTGGATTATCTGTGGGATGGCACCCCCACCACTTCCCAGCATATTAAGACTCCAATCAGTGTAAATTTTGTCATTCCTTGAATGTTAGCCAAGAATCTCAATGCAGAGCAACAAATATCAAAAGAAACTATCATAATTTCCTCTGCTGTTTGTTGTCTTCCAAAAATATATAAACAATTCCAATACAAGTATGTATGTAGGTGCCATTGTAGTTTTCACTGAATCATCTTCCTCCTTTTACTCACAGTGAGTTACGATGTAACTTCAGCAAGAGATATGTTGTTATTGGCGTCCTGTCAAGATGAACAGAAGAAGTGGGTGACTCATTTAGTAAAGAAGATCCCTAAGACACCACCATCTACTTTTGTTCGTGCTTCTCCTAGAACTATGTCTACAAGATCCTCAGCAAATCAGTCGTTCCGAAAAGCTGTTAAAAATACTTCTGGAAAAACAAGGTGAGAAACTGCAGAAGCTGTGGATCTTTTTAACTGAAAAAAAATTCTCTGTTTACAAATGTTATTTAGCATGAAATTGTGAAATAATTCCACAGTTATGACTGTTGAACTGCTGATCTAGTATCTTTGCTCAGATCCTGAGGGAAGGAGCAGACAGAATTGTCCTGCTGTTGCAGTAAATCTGTCGGTTCTTTGGATTTGGGAAGGTGCTGTGGAGGTGGCAGTGCCTGGCCTGATGGAGTGTGTGAGGGAGCTGGCTGCACTTTTTCCTTTTTAAAGACAAGGCTGAGTACAGTTTCTCAGCCTGCTGTTAGGCCATTTCTTTTGGTGTGAGGCAGCTTCAGTGTTAAATCCATTCTTTCTCCCTGCTTGCTTATTCCCTGTTTCCTCCTGTCCCAGCAGTTGGTTATGTAAGCTGTTTGTGACCTTGTGCATTAACCCAGGCAAGATTTAAAATACACTTTTTTAATGCTAGGTTACCGTAAGCTGATTTTAACCTGTATTAGCTTCTGCATAGAACACGTGCATTCCTTTCCCCCAAAATAACCGACGGGGTCGACAGTATGAAGTGGAAACTGATGTCTCAGTAGGGAAAGTGTCCTCCCAGATTGGCAGTGCTTTTGAAATGAATGTCCTGGAAACATTTTTTTGCATGAAGTGCAATAAAAGCACTAGACATAAGGAAGAATTTCTTCACCATGAGAGTGGTGAGGCGCTGGTGCAGGTTGCACAGGGAAGCTGTGGCTGCCCCATCCCTGGAGGTGTTCAAGGCCTTGGGCAGCCTGGTCTGGTGGGAGGTGTCCCTGCGCATGGCAGGGGGGTTGGAGCTGGGTGATGTTTAAGGTCCCTTCCAACCCATACTATTCTATGATTCTATGAAAAGCAGACTTCTGCATGTAAAGAAGTACTGGGCATGTTGTGAAATATCCTCCTGCAGGGGAGAGTAGAGAAAAAATCTGAAAGATACAAAGGATGCTGATTTTGTTGTGCCTATAATTAACACTAAAATGTGAGTGATCAAGATTTTGAGATACAAAAAACCAGTGAAGGCCCTCAAGTAAATTTCATCCAGCAAAACCACTGCAGGCTTCAAATACAAAGCTGTCAGTGTAAAGCACAGTGATGTTGCACACAGTATTGTTTTAGAGCTGGCAATACAACAGCATGAGGAGAAGGACATAAAGAGATCTGTGACCAGCAGCCAAGTGAGAGTGTGTAGCTGTGCGGCATATTTGGGGAAGGAGCCATATTCACAAACACCAAACAGAGTCTTGGCTTGCCAGGTGCTGTTCAAATGGCAGGAACATAACCGAGTCATGATGAGATTTAACATTTTTCAACACTGGCGCTTAAGCAAGCTGAAGTTGTGAAACACAGCGACACTAATGATTTGTGGGGAAATTTCCTGGGAAGCAGGAGGTTTTCCTTATGGTCTTCACTGTAAAAATATGTTGAAAACACAGGTAAGTGCAGTGGAAAAGCACACAGAGATAACATGATTTAAGAAGAACAACTGCCCACTAAATAGTAGCATCCTCAGTATTGTACTAAATAAAGGCAAATGGGTAATTGCTAATTTCAGGGGCGTTCGGTCATGTTTGTTACGTACTTAGGCAGTGCAGACTTGTATAGCAGAATCTTAAACTGTTTGTCTTATCTACAAAATGTCCATTTCTCCCACTATGCAAAAGCTTTACAGCTTAGCGGTGTGTCCAAACTTATTTTTCCTTCAGTCCTCAATTTTCCAAGGTTTACTGAAAAATGTTAGCCCCCTCCACAGGCTTTAGCCAGATCTTGTAATGCTTTTGGATATAAATTACACCTGCTGCACTAATAGCTGTTGTTTAACATCACCTTTATTTACAGCGGGGCCATTGAAGATGTACTCTTGTTCTATGGTTGAGAAGTAACCCAAGTGCTTTTATGATGATACATTTTTTTTATATGATACATTTATTCAAACAATGATCAGGATTCTAAAAACGAGTTACTAAAGGCAGACCTTTTAAATGGGCGGATAAAGAGAGCGGAAGTTCTTAGAACTGGTTAAAGAGCTCTGTTAAAGATTAGTAAGATTTTTCATCGAGTCTTGGACCACCTAGGACTGAAAGAAAAAGCAGAACATGTTGATACTTGAAAGGATTAGATGGAAAGATTTGGATACTGAATGGCCCTCCCTCCGTACATTCTGGGGAAAGAACAACCCAGAACTGATAAAGTAAAATTAATTAATATTGTTTAAAAGGTTTTTTTTTAAATGTGACGCTGAAATAATGCCAGCCAACTTTGCTCACTGAAAAAGAGGTCAAATTAACTGAGAATATTTTGAGGAGATAATATTCTTGGGCAGTAAGAAAACCCCAAACCAACCAACTCCCCCAAACCAAACAGCCAGCCAGTGGGATTGGAAAGAATTATTTTTATACCCTGTTTACTCGGATCTTTAAGCTGTATTAATTGGAATAATCTAAAACAACACTTGGAAGATCATAGTCCTGATTGTACATTTTAGAAATCGTCCTGTGCTATTGAGTTATTCACAGATTGTTCCCTTCCCCCCCGCCACCTCCACCCAGTCTTATCTGTGGTAGAGTTCAGTCTGTAAAGACAGTGCCTCCATCTTTGTATTTCACATATTTTCCGAAAGACTGTTTGAGCTGTATTCCGAGTATGCTTTCCTGTCCATTGTCCTTGCAAAGTCCTCTGGTAACTGCGATAACCTGATTTTTTTTTTAAGTTCTGTTGCAATGTTTGTTTCCAGTTTTTGGGAGGTTCCTCAGCTGCTGCAGTCACTGCAGTTGCCTCTTGCCAGGGCGTGAAGGGGGAATTTGCATGTGCACACACACCGGAAATTTAAAAAAAGGGGGAGGAAGGTTAAAAACCTACTCTGGGCAAACCAGCTCTGGTGTTCAGATGTCTCAGAGCTGTCGGCTTTTCTGTAGTTTGGGTTTTTGGGGTTTATTTTAACACAACCATGTGATTTCTCAGATTTTTTGTGTCAGGATCTTATCTTTTTACCCAGGCGTTTTCGAGCTAATTGGAAAAGCAGAGAAGCTTTCATCCATACTCTTATGGGAGCAAATCCATTTTCATAAATCAATTCATTGATTCTTTTTCACTCTGTCTTGATAGAAATGCTGGTTTGATGATTGACTTGGATGATCTTAGACGTCTTTTGCAACCTTTATGATTCTGTGATTCTATGAAGAACAAGTTTGTAGCTGATCTCCTGTAGATGAACAGATTTACAAATCTGAACATTTACAGTAACTTTTTAAGGAATGGGTCTGTTTGGGGAGATCAGGGACTGACAATTCCTGTTACTAATCCTGTTGGCATTTGTCATGTGAGTGTTAGAGAATCAGAGAAATATGCAAGTCATGAATGGGAACTTCTTTTAAAAATAAGAAACACCATCTTTAAAGCTCTTGTTTTAAGATCGTAGAGATACGATGAGCCCGGTATCTCACCAGCACTAGGAGAAGAGTTGCACATTCCTGCACTTCATCTTGTGTCAGCTCATGCTTCACAGATTACTACAGAAAACTGATCTATTTTCCAGCAGAGAATTAATCCGGGAATGTTTTTACTAAAGAAAATCCAAAAACCCCAAAGCATAACAATAAAAAACCCTCAACCCTAACCCCACGAAAGAAAAGCATGTGGTTTTCTGTTGGGTTAGGAAGTTGCAGTGGTTCGTGGAAGAGTCCAGAAGGCACCAGATCTGTTTCAAGAATGGCAGGAGGATGGGGGAAGATGGTTTTCTTGCGCTAGTGAAGTGCCAGGTCAATTGAGCTGTTCACAATATCGCAGCTTCACCTTCTCTCTGTTCGCCGTAGCGTATGGCCTCTGTTCACACCTTTCTCCATCTTCTTGGGAAGAAGTAAAGCTCTTAAGTTTTCTGGCAATTGAGAAGTTAATACATGTGTGGTATCTTATCTCTTTAACTTCTGAAATTTTGTAACAGTCAATTCCTGTGTGGTGTGAATCAAACAGTTAACATTTATATTACTCTTCTAGACTGAGCCCAAACGCACCAGTGAGTTTGATGACGTAATTGCTATTTGATCTTAGAAATCTTGTTTCTTAATGTTTAATACTGACATAGCTTCTTTAAACGTACAATTAATTTACAGCCATCTCGGTTTTAATGCTGTGCGCTGTAGGCAGTGGCTATGGAGGAAGCATATTGAGCATAAGAAGTTTAGAAATGCAAAGTACTTGACCAGCAAGAACGCTAGGTATGTGTGTGATGCCGGCCTTTCACGCTGCATGGAAACATGTGCAGGAGGCAGGTGGGGAGCCCCTGCACCTTGCTGATGCTTGAGGAGCTGCTTGGGCTGCTTCATGGCATGCTGTTCCCCATCAGACAGCTGCCACTGGGGTTGGCTGGAATGTAGTGGGGGGTTGTGTGGCACCTGCAGAGCAACGCGAGCAAATAGTGAAGACTGAGTTGCACTGAGCAAATAAGCATTATAAAAAAAGTTCAGATAGGAACTTCTCTTTCAAGCTGTTCTACTGTGGGCGTTCTTGTGACTTTCCCAGGCAAATGTGATGTTTGCTGTGTCTGTGAACATCCCTGTTGTGATGCAGTATGGCCAACCTGTGCTCTGCTATTGCTGCATATTCCATCTTGTATACTGAGAAGGAGAAGCATTTGGATTTATTTTAGGAAAATTCACTTATGATGTACTAGGTGTTTAAATTCAGATTATTAAATAAATTTACAATGGATCTTTTATACTGAACTCTTAACTGCTGATTGCATAGTAGCTGAGCTAATCTGATAGCCTGCTGCTATTTAAGGGGGAGGATTTTCCCTCTGTCTTCTTCCCCTGCTTTTCTGCCATTGGATCCTGGGTAAGTGCTTGAAATAATCCGTTTTGGACCCTTCCTTGCAGATCCACGGTTCAGTTTCCTGAGTGTCAAATAAATGTAGATTTCTTTTGCCGAGGTAGTGAGTGATATCAGCCCGCTAGAGGTGTGGTGCCAGAGGTGAGAACAGGTGGGAACGAACGTGCCTCCCTGGGGTCAGGAAGGTGATAAAGTGGAGGGGCAGCGGGCCCTTTTCCTGTTGGGAGGCAGCGAGTTGTTAGATCAGCTTAACTCAAGACACTGCACCTTCAGTGCTCATTCCAACCTTTTTACCTCAGTGTGGGAGTAAGAGAAGCAGTGAGGAGTTTTATGGGAAGTACATGTTCAGCTTTTACAGAGTATCTGAAAATTGCTCTCTTGTCAGAGAGTTTGGCAGAATGTGATCTCGGTGGTGGAGTCCTACTACGTAAGCAGACATTAACTATTCTCTTGGATAGATCCAGGCTTTAACACATGCTTTGAGATCATAGAACAGTTCGGGTTGGAAGGGACCTCAGAAGCTTGGTGTCATGTTTCATTACATTTCATTTAGGGTCTGATCCACCTTTCTTTGCAGTTGGCAGGCAGCACTGCGTTTGGCTTCATGGGGAGAAGCATCAGACCCCTTAAAAGGAGCTGCACTTATAAGTTCATCTTAAGTTCTATTCATTTGATAACTTATCCCTAGTAAATACAAATCAGACCTTCATTATGAACTTGCTAGCATTTGCAGCACTGCTTCTGGGTCTGAAACATCGTCGTTTATAGCTTGCTAATTTATATGCTTTGGACTTGGGCACCTGATCAAGTTAGTACATTTTTACAAACCCAGACAACCAAAACTCCTGTGCATCAGACGAGCTCTGGCAATTGCATGTGCCTGCTCTTCGCCCTGTAGAGCTTCTCGTCCTGTGAGTGAGAGCGGGTCACCTTGCATTTGCAATGAATGCACCCAAGATTGTTTACTCTTTATGGCTTAATGTAAAGCTGTGGGAACACTATCGTCTGTCTGATGTCTGTGTTCCTTTAGTGTGGTTTGAAATTAGGAACAGTTTGGAAGATCATGTAGGTAAGATTGTACCGTTGCACCATGGCAATTGAAAAAATACTGTGTTAACATAAAGCATTTTCTTCACCGAGGCTCCTGGCAAACATGCACCAGCGTTATGAAGCTAATTTTTATATTTGTTATTAATTGTCTGTTTTCTTCTTTGTTCCAGCTAACCACACGTACGGTGCTTAATGGAATCTCATGGGATGCGGTCTGAGAAACAGGGCTTTTTTTAACCACACAGAGCAGTGCAGACGGGCTGTTGTTCCTTTCAACATAACTATCACAGGCTTCAGGGTTAAGATTGCTATTACTGTCTCCTCCTTGCTTTGGCACAAAAGCACACTGAGGGTGTTTAATTGCGGGTTTGCCTAAAGGTAGATTAGATTAATTATTACTATGTAATGCAAGTTAAAGCAAATAAAGCTTAGCTAGGTGTATAAAAAAAGGTGCTGCCTTTTGGATTTTTTAAAAAAAAAAAAGCCTGTCAATCGTAACGAAATGCAGCCAACTTTCTTTGTACCAGTGAAAGAAAAGGACTGTTTACCCTGTGAAGGGGATATTTATGTCAAGATGAGCGTGCGAAACGGCGTAGAGGAGGAAGGTTTCTCAATGAGAAGGACTGCAATTGCTTTCAAGACTCAAAGTTGTGCTCTTGAAGACTGCAGAACTCGCTTACAAATGAAGCCTTATCACTTGAACTTCAGTGCCTTCACTGCAGAGTTCCTAACAGCCTTAATGCTAACCACCCACCACAGAACAGATCAAAGTGTTAAACATTTTGCATTATGCTTTACAAAATACTGATTCAGCAGGTTTGTAAAGGAGGGAAAACAAGTAATTGCCTTTAATCTATGCATTTTTGCCAAGCCATACTGAATTATTTTACTATTAGAGGCATTAGAAACTAACAGTAAACAGAGCCACCATGTTTGGAAGCATATCGGGGTACGTCATTTCTGTAACTGTATAACATATTGCCTTACAATTTTAAGTGATAACGTACCTTAAGTTAACAAACATTTAAGAAATATATGCACTGTTTGAAATGTAAATTATTCTTAGAACACTTTTACTGGGTTTTACAGTGTCCTTTTAGTGCCTTAATTTGAGATAATTTTATTATTGCCATGTCAATAAATGTAGAAATCTAAAACTAAACAAAGGAAACCTCTAAAAAACTATTACATATCTGTGGTTGTTGCTGAATTTTAATTGGTTGAAGTACTGTAGATGCTAGATGCGTTTTCTAAATTAAGTACAATCTTTGAATGAGAATTCCTCTTACAAAGAAAGACTGATTCAGTCTCATCAGCCCAGGGATGTGTAGGCAATGCAACCAACCAAACAAAGCAAGCTCGTAACACAAAAGCTCCAGGTAATTCAGGAATTTCAGTAAATGCTGTCAGGCTCTTGCTTTGTAGCAGGAATGCATTCATAGTATGGGCAGTATGGTTTTATTTTAATTTCTTAACCAAATACCTCCTCAGTAATTTATAATGGCTTTGCAGTTGTGTATTAAATAAGAAGCACTGGAAAACTGATTCGTCCATAGGACGATTTGCATGTTTCAAGTGGTATTGAAAGCCGCACTGATGGATATGTAATAATAAACATATCTGTTATTAATATGGTGATGAGTCTGTGCTCATTTAATGAGAAATAAAGTAATTTATGGAAAGACCCTTTTGAAAACGACTGGCATGGTGTTTTCTCCCGACGGCAGTTTGTACATCTTAGTAAGCATTCAGACAGTGCAGCGGCTTCCAGTACAAGGTGCGTTTGCAACAAAACACCTAAGGGGTTCTGAAACATCTTTTTACTGTTCTATGTGAATAAGTACAGACCGTATTGAGTACCTTTTTGATTCCTTTATTCTCCTGGCCTGCTGTACTGGCCTAATTTATATGTATTATTCAGCCATCACCGTGAGCTTGCCTTCTGACAGCTTCATCCTTCCTGGTGCGGCTTTGGAGGTGCAAAAATCCCGTGTATTTGAGGGGAGGAAACCCTGAGCTGTGGAGTGGGGTTTGTTGTAGGGATTGTTGAAATTGGGTTGGTTTTCCTGAACAGCCTGTGCCTCCCACAAAGCTGTCCATAAATCTGCCGGTGTGATCCACCAAGGCCTGTACGCCAATGGGGTAAATGGGGACAAACTATATGTGAATGATTGTGCGTCCTTTGGAGGTCACAGAGCTGGGAAAAGCAGATAAATACAAGGAGGTGATGTGGTAATTTCAGAAAGTTCCTCTGTGTTGAGCTCGCTGTATCAGAAATGTCAGCAATTTTCAAAGCTGGAGATGGAGCAAACTGAAGACCCCTTCCAGATGGGCAATCACAGTGGCTGTGAGCTTGCAAATCAATACAAGGAATAGCTATGACCTACTTTAATCTATTGCATACCCAGAGAGGAAATAATACAGTGAGGTTATTAAATGTATCTTGCTTCAATACAGATACTATACTAGGAAATTCAGAGCAATAGGAAAGACTCCTGCTCAGGACATTCTCCAGACTTGGATTAGGTTTTGGATTGCTCTTCTGCTTTCCTTTACATGTAATTGGCTACTCTGTGGGTTCAGAAACCTCTTCGCTTGAATAAGTTCTTCATTAAAGAGTCCCATCTTGTAGTTCCGTATTTTATGAATCTTAAAAACAGTGTAAAAACTGCTGTGAATAGATAATTAGTAGGAAGAGGGAAGGATCGTGGAAAAATGGGTTTGCTCTATGGATTGGCACGCACTATCGTTTCCAGGGCTTTTTAGCAATGCTGAAATTCTGCTGTTCTTTAAATGCTGATTTTGCTTGAGAAAGAAGCAGCAGACAGAAAGAAGTGTAAAATTACACTGGCTTGTGCGTCTGGGATACATTGCAACTAAAATGCCGTCATAATGAAGTCTAGACATGCAAATTACAGTTTGTGTGTCCTGATACGCTGATGTTGGCACTTGTTTACGGTAAGCAAGGTGCCTGCCCACAGGAATAGCTACAATTTGCATAAGAAATTCAGGCAAGAGTTTCTGCTGTTAGGAAGAGTAATGCCTGCGACTTCAGCTGTGCAAACAGACATTTCAGGGACAAAAATAATTGTTACTGAATTTACAGCAAGCATCAGCTTCACCATCCGGCAAAAAAACATTGGTGTGCTCCCGTGTTCACTACAGCCCTGTTTTCTCCAGCTCTTTCTGCCTTATTTTGCTCACCTTTTACCCCTGCCATTAACAATTCCTCTTACAGGAACATTTTGCCTATGCTCATCTAATACAGTGCCAGGGAGTCATCAGCTTACCCATTCCCATAGATCAAGCTGGCTTCGTTTGTGTCGGTGAAGCTGTAGTTTTATGAACTGTTGGAGAAATTGAGAGGACTAGATTCTTATGTCATTGGTTTTTGTTCATGTGCCTCCACCTTTTTTCCGCTTTCTGTTGCTGTATTAGGTTGAAACTTCATCAGTGTCGGTGGAATGCCAAAATCTGCGCTTTGTCATTCCCTCTTCAAGCCTCCCCTGCTGAAGGAAACAGGAAAAGAAAATGGTAAGAGATGGTAAGAGTAGCTACCTGTAGCCAACAGCCTGAGTAATAAGGAAAGGATGCAGCCTCTCCCACCTGCGGGACTTGCCAGCAGCCACAGAGGCTGTAGCTGGGAGCAAGTCAGGAATCATGAAGTGAGAGGAGAGGCAGCAGGTGCTGGGCTTCCCTCTGAGCTGGTGAACTCTGCTGGCATGTTTTATATATTAGTGACAACATAAAAAATGCAAATACAGTTCTGTTCATTTTCCTTCCCCCAGACATACATCCATAGCGACTCAGAAGGCAAAAAGTTTGAAAACTGCTGAAATGCGACTGGTAATGCTGAAATGGGGGATACCACGTACGTCATTCAAATATGGAATCCCAGAATCATTAAGTTTGGAAAAGACTTCTAAGATCATCCAGTCCAGCCGTCAGCCCCACACCACTGTGCCTACCAAACCCTGTCCCAAAGTGCCATGTCTACACGCTTTTTGAACGCCTCCAGGGCTTTCTGAACACCTCCAGAGACTCCACCACTTTCCTGGGCAGCCTGTTCCAGTGCTTCACCACTCTTTCAGTAAAGAAATTTTTCATAACATCCAATCTAAACCTTCCGTGGTGCAACTTGAGGCCATTCCTCTTGTCCTATCTCTTTTACTTGGGAGAAGACACCAAGGCCCACCTCACCACAACCTCCTTTCAGGCAGTGGTAGAGGGCGATTAGGTCTCCTGGACTGCTATGTTTTTCTTCACCCTGCCATTGCATGTTCCGTATTGTCTATTATTACATGTTCTATATTGTCTATTAGTAGTCATCATACCTCATTGACACTGCATTTCTGTATGTAGCTGCTGTGAGATAGCGATCAAATGTAGCAGTGGCTTTCACTTTCATGCTGGGAGCGCCTCGGCCAGGCCGTAACGCTGACCCCTAAGTTAGCTCCAGGGCAGCCATGGAGATCTCTGGGGATCGCTTGGCCCTGTGCAGTGCCAGGGAGATCGTGCACACCGCTTCTATTCAAACGTCTTGTTTCTGTTCCTCATTTCCTGGGTACTCAGTTGGAGATAGTCAAGGTTTGCCATGCAGGGAAGTGGGCTGCTTACCTTTAACACGAAAAAGAACTTTTCTTTAAATGTGTAAAGTACTGTTAATGTATCAGGATGCTGGAAAATCAGACCTAAAGCACATAAAACCTGGATTATTTTAATACAGAATCATAGAATCATAGAATAGCTTGGGTTGAAAGGGACTGTAAAGATCATCTAGTTCCAACCCCCCTGCCATGGGCAGTTATTAAGACAGGAGTTAAAAATGTGGTTTGACTCTACCTGTGCTGTGAATACAAGCTCACTAGAATGTTTAAAGCCTGAAGATAGAAAGGTACCAAAGAACATTATGCTCTCCACAGAAAATAAAATGTACGTTAATAAAGGTCAATGTACTGGATCACTCCTCTTCCCCTTTAAAGAAACATGAGATCTAAATGCAGTATTTTAATTCCCAATACTGATTATTTAAAACCAAGACTACATTCTCTGTTCTGTTGCAGACATCACAAAGAAGCCTGAAGCACCCCTTGCAGATGGGTTTCCCTTGCTTCCCCACACCTTCTGCCCTATTGCAGCCCCTGTTTGTTCCGTCCGCGGGTGCACTGACCCCACATGCTCCTCGCAGCTGAGCCACGGGAGACTTGTAAACAGACCTGGACTTGCTCTGATCCACCTTCCAGCACTAATGAATCCTGCCAGCCCACACACTGCACCGTGCTAAACAATCCCAGCTTTGGGGTCCAAGCCCGCTTACAGCCAGCACGCTCGGGGTGGAAGAGCTGCCGTGCCCAGGTGGCCCAGCAAAAGCCCAGAGAGACACAAGCAGGGCAGGCAGCTCTGGCCTCACGCCCCGACAGCCCAGGCCAAGGTTCCCTCAGGGTTTGTCCTCACTAAGAAAAAAGATGAATTTACTATTATTCAACTATTCTTTTACAGATTTCATGTCTCCAAGGTAATCTGTATTTCATGTTTATATATTGATTGCACTCCCTGCCTCTCTGCTCACACAGCCTGTGTGAGATGCAAGGAAACCAGCATCTACTGATGTTCCCTTTAAAGACGGCACAAAGCTGCTATAGCAGGAAGAGGCCTACACGATCTGGGAGGAACGAAGAGGGAGGCAGCGGTTCTTCACCTTGCAAAGGTCGGGAAGATTTTTCCGGCAGATCCCAAACCCCGATTCTTCTCTTTCAGCGCAGCACCCTCTAGCGCCTTTGCCAAATCCCGGCCGCGAAGAGTCTGTGATTGTCCAAGCCCTGGTCAGGAAGGATGATAAATTCATTCCGTGCAGCTTCAGGCTGCAGAGCATTCCATGTTCATTTAGGAGGGACGGACCAATGGCCTCTGTCCAGGTCACTGCTGGTACCAAGAACAGGGGGCGAGACTGGAGATATCCTGCACTCAGACCCATGGGGAGAGGGCTGGGATCTGCTCTCCCTTGAATAAATGGTCTGCAGGACCTCACCCAGATTAAAGCTTTTCTAGAAAGCTCCTTTAAGCAAGTTAAAGTAACAAAAGATTAATCAGGTGTGCTGGTAAATCTTAACAATGCTTAAATTGCCTTACTAATTGGAAACTCCGTCTTCATTCAAGATCCAGCTTAATCTTACCATACCACGCGCTGGAGCTTCCCTGTGAAAAGTAATCCTTGTTCCCGAAAATTTCCTTTTCACATCTAGGAGCCTACACTGGACAATAAAATCAATTTTTGTTCTTCTCTGTGACAAGCTGAAAAGACTGACATTTCTAAGCCTTCCACACTTTTTATGTTTAAGGCCTGCTTTAGTTTCTCCTGGTTTTAGTATGTTTAAAACCATTTTTTTTGTTTTCCTGAAGGCTCCTGGCCATTGCCTCCACGACAATCATCCTTCAGTGCTCCTTATCTGTTACCCATCTCCGAGTCTTAAAATGATTGCTGGTACATTTCCCATCCCCTCTGCCCTTTAATCATAGAACGGTTTGGAAGGGACTTAGAGATTATCCAGTTCCAACCCCACTGCCATGGGCAGGGGCACTTTCCACTGGATCAGGTTGCACAAAGCCCCATCCAAACTGGCCTTGAACACTTCCAGGGATGGGGCAGCCACGACTTCTTTGGGCAACCTGTGCCAGTGCCTCACCACTCTAGCAAGAAAAAAATATTCTTCCTAATATCTAACCAAAATCTCCCCTCTTTCTGCTTAAAACCATTCACCCTCCTCCTGTCACTGCCCTCCCCGATAAAGAGCCCTCTCCAGCTTTCCTACAGCCCCTTCTGGGACAGGAAGGCCACTATAAGGTCTCCCCAGAGCCTTCTCTTCTCCAGGCTGAACAAGCCCAACTCTGCCAGTCTGTCCTCATAGGGGATGTGGGCCAGCCCTCTGATCACCTTCATGGCCTCCTCTGGACTCGCTCCAACAGGTCCATGTCTTTCCTGTGCTGATAAAAAGTTTTCTCGTTAACAATTTTCTCTGTCACTCCACACATCTTCCACCTTCAACCTCCTTTTCCTTCCCTGCATTTCCCTCCCATCACGGCTTCTGGATAAAACCACCAGACCACCTGCAAGCCAAGCCCGGCTCCTCAGCTCCTCCAAGAACTGCTTGGTTGGAAGAGACCTTTGAGACCAATGGGCTGAGACCAATGGCATGAGGTTTAACATGGCCAAATGCCGGGTCCTGCACTTGGGGCACAACAACCCTGTGCAGTGCTACAGACTAGGAGAAGGCTGTCTAGAAAGCTGCCTGGAGGAGAGGGACCTGGGGGTGTTGGTTGACAACCGACTGAATATGAGCCAGCAGTGTGCCCAGGTGGCCAAGAAGGCCAATGGCATCTTGGCTTGTATCAGAAACGGCGTGACCAGCAGGTCCAGGGAGGTTATTCTCTCTCTGTACTCGGCACTGGTGAGACCACTCCTCGAATCCTGTGTTCAGTTCTGGGCCCCTCACCACAAGAAGGATGTTGAGGCTCTGGAGTGAGTCCAGAGAAGAGCGACGAAGCTGGTGAAGGGGCTGGAGAGCAGGCCTTATGAGGAGCGGCTAAGAGAGCTGGGGTTGTTTAGCCTGGAGAAGAGGAGGCTGAGGGGAGACCTCATTGCTCTCTACAACTACCTGAAAGGAGGTTGTGGAGAGGAGGGAGCTGGCCTCTTCTCCCAAGTGACAGGGGACAGGACAAGAGGGAATGGCCTCAAGCTCCGCCAGGGGAGGTTCAGGCTTGATATCAGAAAATAATTTTTCACAGAAAGGGTCACAGGCTGCCCAGGGAGGTGGTTGATTCACCTTCCCTGTAGGTGTTTAAAGGACGAGTGGACGAGGTGCTGAGGGCCGTAGTTTAGGGGTTGATAGGAAGGGTTGGACTCGATGATCCAGTGGGTCTTTTCCAACCTAGTGATTCTGTGAGATCACCCAACAACTCAATCGCACCCCTGAGCACCTTCACCCGCCCACCTTTTAGACACCTCCAGGGCCGGGGCCCGCACCGCCTCCCCGGGGCAGCCGAGCCCGCGGCCCCACAGACCTTTCGGGGAGGGGAATTCCCTCAGACGCGCCTCCTCTCCTCCCCTCCCCCCCCCCAACCTCCCTCCCGTTTCCCCGGGCACTCGCGCGCGCGCGCGGAAGGGCGGGGCGGGGCGGGGCGGGGGGGGAAGGAGTCCTCCTTCCCCCCCCGCCCCGCCCCGCCCCGCCCTTCCGCGCGCGCGCGCGCGCACCCCGCCCCGCCCCGCTTCCGGCGCGAGGCCCCCGCTTGCAGCGTCATCCCGCGGGGCCGGGGTTTTGAATGAGCGACCCCGCGCCGGGCACGCGCTGACCCGCCGGCCCCGGCCCCATCGCCGCCCTCCTCGCCGCCGCCATGCCGCTCTTCTCAGGTGAGACACACACCCCCCCCACCCCCTCCCCCGCCGTCCCCGGCAGTGGCCGCGGGGTGAGGCGCCGCCGTCTCTGCTTCTGCCGAGAAAGGGCTCGGGAGCCGGCGGGCCGTGTGGCCCCGGGATCCCCCGGCGTGGAGCTGTTGGAGCGGGCCCGGAGGAGGCCGCGGGGGTGACGCGGGGGCTGGAGAAACTCTGCGGGGAGGGCGGGCTGGGAGAGCTGCGGGGTGCGGCCTGGGCGAGGGCAGGCTCCGGGGAGACCTCAGAGCGGCCTCCCGGGACCTGGGGCATCGCAGGGAAGCTGGGGAGGGGCTTTTGACAAGGGTGTGGAGTGATAGGACGAGGAGGAGCGGCTTTGAATTGGAAGAAGGAACATTTAGATTAGACATTAGGAAGAATTTCTTCACCATGAGAGTGGTGAGGCCCTGGCACAGGTTGCCCAGGGAAGCTGTGGCTGCCCCATCCCTGGAGGTGTTCAAGGCCAGGCAGGATGGGCCTTGGGCAGCCTGACCTAGTGCGGAATCCCTGCCCGTGGCAGAGGGCTTGGAACTGGATGATCTTTACGGTGCCTTCCAACCCAACCCATTCCATGATTCTGTTATTTTGATTTAAGCTAAAGGAGAGTTAAATTCATCCAAGTAGTTGTATTTTTTTAAAGTTAGACAGAATGTCCCTCTGATAACATGGTTTTCTTTTTATAGCTTTTTTTTTTTTTCAAATAGTGTTTTTCTAGAGACTGTTACATCTTGTGTTAAATATGGTCTGTGCACAACAGATGTGTCTTTTTCTATAATCGCCTCTCCATCTCAAATGCAAAGTCAGACAGAGACATGGAGCCAGCTCCAAACTAGCAAGAGATTTGACTGTTGTGAAGTTTGATAACATTAAAATTAGTCCTTGGAAAGTAACAGAATATCCGTAAGACTTCTGGGAAGATTTATCCATACCCATGTAAGAGGGAAATACGTTCTGTACCCAGCTTTTGTCTCTGCACATGACTGATGGAGATCACTCCCTCATGTTGCCCAGGCCTGATAAAAAGGTGCTTGCTTTCTAAAACTCCAAAAGAAGTCTTAAGACAGTTTATTTGCCAGCATTTTTGGTACCAGTGCGGTATGTGCAATTGTGCCTCAGCAAAGCCCTTCCCTGGCTTGTCTCTGTCTTGTGCCAAGGTGGGCGCTGGTTGACAAACTGAGATCCTGTTGTCACTATAGCAGGACTTCTCCTGAACTGCAGCACATCTGTGTAAGCTGGAGTTTTCATATACACAAACCTTTTCTTCTTGCTTCCCTCCATCTCTCTCCCATCACTGCTTCAGGAGAAACCACCAGAATGCCATACGCCCAGCCTGGCTTCTCAGCACCTCTGGCCCCTCTTCAGTGGGACAAATACATCCTTTTTTTTTTTCTTAGTTGCCATTCTTTTCAAGTGAAAAAAATTCCTCCTTTAGTTTGGCAACTTCTGGTGGGAATTCCAATATCTGTCTCTAAAGAAAAGTCACTCATGCTCTTCAGTTTCCTCCTCTTGAGCGCTGAGTTGTCAAAACCAGACACTACAGATTAGTAATTGCTAACTCTGCTGCGTATTTAGCAGCCATGACTGTTCAAAAATTCAAAACTTAAAGACTGCGTACAGCTCACTTCTTCAGTGACTGAGTGGGTTGTCTTCCTGGGAAACGGGAGAAGACTTGTGCTGAAATATGCAAAATTCTGGTTGTGTTTTTAAAAAAAATCAGAAGGTTGGAGAAATCAAAAGGTACTTTCTGATAGAAATACTGAAAAGCCAGTCATTTGAGTTGCTTTGTAGATTAATTTAGACTACATTCTTATTGTTCATCCTTGTAACTTATCAGAAGCACTGCATACACTTGAAATCTTAGCCTTCTTGAAAGGCTTTTTTAAATCACAATTTTTAAGAGATTTGTGTCAAAAAATAATACAGTTGCTGTAATGTATTTGCTTAGAACTGAAGCACAAGTAGAAGAAAGGATGTAGCTTTCTTAAAGAATGGCATTTCAGCCACTTACTGTGCATGTAGGATATTGCTTTCTGCTGTTCTGCAGATTTTCAGCAAAACTGCAGCTTGCCACAGTAGCCTCATGTACCGATGATAGTGATTGGAAATGACCAAAGATGGGCATCCACTTTTTAAAAAAACACTTTATTCCGAGCATTTCTGTCCTCTCTTGGTTAGTTCTAGCTTCACCCAAGTGAGTTTTGTGCCGTTCTGTCTGATGTTCCTGCTGGTGATCCCATTCCCAGCACTGAGACCTACACTTTGTGCGACCAAATTTCACATCGTTTGATTCCAGTCTTACACCTTTACTGGGGTCGGGGCTTCTGGAGCTGCAACCTGTGCATGGACTGCTGTCCGTGTTTGCGCACAGGTGCATTGCTTATGTCCATGCTGTCAAAACTGAGGAGGGTAGCAGTGATGGTGTTGTCCATGGCAATGTGAGGTTAACCTTCTGTTGAAAGGAAGCAGAAGGTGTGCTCTTTTATGGGCATTATCTTTACGCACGCTTATGCCTTCACGTAGCTCTCTGTGAACAATACTGGTAGGCAAAACTGTGGCTGTTGAACAGGAGCTATGGGGCTTTCATGTCACTACTCTGTGATTACATTACAGTGCTTGACACATGTAAAGAAACGGTATTGTTTACCGTTAAAGGAGAATAGAAATGCTGTGGAAAACTAAACTGGAATCGTGCGTCTGAACTACCATCAGAAATTTGTTTCCAGTGAACAGTGCTGAAAGATTGGATGAATTACTTTAAAACTGCTTTTGTGAAGACTTGCCCAAAGAGTTTCTGATGCTGTTCTACACATCTATTGCTTGCAAAGTTTTTCAGTATATAAGTTGCTTACAGTTGTTTCTTAGGATGTCTTTATGCTTGTTGGAAATGGTATGTTCTGGTGGCTGAGACATCTTGTAGGAAGTGTCCCTTCATTTGGTTATTGGCAAGATTTAGAGGTTTGAGATGGTATAAAGTCTGCCATTAGAAATATTGAGTTAATCTTGATAATTACATTCTTATATATTAGGAAATAATCTAGTTTTAAACCTTTTTGCTTACAGTTAATGTGAAATGGGGAAAAGAGAAATTCTATGGCGTGGAGCTTAACACTGATGAACCTCCAATGGTCTTCAAAGCCCAGTTGTTTGCACTGACTGGAGTTCAACCGGCCAGACAGAAGGTTATGGTTAAAGGAGGAACTCTGAAGGTAGAAATCTGTGTGGTTTTCATATTATTTCTAACATTGTTATGTTATAAGAAAATAACAAACATATTTCTGAGTATTCCTCCAGAAGATTTTTCATTGTATGTATTAAACTGACTGCACCTTTCAGAAATAATTCTGTATGATTCTTTCACTACTACTAGAAAATACAGGCAAAATTGTGTTACTAAATGGCTGGGAGGTACACTGCTGGTTTAAAACACTTATATACCTTACTTTATATATTACTCACTCTTTCATACCAAGCACTACTCTGCTTGGTGGATTTCTTTCTGTTCCTTTCTGATGTTCAGAATCCAAATACACCCTTTGGCTTTTTAGCTTGTTGAAGAGAAGCTTCTCTAGCACTTCGTCGCTGGAGACTTATTATTGTAATGCAATGCAGACAGCTTTCCTACAAAAAGTTACATATATCTAAGCCATGTTAAAGGACAGATGAAGAACCATATTGAAAAGACGACTCAGGTGCTTTTTCTTTTAGTCACACAACACTTGGTGATGTGTAAACAATTAATATTGCACAATCTTGGATGAAACACCACTGTATATTTAGAAATGGGTGATTAATATTAATGAAAAAACTTGCTTGTCTTTTGCTGCAAGATAATTAACTCGTCTTTTATTTCATTCGTATACAGGATGATGACTGGGGGAACTTGAAAATAAAGAATGTAAGTTCTGAGGAATAACTAAATTTTACTAGTTGGATTTTTAATTTGACTTTTCAAGAAAGATTCCAAGTTCTTGCTGTTTCTGTTTGAATGTGTAGTTCTTTCTTATTTTTCTTCAAGGCTTGATTTTTAATTTTACAGGTGTTACACCTAACTGTTCTTAGAAAGTCCTTACCATTGATTTGTAAAAAGCCCTTTTCTACCATAAGTAGGGAATTTACACCATTTTTTTTTCTTTCTTTCTCACAAGAAGTGTTCAGACCAGTAGTCCTTCTGTATTGTCTGTCTTTGACCACAGTAATAAATGATGTTATTTAGAGAGAACTTGTGAACCTGAGTGCTCTGTTGCACTTCTGCTTCCCCAGCGTGGAAGAACATTGCATTACAAATGGTGAAGTTACAGCTCTGCCAATTTCTTTTTTTATCAGCCTGCTGAAGTTTGTTCTCCCATGCTAAATAGCTGCTATTCAAAACCAAAGCCATTAATAATGATTATTTATACTTTTGACTAGTTGAAAAAAACCAAAACCAAAAGAAAACAAAAAATGAGTGTATTTGTGTTTCTTGCTGATGTAATGGGGAATACCAAAGATTTTTGTTTGGGGATTTTTTGTCATTGTAATTTCTGTAGGTATTTTGTAATGATTGTTTGGTACAGATTTCACTCCATTTCTTCACTGAGCAGACTGAATTATTCTTACCCTTGTAATTGGTTTGCAAGCATCTGTTAGCAGCAGTTGTTGTAGCAAAGTCATTCAGCAGCCCCCCTCCAATACGTAATATTCTTGTCCTTTTCTGCATACTGTTACTCTACCATCTGTCTTTATTAATTTTATATGAAAGTTACAGGGATTTATTTACACTGTCAAGGCAGTTACTTCCTATTCTGTGATCCATCCTTTTCCTTAATGCTGTATTTTCAAGGCTTCAGATGCTCATCTTCTCCCCGTTTGATAGATCTTACTGTTTAGATGTACTCCTGTTGAATGCTGAAAAACTCCTCTTACTTACACTAGTACAGCAAGCATGGTAACTTGATTGCCTCTTCCCAGCCTTGGATGTTAGTCCTCATGCTTATATTGATGAGGCCATTGTGGTTACTTTCCACTTTTCAATTAATGTCTTAGTTTAAAGGATGGCACTTCCCTTCCGTACTTGCTTTTCAGGTGAAAAAAACCCCCATTTCAAACCTTAGAGATGTGGTCCTCATTGTTACCCAATGTCTTTCTGAAGTGTTTCCCCACATTCCAGTGATGAGGGGTCTCATTGTTTAGAGAATTCCGAATTTGAGAACTTGAGACTGTTGATTGAGAACCTCAAACTTTGCAGCTTCTTTCAACTTGGAACTTAGCTGCTCAGTTATGCTTGGTTCCAAGGTATTTCCCTAGACTTAAGGGAAGGAGAGGTACTTGCAGTGAATTGTTGAAGATGCTTAATCTCTAGTGGTCCATCAGGAAGGCAGGTTTTCTGAACGCTTCACAGTGGGATATTCCATGGATGTTAAATTTCATCCTGATTGGAGTCTTGTGTTGTCAGCTGCTGACAAGCTCACCAGGCTCAGTGGAAGAGTCTAGCATGGATAAAGCTGTGGAATTTTTCTCAAAAGTACTTTCTAGATAGTGAGGAAGTTAAGATATACCCTTCAGAAAGAACAGAGCAAGAACTTTCTCTTAGTAATCAAAGAGAAAGGTTGTGTTTATCTTTGGGAAACAGCTGAAATATGTCAGGAGCTTAAAGTTTTGTTTATTTCTTTTTCAGTGGAAATAACTACTCTTAAATATTTATTAATATTTTTTTCTGTGTTTCAAGGGGATGACCTTATTAATGATGGGTTCTGCAGATGCGCTTCCAGAAGAACCAGTTGCTCGTCCCATCTTTGTAGAAGACATGACAGAGGAGCAGTTAGCTTCAGCTGTAAGTGTGTTTCAAACTTTGGTTTCTTGTGAACCTTTGAATAATGGCAAGGTTTTAAAAATACATGAGGTTGATTAAAAGTGGATTTTGGAATTGTAATGCCTGCTTAACATATAAAACTTCTCAAAAAACAGACATCTATGTTGATGACCCAACTGACAGCAGTTATGGGAAGTCTGGAATGTAATTTAAAAGTCATATAACTAGTGCTATTTTTCCTTTAAGCAGTCAGCTTAGTGAATTTTCTAAAACTAGTGTTGCTGATGGTTTTAAAGAAAAAGTTGTATTGCCCTTGCTGTGTGTTACTGTCCTGAACTTTGCTGAGCAAGGCTCTTAGATGTGCAAAATTGTTCCTTGCCCCCTTCCTGTCTGCAAAGGAAAACTGGGATTTGTTTGTCCTTGTTAGTAGCATTAGGCAAACTTTTCTTTCTGAAAAACAAAAGTAGTTTGACATTAGTGGATTAGGTGATATGGTTTCCTTTTTAGGAGTGAAGTCTGGAAGGGCATAATTAGTCTATTTTTCAAATGAAGTACCTTCTATTTGAGTTTTTTCCATTTTACAATTTTAAAGGCTTAATTTTCTTATCGGTTATTTGAACTAGGAGCAATTTCATGATACTTGCAACAGTTGTATGACTGTTGTCAACTGTGCGTGAAGAACACGTTTGATGCGTGTCTGTTTGAAAATGGGTCTGTAGTTCAGGACAAGTTTTGTGCTTCAGTATTTAATGCTTTCCATGACAGCTGCAGATGAAGGATATTTATGTATTTTTGAGATTGGCCTTGTACACAGACTTTGACAAAACTGAGAGGCAAACAAGGAGAGGATTTCTGTGTCAGATAACATTTTGAAAAAGCTGGTTGCTTTGCATTTCTCTGGTTCAGATTCTGTTACACATCAAAATTCAGTTGTCTGTACGCACATATTCATTAAAAATGCAATACATGGCTAAATGAGTTCTCTCTTCCGAAAATAATTAAGGGATATTGGTAAGCAGTACAGCTTCAGTTTCATCAAGCTACGTGCTTTTCCCTGACAACTACTCAAGTATGCAGGATTAAAAAAGAAAAATGCTATTATGTTGTGATTTATAGTTGTTTCTGAAGCTGGTTTCATTATTAGTTGGCCTTTGCATTTGTCAAAACTTTAGAAATTCACAAGTTGTCTAAAAGGGTCAAATTATATGATCTGTTGCAGACTTCTGGAGAGGAGTTTAAATAATGCTTTTGTTTCTAACTGTGAACTTCATCATGTTCAGAGTTTTACTCAAGACTGATTTTAATTAAAACATCAGGGTTTCATGCAGAAATATTTTGTGGAAATGCCACGGAAATAGAATTTTAAGGTCAAAACTTGAATACGATTATCATTGAACTTTCTGAATGACTGCCTGCTTGAAGAATATGTTCATTGCACTAAACATGCACAGAAAAAAAACCCCCAAAACATTCCCGAATGTCCTCTAAAAGCACCGAATGGTGAAATGATTAATATAATCAGAAAATGGATCTGGAAAACTTCATAAAGTTTGATGGAATATCCAGGTTTTACTTATCTCTCACCATTCCTTTTCTTAGAAATTGATGTCAAATGATAGTGTTATACAAAAACAGTTGCACATCTCTCTGACCTTCAAGCACCCTTGTAAAATTTTTGGTAGATGGAATTACCCTGTGGATTGACCAACCTTGGCAACACTTGCTACATGAACGCTACGGTTCAGTGTATCCGCTCAGTGCCAGAAGTGAAAGAGGCCCTTAAAAGGTAGGATTCAGTGCAAACCCACCATGACTAAAATGTTTTCTTTAGCTTATCAGATAGCTGTTTTCTGGAACGGTCGTCTTAATACTGATATGGATTGATCACAACTATCTGTTCTTCTTTAAATCTGTTCAAGGTTAACATAATGATTGGTTAAAGTTTATCCTATGGCTGTGTTAGTCTGAACTTCTGAAAACCTTGAGACTATATATTTGTTGTAACTGGCTTTTAGTGGAGAGAGAATGTGTTTTGCCTCGCTGAAAAATAGTTCCTGTCAAGACTCGTTTAAAATGCTTAATGAAGCTTCTAATCCTGTTTTCTGGCCATAATTTGTATGGTCTTGTTCTGTATAAAAGAATCCTGTGGAAATCGTGTTCCTTTGGGGAATATTTTTTTCAATGGCTTTATTGCACGATGTGTTTTCAGCTATGAAATTCTGATGTTACCAACATTTAGTACTTGGAGGTGCAGCAAGAAGCTCTGAGATAGGACTACAGGTGTCCCTGTGGCAGCACCCTGGAGTTGCTGTCATGTGGATGTGTAGGGAATAGCAGGCATGCCCTTACAGAAGGTTTCATTTATTCTGGCTGTAGAACAAGTTTTCTGAATTATTTCCTTTTTTTTTCTTTTGTTATTCTGGACCAAAATGTGAAAGTAGCCATTTTTTTTTGTGTGAGGAATCTATAAGAAACTTGAAAATTTTGAAGATTGGAGGAAAAAAAAAAACAAACGAAGGCAATGCCAGCTGGAGTCTTTCCTCCAGGTGAATTATAATGAGAAAGCCATCAGTATTTCAAAAATGTGAGGATTGGGTAGGGCATTATCCCCACCATGAGAAGGATGAGAACGGCGTGACCAGCAGGTCCAGAGAGGTTATTCTCCCTCTGTACTCGGGACTGGTGAGACCGCTCCTTGAATCCTGTGTTCAGTTCTGGGCCCCTGACCACAAGAAGGATGTTGAGGCTCTGGAGCGAGTCCAGAGAAGAGCAATGAAGCTGGTTAGGGGGCTGGAGAACAGGCCTTATGAGGAGTGGCTGAGAGAGCTGGGGTTGTTTAGCCTGGAGAAGAGGAGGCTGAGGGGAGACCTCATTGCTCTGTACAACTACCTGAAAGGAGGTTGTAGAGAGGAGGGAGCTGGCCTCTTCTCCCAAGTGACAGGGGACAGGACAAGAGGGAATGGCCTCAAGCTCTGCCAGGGGAGGTTTAGGCTGGACATTAGGAAACAATTTTTCACAGAAAGGGTCATTGGGCGCTGGAACAGGCTGCCCAGGGAGGTGGTTGATTCACCTTCCCTGGAGGTGTTTAAGGCACGGGTGGACAAGGTGCTGAGGGGCATGGTTCAGTGTTTGATAGGAATGGTTGGACTCAATGATCTGGTGGGTCTTTTCCAACCTGGTGATTCTATGATATGGAGTTGTTGGAACAGGCCCAGAGGAGGCCACAAAGATGATCAGAAGGCTGGAGCACCTCTGCTATGAGGACAGACTGAGAGAGTTGGGGCTTTTCAGCTTGGAGCAGGGGAAGCTCCAAGGAGACCTTATATAGCAGCCTACAAGAAAGCTGGGGACGGTGTTTTTACAAGGGTATGGAGTGATGGGTGAGGGGGAATGGCTTTAAAATGGAAGGGGGAAGATTTAGCTCAGACATTAGGAAGAAATTATTCACGCTGAGGATGGTGAGGCACTGGCACAGATTGCCCAGGGAAGCTGTGGATGCCTCATTCCTGGAGGTGTCCAAGGCCAGGTTGGATGGGGCTTTGAGCATCCTGGTCTGGTGGGGGTTGTCCCTATCTATTCTGTGAGCTGTAATTATTTAGCACTGAGAGCTATTTGTAAAGCACAGAAATTCTGTTTTTAAGGTTTTTCTCTTTTTTTTCAGTGTTATCGTTTTAGGAAAGCCTGTTTATTTCTGTGTAAAGAATTCTGAGTTTCTGTACTGAATTGGAGTGTTTAACAATGTTACCGTACCAAATATCAAAACGTACCCTGCAAAACTGCCGGGCTGCAATACAAGATGTGGCCTTGCTGTCTGTTGGGAGTCAGATTCACAGGCAGCCGCTCTGTTTTCCTCCAGAGACTTAGCCTTTATTTGGTCTTCCTGCTTGAGGACAGCGTGGCAGGGTACATGACAGTGGGAGAGAAGTGAAGGGACTCGCCTGGAAAAGCTTACTATTGGGGCTTCATTTCTCACCAGCTGTTCTGTTAATCTCTGCAAGGGTATTCCCGGTCTTGTAGTGTATCTGGGGGGAACATTTCCTGCTCATCACCTAGCAATGGACAAAACTTTTACAGTTGAGTCTGAGATTAAAGAGTACATGAGACTGTCCTTTTGCTCGAAGTCTTAATTGTTTTGAAGAGTCCCTCTGTTCTTCATGCAGCTGGTAAATTAAGAAATCATAGAACCATAAAATCATAGAGTAGGTTGGGTTGGAAGGGACCTTAAAGATGTCTAGTTTCAACCCCACTGCCATGGGCAGGGACATCCCACTAGATCAGGCTGCCCATCCAACCTGGCCTTGAACACCTCTAGGGATGGGGCATCCACAGCTTCCCTGGGCAAATCATTCAAAGAAAAATGTGAAATTCTAATAATTCAAGTGGACCTCCATACTTTTTCAATGTCAGAAAATATCTTCCCCTAGAAAAATGTCCTGCCTCTCACTGCTTTCCTTCTGCTGTGGAGGGAGGGAGAAAGCAAGCCTGCCTTCCACCTCTGCATTTTGTCTGCCACCTCTACTTGAAGGTGTTTTTTGCCACATATCTGAATCATGGAATCATAGAGTCATAGAATGGTTTGGGTTGGAAGGGACCTTAAAGGTCACCCAGTTCCAACCCCACCTTGCCATGGGCAGGGACACGTCCCACTAGGTTGTGTTACTCAAAGCCCCATCCAACCTGGCCTTGAACACCTCCAGGGATGGGGCATCCACAACTTCCCTGGGCAGCCTGTGCCAGTGCCTCACCACCCTCACAGTAAAAGATTTCTTCCTAATATCTCATCTAAATCTCTGCTTGTTTAGCTTAAAACTATTATCCCTCATCCTATTACTGCATTCCCTAATAAAGAGCTCCTCCCCAGCTTTCCTGTAGGGCCTCTTTTAGGCACTGGAAGGCTGCTATAAGATCTCCCTGCCACCTTCTCTTCTCCAGGCTGAACAACCCCAGCTTTCTCAGCCTGCTTTCATATGGGAGGTGCTCCAGGCTTCTGATCATCACCTTTGAAGAAGCTGTGGCAGATTTTTCAGAAATGGGGTAGCTTCTATTCAGGCTTTTTCTCAGTTTCTTTAAAAACAGATTGGGTCTTTGAGGCAGATGGATTGGGGAAGCAGCAGTGATGTGTCCAGACCTCGCAATTTGCATTTATTTATTGTCTCAAGGATGCCAGTTTTCCTTTGCATCCATGCAGCGCTTGCAAAATAGCTGAGGCTTTGAGGTCAATATGGGTAAATCTTCGGTTAGTTCTGTTTTGGTAATTGATTTCTTTTGATATATGTAAATAAATCTAGCTGCTCCAAAGCTTTATTGCTGCTCTTGATTCTGTTTAATTGTGTACAAATTATTTTTTCTTCTCTTTTAGGTATGGTGGTGCCTTAAGAGCTTCAGGAGAAATGGCTTCTGCTCAGTACATTACTGCAGGTTGGTGTTTAGAGTAGAACACAGTGCTTTAGGTTAGTGTGTGGTTTCCTGCTAACTGCAGATGAAAATTGCAGTTGGAACTCTTTCTATTTTTCTTTAGCTCATTTGCCTTAGGAATTTCAGATCTGCTAGCACTGGCGGATTCATTTTGCTCTGTCCTTAATATCTTTAAAGGTTATTCTGATTGTGGCTGCAAAGTGTACATCTCTGCATATTACCTAGCTGTGTGCTGGGAAAAATGTACTAAAGGGTGATCTAGGCTTAGATAGAAATAATTCATATCTCTTAACTGTTTGGCACATAGGCATAAAGTAATTGGAACTTCCTAAAGCAAACTCCATCCATCCCTTTGATCATTTTGTGTAGAGATAATGTAGTGCACAGCACCTTGTTTCACTTAACGGTAGGCTGACACCGTATTCCTAGAATATGTATTTCATTGATATTTTTTAATATGATTTATTGGCTGAACATCATTGTTAACGGGGTAGCTGATGATTTATCCAGTGGCCTGAACCTTCACCCTAAAGATCCAGATTTCATAATAGAAAGTAGTGTCTTCAAAAGGGAAGTTACTCTTTGTTGTGGTGATCTGGGTGCCCACAATGTGGGAGCTCACGATAGCCTTGTATCTCCCAAGTTCTAACTAGAATTCTAGTTAGACTCACCCCTTACACTTGAACAAGGGTACTACTTGTCCGCTTTTTCTTTTTTTTACTCTATTTCATTGCCCCACTAAGATGCTGGGCCAGGACATTGGGATTTCTACCAGTCCATTTAAGGAAAAACAAAACAATATAAGGAAGGAAAGGTCCAGTTTGTGGGTATGCCTGCTGATCGAATTTTGGGGTGGTAAGTTCAATGGTTACTCTATACAACCATGCCTGCCCCTCCCCTTTTCACTGCCTTTACTTCGTGTCCCTTGTTTTCTTTTTAAGGTGACAGCTCTGCTTTTTAGGAATCTTAGTAGTTTTAACTAATTTGTAGTTAACTCTTCAATGCTGAGCTAGTCAAGAACTCCTGCATGACACTTATGGCATTTTTTGTTTTTAACTGCTGTGTCATATCAGTTGTCCCTCTTACCAAAGTCATTGAAGATATTGCTTAAAGAGAGGAAGCAAGTGTCCTTAGTTCCCTGTAATCTTGCCTATATTCACTTATTCAAGAGTATCGATTCATTAGTCTCTCCATTGGTAAATTAGTGACCATGCAGACTGTTGCCTACCTCACAAGGTTGTTGTGAGGATTAACAGGTATTTCTGAAGTAATTTGTGGATTAAAATTGCTGTAACCCGAGTGGAGAAGACATGTATAATAACGTGTCTTGAGCTAAAAAGAAAGCTATGTGTATTGTCATGCAATTGGTAGCGTTCATTGAATTGCACATAGTTATGAGCGGTCTGCATGTATGCATACACGTACTTGTTTTCCTGGGTCTTAAGTTAAGCATGAGTTATTTTCTAGTTATTCTAGTCGGAAAAAATGAAAATTTTTTTCCCAGTAGTTGGTGAAACATAAGCTGCTCTAGACAATAGATTGCGAATGCCTTCTGGTTTCTCTAGGACTAATCTTCTTGTGAGAACATTGTTCCTCAGATGTGTTTCAAATGAAATCTTAACTGGTCAAAAATGTTCGTTTTTTTTCTGCTAGCAGCCGACAAAGATGGGGCATTATGTGCCAAACTTTCAGAATTGTCGTCTTTACACTTTCCAAGTTATATTCACAAATGAGATCTTAGGTGCACTTGTTATGCCTGGAAAATTCAGTCCTGCTTTGGAAGAATCAAATTGGATGCTGTTAAATGATCTGTCTTAAAGGATTGCTGCTGTTTTACTGTTCTTTTTAAACTCCCTGCCCTATTTCAATTGTTTTTTTCCACTTCTCAAAGAATTCACTTACTTTTTCTTCAAGCTCTTAGAGACTTGTTTGATTCCATGGATAAAACTTCCTCCAGTATCCCACCTATCATTCTCCTGCAGTTTTTACATATGGCCTTCCCACAGTTTGCAGAGAAAGGCGATCAAGGCCAGTACCTTCAGCAGGTAAAGAATGATTCTTAGCTTATTGTTTGAAAATTCTGTAGCATGTTGGAAATAGAGAAAAAGGATATTTTAAAACTTTCCTTCTCCTGTGGAAATAATTTACCCCAGCAAAGAGTTTGCTTTTGTATTGTGTAGGAAAGTTGAATGTAATATTAAGTGCTAGTTCTGAAAATGTGTGGGAGGAATCCTTATGTTTGGTTTTACAGTGTAAAGATCGATGGGGTTGATACTACGAAATGATAATGCCACTAGTTAGATTTAATGTTCTGTTCCCTTCCTAGGATGCTAATGAGTGCTGGGTGCAGATGATGAGGGTACTGCAGCAGAAACTGGAAGGCATAGAAGGTGACACAGTTATGGAGGTAAATGTAGGCTTACTGTAATCAGTGTTAGGATTTATAATATTGTGCTTGTGATTCACATTTTTTTTGCTAAGGATTATCTGTTTTGTGAGTTCTTTAATATGTGTATATAGTCCAGTAAGTGCAATTGCTTTCTGATGTGTCTGGTCAGCATAATGCTACCCATGTCATGTCAAGTATGCTGTGCAGTGCACTGTTGGGATACTTGGGGCTTTGTAAGGCATGTGTTGGACCAGGGTGGCGCGGCTGTGATTGTGCCACAGCTGGCCCTGGTAACCTGTGAATTTAACACGTAGGCACTCTTTATTTTTTTCTGGATGATGTGCTACGTTCTTGTATCCAAGAACGCTGTTTCAAACAGACAACTAGCTTCATCAGCCTGGTAAGAAGTTGGTTAGAGTTTTTCCCAAGACTTTACCAGACGGACTCTTCTGTAAACTGTTTTCAGGAGAGCCTTGGCAGGGGCAAAAAATGTGATAGTCTACTTTTAAGACAGATTTAAGTTGCAGGACAGGAAGGTGATTGAATCTTGCTTGCTAATACGCTTTGAGGTGACTTTAACATCATGCTATAAATGCATTTGTTTGAATCTTATACTGTGTGAGGAGATTGAATGATAAGAAAATGCACCTATAGAAAGGTGGAGGAGTAGACTTTAAAGAAGTGAGATAAATGGGGTTATTTTGTCTGTAAAGAAGACTGTCTTTACATGCTATTTAAAGGTATGTCACAAGAGAATTTGTTTTACAGACAGAACCCGGAGCTACAGCAGGATCTTCTAAAAAGAAGAGTTTAATTGATCAGTTCTTCAGCATTGAATTTGAAACTGCGTATCCTAAAGACTAAGGCAAGACATAAAGTCATAATATCACACTTCAGCAGCTGAGTTCTGGGAGGGTGAAAAGCAGCGTTCAGAATAGTATAGAAAATAAAAGTGTGCAATGGGGAAGAGAGGGAATGATGTATTGTAGGAATACGCAGAAGTTAAGACTGAATCACAGAATCACTAGGTTGGAAAAGACCCACAGGATCATAGAGTCCAACCATTCCTATCAAACACTGAACCATGCCCCTCAGCACCTCGTCCACCTGTCTTCTAAACACCTCCAGGGATGGTGACTCAACCACCTCCCTGGGCAGCCTCTGCCAGTGTCCAGTGACCCTTTCTGTGAAAATTTTTTTTCTGATGTTCAGCCTGAACCTCCCCTGGCAGAGCTTGAGGCCATTCCCTCTTGTTCTGTTCCCTGTCACTTCGGAGAAGAGGCCAGCTCCCTGCTCTCCGCAACCTCCTTTCAGGTAGTTATAGAGGGCAATAAGGTCTCCCCTCAGCCTCCTCTTCTCCAGGCTAAACAACCCCAGTTCCCTCAGCCACTCCTCGTAAGACTGGATATACTTTGAAAGAGGGTGATGTGGGGTGGAAGAATGGTAATGAAAACTTGCAGAAAAAAGCCACTAGATTTAAATACCACACTTCCTTCCCAGCTCTCTGCCTCAAGGATGCTGACATGTTCTATCCCAGTGAAAGTAATTATTGTCTTAAATAGCCTGGTTTTGGCTTATTAAGGGAGCATTGCCCTTATACTTGGCATACTGAACATGCACAAAAGCTAGCTTGATTGATCTCTTAAGAAATAAATTAGATGCTCGCTGTTAGATGACTGAGAAATTAATGCAGCTGACAACTTTCTAGTAGCTTTTATGTAGCAAGAACAAAGAGCATGTGACCACATGGGGGCATACATCTCATGCCAAGTATTACTCTTTCCACTTCTCCACCCCAAAGCCTTGGCCATCATGAAGCTGACTGCCACTTTTAGTAAGAATTATGTGCATTTTGCACATCCCCTTAGATGGAATCAGAGAATTATAGAATGTCCTGAGTTGGAAGGGACCCTTAAGAATCAGAGTCCCTCAACATGAGTTACTGTATCTCAGATCTTAGTAGTAATGGAGAGTAAAGGCCATTTTTAAGGTAAGAATCATGAATATCTCTCCCTGGATGTGGTGGTTGCTATTCCTGAAATAGTTGGGAGGAGTAGAATGAGCATGACGCATAGGCTAGTGGTAGGAGGAAGAGACTTGGTTGAAAAGTTGTGTTGTGAGCCTTCAAAGTGTGATTATGCTAGGATTTGTAGAACAGGTTCATTCAGAGCGGTCGAAAAATTCTCTAGGTAGAAGAAAGTGGATGAGAGAAAAAGACTGGGGTAGAAGGATGAAAAAGAAGAGGTTGGACAGAACAATTAGAAGAATGTGTAGAAAATAATGAAAAACTGAACTTCATTCCTGTAAAGAGGACAGATCCAGGCAGGCCGTGCATGTTGAAAGAAGCAGGAAGTCTGGTCAGCGGGAGTAGAAGAACTTTACTAGTTGTCAGCAACAATGGAGCTTAATGTTGCAGGAGGGCTTCATGATTTTGGTATTGGCAGCCAGTTAGTATGATCTGTGTCCTGGTGGTTGGGTGGTGGGAGGGAGAAGAAGGAACAAAGCAGGCCTAACAAGCTTAAATCTGATTAAAAACTTTTTTTTGGTGTGCTGTCTGCCTCACCTGCTGCTTGTCATTACACAAAGGAGTAGACTTGTTAAAAGGAAGGGCTGTTTCCAATCTTTTTTGTACTGAAAGAAGAAAAAGTGCTATTGATGGAGGAGCACAGGATCTTCTTAAATTACTGTGCTGTTCAGCATGTTGTGTTCACTAGCACAATAGTTCAGCTCTTTGAGCGTGGTGGTTTTCCTTAATTTTGTGAAGCATGAAATGTACAGAAGCTGAAGAAGAGGAAGTAACTAAAGGAAAAGAGAATCTGCTTCAGCTTAGTTGCTTTATCAATCAAGAAGTGAAATATCTGTTTACAGGACTAAAACTGGTAAGCCATTAAGATTTTTATTTAATTGATGTTCTAAACAGCCTGTGTTTTTAATGTGTGGGTTGGAATTGACATCTGCTGTCCAAGCTTTACAGAGTTCCAAGATTTTTGTTGGGGAGGGAGTTCAATGAGAAGATGACAGTGAAAATGAATTGCATGTTAATAAAAAAAGAGACTTCACCAGAGCATTTTCTTAACCCTGACATGGTCTTGCCCTTGTGAGTGATGAAGTGCGAGCCGATTTGCTGCTTGTCTGTTCAGCTGGGTTTCACTTCAGACTGAGTACTATTGTGATTCAAGTGTGCTGTAGACAGTGTCCTAAAGTCAATTTTTAAACAGGGTGGCATTTTGTTTGCTAAGAAAAAATCACCCCAGATGATGGAACTATTAAATTTAATTTTGCAGATGTTGAAGGAGGTGTTATTTTTCAGGACACAATATAATCTTTATTTAAGTAGAATTTCTCTGTACTTTGTGTTTCTATATATGTATGTATTTTTAAGTTATCAGGGTCTTTTGGAGATTCTGAAGGAGCAAGGAGAGGAGCCTACTACAAAGCCTTTGTAGTAACTGCACTTGTAGAGTATTTGTATAAGAGCAGGGATAGAAGCAGTGATTTGGTTTGTACAGAACTGGACCGAGTTGCGTGGTTCTCAGATAATCTTTGTATCTGCTTTTTCATTTTTGGCAGATTTAGAAGGAAAAGTAGGATGAAATAGTTAATGCTCACAAACAAAAAGATGATTATGAAAAAAGAAAACTCACTTTCAGGACAAAAAAAATTCTTCTAGAATTGTTACCTTGGATTGCCTGTAGCAAGAGAGTCTCAGCACTAACAACCAGGCCAGTCTGAATTTCCTGAATTTGGAAAGGTCCCTGGATGCAGAGTGTCACCACCTGGCTCCTTATGCAGCTCTGCTTTAGACTGAGAGTTGAGAAATGCGTAGATATTCCCATCACAAGAAAATTCAGATTTTCTTTGGTTGTGTTCCAAGTATGATGTGACACATCTGTAACCAAATCCAAATACAATTTGTCACCAAATCCAGTAGCAAGTTGTGCACCTGTAGCTTGAAATTTTCTGCAGAGAGAAACTTAGTGTTCTTAGGGCTTAGAGGTGAGCCCAAAACTGAAGAAATGAATGGACGTGGTCTCTCTGCCAAGGAATTTCAGAATTCTGTGAGTCATTCTGATAGCAGCAGAAAAGATTGACAGCAAGATTTCATTTATGATTTGTTTATCTGTGCTGTGCTTTTCCTTAAGTGGTGTTTTACGATGAATATATGTATTATTATGTTTTAACAGCGTCTTCAAGAGGAAATCACCAAACTCTCTCCAACGCTGCAGAGAAACGCACTCTATATCAAATCTGTGAGTGGTACCTCTGTTGCTCTTTATGGTTCTTCTAACACTTGTCAATTTTCTGTCCCAAACCACAAAATTATTGCTGTAACTGCACGTGATTTATGCTTATAAAGCATAAATTTAAAACCAGTTGAAAATTGAGTAGGCTACTATACAGAGCTTCAAAATAAGGAGGCCTTGTTATATTCCTGTGTGTTTGTGTACAAATGTGTTCCCAGATAGTCTCTAATTTATAATGGGCAGTGTTTAAGGTAGAAAACATCTGTGAAAATCTCATAACTTTCTGTGTGTGTGGTTTTTTTATAGTCTAAAATTAGTCGCTTGCCAGCATACCTGACTATTGAGATGGTTAGATTTTTTTACAAAGAGAAAGAATCTGTGAATGCCAAAATTCTCAAGGTGAGTAAATTTTCTGCATATTGAAGTTTAATTCCTCTTTATGCTTTTCTGTTAGTTTTATTGTAGGTAGACAACTAACACTTGAAAGCTATTTACTAACTTTTTTTGCTTTTAAATTGCACTTAGAAATGTTAACAGTGCAGTTTCTTTGCTTAAGTACAAAGTGGCTTTGTTGCAGTTGTGATGATGTGTGCAAACTACTACCAAAATAGGCTCGGGGAGAGGTAAGAGACAGAAGTGAATTTGCTCTGGTACCATTAGGATGGTTTTTGGTCTCTCTTCACTAGTGGTTCGGATGAGGATGTTTAAGGAGAGCCAGCCTTTCAGTCACTGGGCAGCGTAATAGAGCTGTCAAGAAATGTTTATGCTAACAAACACTTCCTGTATTAGTTATTTTAATGGTTTGCCTTTCTGATTGACCAATGCAGAACCAGCTGCAAACAGCCGAATGTTCCAGTTCTGCTTCCTGTTGACCTTGGCTGATAGACTTCCAGGGGAGGTCTATGCCCAGGGAGCATCATGATAGGGGATTCCTGTTCCTTACCAGACAAATGAGATTGAAGGCACATGTTAGCTATTTCAGAACACTCTTTGGATGAAATGAGTTGACATTTTTGCAAGTGTACAGTTTGTGCTGCGCGTGTTGTTTTGCCTTAGGCCTGCATAGGTATTTCCATAATAGAAAAGTATGAGATAATACAGAATCTAATATATCTATGAGATAATAAAGAATCTAAATATTTAGATTGAATGTTGTACGATAGGTTGCTTATACTGAACGAGACATTATGCTGTTGAAGTATTGTAGCCCTTTAGGTAAGTACTGTCAGCAGTATTTCAGTAGATCAAGTTGTCATAAATGTGATGAGAGTTGCATTGAATTGGACTAGGTGTTGTCTTCCTGTGGGAGAAGGTGCAGTACCAAGTTATACTAATAATCTTTATGCTGTTTACTTCCTAGGATGTTAAATTTCCACTTATGTTGGATGTGTATGAGCTGTGTACGCCAGACCTTCAGGAAAAAATGGTTTCTTATCGATCAAAATTCAAAGATCTAGAAGACAAAAAAGTAAATCAACAGCCAAAGAATGTAAGTCTCCTGGTGATATCATGGGTGTTTTGATTAAATAAGTCATAATATCTGGTTATATATTTGTTTTTAAAAATGGTCTTATTTACATTAGGCTTTTGGATGTCAGGCTAGAAATACAGTGATGGAGCTTGTTTCAGGTTGAACAAAGAATGTTTAGGCTTAGAAGTATCTTTAAATGAATGGAGAGTTGGTATTTGATGTGATTGTGCCAAAGCTTTTGCAAAACTGTTCTACGTTAATTCAGCTTATTCTGTTCTTTAGTCTAGCAAAAGTGATGGTGCACAGAAAGAAGTTAAATATGAGCCATTTTCATTTCCCGATGGTGAGTACGGAGAAGTAAATTTGCTTTAAGGGAATTTTCTATTTACTCATGTTTAAGAGGATATGATGGTAGGGATATATTGAGAACTCTGGTTATTTTTAATGCCTTTGAAAATTAATCTTTGGAAACTGACAGAAACTTAAAGAGCAGAGAGATTAGGCAAGTCAAAATGCTGGTGAGTAGTTAAAGACTTAATTGTCATCTGTCTGACAAGCTGGTGATATGCAGGAGACATGCAGGTCAAAAGACGTTTGCAGTGAAAACAGACTGCTCTGAAGTGCTGAGAAATGCAGATGTTTGGCATTAGCCAGTTTTTTCCATTGAAAAACTGAACAGCTGATTGAACTTGCTGTGGAGGGTGATCTGCTGCACCTCAGCGTGCTCAGCAGGGTCGCTGCACAGCCCAGCCTCAGCACACCCCTCCCTGCAGTTCTGTGCTTTGCCCTGAATGCGGACAGCAGCCGGCAGTCAAAGGAAGCAGTGACTGAACCTGTCCAGAGGGTTTACTGACTCCATACATCATCCTTTTAATGCTTTAAGCTTACTGCATTTGCTTTACATGCAGGATACATGTATTTATGTCATGAAAACAGACCACAGTCCCTGTTTCCCAAGAGGCTGTTGAGGCTGAAAGCTGCTGCTTTTAGTTCACAGTGATTTAGAGCTGTGCTATAACAGGGGTTTTACGCAGCTATGGTGCTGCAGTGCAGCTAATGTGTCTGTGATCTGTGTGCTGTTAAAAATGCTGAAGCTGTTCATGTGAGACTCGTGTAACTCTTTCTTTCCCTCTTCCTTCAGACATTGGCTCTAATAACTGCGGGTATTATGACCTGCAGGCAGTGCTGACACATCAAGGCAGATCAAGTTCCTCTGGGCATTACGTGTCTTGGGTTAAAAGGAAACAAGGTAAAAAAATAATTACAGCAGTGTTAACTACCCTTCACAACTTCTTTCTTTGAAGGGGCTGTTGGGCACACTTAGATTTTACATACCTGACTTACAAATAATCCTCTTGTTTTTCTTGCAGATGAATGGATTAAATTTGATGATGACAAAGTCAGCATCGTTACACCTGAAGATATTTTGAGGTTATCTGGGGGTGGAGACTGGCATATAGCTTATGTTCTACTCTACGGGCCTCGCAGAATTGAAGTGATTGAAGATGAAGCTGAACAATAGTCTTCAGTTCTAGTCATTCTGCCTAGGTGTGAAATAAATGTTGATTACTGATCACTTCTTTTAAACCCCAGAGCTCTAGCAAAATGGATAAATAATTTGTTCAAACCTTTTCATGTGAAGAGGGATGTTGTTTCCAAACTGATCCAAGTACCAGTTTAGCCACTGCTGGACTGGGCTGTCCACCACGGCTGGTGGTGACAATTCTTAAAATAGCTTTAATCTCTTGCAGAAGGTAATTTTTTTTTAAATGAGCCTCTTGCCCTTCCCTTCCCCCTTCTTCTCTAATGTCATCAAGTATTTATTACACACCTATTCTCACATTTGTTACTCTTGCATGGTTTATATTACAGTTCAGTAGCTGCCCATCCTTTGCCTTACCTGGCGGTTCTGTTAGGGAGGTAGAGAAAATGTTGCCTTGTTGTGTAACTCAGTGCTGCTGCCCATAGCCCAACACCTGTGGCTGCAATCAAGTCTTTGTCCAGCCTGACCTGATTCAGTCTGTTCTGTCGCTGGCATCTCATGACTTCAAAATAAATTGTGATCAACAACGTGTCTCCATTAAAAAAATTTCATCTCCTGGTAGCGTAGCCAGTATGTGTTTGTTTTCTCTTTGTGGGCCTCTACTGATGAACGTCCTAGAGCAGCCAGGTACTAAAGCCACATATTTTTTAGATGTGGGACACTGGCACAGGCTGCCCAGGGAAGCTGTGGCTGCCCCATCCCTGGAGGTGTTCAAGGCCAGGTTGGATGGGGCCTTGGGCAGCCTGGTTGGGTGGCATGTGTCCCTGCTCGTGGCAGGGGGGCTGGGACTGGATGATCTTTAACATTTGCTTCCACTCCAAACCCTTCTGTGATTTGTTTCCTGTTCCTCTTTACTCAGAGCTAACTACTGGCATGGTGGCTGCCAAACTGGGCTTTGCCTACCTGCAGGAACACAGCAGCCAGAGGGCAGGGGAGGCTGCAAAAAGCATTTCAGTGTTGGTGACAGCCAGAAAAGCCCTGTGCCCTCGACAGAGCTCACCCGCGCTAGAGGATCTGACAGAGTTCATGCTTGAAGCATCAAGAACAGAACCCTGGACATGGCTTGCTTCAGTCACCTTCCCTGGGGCTGTCCCCACCCCCAGCTTCCAGGTGGCATGAAGGCCGTGTCTGAGACCTGTTGGTCAGCCCTTCAGCCCTGAGCACGCAAGGGGCTCCACTCCCTTGATCAAATGAACATCTCGGGCTTTCTCAGCATGGGGCTGGCAGGAAGGCTGTGCCCAAGAGCTACTGGTTGCCCCCACACCACCTTAGCTTACAAGGGGCTCAAGTCCCTTCATAATTTAAATAATTACATTTAATACCTTCTACCAAACTGCACTTCCAGCAGGAGGGAAGGCTTCACCTGTGCAATTTCTAGCTGAAGCCCCCAGGAATCAACTTTCTAACGCAGTTAAGTCCAAAAGGAGGGAAGCTGACACAGAGCGCTCACCAATAGCTCTGAGCTGGTTGCTGACTGCCCTGGAAACTCACAGAGAGGATTTAATAACTGGAGCAACACGCTGTGGAGACGAGTCCTCTGAAAGGTAGTTTTTTCTCAGCCATTAGATGTCACTGGATGACAAATTCTGCAAGAAATAGCCACAAAAGAAGTTGTAGCCAACTACAACTCAAGGCCAAAAAAGTCTCTGTCCCCAGCTACATGGAACAGCTGGTGCCTTCCTTCAAATGAAACTGGGACAAACTATATTACCTCATTTATCATGACTCGAGGTTGTTCCTACACGGCCAGACACAAGCAGCAAACGGTTGGACTCGATGATCCGGTGGGTCTCTTCCAACCTGGTTATTCTATGATTCTATGATTCAATAAAACCAAGCACAGAACACCCCTGATTAGTGAGTGTTGAGGTCCAGAGACAGTTCTTGAGCCAAAGAGCAGACTGATCACAGTGTCCGTCCAAAGACTCTGCTTCTCTGCTGACAATGGTCACTATGACTTGGACCTCCGCCACAACTCTCTAATCTTCTCAGAGTTGACCCGCTTGCAAACAGGAACCTTTTGGTGCCAAACCCTCCTCCTGCCATCTGCACAGCGAGCTGCCTTGACTCTCCACTCTCTCCCTGCCCTTCCAAGATGAAGCTTTGTGTTTCTGGATCAAGATGACTAAATCTTTTTTTGGAAAATCTGCACAACCAACTATTATTAAAAAGTTTTACTCTTTATTGAACGTAAAATACCTATCAAAAATCTACTGCCTAGCAACAACAACAACAACAGCAAACCAGTCACAATCAACAGCCACCATCCCTGAAACCAAACAACAAACTGTGCCTGATGCGAGTTAGCTGCTGCCTTCGGTGTCGGCACTGAGGCTTTCTGCGATGTCATTTAACCCGGCTTTGTTCAGCGCAGCGATCAGATTGTCAGGGGTTGCGTGTGCGCCCTCCTGATCCTGCCAGGCAACCAGCAGCTGCTTCGCTCTCATCTTCATGTCCTCGCTGTCTGACTCGATCTGCCTTATATCAGACTCCTTCATTTCCAAGTAGGGGGCCAAGACCTTCCACTGCTCCCCGAGCCTGTGAGCAAATGACTCGATTTGTTCGCCTGTCATGGGTTTGTCCCGTTGTGCCTCCGGACCTGGGAAAAATCAAAGGAAAAATAACAGTGAGATATAGGAAACGTCTCCAAGTACTGCAAATTAATCTTCCCTGATCTGCCCCATTCCAAACCTCCTAATTATTTCCTAACAGACCTATGCTGTTCCTTCAGTTGTTAAAATCTATTCAAGAGCTCTGAGAACAGAAAGATTTTTACAGATGCATTACCTCCTTTTTTCCAACAACCCTTGTTGCCCAGGATAAAGAAAAAATCTTATTTTTTATATTATCTCCTGTTTAACTGAGAAAATTGCTAAAGCCTCAAGTAAATCAGAACTGCCTCCACCAAACGAACGCAAGGATTTTGGCAGGCAGCCTGCAATTTTCAATATGCGAGTCAACTATAATATTAAAATACAGAGTAATCTTTAACATTCAGTTGTCTTTTTGACTTAATTTAGTCACTTTACTCAGAGTTAACTCAGGCAAAATACACTTTGCTTCCCTTTTACTGAGTGACCGAAGCCTCACATTCCCATTACAAGCAGGCTTGGGAGTAGGACAGGAACTTTAACACATAGTCAGCGCTTTAAGGAATTTTTTTGTCCTTCTGGTATCAAGACAAAACCATGGAATGCTGTGCTCTGCTGGGAAGGCAAGAGCTGCAGGGAGTACACAGGTGGGTTTGCACACATAGCTTATCATGGTCTACAATCCATGGCTCACCACTTGTGTTTAGTTTGCTCTTTTTAAAGAAAAAGCCCTGATGACTGAATTACTTACACTCAGAAATTAACAGCATTCTTAATCTTTAATAACTATCTCACCCTCATGCTGCCTGACGAGCCAGCTGGCAGGGAGTGGAAAACACTAAGAACATGCAGATCTTACTTTCATTGTTTTCCTTTAATAAAGCATCATTATCTTCCTCATCTTCATCTTCGCCTGTTTTTATTTCTTCAGAAGGAGGCTGCAACGAGAGAACTAGACATTACTGAATTAATTTTGTGACTAAAGAGAAATTTTACAACTCTGTGATTGTCTCTGGAATGTGAGTTAGAATGGGAAACCTACCATGATCCCACACGAGAAATAAAATTCCCCTGATCTCTTGTATCCAAAATAGCAGTAACGAGTGTTCTAATAAAACACACTATTAACTAAAAAATGAATGAAAGAATTCACTGCCTTCACAGGATTGTCTCCTTTTCACAGCAAGTACAACTAAGCATTACACGCCTTGCCCTATTACTTAAAAAAACCAAACAGCTTTCTATGAGATCACTACTGATGAACACTTTTTTGCATTCTTTACTAATTTCATTCCTCACTTGGGAATTCCTCAAGGTTACCTGTCCTTTCAAACTTCTTCAATGTGGCAAACAAATATGCGAACAACAAACTTTTCACTCTCTGAATTAGCTGAGACAAACAAAAGGCTTCTTTTCCCATGTTTCAATCACAGGCCTTACCTACGTATTTCTTTCTTGCCACAACATTTAGTATGTGACAGCAGTACCGTCAAGAACACTGCATAAAGCGATATCTTAAGATATGAAACAGCCTTCCCCCCAGTATTCTTCTAAAGTGGCTATTAGTATCCAGTTATGTCTGATGGCTGAACAAATAAATAAGCTAGATATCACAAATCCAACCTTCACACCTCAGTAATTTCACACTGCAGGCAAGGAAGGTCTCAAATATGGAAGCATGGGTTCAAATCCAGAAGTAACTGCGGGGCTGTGTGCTAACTCAAAGGTTTAGAAAACGCTCCCTTCCCCAACTGTTAGTCTCTCTTATCATTGCGCATATAGTGACGCGGAAGACCCCTGTCTGGCCTCAAATTGGTACTGCTGGACATGCAAAGTGTTAATGCCTTAGATTTACAGTTCCAGAAGGTCTGTTTTTCTTTACGTATTTTAAAAATCAGGGGGCTGACAGAATCGCTCCGGTAAGTCTTGCTATAAAGCTCCAGTAAAACTTGTCACAGCATCTTCAGCTGCACACCCTGCCCCCTCTGCTGCCCTCCCAGCAGCCACAGCTACTGATACTCACGAGCCCTAATGCCAGCTTAAGACTTCAATATGTGACTTGCACTACAACACAGATCCCAGGACACTGCGTACAAATATATTCCTGTCTACCAGCCCCGCAGGGAAACTCAGGATTACCACAGCTGTTTGTTCACAGCATACAAGGCAGAGCCCCGCAGTTACTTGGTTAGTCTGTGGTATTCATAGTTTATTGTTACTGTGATCTCCACTGATCGGACCAATTTTACTTGCAATTTCTATTTTAACTTCCATTCCGTGGTCTTTTTTCCCCTCTTCCCTCCCCATGTACCGAATGGATTGCAGGAACACAAGCAGGATGTCAAATGAATTCAGCATTTATTATTATAGGATATTACTTACAGGCAGCTCCTTGGCTAATTTGATTACCATGTTTTCTAGATATTCAGGCAAGCTCTTGAATTGCTGGTTCGTTGGCTGGAAGAAGTGGGGACTTCTGCGTGCGAGAAGTCTCAATGCTCTCCAGCCATAGTTAGAATTGTTCACGGCCCTATAATAAAACACGAGGTTGGATTGTGAGCTTGTCATCTATAAAAACACAGGAAAAAGATCTGAGGCATTTACTAATTAATATAATTCTGTCCAAACATTTACATTTTTTGGACATTACTAGTGTCCAGCACAGATATTGGTAACACAGATAACAGTCCGTTTCCTTTAGCATTCCAAGCATGCAAGAGATCAAAATAAAGCAAAACTCAAAGATTAACGTACTTATACTTATTTTCAACCATGTTTTCAGGGTCTGCTTGTTCAATAGCTTCTTCAAAAAACTCCTCCAACGTTGGCATATACTCTCTAAAAAAAATAAAACAAAGTGCTCAATACTCCTCACAATCTACTCTCAAACTGCTGCTTTTCTGTTCCTTCAAACACATCAAGCTTATCCACTGAACAAAAAACCCAAAACACCTACTCAAATATAACAATTGCAAGGAAGCAAAGAATCTGACACACGTAGCTATAGAACTATTCACTGCATAATCCCTGAAGCGTACCAGTAGTTGCTAGCACTGCCTATTAGATGTATTTAGCCCTTCTGCCACACCAAAAGGTGACATGAAGATCTGTCAACAGCTTTTGGTGCAAAAAGACTATGGGACCTAAGGTGAATTCTGGCAATAAGGAACAAAAACTTCCATAAACACTGGCCGTGTTACAAAACCGCTGCCACTCGCACAGCTCACAAGTACTCAGGAGTCTAAAATAGTTGTTAGTTTTGTGCAATTTGACAGGATAGGGTAAGTAGAACATGGCCTGTTTACTCCCCAACTCTCCCGTTTCAGTTTCATCATTTACCAGGGAAACCTAGACTACCATTACTCCCCAATTTCAATTATTCACAATCATTAATTTAGAGGAGGGGAAAATACTATTTGTGCTTAATGATCCAATCTTAGCGGCTCTCCGGCTTGCTCAAACATGTTCATCTCATCCCCCACGGTGATCCCTGTACCTTCTGCTGAAAGGACTTCAGTCAAAGTACATTCAATACACGTCCAAAGTCTACAGGAATCAGGAGAAACTGATCCACTTGAAACAGACTGAACAGCACCAGAAATCTTGGGCTCAAAGAGATGGGATCAGTGGCATGATGTTGTCCGACTGGAGGCCTGTCACTTGCATATGCAGGGGCTCAATACTGAGGCCAGTGCTATTTAGCACCTTCGTTATTGACCTCCTGATGATGGGACATAGCACAGCCTCAGCAAGTTTGCAGACCAGAAGGTTGTGCTGCCACACAGTGAGACCTCAACAGATGGAAGGAATTGGCTGGCAAGAACCTTATTAAGTTCAGGAAAAGGAAATGCTAAGTCTGGCCCCCAGGGAGCAACAACCCCAGGCACCAGTAAAGGCTGGGGACCAACTGGCTGGAGAACAGCTTTGCAGAAACGGTTTTGGTGGACAGCACCACGACCAGGAGCCAGCAATGCACCTTTCTGGCAAAGGAGGCCAGCAGCATCCTAGGCTGCATTAGGAAGAGGGTTGCCAATGGGTCAAGGGATGTGATCCATCCTTGCTTCTATTCAGCACCAGCGAGGTACAGTTGGAGTGCTGGGTCAGGTCTGGGCTCCCCAGCACAAGAGACAGGGGTCCAAGCAAAAGGCTGTGCAGGGACAGGAACATCTGACATCTCAGGAGAGGCTGAGGGAGCTAGAATTGTCTACCCTGGAGAAGAGAAGGCTTGGGGACAATAAATACTTGATGGGGGCAGTAAGGAAGGAAGAGTCAGACCCGACCCTACTCGGTGAAAAGCACAATCTGTTATACAGGAATTTCCACCTAAGCATCAGAGAAAACACCCCAGACTTTCCTGGGAGAGTGGTCAAACACTGGGACAGGTGGCCCAGGAAGGCTGTGAAGCTTCTGCTCTTGGAGAGACGTTCAAAATCCAACTACGAAGATCTCAGGCAACTTGCTCTGGTTAACTCTGCACTGGTTGAGCAAAGGGATGGACTAAGGACCCATCTCCAGAGGTCCCTTCCAACCTCAGCTCTTCTGTGATTTAAAAGACAATATCTGTGGTTCACACAGGACATATTAAAAAGGTGAATGATGTTTCTGTTCTTAGAACAGCTAGTGGTTGCTCCTCAGATATTCAAACCAGTACACAAGGAACCATGACCTAAAAAAATAACAGAAGTAATATTCACACTGACCAGGACGAGACTGCTGCTTTGAGGACTACAAGCAAGAAATACAGATTACCGAAGAGCTGTAAGACAAGATTATCAGTGATGCGAAGCAAGTTCATCGATCTGCAGTTTTCCTTCCTAACATGTTACGAGAGACACATCTGGTTCTACAAGGGAACCCAGTGATCAGTTGGGGTGAGGGGAAATTGCACTGGTCTATAAATTCACTTTTGTTTTGAAAAACATTTTGCTCAGGAAAGGAGTGCTCTATGCATGTTCACATGTAGAAACATCACCAATTATTGGAACCAAGGCCAGCATCTGGAACACCCATCTGATTTGAATCTTGCTATACTTGGCACTATGCAAAAACTTTAAGTTTTTAAAAGCCAGATTTTATCCCAAGAACAGCTACCTAAGAAGATGACAGGTAAGGAAGTATTACCCCATTTGAATGGAGACATGAGAATCCAATGCAAAAAGCTACAGTCAAAGACTACAATAAAACTTGCAGCTGAATCCAGATCCCCCAGGATCTTTTCCTTCCCCTTTACCACGTCATGCATTTTCTTGGTTTAGATCCTTTTTTTTTTTTTTTTTAATTTAACAAAGTTGCAGCACAATACAATCACGCACAGGTCATCAACAGCTTTGGTTCTGAACACAGTTCCACCTTTAATCCTTGGCCTAGTACAGGCAAGTATCCTGTTAGAGGCCTTCCGGCACATACCAGACTCAAGGAATGAAGGCACTTCCTCTGCAGAGCCCTCAACCTCTGGAAAAGCAACGCCATCACTCGGGACATCTGCACAGCTAGCACCTCTCCCCAGGCATCCAGCATTCACAGACACTATTAGCAAAGTTCTCTTTGGGAACTGTCTCATTTCTTCTCCAGATTTTCATACTAGGTACCATGTCTGCACAGAAAATGAATATGCTCTCTTTAACAAATAAGAGAGCCATGCAGCAAAGTACATTGTCAGTATTTCCTACAATTGTGCAAGCAGAAGCAGAGGGACAACCAATAATGCATTTTTCTACATCTGCACCACTAGCAGATCCAGTACACACTGAAACAATGACTGCAAGCCATTTCCCTCTTATCTGGTATAGTTCAAAGCACACGGCTCCTTGAAAATAATAGCCAAATAACATGCTAACTTCATTAGAGCCCGACTTGGCAATCTTCCTTTATTATATAAAGGTACTTAATCTTACAATCACGCTCTACAAAATTGGAATTTCCATCTGTTTTTTCGCTTAGATTTTACTTTACTAAGCAATGGAAGTTACTGACAGTATAAACACCAGTGTAGAAAACCATAACAGATTTTAAGGCAAAGATTCTTACAACCAGCCTCACTCAAAACACACAGTGAAATGGCAAACCTTGCAAGATCATCATATATACTTATGCCAATTTTGCAATAGCTGTTATTTTGTGTGCAATTAGAGCATTGAAAGAGTCAGTGAGATACCATCTTTTACCTACCTACTCTCAGATTTACAAGCTTCCATGTTATCAGGACATAAATTCCAAAGGCGGGTCAGTTCCTCACTGAAAAGAGAGGCATAAACACATATTAAACTCCACATTCGTCATTCTATCATTCCATGCTCCATCATTCACCTAAGACAGGCACAGAAAACAACGCTACCGGAATTCTTACCCCAGAGCCTTTATAATAAAGCACATACAAACTTTGTGATACATATACATTAGGAATTACCAGAAGTGAAAGAAGTCTGACACTGCAAATTAAGAAAATTGTTACATTTTTATTGTACTCTCTTGCTTATCTATGTTCAAGAAGAGTAACAAACTCTCTTTCGAAACTAGCTAAGGGCAGGCCATTTTATTTTGATAAATGAAATAATTTATCACTTTCTTTTTCAGGAGGGATATTTTACTAAACACTCAGTACAAGGTTTTGAAGCTCAAGACAAGGTCAAAATTTCCACACCTAGGTTGGGTGAACTGCTACAACAAAAAGACAAGCCTTTCTCCTGAAAAATGAAGCGGAAAAACATTGCACTTAGTGTCATGCAGACTATGGCACTTCTGTTGGAGAGGACGTATCAAGAATAATCCTTTGCCCCAAGTATAAAATACCAGTGGGTGTTATTTTAAAACCCTTGGCACAGACAGATTTTAAAAACATAAAGACAGGAGTATAAAAACTGACCCAAAAAGTACAAACAACTGATTTTCAACCAGTAACTTACAGAATATTTAAAAGGGATCTACGAGAGATGACTATAAGGAAAGGAAGCCTACTGAAAGTTTTAAAAGGCTGTTCTTTCCTGGCAGTTCCAACGTGAGGAAGTTTGAAAATTACTGGCTAGGAAGGAAAAAAAAGTCAGCGGCAAAAAATCCCCATAGAAACCCCACAACCAACTAAACTAACTAAACCCCAGAAACCCTGTCATGAAAAAATTCCAACATACTTCCCCATCAGGATTTTTTTGTTTGGTCCTTTTCCTAAGAAGTCTTCTGGAGCTGGTCTCTTTCTCACAGGCCTCATTGGCTTTGAATCAGGTGGCCTAAAGAAAAAAAAGTACTCTTTAGTATCAAATCACTAATATTTAGAGAACAAAATCAATGCATTTCACTTCAGCTGGTGCCAAGTTAAATCATAATGAAAGTATTCAGAAGTACTGTGATTCTACGAGTGGAAGGAGGGCAGAGAGGGAAGAGGAGAGAGAAAGCAGAGTAAGGAAAGGGATTTGCCAGACACCAAAGTTAGTTCATTCACAAATTTAAATGGTTTATCTGAGTCCCAATACAGAAAAAGCAGCAAATCACATTTATGACAGCAGGACATACTAAGCTTGATCTACATGATTGCAAGTGTGCTTTCCCCAGGTGCACCTGATTTCATTGGATCTGAGATCAGGGATCCCAAACCACTGAGGTTAAGGTAAGACCTACCCAAGCTGAAACTCTGGCTGAGATCTAAAGGAGACAGAACATTTATAAGAAGTCAAATTTCATAATTTTACTTCTCTCCCTGCAATAATAATTTCTCTCTTCTCACAGCTCCCCTCCCTGTTTTGCAAACAGCTGAAGTCACAAAGAGGAGTCTCTACCCACTCTCTCTCCATAAAAGAACTATCTTTGGGAAGAGGTAACAACCCAGCTGCTCCTTACTTCAAGAGGATACAGTCATGTCTAGAATGAAGAAGGATGGAAATGGAATGTTTGATCACCACCTCATGATAGTCAAGTAGACGCAGGGAGTCAAAGTTCAAGTTTTGCCATTAGTCAGTAACTAATTACACAGGAAACCTTTCAATGGTGACAGCCACCTAATCATAATGCCCTTTCAGGTAAGTGGTGACCACCAAGTGGCAGACCTAATAAGTAAGGTGTGCCAGAGGAGAACTACTACACAAAACTCTAGGTATGCTGTTCCATCAAAGCCATAACACTAAGGGCTTCATTAGAGGCAACTCAAAGCGGTTTATGGGAGAGTCAGGCACTTCTTCAGTCTCGGGTCTGCTGAGGGTAGGAGAGGAGACAACATGCTTCAGTCAATGCATTCTTGGTATTAAGAGAACAAAATGTTGCCTTGAGACAGTGAGGAATGCTCTCCTGAGATCCCACACATGCCTAACCACTGCTCCACTAGCATAATAAAACCCTAAGACTCCTGACAGAAACATAGGAGCCTTCTCCACACAAAGAAGGGACATTCAACCATGCAAATCTCAAAGCTGCACAAATTGTTGATGTTCATATAGACCATGGCTACATATTCTGAAGTTGAAGCAGCAACAGCAAGCTTCTACTTCATAACAACGTTACCTTTCTTTCACAAAACTTGGGCAACCTTCATTTTTCCACGAGTTCCAGTTTTCTTCCGTATTTAGTATATGCTACAGAAACATAATATTCCACACTGTTAGAATCAAACACCGTTAAAGTAGACCCTAAAATTCTTAATTGAGCTATTACAATTAAGGAGAAAACTATTACTCTGTATTTCAGCCACTATTTTAGAAGTCTTCAGTAAAGTCTTGGCAACTGGTTCAGTTTATTAAAAAATAGTTTAATCTCCACTCCTCAATAATTGTGGGAAAGGCTTAATTCCTCCTTCTCTAAATAAGAAAATGGATGCAGCCAAAGTAAAGGAAAAAACGAAAACAAGATGACAGCTTCTTTTTTTTAATTCTACTTGCATCTTATTCCTAACCCTTTGGCCACAGCACTCCTTTCTGAAAAGATTTTCCTAAAAAATGTGTTTCGTTTTGTTTACTTTTTCCCTCAACAACCAATGTCGTCTGTATGTACTTATGCTTGATGGCAGGAATTCACATTTGCATTTCTTCCCAGGAGACAGAAAAGTACATTAACGAAAACAGTGGAAAAATATGACTATAGAATAAGACGATATGAGACCTGTTTTACTAAGATCATAGAATCATCAAGTGGTTTGTGTTGGAAAGATTCTTAAAGATCATCCAGTGCCAACCCCACTACCATAGGTAAGGACACCTCCCACTAGGTCAGTCTGCTCAAAGCCTCATCCAGCCTGGCCTTGAACACCTCCAGGGATGGTGCATCCACAACTTCCCTGGGCAACCTGTGCCAGTGCTTCACCACCCTCACAGTAAAATATTTCTTCCTAACATCTAATCTAAATCTCCCCTCTTTCAGCCTGAAACTATTCCCCCTCATCCTATCCCTGCACTCCCTGATAAAGAGCCCCTCACCAGGTTTCCTTGCAGGCCCACTTGATGAGAGAAAAATTCCCTCAGATGTTATGCCCATGTTCCAAAAGCCAGTTTAAACCAATACTGCTTTTTTATGCTCTGTACAAACTTTGTTCAGACAGGCATCAAAGTACTTACCTCTACCATTTTCGAGAATCTTTCCCCATCTGGAGGATTTTCTGAAAGAAGCTATGATCGGGAGGGAGAAAAGTTATTTTTTTGCATTATATTTGTGGCAAAAGATGCAGGAAAAACCCCCCAAAGAAAATGCTGGTTACTGCTTCAAAGGCAGTCAATACAATATTACATAACAAATATTTTTCCACGTAATTTTTATAGAAGAAGTATTTACTGTACCAACCTGGTAAACTGCTTTTGTAGTGTCTTCAATCCAAAGAGACTGTTCATCTGTTAGAACATAGTTTGAACTGGAATTGCAGAAAAAAAAACAAACCAAAGAAGTATCCTTAAATCAGCTCACTTCCGTTTTTAAAATGTGAAGTTTACTACACATCAAAATAGCACTGAGGACACATCATTTATACTACATACTCTGAGAGGATCTTAAGAAAGCACTTTGTGCTCTGGTCCTGTTCCAACGACTGGCTGCTTAGTAGTTTGTGGAGTTAATTAGATGTGATCATGGAATATACTTTCAGGTTTAGCTTCATCCAAAAGGTCTAATTTGTGATTTGAGATCACACCTTGATGTTGGACTCAAAGCACAGCAAGTGTGCATGATAAAAAGATTTCCTTCAAGAAAACCCTCTCCTAACCCCAGCTATAGCACTGCTGTAGACAAGCCCTAGTAAAAGAAACAGTTTACCAACTGTATACAGACTACAAATTGTAGGCTATAAAATACAGCATAACCTGAAGGCATTAAACAAAGTTGCTTTGTTCATCTAGAATTATAATGCAATAAGTGAAAAAGAACACAGAAAAAGATATAATATGGCTCACTTCATTCCCAAGCAGAGACCAGAACTTTTTTAAACTTTAAAAATCAGACGAGAATCTAATTTTTGTTTTCACTGGTTCAAGAAGAGTCCATTTGAAGCATAAGCATTAACATTCCATTTTCAGAGTTCAAAAGCAATATAACACAAACCATTTTTTTATGAAGGAGTAGGTACCTTAAGTAGCAAGTATAAACAAGACTACAGCTAAGTCAATAGTATGAGAAAGGCTTTAAGAACTGATTTCTCTTACTGAAGAGGATATTTCCTTAAAGATAAGATGTTTTATAGTTAGCATTATTTTGCAATAACTACACGAAGTATTCTCTTACAGCTTTTTTATGCCATACTATCCTTGATGATTGATAAACGGAGTGCTTTTAATGAATACTTTAGTGAATTGTCATTGAAATGACTGCCTATCACCTCTACAGAGTTGAACAGCAATCCAGAAGACGTGAATTCTACTCCTTCTCGACCACCACATTGCCTTAGTAAATACTCTATAGCATGAGGGCAAAGATCCTAATCTAGCTTGCAAAGTTCTTTCAGATTTCTTTATAAAAAGCAGTGATAGCAGCTTTCCATATTAATCATTATGCGCACATGTGGTCAAACAGCCCAGGAAATGAACCGAGAGGTAGTTTTTTTCAGCACATCATTAGAGTACAGAGTAGGAAAAAACAGTACTGTTCCATCCCATTAATGGATGCTTTTTTATAAAAAGTAATAATTGCCACTGTTATTTCTGGCTGTTTTAGACTGAATGCTGTAGCACACCAGGAAAAAACAAATTGGCAACCAATGCCACATTGTGGAGTTGGTACAGATTCAAAATGATGCCACATCATTTTGTGGCAGCTCATGTTGTTCTGACAGTGTGCTGCTGCCGAAGAGAGACTCCTTCCCTCTCATGGCCGGTACTCACTTTGAGCAAGCTTTAATGGCATCTGCTTTTCTGAGATCACACTCAGCTCACAAATGTGGCAGAAAACCAGCTCTGCAGAGAGGAGCAGATTGGTTTTTTTCGGTTTAGTAAACACAGATTCAAGTAAGTCTAATTAACACTAGAGCCACTGTAAGGAAGGGCAGACAATCACGCAGAGAAAGGCAAGAATGAGACTCCCCCTTTCCTGCTGTAAAATTACTTCAGCCACACCTTGCATTTACCAATCCAAGGCTCTGCAAGTTTCAAAGGAATCTTAGAATAAGTAGATATGAGCTCTTTCAAAATATTTTGGTTTGCGTCCAAGCTCTTAGCTCCCCCATCCCCAAAACAAACCATTACCACATTACCTTTTAAATTTGACCTGTCCCTTCAGATACTGAAACAGTATTAGGTACTGCAGCAAGATGTGACGGCGAAAATTGCTGTCACTCAGCTGTAAATCCATCAGCTAAAAAACCAAACAAACAGGAACAACAAAAAGAATTACACATCTTAAAGACACTAAACAGTAAAAAGATCCAACAAATGTTTTCAGATAAGCTCCACAGAGAGTGTTCTCACAACAAAATGATGGCAAGTCATTACAGAATCTCTACTCAGTATCACCTATACTTTCAGGGCAGCATTTTGTAAGGCATTAAGATTGGCAAACTATCACCTAGCACAACTTAGGAAAAAGTATCAAAATTTCTAATGAAATCAATTTACTAAAAGCACAAAGAACTGCTTGTAGAAGTATCTCAAGGCATTAGTTTAACTAGTTTTATAAAGCTGGATTTAACAACATTCACTTTGAAGCAAACAAGAATTCTGAAAAACAAATACTCCAATATTTCAGTAACTGAAGGACAGTTGGTTCTCTTTTCCTTTTGAGTTACTGGCTACAACATAAGGATTCAGCTACCACAGAAGCATTCGCTCTCATCAACGCTTACATAGTGATAACACTCTTGGTTTCCACCCCATACACTGTACAGCATGATAAGTTATACAAAGGGAACATCTTAAGATTCTTGGAAGAAAAAAGCCTTTGACTAGCGGGTATTAGTTAAGCAACTGGTTCTACATCTCTGATACTACATTATTTTAAAATTGTCAATACACAGGTCAAAGGCTTATGAGGAATTTACCTACTCATGAGAGAGTAGGATGAGAGAAAACTCATCTTGCACTGAGACTTGTCTTCTGTCATCTACTAATACATGCATTTAAAAGTTACTGCTACATATTATTCCAAGGTGAAGACAACAATTTTAGGATTAAATTCAACCTAACGTTGTATTTCTGACTTAATAATAAACAGAATTAAAAAAATCTTAAGATCTTTTTCAAAGCAATTTTAAACAAGACTATGATGATGCAGAAAATATACATAGCATATCACCAGCCAAGCTTTGAAAACCTAATTCTAAAAGCACTAAGAAAAAGCAACAGATATTTAAATATTTACTCTTGACTTCCCTTTCTAAACTTAACAATACAAATCAAATGCAATAAATAAATGTCAGCTTTACTGCAGACTCTTATTCAGATATAGCAATCCCTGAATCATCAAGTAACAGAGGAAATCCACAAAGAAAGAATAAAATTAAAAAATAACAGAATAAAATGATCTAAACAAAATGATAAAACAATGTAATGGGACACCCAGAGAAGCTGTGGAGCCCATCTGTGGAGCCAATCAAAACCCAACAGACACAGCACTGATCAACCTGCTCTGGCTGAGAACTATGAGCAGGGAGGTTGCACTACACAGGCTCCTTCCAATCTTGACTAGTTTGTGATTCTGAGGAAAAAAAAAAAAAATCACATACCTTTTCACTAGTCAGGAATTTTGCAAAATACACATGTTCTCCTCCTGTTTTCAGTTCTTCCAGCTTTTTTCGGGAAGCCTGAGTATCATCTAATTTGTAACTTTTGAAAACAGCCAAAACTTCTTCTGAGTACTGTAGAAAGAGAGTTATTTACCACATAAAAGTAATATAAAAACTTCGTCTTTAATTACAGAACAGCACTAGATAAATTGCTTGTAAACCTGCTATCAGCCAGTCAAAACAAGACCTATGTGCCACCAACATGTGGGAGTTCTCTAAACAACACAAAATACAGTAAAACTGCCATTTATCATTTGAGAACATCAAATCATCTGGAGCATTAAAAATGCACTAAGAAAATAAATGGGTTGTGAACAGTGCACAATTGTTTTGTTGTTTAGACGTTATGAAGAAAAAAGTGATGATAGTGCTATATTTAAACTTAAGTTGTTCAACATATACAAAGGAAGGCACATAAGTGAGAGTTAAATTTGCACTGCTGCTCTTGTAAACAATTCAGAGCCTTAAAGCTGCAATGAGGAAAAACTCAAAAATTTCATCTGAAAGGCTTAACTCTGGCCTTATTCAGTTTCTCTGAAGCACACAAGGGTTTTTTTTGCAGGTTTTTCTTTTTTTTTTTTGAAAGCTGAGAATGTTGATCTAAACAACTAGATTTGTATTATGATGTCTGAGCAGATATTACCTCTTTTTACAAGAACACACAGAACGAAGATTATAAAAAACCCCAAACAAGCCACACTTCTTGCTATTAAATAAACACTGAATGGCAAATTGTAAAGAAACAGCTTAGCAATAACCATCAACATTCATACTAAGCAGAACTGAAGTGAACATTCAAGTAATGGCTTCTATGAAGAGATTTGTTTCTTTAGAAATCTATCATCCTTAGGGTCCCACTAGGATCACTGTAACTACTCAAAAGTAAGGTCTAGGACTAGGTAAAACTATCTTTCTTGTCGGGAAAAAAACCCAACCCACCCAAGCCCACAAGTTCTGCTTTTTGCAGCTGATGAATCAGAAAAATGATACTTCTGACATTTTTCAACATATGAAGTCTTTCTGCTAGTGACTCATACAAGTTTTATTAGGGGATTTACTGTACACATTAATATTCTGTTTACTGTCAAAGTTCCACTTCAGAAAACAGCAAAATCCGTTTCTTCATGCACTTTTATTTTCAAGTGGCATTAGCTTTTCAACAGTTCTATTTGTATGCACTCAATCTTCTACTCATATAAATGGTTATTTTTACTTAGGCTGAATGCATGAAAGCACAAACTGAGATTACCTTAAGAAAAGTTTTCCATGAGACCTTCTCATAGCACTGCACAGGATTTCTAAAATAATCTTGAAGTGACCAGAATTTTCTATACAGGTTATAATCTATTGGAATGGAACTAGGGGGAAAAAATATTCAAAGGGTTAAGAAAATCCACATTGAAAGCAATCTATTAAATTCAAGTCTACTCAGGAATGTGCAATCACAGAAATTAATTTTATAAGTGAATTAAGTCAATAGTGAGACCTTCCAGAGAAATCTATAATTCAGAATTTATATGTAATAGAGTTTGCGGTCCAATCTACTGTTGCTTTCCCACCAGAAGAGCAAGAATCGCGTTAAAATTCTTAAGATCCCTTTTTCTTATTAACTGGAGAACGAAGAGGAACACATCTTACATAGCATGTAATCAGAATCCCTGAATATATCTTGCCAGAACAAATTTTGTCAAGATAATTAAATTGTGAAAAAGAGAGAGCAACAGTAGTTCCGAGCCAGTGTGCAAGTTTTTCAAATCATCTGTAGATTTCTTTCCTCCTCCAGGCATCTCCACTTAGACTAAGACACTGCCAGGTCACAGCTAATCCTGAGAGGACAGGAAGTAAATAGAATTCCAAGTATGTTTAAGGGTATTTCCCAAACAGCTCTCCCCCTTCACTTTATAAAATTTTGTTTCAACTTCTAGAATTGCTATAAGCTCACCAGCTTGTTGGTGCTTCATCATCTCCCATTTCACCTTCTTCTACATCCATACCTTCTTCTCTCTCCTCAGTGTGCTAATAGGAGAAAATAATTAAAACCAAATGCCACTACGATTTACAAACAGTCTTCATTGCATTCTTTATTTTAAACATTCAATTATACTTTAGATCAGAAGCTGAAGCTAGTAATTCAAAAGATCTCAAAATAGGAGAAGGCTCTGAGGAGACCTTATAGCAACCTTCCAGTACCTGAAAGGGGCCTATAAGAAAGCTGGAGAGGGACTGTTCACAAAGGCTGGCAGTGATAGGACTGGGGGCAATGGATATAAACTGGAGAGGGAGAAGATTTAGACTACTATAAGGAGGAATTTCTTCACTATGAGGGTGGTGAGGCACTAGCACAGGTTGCCCAGGGAAGCTGTGGCTGCTCCAGCCCTGGAGGTATTCAAGGCCAGGTTGGATGGGGCCTTGGGCAGCCTGATCCAGTGGGAGGTGTCCCTGTCCATGGCAGTGGGGGGTTGGAATTAGATGATCTTTAAGGTCACTTCCAAACCAAACTATTCTATGACTCTGTGATTCCAGTAAAATATGCAACAAATTCCTGTCTACCCTTTGCAATGGTAGCTGTACTTCTCTTGAAAAAAAGTTGAAGGGACAGCCCTACCCTCCATACACTGTGGGGAAAACTTAGTGACATGATAGTGCTAATTCCTCACAGTAAAATGGATTTTATTCCCCTCAAAGTTTAATGTACGAGTTAACATGCCTACTTTCCGAATTAGCAGTTTGATCTGGAAGAGGGATAACTGAACTACAAACATACAGTTTGAACATTGTGCACAGCAGTGCATTTCTGCATAGTCTTGCACGTTTCTTGCAGAATGAGTGAAGAAAAACAGGAATTTTCACCTTCTGTCCTAGAGTGCTCTCATGTTCATTGGTGTTGAAAACAGTGACATTTTCCAAGTTAAACTGACTCTGCAAGTTAAGTCCTGTGAAAAATAAAGGGTCAGTCTTAGAAGCTGTGAAGTTCCCAAGCCTGTTCAGAGTTGTTTATGAAATGCTGATATTAAGTTCTCAGAAACAGCATTCAAAACTGGTGTTTGAAACCACAGCAAATGGAAGTCACAATATCAAGGAACAAGAACTGTGATACAAGTACAAAGTGATTTTCTACAACTGAATTTGGTCTACATACATCATAAACTTAAAAGATTCAGCATACTGAATCTTCATTAGATGTTAAGTGTAATGAAATGCAAAACATAGCTCACCTGACTTTTCTGAAAGTGGAAATAACCTTGCCAAAAACAGTTGAATTCTTCCACAGAAGACAGTGTTCTGTGACTTAGATAATCTTCTTAGGAGGTCTAAATATTGTAAAAAGTACAGAATATTAGTGTTGATCCCTCTTTCAATTTCTCATGCCTTAGAATTCAAAACATGAGCTACGCAGCTAACAAAAGAAAGCTAACACTTGTAAATGTAAATGCTAGTAACTTCCTCAGATCACCCATATTTTTTCCAAAGGCACTCTACTAATTATCCTAATACCTTCAACAGCAATAAAAAATGAGCTGAAATGAATCCTACTCAAATACAGACTCCAATATAGGTCTTGTCATTGCTGAGGAATAAATATTGCTCTGATGATCTGCAATAACAACCTTCACTGATGAAGAGATTTTCCGTAAGGACTTTTACATTAACCAGAAGGCTCAAATATCTGCCAAGATGAGTGATCTGCCTCCTAACTTTATTAATTATTGAACACATCTGAATGTGAATCAAATTATTAAACTCACTTTAATTCGCTGAGACAGGGAGTTCTCTAATTCCCCACCCACCCCTCTGAAAAAACACAACTCACCATTGCACATCCGTAGCAAGTAATTTTTTCCTGCAGAGTAAAACGTATTCTGAAATGAAACAAATGTATTTAGATCATTAAGAAGATCCAGAATCTTCTTGAGCAGAACTTGATTCAATCACAAGCAACGAGTAATTTAAAGTCATTCCTTCTGTTAACAATAAATTTCATTTTTCTCTTAAGAGGCAGGTTTCACAAAAAGGCAACATAAAAAGTCCAAGAAAGCATAAACCACAACATTTAAATCCAGCTTCCATATAGAAAAAACACAAGTGACAATGAACGGTAAGAGCAGTTTAATTTAAATTTAAATTAAGTTAATTTAAAAAGTTTAGTTTAAAATTTAACTTCTTCTCCTGAGACACACCAACTCTTACATTTGTTACTTTTATTATTACATATGTTATTCATACACATATGGAAAGAGCAATACACAGACGATTTAGAGCACTCACAGTACTATTTATTTGGCAGCAGGAGAAAAATTGATGGGTTCTTGAATTAACTATAAAGAACAGTTTGTGAACATAATGGAAGGGGGCCTGTTACCTGAAACAGAACAGCCTGAATGCCTATGGAAGGTAGCCTTGGTTAAGAAATCCAGGTTAGGAAAACACAGAGAAGCTGGAATGCTTTCCAGCACCTATGTAGTTGCTGACACCTGCAGTCCCAGCAGTACTGCCAAAGGGTAAACAAAGAATACTGAGATCCAGGATTTCTTATGATCTTGCAATAAAATTCAGGCAGCTTAGGACTTCTGCCTGAGAGCCTGAATTCCCTCTTTAATTAACAGTGCCCGCAACACAAGCAACTCAGCAGCTTGTTGCAGCAGCTCTTCTCCCGCTATAGCACCACGGCACAGCAAGACTGGAAAACACTCACACAGGCCTCAAAACACTGATAAACATATTCACCATCGTTATAGTTCACAGTAATGGAAAGCTCATTAAGCAAGTGACCAAGATGATGACCTGCCCTGCAATAATGAGAGATACAGGAACCTCCTGCAGCTCCGAAGAAGAGGCGGAATCAATCAAGAAAGAAGCTACTAATACAAATTGTGCATCAGAAGTAAAATTTCCAGTTTCTAGATGTGACAAACACGGTATGATGTAGAAAAAGGAGCTGAAAAATTATGGCTTGTTTTATTATTAATCTTCTGCCCTCTGCTGCCCAGATATTATTAAGCCTCAAAATGAAGTGTGCTATTTTAACAGAAAGGAATACAAAGACAGTTAAAATCCGTTTGTAAAAATGGTTCAGGAAAACAGGATCTTTGGCACAACTATATCACATTTTGGAAAAATACCTACCGACTTCCATGTAGCAACATTCTTCTCCACAAAAGTGAAAATTTTGTCACACTGATCCAAAGGCAGGCAATCCAGAACATCCCCCAGAAGAACAAAAGGGGTTGATGCAGTGCAGATACCTATGAGGAACAGGGAATATTTTATTTGGCCAATTTGAACTGAAATGCAATAAGGATGCATGGCAGCTCAGGGACAACATGCCAAAAAAGAAGAAAATGTCCCCTCAGTTCCTAGAAATCCTAACAAAATGCTTGGTGTAAAGCATGACCTTTCATTAAAGCTATTTCTATATGAACACACATGCAGATGGACTTTACAAATAATAAAGAATTAATGTTCTAAAAACCTTGAAGGCTGAAACAATCCCACATCAGTTTGCAGGCTGCAAGAGAACTCTTTCAGACTTATAAGCACACGGTCAGTTACACTACACACACTTAAGAAGTCTGAGACTTTTCCTCAAGCAAAGCACCACTAAAGCAGTGCTCTAAGTTTGTCTAACCATGCTCGGTAGTTTGGAAGCAGCCACATTCCTCAATCACAGGTCTCCTTACACTACAGTTCATAAAACGTATCTGTAGCTGAGTTATGCTTACTAAGACAAACAAGTATTTGATGCATAATATGAACAAATAAAGGAAAGAAAGCTCTTCAAAAGAGATTAGTACAATGATTACTGACACAACAGACAGTTCTAGAAAAAGATTCAGGTATCTAACAAACAGCCCCATGCTGACAGGGCAGTACTGGGAGACAAGCACCGTTAATCAAGAGAGATGATTTCTGGCTCTGCCAGCAACTGACAGAAAGCCCTACAAGTCATTTAACCTCACTGCCTCAGCAGTCGCGTTTCTGAAATTATGATGGGATACTTCTAAGCTTTTTACAGTGGTGGACAAAGATAGAAAATGCTAATTAAGCTGCAATAAAACCCATGCCTCTTCCTTTGCTATAAAAAAGAAAAGGAAAAAAATTTCAACACAAACATCACAGATATAACTGACTTTAATCATACTTCACTCTTCTCATGAGACAGAATTAATAACCACTAGCATAAAGATCACATATTATCAAATCTAATGCTGCAGATGATGTACCAAAATCAAGATTTTAAAATCCCCCTAAACAGCCCCTAAAACTGCCAAGAGACTTGAAAAAAAAAGATGCTTACCTTCTGTGACTCCATTAATAGCAAGTGAAATAATTGCCAGGAGATTTTCACATGGGGCTTTGTTTATCTAAACAAAGAGAATAGTGTCAAACTTTTCTATTCCGACCTAGATACATGTAGCAAAACTACAATTCTTGTTTCCAAGTAAGTGTATTTAAAACACACATTAACATTCAACTAAACACAATTTCAAACAATCTATTAAACTAGACCCATTAATTACTATATAAAGACCCATTAATTGCTATATAAAGCTTTTATTGAATGAGTAACATTTCTTTACTACTTCTGGCCATTAAAGACCCTACAATATTTACTGCATAGAGAGTGTTAGTTACCTCTGAAAACACTCACATTCAGCCTTCAATACCAACAAAAACGTTCTTTGATTCCTCTTCTCACCATTCTTTTCAGCTGACAGGAAGCTTTGTTAAATGTTAGAAACAGTTAACCTGCTCCACCTCACTCTCATTTAAGTACAGTTGTAGAACAATGCATATTTATGAACGAGCATTTTAAGACATAGCAGACTTTCATAAACACTACAAAGAAGTGCTGGAAACCGGCTCTTGCTATACTGTGGTATCTGGAAAATACTGCTATTCTGTCCTACCTATCACTCTCCTTTAATCATCTATATTCAATCTTAATTTTGTAATTTTTACACAATTAATGTTTTTAATAAACAGTATTTCCTTATACTAACATAGGTTGCAGTTAATACATTAACTTGCAAACAGAAATTTGAGTTTTATAAAGAGATAAGCTGTAGCAGTTTAAAGTACTTACTATTTCTTCTTCTACAATAACTCTAAAAGCTTGATCCAAGGTGCACTTCTTTTCATTTTCACTGCAAATGCAAACATTCCACATCAGATAAAAAACAACTATTAGAGACAAGACTACTACAAATTATCTGAATTGGCACCTTTTAAAAACAAAACAGCATTTGCTTACCTGCCAGGAATCTGGTTAAATGCATTCAACAAGGGCTTGATACTTTTGTTATGCAGAGCCTCTCTGGTGGAAGTCTACCAAAATGTAAAGAAAGAAAAGTTACAAAACTAGTAGGATTACAAGGGGTAATGGGTATAAGCTGCTCCTCAGGAGATTCCAATTGGATTCCGGAAAAAAAAATTTTCACCATGAGAACAGTTTAACATTGGAGTAATCATAGAAAGATCTGGGTTGGAAGGGACCTTAAAGGTCATCCAGTTCCAAACCCCCCGCCATGGGTGGGGACATCCCACCAAACCACGTTGCTCAAGGCCCCATCCAACCTGGCCCTGAACACCTCCAGGGATGGGGCCATGCACAGTTTCCCATGGCAACCTGTGCCAGGGCCTCACCACCCTCATCATGAAGAATTCCTTCGTAATGTCTGATCTACATCTTCCCCCTTCCAATTTAAAGCCGTTCTTCCTCATGCTATCACTCTACACCCTTGTAAAAAGTCCTTCCCCAGCTCTCCTGCAGCCCCTTTTAAACAGCTTCCTGTTTAACCTGGAGAAGAGGAGGCTGAGGGGAGACCTTATTGCTCTCTAAAACTACCTGAAAGGAGGTTGTAGAAAGGAGGGTGCTGGCCTCTTCTCCCAAGTGACAGGGGACAGGACAAGGGGGAATGGCCTCAAGCTCTGCCAGGGGAGGTTCAGGCTTGAAATCAGGAAAAAATATTTCACGGAAATGGTCACTGGGCACTGGAGCAGGCTGCCCAGGGAGGTGGTTGAGTCCCCTTCCTTGGAGGTGTTTAAGGGACGGTCGGACAAGGTACTGAGAGGCGTGGTTTAGTGATTGATGGGAATGGTTGGACATGATGATCCAGTGGGTCCCTTCCAACCTAGCGATTCTATGATTCTCTTCAGGTACTGGAAGGCTGCTCAGAGGTCTCCCCAGAGCCTTCTCTTCTCCAGGCTGAACAACCCCAATAATCTCCCAAGCGATATGGCAAACTCCTCTACACTTAACACTTTTATGGCTCAGCTCGACGGGGTTCTGGGCCACCTCATTTAAGCTACGTATCATCTACATCAGCATGGCGGGGGTGGTGGTGGGTGGAACTGGATGATCATTAAGGTCCCTTGCCACACAAACCACCGTATCTTGTCCCGTCACACCCCATCCCGTCCTGGTGGGACCAGATGACTCCCAGGGTCCCTCCCTGGCACCCTACGATCTGCTCTACTTCACGCAGATTTCCTCTCCCTGACCGGTAAACGCTCCCCTGGGCCCCCGCCCCCAGCCTCCCCCGCTGGACCTTGGGCCCCTCCCTGCTCGGCGGGACACACGGGGCAGCGAGGGGAGCGGGGGAAAGCGGGGCAGGGAGGGAGGAAAGGAAGCCTCTCCCCCGGGCTCACCGTGAAGCGGAGCCGAGCCTCCGGGAGGCTGAACAGCGGCGGGGACATCGCTCAGGACGGGCGCGCGGCCGTGACGTCACGCGCTGCGCCGGCACGTACGGCCCGGGGCGCCCCGCCCCCGCAGTAGCCACGCCCACCCAGTAGTCACGCCCCCATCCACAATAGCCCCGCCCCCCACTCGCCACAGCCCGCCTTAAGCCACGCCCCATCAAGGCCTGTTCAATGTCTTCATCAATGACCTGGATGAAGGCATTGAGTGCACCCTTAGCAAGTTTGCAGACGACACTAAGCTGGGAGGAAGCGTGGATCTGCTGGAGGGTCGAGAGGGTCTGCAAAGGGATCTGAACAGGCTGGACCGCTGGGCTGAGTCCAATGGCATGAGGTTTAACAAGGCCAAATGCCGGGTCCTGCACTTGGGGCACAACAACCCTGTGCAGTGCTACAGACTAGGAGAAGTCTGGCTGGAAAGCTGCCTGGAGGAGAGGGACCCTGGGGGTGTTGGTTGACAGGTGACTGAATATGAGCCAGCAGCATGCCCAGGTGGCCAAGAAGGCCAATGGCATCTTGGCTTGTATCAGAAACGGCGTGACCAGCAGGTCCAGGGAGGTTATTCTCTCTCTGTACTCGGCACTGGTGAGACCGCTCCTCGAATCCTGTGTTCAGTTCTGGGCCCCTCACCACAAGAAGGATGTTGAGGCTCTGGAGCAAGTCCAGAGAAGAGCAACCAAGCTGGAGAAGGGGCTGGAGAACAGGCCTTATGAGGAATGGCTGAGAGAGCTGGGGTTGTTTAGCCTGGAGAAGAGGAGGCTGAGGGGAGACCTCATTGCTCTCTATAACTACCTGAAAGGAGGTTGTAGAGAGGAGGGTGCTGGCCTCTTCTCCCAAGTGACAGGGGACAGGACAAGAGGGAATGGCCTCAAGCTGCACCAGGGGAGGTTCAGGCTGGACATTAGGAAAAAATTGTTCACAGAAAGGGTCATTGGGCGCTGGAACAGGCTGCCCAGGGAGGTGGTTGAGTCACCTTCCCTGGAGGTGTTTAAGGCACGGGTGGATGAGGTGCTAAGGAGAATGGTTTAGTGTTTGATAGGAATGGTTGGACTCGATGATCCGGTGGGTCTCTTCCAACCTGGTTATTCTATAATTCTATGATTCTATGATTAACACGCGCACATTTATAGCCCCCGCCCACCGCCCGACCCAGCCCTCCTTAGCCCCTTAGCCCCACCCCCTCAAACCCCACGCCCCTCACGTAGCCCCGCCCCTCACGACACGGCCACTTTAGCCCCGCCCCCTCCTCAGCGCTGCACCTCCTTCTCCCGAGCCCTTTCCCTCGCCGCGCCCCTTCATTCAACGCAGCCCCCTTAGCACCGCCCCTTTCTGCTCATTCTGCCTCCTCATTGGCAGCAGCCCCATTAGCCCCGCCCCTCACTAGTCACGCGCATCATTAGCCCCGCCCCTTTCACGGTATCCTGCCTCCTCATTCGCCACAGCCCCTCCTTATCCCCGCCCCTTCCCTTTGGGCACGCACCCTCCTCCCCGCGGGGTTTTGAGGCATGGGGGATGCAAGTCAATGCTGCGTGTCTGTAGCGTTTTGTCCTACTGAAAATGGCTGTGAGGGGTTAGCAACACAGTCCCTGGCCCCAGCCAGCACGAGTTGATGAGGGGAAGGCCCTGCTTGACAAACTTAATTGCTTTCTGTGACGAGCTCACCCACCGAGTTGACCAAGGGATGGCAGCTGGTGAAATCCTCATGGATTTCAGTAAAGCCCTCGATACAGTCCCTTGCAGTAACCTCGTGAACAAAATCTCCAGCACGCGGCTGGATAAACACATAGTGCACTGGGTGAGCAATTGGCTGACAAATTGGGCTCAACCGATGGTAGGAAAATGTCTGTGCTTGAACACACATCCATGTGAGAATTAATTGATAAGTTTTGCTGCAGCTGGTTTGTATGTTTAATTATCTTGTTATATAAATCTGTCTTCATATAAATCTGTGTTGCATCGAGAGATAATACGCAGACAATCTCCAGACATGATGTTTAGCTGTCTAGCAAGATGTAGTTGTCTTAGGTCAAATGATAACCTGAAGGGAGTCTCCAGACATGGTTGAATACTCCAAAAATATAATAAGCAACCTTGGAGATATTTATATGTTTTTTTGTCTAAAACTAGTATATATACCCACTGCTTTTGTAACATGGCATGCCTTTTTAAGAAGGGCATCCAGTTCAGTGCTGAATTGTGAAATAAAAATATTATTACCTTTGCTTTGAAGACTTTGTCCTTTTTAATGTTTTACCAGTGTATGAGTGTTTCTCACATCTACTCGAGTGAAGCGATCGAGCTGAGCTTTGTCTTGTGTGGCAGGTTAGAACATGTTCTATAACCATCTCTGTGTCTCTCCCTTCCCACTCTTGGTTCTTCAGCTATAGGGTTAGTCTGGGGTGGTTTTGTGTTAGACCTTGTATGTTCCTTGGTGGCTTCTTGCTAGGACTACCAAGGGCACCTCAGAACTGATTGGTTTCTCCCACTGCTTCTTTACCCTGCTTTCCCTTTTGCTATCAGCGCAGAAGCATTTGATTCACCTTCCTTTCCTGCTGTAAAGAAACACCTCAAAGCAAACAAAAAACCCCACCCTATCTTTTCTATTGCCAGTGCAGAAAGTCCTTAAGCAATTGCTGTTATGTTAAGCCCAGCTGCTTGGCTGAGCCTGCCAGCCCATCCTGGTGATAAGTGGCCCTCAAGATGTGTGACTCGCACTAAGCAAACCAGTCTAAGTCTGTCTAGACTGTCATTGTGCTCCTGAGTGTGTGGCTGCCCTTAAATTGATATCCCTCAACACAGCAAATCTTGCATTGCAACACTGAGTGGACTTATTTCACCCCTGGAAGACAAAGTGATGTTCTTTCATGAAGGTAGGCTGCTCCCTCTTGTTTGTGGAGACCTGCTGGTCCCAACTCAGTGGGCAAGGAGCACTGTTCTGCCAGAAACCCTGGGGGCTCTGTGAGGGGAAGATCTCTCAATGCACGTGGCATTCTTTCTTGACACCCTTTGATCATCCACTTCTAGTTGCTTTGGGCTGCAGTTCCCCAAGCGGCTGAATCTCTGGTTTCTTACCATCAAAGGGAGAAGTGTCCTTAGGTCCTGTTCCACTGGAGACAACACAGACTCTGACCCTGTGGGAACTGCTGTGAGTCCCCACTCAGATCCCAGATTGTTTCTATCTGAAGAGGTTACTATCACTCAAGCCAAAAATATGTAATTGCTATTAGAAAATATGGAACATAATGAAAAGTGTAATTTGCTGGAAATATTTCTGTATTGCCTTTTAAAAACTAAGAAAATAAAGCACAATTTTATGATGATTTAAATCTGAAAACTTCTGCTATTTTTGGCTTTTTTTTACCTTTTATTTTTTAAACAAAACCACCTCTCTCCTCCTTCTTGCTTTTCAATTCCCTCCATTCCTCCCCACTGGATAATTTTAAATAAGAAAGGCATGGTCTCATCTAGTTGGAACCTCCTTTCTCCCTTTCACCCGAAATATATAATAGAGCAAAGGTTTGTCATGAATTATTCAGCTGTCATAATGAAAACAGACTTTTAAGCCCCAGTCTGTTCTGGTTTACAGTTAGTTATACAGGGAGTAATTCAGGTACCTGAACTAAAATGCCTGGTGCCACACTAAACATCTCAGGGTACTGGAGGCACCTACACAAAGCTGGCACATGAGAGTGGGAGCCATAGGACCTGCATCCTCCTGAAGCAACAACTGGAGGTCAGGCGGGATGCCTTTCCATGTCTAAATTGGCGCTAGAGATCTGCATTGCATCCATAGAAAGTAATGGTGGATTATAATTCTCTGTCGTGTAGATGTCTATGCTGGGCACGGCCTTTGTACTTCATGGGAAGGGAGTCTTAGAATCATCTCTCAAGCATGTGTTATCTCAGCTTTAAGCAACTGGGATAAGACAGGAGGAATATGACCCTATAAATACCTGCTTCTCTGGATTCACCACAATAATCTGAATTAGACAGCCAAGGTTAAGTGAGATCAATCCTACCCCAGATGACATGTTTTTCACTTTTTAGATTGATACAAGCATGTAAAGACAGCATAGAGTTGACATTACGCAGAACACCTAGGAAGTATGCATAGAATATTGTTTTGCTGAATAGCATGGAAGATATTTTCATTTTCTTACATCCCTTCCTACTTCTACTCACAGGAGAGCTGAGCCTGTCCTGATTCAACACAAATGAGCTCATCCCATGCCTTTTTCTTAGCTAAAACCCATGATAAGCACAGTGCTCATCTGTCTTTGTCACACAGTTATGATGATCTAGAAAGCTGGAGGAGATGTTTCTTATTTTTGTTGACTTTGCCACCCTCACCAGTGCATGTACAACTTGCACAGGACAGAGTACCCATAACCAATATATTTGCCACCTAGTTATGGTACCAGGCTGAAAACAGGAACAACATGTTAGCCTAACAATACTGAGAAAACTCCCAGTGGAGTAGGAATATTGCTTCAGAGTTTCTGAGTTGCAAATGGCCACATTTTGTGCAGGAACATTGCTTTCAAAGGAGCTACAAATGTCTGTTTTTTTGAGCAGGAACATTGCTTTCAGTTCAGTTACAAGTAGTCATTTTTTTGTCTCAGGAAAGAGAAATATTGACCATTTTCATAACTCATTCAAATTGCTGAATTAGTCTGCACTGCAGATACCTGACTAGCCAGTTGTTCTTTTCTCCTCTCAAGTCTCTTTCCTTAGAATCATAGAATCACTAGTTTGGAAAGGACCCACTGGATCATCGAGTCCAACCATTCCCATGAACCGCTAAACCATGCCCCTCAGCACCTCATCCACACATCTTTTAAACACCTCCAGGGAATGTGAATCAACCACCTCCCTGGGCAGCCTGTTCCAGTGCCCAATGACCCTTTCTGTAAAGAATTTTTTCCTAACGTCTAGCCTGAACCTCCCCTGGCAGAGCTTGAGGCCATTCCCCCTTGTCCTGTCCCCTGTCACTTGGGAGAAGAGGCCACCTCCTTGCTCTCCACAACCTCCTTTCAGGTAGTTGTAGAGAGCAATAAGGTCTCCCCTCAGCCTCCTCTTCTCTAGGCTAAACAACCCCAGCTCTCTCAGCCATTCCTCATAAGACTTGTTCTCCAGACCCTTCACCAGCTTCATTGCTCTTCTCTGGACTCGCTCCAGAGCCTCAACATCCTTCTTGTGGTGAGGGGCCCAGAACTGAACACAATATTCGAGGTGCGGTCTCACCAGTGCAGTAGTAGTCATTTATCTTCTAAATCACTAGGAGAGTGCAAGGAATTCAGCTCATCACTAAAGCACTCCATTTCGTGGTTGTTGTTCTTTTTTGCAGTACTGTAACCTCAGGCTTTTGGTCATTTATGTTGCCTGAAGCATGGCACGTGTAGGCAGCCCTCCTGCCTGCCTCTGGCTCTTCATAGTAGTTCAGCAGTTGTCTTCTGCCGTTGTGTCCGAATCCTTGAAAGAAACCTGTGTGGCTGGAGTGTTCCTTAGTTATGGCATACAGTGTTCCAGTATATGCTTTGATTTCTATTAACAGCCTAAGAGCAGAACTCCTCTTCTGGACCTGAAATCCTTCCGTGCATCCAGCTTTGTGGGCTAGAGGCTCTGACTTTTTTCCACCGTGCACCAGCAGGCTGGGACAAGTCCTTACAGCAAGGTAGGGGAAATCACACACGTACTTTGCGTTGAGCTGTCTGGGTCAGAGGGTTAGCTCACCCACGCCTGCCCAGGATCCTTTCCAGTGGCAGAGCTGCCTGGCCCAAAACAGTAATGTGCTTTTTGCAGGGTAGATGTAGGAGGCAGTAGCAAACCGTTCAATCTGCAAAGTTTCTTGCAAGGAAAGGACCTGACCAGAATTATTGGAAGCATTACAAAATGTCCAACATTGCTTCAGCCTGTGTTTTAATGCAGAGAACCAAGAGAAAGCCAAGCCCCAACGTGGTTTCCTAGGTTTCCTAAACATGCTGTTTGATGCCAAAAAGCTCAGGTACCGACAAACTCTTGTTGCACAGGCAGAAAAAAGCTCAGGCAACCAATATCCTGTTCATATTGGAAGAGGCAGACAATATTAACATTAAATTTATTGTTATTAATAAAAGCAAGTATTTAGAATAACACATGAAAGGTTAGATGGGAGTATGCTTTTCCGCATGATGTGGCTGTACTTAGTTTTTGTACCGGGAGAGGGAAGTGTTCGCCCAGAAAACGAAGGCGCAGGGTGAGGGACCGCTTGTGGGATGCTTCTCAGCTAATGGGGAGCTGGGTGGATGCAGCCAGCCCAGAGTTTGTCACTTCATCTGTAAATAAAACCGGTGCTTAACACTGCCAAAAAATGCAGGATATGTCAGACCCGTGCCAATTCATTTCAAATTACGGGGAAAAGGTCTTCATAACACTGAAAATAGGCTTAATGTAATTTATCATTTTGAATGAGTCACCTGCATATGCTATGAGACACACTGTATATTATTCATTCAGTCTTGGAAGAAAGTTTATTTGGTTTGGGTTTTTTTTTGTTTTTTGCTTTTATTTTTTTTAACAAGGCTTATTACTATTTCTCATCTCTTTTTAAAAAATTTTTGATAAATTGAACCATATTATCAGCTGAATAAAGGGCCATTCTAAATAATTTGAGGTTATTCTAGTCCCTACCTCTCTCTGGATGAAAGAAAAACAGAGAAGAGCTCTCTGAGTAGTTTGGGTTTTTTTTAAAGGTTTTATACTTTTGCAAAGATAGTGGAAACCCAATTACAAGTGTCCTGAGGAGATACCGCCAAAGTAAATGGAGTCTTTTTTAGAATACAAATATTCCTTAATCCAAGACTGATGTTGTAAGTGAACAGCGAGTAGGACTACCAGTATGCTGGAAAGCTGTGCAATATAATTGTTAGTGAGTACAGCATAGACAAACACTCTTTTTTTCCTGGGGTAGGAACAGATAAAGAGGAAGAACATTGTTGCCACTGCGATTTAATAGCATTTTATAGCCACCTCTGGTTTGGTGCTGATTTTTTCCTCTGTTTAGAACAGTGTTTGTTACTTTCTCATAGATGTCGTGCAGAGGGGGGATCAACGCTGAGCTGTTAGCGCTCCTGTTGGGATATCAACAAATGAATCTAACAAGCAGGCTACAGTGACTGGAGATGTTAGCACCCCAGCTGTTGCTCTGCACCGTTGGCAGAGTTTGCTGTTCCCACACTAGTGTCAGCAGCATGTCACTTCTGCTTGCCACTTGTTGCTGCCACAGTGCAAAAGGGCTTAAAGCCATCTTCACTACTGTTTGAACAGAGATGTCAAACTACGCACTGGACTGGTGGACAAAAGTTTGCTCTCTTTTTAAGGGATCAGAAAGTCAGTAAGAGGAGTATGCTGTCTGTCTGTAAGGCAGTAATACATTAAAATGCCAAGGCTGTTCTTGATGTGAAGAGGAGTCAGTGTCCTAATTAAGCTAGCAATATGTTAGGAAAGTACAGCGTCGATCAGGCTATATTTTCTCGTATGTGCTAAGTGGGAACAAATGAGTTAATATTACTTTCTTTGCAAGTATTGCATGCATAATCATTTTTCAGCCCAGATTTAAACATTATCACCAGGTGAAAGCCCAGATGGATTAAAGCAATTAACAAAACCAGTGTCTCAGAACATCTCTGTGGCAGTTGATAGAACAGAGATCGTATTACCTTATGTCAGTAAGTTGTGTAGTTTGAATTACAAAAACCTACACCTAAACCAGATGCTATCTTTTCAAACAAAAGGCTTGTCCAAGAAGAAATTGAGTTTCCATTTTAACTTCTGCTGTCATTCCTACATAAGAGTGTAATTGGAACCACTGAAGCATCCCATCTCTGATGGTACTAGTGCTTGGTGCTTCGTTCTCCCTCCTTTGTTGTCTCTCAAGAGCTCTTCTTTTCAATCCTCTTTCTCCATGGACAAAGCTGCGCAACATTTACTGTAGAAGGACTGGCATGAAAGGTGGATAAATTGCCTTATTAGCCTAGTTTAAGTAGCTTACCTGTTATTTCCGAGCAAGTCATGGGAAGTTGCACAAAGCACTTTCATCTTTCAAACAATTATGAATAAAAGCTGTACTGCCTTTGGTACTTAATTTTCAGGTGGCATCCTGCCAGCCACTATAGTCTGTTACTGACTGTGAGATATGCCTAATAATGTGTGGACTGATGAGGGGGAAATTTGATGAACACAAAAAATAGTCCCTCAGGAAAAATTTAAATTTAATTTGAAAAAAGTTTGTAACACTACTTTTTAGTAGAATGTTACACTTCAACAAAGCATGCATATAACTTTTGTGTTTGTTTCATAATGATGTTCTGCTGCATTTAATGCTTCCTGGGTTTCTTCTTGATTTCACAAATGAATTGCTGGGGAATATGTACCATATGATCCCATCCTGTCATGCCAGTTACAGCAGAGATGTTTCACCAATATATTTTGGTGGCATTTTTCAAATAACTTGGTAAGGGTACCTAGAAAGGGTTCGTTTACCTGGACTCACCTAGAAGACTATTTCACATGTGAATCTGAGAATGATGGACTTCTCTACTCCTCATCTCTCATGTGGGACATAGGACTTACAAGCCCAGTTGTCCTAGAATACTGTCACTCTGCATATAGGTGGAAATACAGTCACAGATGGCAATAGCTCTCACCCACTACTGACTTTAATGATCAAGACTAGGGTTTTGACCTTAGAGTAGAATAACAATGGGAGTCAGTAGTAGCTGAGAGCATGGAGTATGTTCTTGCAGCATGCTAAAGATGCTTGTAGGTGATTCTACCCAAACTACAGTGCATCATCTCCATCTACATTGAGCCAAATAAACTGTAATATTCTAACAAGAGATGATGATCAGACAAGACTCTGCAGCTAGATACTTGCAATGGCCCAAAACCCAGGAGCTGAATGATTCCCTTTTTTTGTCCCTTGATTCTATGTGGCAAGCTAGGAAGAAGGGCATTTTTTTGGTGTGTATATAAAATTTTGTACTATTTGTATACGTTTTATTGTTGTGATCATAATTATGAAGAAACACAAATTTTAATGCAAATTTAATGTACTACAGAAATAAAAGACCTTGAAATGTTTTCAGATCATTTTATTTGCTACCTTTAAATGTCTCTGTTATATTCAGCTAATTTATCATCAAAATCTGAGTGTCTTGACCATCGGTTTACAAAAGTGGTTATCATATACTGTATATTTTATCCCACTGGAGAGAACATGTGCCATTTTTGTTGCCAAAAGAATTTACTAAAATTCATATCTTCATGCCACTAATACTACAGAAACTTGGTTGGTTTTTTTTTCCAAAAGCAGGGTGTCACACATCTGGCTGCTATTCACAGTAATCATGCTATCAACAGCTCCTTCCCTCAGTCAGTAATATTTTTTTGGATTATAACCTCATAAAACTACTGTGAGTTCAGCAGAGAACTTGGATTAGCTTGACATTTTTTAGCTAGAATTTCCTTGCAACATACCTCTCATTTTGAACATACTCTGATGTGAACCCCTTTACTTTTATTCACAAGTGCCTTATGATGTCAGGCTTGGTTATTAAAAAATGCAGGAAGGCATTTTCTGGGCCACATACCTATGTTTCTATAGAACAAGTGCCTGGGGTTACTTCTGTACTTTTGCATCTGCCATTGGTATGAATTCTGGAGTATGCTGGTTTTTTGTGATCATGCTGCTGAATATTGATACCATTTTTGAAAATTCAGTTTATGTAGATTGCACTACTGAACCGCATTCCTTCCTCCTCGTCATTCTCCTTTTGACATTCCTTGTCAATATTTAGATAAAATGCAGCTCTGCTTCAAAGGACTTGAAGTCTAGTTCATACATACACATAAAAAAATACAAAAGCCAGTGGCAGAGTTTTGCTAACGAGCTTTTCTTTGAGGATGAATTCAAAGTGAGAGAACAAAGCTGCTCAGAACGCCAGGCTTGGGGTGGGATGGAAGAAGACAGGAAAGTGAGGATTCCATAAAGACGTTGGCAAAGAGAGTAGGAATTGATAAGATGTTAGAAGGAGGCAGAGTCAGAACCATGAAGACCTACCTGGAGGATGAACTAAGTCTCAATGGAGAGGGAGAGGAGAAACTCTTGGAGGAATGAAAGAGAAAATAAAGGCAGGGAGACAGCCTACCTTAAGTCAAACATTCAGCCTGCTTTGCCCTGAAATGGAATGAGTCTGCCATGCTGCAAATGTTTATCCTTTGGCTGTCCAGTAGTTCTGTGTGTGGGGCATGATTAATGAGGAAATGATCCCTAACCAGTGTTTAGTCCAGTTCAAATAACATCTTACTGTCACAAACATCGACAAGAGGAAAAGAAGGGATCAACTCTTGTAGTTCAAGCTACAGAAAGGTAGCCTAAAAAAGCCTCGCTGAGGTTTTGTAGCAGGAATTAATAGAAAAATCTCCCTAAACAAAGGGAAAGTCTCTGGGCAAAATCAGTCTTTAGATCAGAAGTTGTTGCTCTGTCAACTGCTTCTTGTCTTCTGTGCTTCAGCACAGGACACCATATAGGAGAAGGGGTCCTCTAGCTTAGGTGCTGCATCATTTCTGCATGCTGCTATCATGTGTTAGTTTTCCCTAGCAAAGAATGAAGAAAAGAAAGAATGGGAAAAGAGTTATTTTAAAAATTGTGGTGGAATTCAGTTAAATGTGTTGAAATAGGTATGGTTTACAGCTAACCAGTTTATTGAGGTGCACAAAAAAACACCATAGGGAGGGCCAGGAAAGGAATTACCAAACTGTGTGTGTCACATCTCCTGCCTCACTTCACTAGTATGTCCCTTTCTCCTTTATCTGGTTCTTTATGTTATAATAAACATAAGATTTCCATGCCCAAATGGATGTTTGTAAATCACCTTGCACTTTGCGGATCTGTGTTTCACCTCAGCCTGTCGCTCTCCAAATGTCCTTCTAGATCATCTGTGCATGGAGGGCTCATGTCACCCTTTCAGAGAGGTTGTGGTTGGAAGCTGCCAGCTTCTGGAAAGCGATGATGTTCTTTAAGAACCAGCTGAAGACAAAGCGGAAAATCCAGCTGTGTCCATGTGTAAATTCTGACTAAGGCATGTGTCATTGATAAACTTTGCTATCGGGTCTCTCTGTTATACTTTATTTATGTCAACTTAAAGTCTGAAAGAATGTTGCTTTGGCTGCCTTTCAAAACATGAAAGCTGAGCATATGTGGGTTCTTTGAAAGGGAAACTAGTCACTCTTATTGTTCTAGAGAATCCAATCACTTTAAAGTCCTTGCAACATCAATATTCATCTTCATTAAATTGATGCCCCAGAAGATTACTTGTTTTGAACATTGTCTTAATGCAACTGTCTATCTAACTGTTAAAGCTAACCTCGAATACTGTGTTCAGTTCTGGGCTCCTCACCACAAGAAGGATGTTGAAGCTCTGGAGCGAGTCCAGAGAAGAGCAACAAAGCTGGTGAAGGGGCTGGAGAACAGGCCTTATGAGGAATGGCTGAGAGAGCTGGGGTTGTTTAGCCTAGAGAAGAGGAGGCTGAGGGGAGACCTTATTGCTTTCTATAACTACCTGAAAGGAGGTTGTAGAGAGGAGGGTGCTGGCCTCTTCTCCCAAGTGACAGGGGACAGGACAAGAGGGAATGGCCTCAAGCTGCGCCAGGGGAGATTTAGGCTGGACATTAGGAAAAAATTTTTCACTGAAAGGGTCATTGGGCACTGGAATAGGCTGCCCAGGGAGGTGGTTGAGTCCCCTTCCCTGGAGGTGTTTAAGGCACGGGTGGACGAGGTGCTAAGGGGCATGGTTTAGTGTTTGATAGGAATGGTTGGACTCGATGATCCGGTGGGTCTCTTCCAACCTGGTTATTCTATGATTCTATGATTCTAAGTGCAGTTCACCTAATGAAGTATGGAAAAGTGTTTGGAAGTATAGCTTGTTCAACCAAAACATCTGAACAGACATGGAATCAGCACAGTGTTTACATTTTTGTCAATTATCTCCAAGTGCTCGTTGCTAGTAGTTGTCTTTTTCCAGGCAGCCTCATGTGTCACACAGTAATGGGAAAACCTCATGAAGAGACCCACTGTCCTTTAACACTGCAAACAGTAACAAACCTAAAGCTGTTTGCTCTGTCTCTCACTCTTGCATGCATGTGCATCCACACATTGTTTTTTCAGCTTCATCACGTCAAACTTTCTCTAAGTGTAAGATGATGGTACAGGCCCAGAAGGTCAAGTGTTATTGCCATGGTGCAACCCACTATGGTGATGCAACCCAACTCCTTTCCAAGGACTCTTCATACTCCATATGACCATGACATGTGACGAGCAGGTTACTGCGACTGTGTTATTCAATTCCCCAGTCTCTTGGCAGGTGAATCAGACTAAGCAACAATAAATGACCAAAGAGAATGCTAGTACCCACAGTGACAAAATGGTTTTGGTTAACAGCAGAGGTCTCTCTGGCTCCAAGACTGCTCGAAATATCTCCCTAGTTATCACTGGGAAGAGTGGCAAACAGGCTGTTTTCCTCTGGGGCCCCTCCTAGATTAAGAGCCTTGAAGTTAGGCTCCTACAAAAGATGTGTGAATGACAGGCTTAGACACAGAGGAGAGAGGTGAGGAATAAGACCTACTAATTTGTACTCACTTCTATAGTTCGTAGCTAGCTTTGTTAGAATCACAGAATCACAGAATGTTTTGGGTTGAAAGGGACCTTAAGGATCATCTGGTTCCAACCTCCCTGCCCTAGGGAGGGACAACTTCTACTAGATCAGGTTGCTGAAAGCTTCATCCAACCTGGGCTCGAATACCTCCAGGGATGGGGCATCCACAACCTCTCTGGGCAACCCGTACCAGTGCCTCACCACCCTCACAGTAAATTCCTTCAGTAAGGCTCAGATCCCTGTTGTCTGTGGAGCCTAGCCTTCCTGAGCACCTCTTCTGGTAAAACCAAGGGTGGTTCAGGATTTAGATAAGAGGAGTGATGCTGTTGTGGTGTGTTGTCCTTATAGAGAGCCTAAGGCAGGTAGGCTTCTCTCTTAGGCACTCAGTTAAGTACCATAAATAAGGTGAGAATGGATCTGAGTGACAGAAGTAAGTTAATGATCTTCTCTGTTTCTCTTGTACCACATTTTGAAGTAGCAGGTGGAGCAGACTGGCTGGATGATTTTCATTCATTGCCCACACCCACTCTTCCCTCAGGCTGCAGCCTGGAAATAAAGACTAAATGAACTTACTCAAAATAATCTCAGATCTACTGCTTTTCCAGATGGTTGCTTGCTTTAGATGCTTTTTACAAAACTAAAGAAAAATATGATCAGCCTGCTTATTTTTTCTGGGACTCTGTCATGGTCTCGAGACAGAAATTTTCTCATAGAATCATAGAATAACCAGGTTGGAAGAGACCCACCGGATCATCGAGTCCAACCATTCCTATCAAACACTAAACCATGCCCCTTAGCACCTCGTCCACCCGTGCCTTAAACACCTCCAGGGAAGGGGACTCAACCACCTCCCTGGGCAGCCTGTTCCAGTGCCCAATGACCCTTTCAGTGAAAAATTTTTTCCTAATGTCCAGCCTAAATCTCCCCTGGCGCAGCTTGAGGCCATTCCCTCTTGTCCTGTCCCCTGTCACTTGGGAGAAGAGGCCAGCACCCTCCTCTCTACAACCTCCTTTCAGGTAGTTGTAGAGAGCAATGAGGTCTCCCCTCAGCCTCCTCTTCTCCAGGCTAAACAACCCCAGCTCTCTCAGCCGCTCCTCATAAGGCCTGTTCTCCAGCCCCTTCACCAGCTTTGTTGCTCTTCTCTGGACTCGCTCCAGAGCCTCAACATCCTTCTTATGGTGAGGGGCCCAGAACTGAACACAGGATTCGAGGAGTGGTCTCACCAGTGCCGAGTACAGAGGGAGAATAACCTCCCTGGACCTGCTGGTCACCCCGTTTCTGATACAAGCCAAGATGCCATTGGCCTTCTTGGCCACCTGGGCACACTGCTGACTCATGTTCAGTCGCTGTCAACCAACACCCCCAGGTCCCTCTCCTCCCGGCAGCTTTCTAGACAGGCTTCTCCTAGTCTGTAGCACTGCATAGGGTTGTCATGAAAGCTGATAGCACGTATTGAGAGATGTATCTAGTACTGTAGTACTGGAGTGTCACTGTGATTCCTCTCCATGTTTAGGTGGTTCCCCAGACTGTCTCATAAATCCGGATTCTTTCTGTAGTTATGATCATATTATTCACAATTTCAGTTTCATCACATTTGATATTGGCTTTGATTTTTCTCCATAATGAGACTTAAATTCTCCAACTATTCTAATATTTTGGCATAGTTACTGACCACTGAATTTTTTTATTGTTGAAGAGTTTCACAACATGTAATTAAAATGGGAGTGTTTGCATGGCTGCATAATAAACTGAGCCACTGAGCTATGGTTCTGGATTTGAAACCACTCGTTTGAGCTTGTGCTTAGGGCTCTGACAGCAACAGATTTGTAAAAAGAATTCAGGAACAAAGTTTCATCAGGTCACTGTTAGTGATACAATGTCTGCTAAGGTTTTTGCTTTGCTCAGTAATAGGTTAAGAAAGCTCAAGAGATGAAGCCTGCAAGTAAGGGTCTGAGGCAGGCCCTCAAACATATAAGTACCACCTGAAGCATGCAGGTAAATCCAAAATAAAGTTCCTGTGCTTTGCTGGACCTGAGAGATGGGTAAGCAGGCAAAGGAGAGTGTTCACTAACACATGAAATAGTTCCCCTGGCTCTTGGGTGAAGAAGTAGTTTGGGGAGAGACTGGAAGTAAATTCACCTTCTTTACTTGCTTGTGGCTCTAACTGCCAATTTAAAGGACTTTGTGGCATATTTTGTCCTTGTTTTCAAGTTGTTTTTCTCTCATAACAGCAGCTAGGAGGCGAAACTTGTTACAAGGAGAAAACCATGCAAAGAGCTGCCAGATACACAACGTCAGTCCGCTGTAAAAAAGTGAAAATTATATTTCCCCCTTATTTCTTTAAAGTAGGATTAGTAATCTGAGGTGCTCCTGTGCTTCACAGCAGCAGAGATGCTCAGAAAATAGCGTGATTTCTGACCTGGAGATAAAATATGCAATGACAAATAAATAAATAAATAAACAAATCTGGCTACAGGTTTCTAACAATCACATCTTTTTTTGTTATATATATCTTACCTACTTAGATTTCACATACAAATTACTTCTCTGGTGTACCCAGGGGAACAGTAATAACTTACCAGAGTATTCACATGAAGGTTCCTAAGATTAGTCAGCTATCTGTTAGGCTTGGGATAGACTAAGTATAGCCACAAGGGGCCTTTATTTAAAATCCAGCACTGGAAGAGTAATTTCTGTTTCGGCAGCAATCGTCAGTGGGGCCACACTCTTGCTGCAGCTCTGGATCTAAAAATGTTTTAAAAACCTCTCTCTCCTTCACACAAGGAAAGTGTAAAATAGGAAGAAAGGAGTTGCAAGAAAGGCCACCAGATGCAGAGCAAACAATACACACAAGTCTTATCCCATCTTTTTGAGCAGGACGCATTTGGCACAGCGGAACCCAAGAGATGCTGGTGAGGAGATCATTCTTCCTGGAGCAGCAGAGATGCTGTTTGCAGCAAGTCAGTGTTGCCACGTCTTACTGCTCATGTGCCCCTTTTTTCACAGGCAGAGGCTGGTAGATCCTGCCTTAGTTCTACAGTATGCAGTACCTGGAGTATTGTGTCCAGTTCTGGAATCCCCAACATAAGAAGGACACTGACCTGTTAGAATGGGTCCAGAGGAGGTTCTACAAACATGATCCGAGGGCTGGAGCACCTCTGTTGTTAGGACGGACTGAGAGAATTGGGGTTGTTCAGCCTGGAGAAGAGTATTCCTGCGGGAATGCTCACAAAACCTTTCTTTGGTTGGCAAATTTTATCACCGTCTGTAGTGAATAGTGAGAGAAACTGGAGTGAAGAGTCATTTAGACATTGATCAATGGGACCAGTGATCTGTTTAAAGCCAAGCACAAATTTAAGTGATTTACCACACCGGGCTTTTAAATCTTTGCCAAATGTAATCCAGAAAATTGATGGTAGTATCCATATTTCCTACAACTCTGCCAGGATAAGGCTTTAATTATTACAGCAAGCTACTGTTTAATTGAGTAAAAAAAAAAACCCCGACAAGCTGGGAAGGAAAATGATCTTTTGTGATAGACTGCTGCACATGGAAATCTTGTGTGACTGTGGTACAAGATGGGGCTCAGTCTGGTTGACTACCCCGGAGAAAGGACCTCAGAGACTGAGTGTGTTTGCAGATAATCTGTGAAGCAGAAGAATGGATGTCTTCTGTGTAAATCCTCTGTTGTCAATCTGTAATGTTTTTTAAACTAAGAGGCAAATTTCACCTGATTTCCTGGAAGGTGAAAAACATGACGATATCTCTAGTTTCTGTTGCTTATGCCCTATTAGGCATGGTATAGTTTATTTTAAAATCAATACTTTATTGTATTAAAGCATGTATTTCAATGCAGGATTGTTTTACACTAGTTTGGAAGAAAGCAAAAGTCAATGAGCAGGACAAAAGAAGCTGATATTCTTCACAAGTTCTGTTTCTTGTGGCAGGCAGGGTTGTCTGCCCTACAAAGTGCAATGTGAACCTCAGCATAGCCATGCTGCTTTCAGCTAGCTCGATCTGAATTAGCCCTAATGATGCCCTTAAATACCACAGTGCCTTTAGCTTTCTAAATGTGACTCTTGCCGGTTCAGGAAGCCCAATCTTTTCTGTCAGGTTGGTTCATCAAGAAACAATGGCCTAGGAATCGGTCTGTTTTGTGTAAGTCTGCATGCCTTTCCTTCCACATACATCCCTCTAGTTGCAAGGGTAACCCTGTCTCTCAATTTGCTAGGGGAATTAAGATAATTCTAAATTCTTCCTTTTTTATTCCTCCACAAAAGAAGAAAGGAGCTTTCCCTGCTCACCCCGTAACACCTTTTGGGAGTCTGGAGCACATTTTACTACTGCCATTTATCCTGTACCACTGCATGGTGACACTCAAGACTCACTTAAAACCACAATATAAGTACTAGTAAAACTAACTGCTTCTCCATTAAATTCAAGAGCTGATGTTAAGCGTTACAGTCATCGCAATGCTCTTCTCTATTATTTTTTTTTCTTCTTTCTGTGGTTGGCATGTAAATGACATAGTTTGTCCTGCTATATTAATTGCAGGGTTAGAAGCCAACTTGAAATTGTTTTAGCTCATGTTTTAATTAATATTTTTTCAAGTGTACTGTCTCAGTGCTCTAGAATTCAATCTATTCAAGCCATTATATTCTTATTATTTTATGAACCAAACTAAACCAGACCAAGGTTGTCTGTGGCACTGTGTGGCATTAATGGTGTGTTTACTGTACAGGTACTGGATGCTGTGGGATAGCTGAGATGTTCACACAATAGTTGCATAGATGACACAGCCTGAAACTATACCCCTGGGAGCAGGAGAAGCACTAAACACCTGTGAGTAAGTGCCTGAATAAATCCTTGCTCTTTGGGTTTGTTTTCTCAGGCAGTGATCTCTTTTGGCCAGAAGCAATGGGTTTGATTCTACCCTCCCACAGGTGTCACGCTTTGTGACCCCTCGGATGTGTCACCTTGTGTGGAGGAGAAGTGCATGTTGTGAACTCCTTTCTGATGTCTGTACAGCCCTGATCACACTAGCGATAAGTAACAACAAATATTTTCCTTATGTTCTACTTGTCACGTATTTTGGTTGATGATCAAAGAATTAACCTGCTCTAGGATTTGGGTTGGGTTTTTTTTTTTGAAGCAGAAGTTCATAACCTTCGTCTGGTTTCTTCATTTTCATTTTAATATGTTCAAAAATTAGGGCTGAACCTTGCAAGCTGCTGCATATGCATTGGGAAATGGCATCTCTGGGCTCAGAAACACCTCTGGTTGCGACATCAGCCATAGCAGGGGAGCTCCCCACAACAGCTGTGGTGCAAGAGCCGTGCACTTCTCAGATGGCAGTAAAATTAACAAAACAAGCTTGTTCTTGGCTCTTCCCTGTCATCCCTTATCCCTTATCCGTGGTGTGAGGAGCAACAGGGCCCACAGCGTGGTCAAAGAGCTGTGGGAGTTGGCTCCAGATGGGATTGTGCAGCCTGTTATGTGGTATAGGTTCTTTTTCGCCCTCTTTCTGTACTTGGGAAGAGAGCAATGTTCCTGGCTTTTTTTTTGCCTGGTTTCACAGCCATATGTTCAGACAGGGTTTTTGCTCTGGCTGGTGTGATTACAGAGGAAATAGTGCAGTAGCCCCCTCAAATTGAGGGAAAAGAGCAAATCAAAACACACATCAGTCTCCTTAGCCACAGTGCCAACTACCACACAGTTGGGGAAAATGCTGTGCATGTTGATTTTGCTGCATGTGAAAATGAAGGGAAGGGAAATGAAAAAATATTCCACCATGTAATTTAAAAATACGTACCTACAGAGTTGAAGCAACCACGAGTGATGCTGTACAGATGGTTTTTCTCTTGCCAGGGAGAAGTGTAGTGGGGTCAGAGTCTTTTGATCTGTCATATATATAACCTGCGATTTACAGTTGGAATCAGACTTGAAAATGTAAATGGATTTTCAATTGCAGAGTCTGCTCCATCATAATGACTTTCATTCAAAGATTTGTCTGGGTAGAACAACAGTTGTTTTGCCTGTGTATTTTTCTTGTTTTGTTTTATTTTTAGACTTTTCTCATATGTAGAATGCCAGGAGACGGATGCAGACTGGGAGATCTCGTGGTGATGTCTGCTAAATAAATTAAGTTCTCCCAGTGATACCCGAGTGAAAGCATGTTTTAAAAAGTGGCATTCCTTATCTAACATTGCAAAACACACAGAAGGAGAGCATTGATTTCATCTAGTGAAGAGCCCTGACCCAGGCTTTTGATCACCTTCCCACTTTCTGTGGCTAATCTGGATAAAACAGGGTGCAGAGATTTCCCTTTGAAATTAGCTTTTTGCTTGAAATCTCCAGCTGGTGACTGTGGAGAGATCCCCTGGAGGCTCTAAGTTTTGCCCCTAAAGTTAAAAATTGGGGAAAGCTGGTGGTCACTCAATTTAAAATGCCACCTTTAAAATCCTGACGCTCCCCCCTGAACGAAACACTTGGGTATTTGAACTTCAACTCTCTTTGTTGTTCAAACTAAAAAATGGTCTGGTTTTTTTGTTTAAACCAAACTATCTCCTTTTTGTTTCAGTCAGTCTTCTTTTTCAACATCTGTACATTTCTGCTGCTGTTTACCATTATTATTAAAGATGCATGTTTGACTGTTCATAGAGTGCACCTGTTCAAGTGTGGACATCAATGAGAGTTTAGTACGGAAATAGGAGTTAGGAGTCCAAATGCTGTTGTGGTCCTATTTCCCATGGCACACATTGTTTTGTTGCTTGGAGACCTGCTGTATGTTCTTGCTTTAAACTTTCTTCCAAAGTCAAGTTCTGCACTTCTAATACAGCTGGAAAACTAGAAAATATTCTGTGTTTCAAAACTTGTGTAGGAGGAAAAGGTTGTGTAGGAAAAAACAGCCAAGCACCAAAACAAAAGTCCCAACCCAGATCCCTGCAGACCTGGAGTCACCAGGAATTTTTGTTTGTGCTGGGAAAGCAGTACATGACTTCAGGCACCACTGAATGACATGCTTCTCTTGCAAGACAAGGACGCATTCTTTTCACAACCAAGAATGGGAATTATGAAAACCACGACTGTTATAGTGTTTCTGAGAAGAGTTCTCCTCTGTGGTTGATCTTACTAGAAACCACAATGAGAACATCAGCGTTCATTTTCCTCCTCAGTCATTCTCCATCTCTTTCCCTTCTCCTCCCTATCTGTCCCTTTCTCTTTTTATCTGTTCCTTTTCTGTCCTCAGCTCTTCTCTCTTTACTTTTTTTTTTTCTTTTATTTCCCATGGTTTCTTTGAAGCACCGCAGGCATGCGGGGTTGTCAGAAGATGGACAAGCGACAAAGCTGTACCTGCAGTTAAGTTTGCTTCTACAAGCAGATAGCACTAAGCAGTGTGCTGTTCAAACATCAGTTTGTGCTGTTCTCACAGGCATTAATCCACAAACCTTATTTCCTGCTACAGTAGGGTACTACAATGCTAAGGGATATTTTGTCCAATTTCCATTTCCAGGCTTTTATTCTGACATTAAAAAAAAGTGGACAAAAATACATTGTTGCCATTCAGAAAAATAATTCATCATCTGTTTTATATGAGTGTGGATAATAGAGCTGGAATTAAGGAAATGTTATCTTTGCAATATGCCCAGACTTCTGAATGAGAGGGATTCCCAAACAAACTTCTTCCGAAGTCACATTTCAGACTTGCAGATTCCACCGGGAGGACCTCTGGCAAGGCTGGCAAAAGCATGACTGCAGATGTGGGGAGTTTGGAAGCAATTCTTAGAGCCTGGAATCACACCGATATCTGAGCTGCAGATTTTGGTCGGCGAGACAGATAGATAAGAAAAAGCAGAAGTTGCATGCTAATCTCTGAACTAAAGATTTTAATCTCTTGAAGATCAAGGGCCTAACTCTGACCTGAACTTAGATTCTGCTCTGGTGTAAAGCCAGCATAAATGTGCTGAAGTTCAGACCTACAAACTAAATTCTTAAAAGCCTTGTAAAATGTGGCACTACCTTATAAAAAGCCAAGCATTTGAAACCTGCTCTAATTCCACAGGAAAACGTCTTCTATACCCATTTTCTTGCTCTAGCAGTACTAACAAGAACAGAATATGGAAACTTCTACCAGTCAGCTGGAAGGCTGGTGTGTCCTCAGATGATCCCTTATGGGGCTGGACAGTGGGACCAGAGCCAGGCTCTGTCGTCAGGGCTCCTGGGCTGGTCAGAGGGATGTGTTTGTTCTCAGCCATCCCTTACTGTGTCTCGAGATGAATGACTCCACACTGACCACTACAATTGCTTGATGGCCCCAGGAGAGCTGCCATTTAAGCTAAAGGACTGCATTGGAATGAGAATAAACATGTTTAAACTGGACATAATTGCATTCATGTTGTTTTTTAAAAGAAGGTTCCTAATAAAGTTTTGAGGAGCAGCCAAAATCATTAAAAAGACAAAGAAAACCCTAATTATTTTTAAAGAAGAACTTGGCAAATGTTTTGGAGGATTTATTGGTGTTGGGCTGCAGAGGAGTCAATAGGCTCAGCAGTCCTCTAACTGGTTTCCTCTGAGCAAAGGGTCTCCTGATAACTTCGTGCAATTTAAGTGTAAATTAACTCTTAACCACACAAGATGTTGCACTCTGCTGGGCTAGTGATGCTCTGGTTTGATCACGCTGAACTCTGCCCTCCAAAACATATGAGTGTTGATGTGGGAGAGACACCATTCTGTTTAATTTAGTGTTGAAAAGTCCACTCCCTTCACTGAGGTGTATGAAAACTAATTTGCTGTATGCCAGTGTTGGTTTCATTGGAAAAAAAATCACCTATAAAAATCACCTCCCCAACATATGAAAACAAAATCCCCCAAATTAAGGCATTTGAATGAATCAAATTCTTGAAAATCTCCTTTTACTTCCAGTCACAAAATGGGGCTGGCAATACTTACATGCCTCTGGGAAGCCCTCTGGGTAAGAAAATCCTCATGGCATGCAAGATCTTCTCTAAAAAGAGCATTGTTTGTCTAGTGATTTGCTTTTATTGTTCTGGTATTAAAAAAAAAAATCAGTACACAAATTTTGGAGTGTTACGCTGAGTTTATTTTGAAAGAGAAATCAAAGGATGATTTTTTCATCTCTGAGCCAGATGGAAAGAAAAAACAAACATATTTCAACCTAAGAAAGAAAACACATGGGAACGTAAAAAAAATTTTTAGCCAAGGTTTTTGGTTTCTTTTTCTTTTCTCTTCTCTTTTCACTAAACACCATGGAAAAAGTGAGGTGGAGATGGTGAATGAACAAATAGGCTCTGGTTTTAGGAAGGCCTGGTTTCTAGGGAACAAGGTTTTTCTCCATAAGGCACTGTGTTTTCCCATCTATAGATACCCCAACTACCTCTGAGTGAATGTGGGTGAGCACGAGTAGCCCTGCAGCTGCCTCCTCCTCCTCCTCCTGCCTGGCCCTGGGAGGAGGAGGGTGTCCCAGCATTGGGGGTCCCAGGCATAGGTGGCTGTCCTACTGCTGGTCCCTCACCAGTGTGGGCCCGCACATCACAGCACAGAGCCTGCTCGAGGGGCAGCTGGGCATTCACAGAGGAGCAAACATCTCCAGGGTGCACAGAGACATCCGCAGAAGTGAGGAGGAAAAAAGTAAAGCAAGTCTGGAGGCTGGAGCTGGAGATGTTTTGTTCCGTGTTCAGTTCTGGGCCCCTCACCATAAGAAGGATGTTGAGGCTCTGGAGAGAGTCCAGAGAAGAGCAATGAAGCTGGTGAGGGGGCTGGAGAACAGGCCTTATGAGGAATGGCTGAGAGAGCTGGGGTTGTTTAGCCTGGAGAAGAGGAGGCTGAGGGGAGACCTCATTGCTCTCTACAACTACCTGAAAGGACGTTGTAGAGAGGAGGGTGCTGGCCTCTTCTCCCAAGTGACAGGGGACAGGACAAGAGGGAATGGCCTCAAGCTCCGCCAGGGGAGGTTTAGGCTAGACGTTAGGAAAAAATTCTTTACAGAAAGGGTCATTGGGCACTGGAACAGGCTGCCCAGGGAGGTGGTTGAGTCACCTTCCCTGGAGGTGTTTAAGGCACGGGTGGATGAGGTGCTGAGGGATATGGTTTAGTGTTTGATGGGAACGGTTGGACTCGATGATCCGGTAGGTCTCTTCCAACCTGGTTATTCTGTGATTCTGTGATTCTGTGATTTGGATGCTGCATCTGTGAGCTGCTATGCTTTTAACCAAGGAAGCTGCACTGCGGAAAAGTGGTTTTGTTCTCTCACTCAGCCACCTTTCCCCTACTCACTGCAGCACATTTTCCTCTGACAGCCAGCGGCCGCCCTCCAACCACCTCCTCGCCCTGCCAGTGATCAGAGACAAGATCCTGGTACTTGCTAAAAACAGGGGAGTTACTCACCAGGAACAGAAAATTAAAAGAGATCAGCCATCTGAGAGACAGAGAGAATCAGCAAGATCAGACTAGCCATTATGAACAGCCAATTTAAGCTAGATGCAGTAATGGCTAATCTAGGGACTGCTCCTGCTCTATTTGAGTGACGGCATCATTCACTTGGAGGCCCAACTGATGTGCTTTGTGTGCTTCTGCTAGGACGGTGAACTGCAAGAGGGAATTCCTGCTCAGCTCAGGCCTTTAAAACCAAGGTTCTAGCACCTAGGTCCTGCAAGAACAATACACTAAAACTGCAATTAAGGGATAAAATAGCCACAGTCATGCTTAGAACTAGGACAGTGTAAGTGACAAGAAAGTCTTTAATGAAAATTGTTTTCATCAGTTTGACTTTAATACCTACAAACACTTCCATCTCCACATCTCTCCCATCTCCACATCTCTCTTGGTTATACAAGCACACACAGAGTAAACCACATTCACTTCCATGTCTCTGCTTAGTCCTTCCTTTATTGGAACATTGCAGGTGTTTTATATAGACATCAAAGGGGAGAAAACTTTGAGATTTATCTGCTCTAATCAGCTGAAGATGTTTCCAAATAAATTAATAAAAGAAGTCAGAAATGACATTAAGAAATCCAGCACTGGATGTAAATCACAACCTTGCACCCTCTCTGTCTTCCCTCCCTTCCTGCAATAGTCCCAGTGCTTGCCAGGGTATATAAACTTGCATTTAGTCTGATGTAAAACAAGAAAAAGGATGATGGACATGTATACTCAGTATGCCAAGTTACCATATTTGTACATGAGAGGAAAGCCAAAACTTGAGCTGGGACAAAATGATTTCCTATCTTCTAAAACTTTCCATTCAAACTGCATTATCACTCAAAACCATACAGAAAGCAGATTTAACGGGGATGTTTTCCAGACCCCATGTGGCAGCTCTGACTTTCTTGGCTCTGACAATTTCTTGGCCCTTTCTGGTGTCCTTCTTGCATCCCTGCCAATCTCTCTTTTCTCTGACAGGTTCCGGAACTGTCTTAACGCTCTCCCAATTCTCCCAATGACTTCAATCTTTGTTGGAAATTGACACCTCTGTTTCCCTCATGCACCAATACTGGATCAGAAGGATGGTCTGTTTCAGCCTCCCCGGCTGCTCAGGCCAGATTTTAAGGATGACAGAACATGCCAGGCACGCAACTGCAGCATCCCTCTCCAGCCAGTTTTTCCTAACAGCTACACTCTTTGCTTCAAACAGACAGCTTGAGCCCAGGCATGTTTCGCTTCTCAGTTAAGTGTGGATAATTAGTGTGATATTACAGATAATCAAAACCCAGCATTCAAATTCACTTTGAAATGAGTATTGAATTCATAAACAAGTTCTATCCTTAAACTGTCCTAGTTCAGTGGTCATTTCCATGCTAAAGCCACCCAACTGCCTGCAGTTTGGCATAGCTGCTCTGCTAGTTTGCAACAAGCTAAGCAGCTATTGCTAATAAACAGGCACTTCTGTAACTGTACGCAGGCATAACTGCAGCTACGGCTGTTGATCGCTCCTACACAGAAAACCTCTTTAGAGGGAGAGGAAGACACTAGATGACTCTTGGATCATCTCGTCTTGATATCCCATCACTGCCATTGCTGAAGGAAGAGAGGGATGAAATCAGAGTGAGGAAATAGTGTAGCTGGGGCTTATACAGAGGTTTCTCATGAACTTCTTTTGTGGACAGAAGTCTATCACATCAGCAAAAAGCAAGAAGAACTTCATTTAATGTGGCAGATGCTCAGAATGAGCTCACTTCACCAACATTCAAAACAAAGGTAGCAGTGCTTCTAACACAGTGTGGTTCTGCAAAGCACCACTCAGCAGGGTTTGTAAGGCTCTCTGGGCATAAAAAGTAATAGTTTTGTACCTTGTTATCCAAAAATAGCACTTTGACATTATCTTCACTGACACTGTCTAAATATACATGTAAACACTACAGTATGTATCTACACAAAACTCCCAAGTACAGCATGGCAGGATGCGTAACAGAAACATGTATTCAAAACCTGATGAAAAAGCCAAAAGGAAAGTCTCAGGAAATGCAGATTGTCTGAAGAAAAGCCCTGCCTCCAAGATGGGGACAGATGATTTCTGCAGCTGTAATACACACGTCTCACTTTTTATTAAACATATGCAATTTTCATGTTTCTTCTGTCTCCTATCTAATATGTACTACAGGACAGATTCCCAAATGTAACGTTTTGTGTATTTTCTTTAAGCAAACTATAAATAAAATCAGAAGCCTCCCTCCCTCCCTCAAAATGAACACTGGAGGAAGTGTGGGATGTAGGAAAGAAATGGTATTTAATTAGTTGGTCTTAGGAGCAATATTTGGAAATCTGAAGTACAAAATCTTGTGTCTTTCCAACAGAGCTGGAGTATTTCAAGGAACTTATCTGCATTCAGCCAAGGTAAACGGCAGGTCAGGAGGCAATGGAAAAACAACTCTTCTTCCCAAGAAGCCAAAACAAGTTCCTTCATGGTACAGCATGTGGCCATGCAGAGTATGAAAGACTGAGATCTGACACAGGCTTTCTGCTAATGAACTTGAACTAGTTGCTCATTTTTTTTTTTAATTCCTGATAAGCAGCACTGCTGCCTAGACCACAGCTCATGAGACCATGGAGGAAACTGGCTGGGTGATGATATGTTATTAGCCACACTGCTTTCTGATTTGCAGCATATTTTATTTTCTATTTTGTTTGAGAGAGAAGTACTAGTCCAGGAAAACAGACATTGATTTCCAAGTCCCTTTGGATAAATGCAAATTGATTGGACTTTTCAGAGTATGGCATATTTTTCTTACCAAATTTTGAAAAAGAAACATATTTCAGTGTGGGCAGCTCCTTCATTTCTGTTTTCATAAAATCCTTCATTTAGGCTTGACTTGCAATGTGGGTAGCGCCTGTTGAGGTAGAATTCCTCACAAGAAGGGAGAAGGAATGAAAACATTTCAAAATAATTCTAAAGATTCTGAGATTTACTTCTGTGGCATTTCTCATGAGGAGAAGGAGGGCAGGAAGACAGGGTGGCAGGAAAGCAGGCAGGATGGAAAGAAGAAAGGTAGGAAGGCAGGCAAAACAAGGCAGGCAGGAAAGAAGGCAGGCAGAAATGGCAGGCAGATAGGCTGGAAAGAAGGAAAGAAGGCAGGCAGGAAGGAAAAGCTTTTATTAATATGGTCTTTGCATAGTACCCCAGTGGAACTCTGGCTGTGATCAGAGCTATAATGAGTATTTACTCCTTAGTTAACTCAATTGTTACACATGCAGGCTAGACTGCATATAGTAAGGAAAACACTACCTAAAATCTGCTTTAAAAGTTATTGAACCAGAACAAATCATCTGGGAAAGTACAAGTATTTCTAACTGGAAAAATATTTCTCTATAGCTGAGCTAGGCCTGACAGCAAAACTTAATGAATTATTAGTACCTTTACTGTTTTCTTTGGCCCCTGTGCACTATATTTGTAAAAAAGTCAGTAAAAAAAGAGAACAATTGTAAAAAGCAATATTTTGTACAAAAATACAAAGTTTTAAAAAGCTCTTAAAAGTATATTCCATATTATTGATAAGAGTTGGACTATATATATATATTTATATAAAATCTATATATTCGTGTATTTGTATAATTTTCCTACATTTGGGATTTTAGCAAATGAAACATACTGTTTATACAGTTGGTATGTTTTTCTATACGAGTGACCAATAGTCTTTCTCAGATTGACAGAATGTCTTTTCTCAGAAGACAAAAGTTGCTTACATATATGGTTACTGGTTGGGAAGAAAATATATAACAGAATTAGTCCAACTGTATATCCTGATGCTGTGGGTCAAAAGGCCTCAAATAATTACAGGACGCTGGAGAAGAGTTGCTGCTGTATTCCTTTATGCTTTTAAACCAGTTTTCAGTGCTTGCTTTTGTTTTTTTCCCCCTCTCAATTTTGGTAGGCAATGTTGTTCTCTCTCAGGATTTTCTTCGTCTTTAAGTAAATTTCCATAATATGTAGGTATCTGTAAAGTCACAGCCTATTATGCTCCAAATATTTGCCCTACAGTAAGAGAGAAAAACAAAGAGAAAAAAAAAAAGAATGTAAAAAGCCCAGCAAGATTAAATATATTTCCAAAAAGAAAACTGACAGAGATCAAGGTATGAAAAAGATTTAGTTGGACTCATATTCCCATCCTGTAAGTTCTGGAGGATAAATATTTGCGAAGTATGAAGTTTTCCTGGAACAACAAACGCATGTAGGAAAACAAGGCCAAATTACATTGTTACTTACACACAATCCTGTGCTCTAGACACCCAAACAGAGTTGTACATTCATAAAGCTTATTCAAGACTTTGTTTTGTTTTTTAGGGGAGCATTTTTTGTGGATGGGATGTAATTTTGGCTCTAGCTGACATTTCCATCTGCCTTCACTGAAATTCAGTCTACATGTTTGCAACTGGAGCAGTCAGGCAACTCTTGGCAAAGCAATGTTTAAACAGATTGTATGGAGCAGATAAGGTCTTGGGCAGAGTTCCACCATGAACAGAAATATCACCTAGCCCTGTGCAGACAGGTCTAGGTTCTAGGTTCTAAACAGCCATGTGAACCATCTCCCCCTGCCATTGCAGAAATGCCTGTATAATCAGAATGAGATGTCCCATGGCAATCACCTGCCACATGGCCACTGAGCCTATAAAAACATCTGCCAGTGTTGCCAGGGTCTGGAGAACATGAGCTAAATCATTCTTGAAGTTTTAGGTGTGTTTGAAGTCTAGAGGTGATAATCAAGATGCAGAGTATGCTACGCCTCTGACCAGCTTGAAGGCTGTTCTTTTCTTGTAGTGAAAGAGCACAAGATTTATTGCAATAAATACTGTGTCTGTGTTGTGCAGAGTGCTAGAGAAGCCCACATTGGGCTGGATCTGAGCAGAAGTGCCCCAAATGACTCCCCTTCTTCCTCAAAAAGGCACTGCCATAGTGCCTAATCTTATGCCCGGATCTTTTCTCCTCTAGCTATCAAAAATTTACTTGAATTTGGCCTGGTAGAGGTAGGATGAAATAATCAAACCAAGCATCTTGCTTACCTTTGTCCATGTCTTTTTCGCAAATAAAATTGTTAACATCTTCACAGTAGAAGTCATTCCAGAGCCCAGCATAGATTAAGCCAGCGCAATCTTCCCCTGGCCCATGCCCATGGCTCCAGTTATCAGGTTGCCCAGTTTTCCAGTTCCTTTCAACCAAAAAGCAAGAGATATGATTGCACAACACAGCACATATGACTGTTTCTCACCACAAGAAATTAAAGAAAACATCACGAGATCTGTTTTGAAAGGGAAATACATGTTGAAACAAACAATACATGACTTGCTGAAAATGGAAAACAGATGTATTACAGAGAAGAGAATCTATTTGGCCTCAGGCTGCCAAAACTCAGACACCTAAAATTAGACTGACGAACTTTATTTCAGTTTCTGAATGTACAGGCACATATAGTGGGAGTGCTCCATGCCCCATGGGTATTATCCCAATCCTGCAAAACCTGTGCAGTGCATTCCTGGTAGCAGATGGGACTGAGAAAAGCTGGCAGGCTCACAAGTGCTACCCAGGATGGCAGCAACTTGTCATCACTCGTTGAAAAGGTGCTCAGCCCTCTAACTGCACTCAGATGGGCCTCTTGGGAAGCGCAGCCAAGACTCACCTGTTTTATGGACCCGTATTTGGATCAGAAGTGAATTTTTTGACTTGTAAGGAATATACTCCATATGTATCTTCTGAGATCATTAGCTTTGATGGTGAAACTTAATGCAGCATGTAAAAAAATTGCAGCAAGTGTTTCCTCATCCTGTTTTTGTTTAACAAGTGAGAAACACTTCCAACTTCAGGACTTAAAAGCTTCATTTTCCTGAAGAAACAGGTTGTTGAAGGGAGCTTGTGATTACTGGCTGATATGTTCCGTGTTCGGCTGAAAAACACGCCTGCCTGACACAGAGCATCTGACCAGGCACCTGGGAGGACACACGGCTTTCCAGAAGTAATGAAATACTTTGAAAATCACAAACTGTCAGCTCTGAGGTTACAACAGGGCACCTAAAACCACAGTGTGGTGGAAACCTATTGAAAGCAGTGGCTGAAGTGGGAGCCACTCACAGTGCTGCCATTAAGAGAAAGATAGTGGAAAACAGGGAGGGATTAAAAGGGAAAAATATTATGGCTGAATTTGAAACACATCTGACCTTTTCCATGTTTCTCATCAAAATGAACACCAATGAGATCACAGCTAATAATTTTGTAACATCTGACTGACTGTAGCCTGTTTTTCTGGAGCATAAACTCTTTAGTCCACTCCTCAGTATTATAAATCTGGGTGGTTGCAATCTGTTCCATTTAGGGTAAATTCAGTGTAGCCCTAGGATTCCTGGAGAGCTGCCAATTCAGTTCTCAACTGGCCAAAGCTTAGACACCTTCATTTAATGCATTTTCCTTATGTTTAATGCTTTCCACTTGGATTTGGACTTTATCTAAAGGCTGGTCACTTTTTATCAGAAAGAGCACTCTATTTTTAGCCAGTTGTAATGCAAATAAGGAAAATTCAAACCAAGACAGCAAAACTGCCTGTGCTTCCCATCTCAACTTTGTAATAAAAGTCAGAGCAAATGTTTTGGCAAGACAGACTGCGCTATGTAGTTCTGTGATTCTTTCATTCAACATTCAATTTTCTTCCTGGCAAGAAAAGAAAGCCTTGTGCATGGAGAAGAGAGAGAAAAAAAACCCAGTTCAACAGCATCTTCAATAACCGATTATTTAGTTGGCATCTACAGCCCTCTAGATCCATTGGATAATTTCTAGATGATGCTTTTAGAAGTGTCAGCAAGAGTGGTAGCATCTGCAGAAAATAAACACCATTTTTTTTTTTTTATTTACATACGTGTAAACTGGTAAGGATCCATCCAGCCATCTCCATTCATTTTCCTTCTCCGAATCTGTTAGTCCAATCCAGAAGCTGCCTTTCCCAGAAATCTGTCTTTTTATCCATTGCTGTGGAAGAAAGATCTTAGTCCATAGCAAACACACACAACTGTCTTGGAGTCAATAACATACTCTGGTTTCATGAGCATCTTTTTATCAGAATAGAAAGGGCCAGAGGAATTTTTCTAAGCTGAAGATGTTTCAGGAGTTGGCCTGGCGACCCCTTGCCCACACTAGAATCTGTCACAGTGTTTGCATGCAAGGTAGAGAGCTAGGCATGAAAATTAGGTTGACAAAGTCACAGCCAATGTTTTATAGATACAAACTGAAAAAACCCTAAGAGTAAGCAGTTGTATATTGACATCCCCCCTGTTATGTAGCCACGAAATAATTATGTTGAACAGTAGTGAATGTATAGCTAGATTTATAGCTAGATTAAAATTACTTTCTTTTTGGATACAGTAGTCTTAGGCTGCACGTTTAAATCACAGAATTTAAAATTAAATTATATTCATCACTGCAAAAAATACATTTTGGACAATATGCAAGGCAGAATGGACTCCCTCTTTAAAGGTTCAACACTCTCAGAATTTTTGCCAGCCTTTCTGCCTGCTCTGTGCCCACTGCCTTAAGGGTCAGCACAAGCTCTGCTCACACTGCTCTTCTGCACATGGAGAAGCTGCTGAGAAGGCAAAGGGTGGACAAAACACTAACTGGAGCCAATCACTGTGTCTACTTCACCACACGAATTAATCATGCTCTCAGCTCCCCATTTGCCTGCTAGTTAAATAACTTCAAACTCGCTCCTTGAAAAACAGAAAGTAATTACCTGCTCCTCTTTGTTGTTTATGATAACCAAGCGTGATGCCTTGTCTTCGCAGAATAACTTTGCCTCTTCAAAAATTTCTCTTTCAGTTGAAAAGTAGTAGCACTTTTCTGTATAGTTCTTCCAATGAGGAGAACAGCCTATGATGTGAATTTTTTTGTGTTAAACCAGTTACTGATAAGGGATCAGTGGTATCTTTCTGCATAGGGCCAATAATAAGCACAGAATCCCATACTTATCTACAGCAAGTTGCCACTTAAAGTACTTACATACAGTTTGGGAATTTACTTATTAGGATCCTAACTCTGTGAAATCAAGGCTAAACTGTGTGGTCAAGAGAATTATTTATTACTTTTACTACTGTGACCTTTTCTTTAGCCATAAACATTAAATTAAATCTGTTTCAGGCCATCAGAAGGAAGTCCAACAGGTATGGCTTCGTTTAACAAGACCCTTTGTGATAAATCCCAGAGATTTAGTCTAGGGCAGCAGAGATTATCTGAACCAGTAATTATGTGCTGAGCACCCTCCACTACATATATTTGTAGCTCAGTAAGAGATGCATGTGGTGTGTTGACAGCTTACCGTTAGCCTCAGGTACTGACGTAGGTTCACTTTGCAGTGCCATTAGCATCCCTGGACCTGGTGGACCTGGTGGACCAGGTGGGCCCTTTGGACCAGGCAGCCCAGGGATTCCAGGTAGCCCAGGTAGTCCTCGAGGTCCTGGTACCCCTGGCTCTCCCACAGTTCCTTGCAGACCTTGAAATCCTGGTGGGCCTTGAGGCCCAGGTGGCCCATCTTTGCCCTGTGGACCTGGTGGTCCTGGGTCTCCACTTGGTCCAGGCAGACCCGTCTTGCCTGGGGAACCTCTCTGACCTTTGGAGCCAGGCGATCCTCTTGAACCCTTCCCTCCTTTTTCTCCTGGTGGCCCAGCTGGCCCAGGTGGGCCCTTATCACCTGCAGGTCCTGGTGGTCCTGGTTCTCCTTTCTCTCCTTTTTGTCCTTTTAAGCCAGCAGGGCCAAGAGGACCTTGAGGGCCTCTGTCACCTTTAGGTCCCCTTGGACCAGGAGGGCCTGAAAAAATATAAGCATGTAAAGTGGGAATACGGACAGAAAACAAAACAATAAGTGTGTGCAGGGTCTTTGTTTAACATATTTCAGACCATCAATGCTGGACATTCAGCATTGTGAAAACCAGGCTTACAGTTGCTTTGAGCAGTGCTTGTAAAAGCACACCTCTGCTTCTCAGGCATTATAGACTCAGAATTATTTAGGTTGGAAGAGACCTTAAAGATCATGCAGTTCCAACTCCCCTACCATGGGCAGGGACAACTCTCACCAGACTAGGCTGTCCAAAGCCCCATCCAACCTGGCATTGAACACCTCCAGGAACGGGGCATCTTCCCTGGGCAACCTGTGCCAGTGCCTCACCACCCTCACGGTGAAAAATTTCTTCCTAATGTCTAATCTAAATCTTTCCCCCTCCAATTTAAAGCCATTCCCCTTCATCGTATCACTACGTGCCCTTGTAAAAATTCCCTCCCCAGCTTTCCTTCAGGCCTCCTTCAGGCACTGGAAGCTGCTATAAGGTATCCCCAGAGTCTTCTCTTCTCCAGGATGAACAACAGGGATTCCAGAACTGGGCACAACACTCCAGGTGGGGGTCTCACGAGAGCGGAGAGGGAGAATCACCTCCCTCAACCTGCTGGCCACTCTTCTTTTGATGTAGCCCAGGATACGGTTGGCCTTCTGGGCTGTAAGCTGACTCCTGTTGAGCTTCCCATCAACCAGCACCTCCAAGTCCTTCTCTGAAAGGCAGCCCTCAATCATGTTGTACCCCATCCTCTATTGGAACTGCGGACTGCCCTGACTGAGGTGTAGGACCTTGCACTTGGCCTTGTTGAACCTCATGAGGTCTGCACAGGCCCACTTCTGCAGCTTATCCAGGTCTCTCTGGATGACATCCAGAGACGTCCTTCTGATGTGACAACTGCACCACTCAACCTGGTGTCTTCTGCAAACTTCCTGCATGTGCACTCAGTCTTGCTGTTCATATCATCAATGAAAATATTAAACAGCACTGGTCCCAGTATGGACCAGTGGAACACTACTTGTCATGGATACCAATGCTCTTTCCTGAGCCTCCATGAAATACAGGATACAGAAGAAAATAACCTGATGCACTTTGTCTTGTGAACTGGACAGTGACACCATGAGCCAGGTGATCAGCTGAGGCTCCAGTCCCTGCAAGGCACACTTCACGCTGTTGATGCATGTGGTCCTGCATGTTGATGTTCCCATTCCCTCACTCTGCTATGATCCCTTTTCCTTCTAGTCCCATCTCTATCTACTCATGGACTACAGGAATCTCTCCTGCAATGATGCTGTTTGCTGCTCTGTCTATAAAGGATTGTCAAAAAGAGACAAAATGAAGGATACTGAACAACAGGTCAACTGTGGAAAGGCCAGAAATACTAGTCACTAACTGGCCAACTATAACAGGACAGAGAACAATACCCACGATAGGAAGTGGCAATATTGTGACAGCAATAAATAACAAAATCATTTCGGATTCTGACAATGGATGAGCAAACGCCTTGCCAATACACCCCACTCCCACCCCTAATTTAAACTCCTCCATAGATAAATTCCTAAACTGGAATAATTTTGGCCTGAATGAAATGAGAAAGGTTAAGGTTACTAACATGTAATCTTGGCTGTAATTCAGCCTTAGTTTATTTGGAGTGATGGATTTATATTTGTGATTAGAGTTTTGGGGCTGACTGGTTCACATCAGGTTGGAAATATGAGTGTTCTTTTCATTTGGGATAATACTTGGCTGGGAGAAACCTCCTAAACCTGATGCTATTTATTTCTGGAGAAAATAAAATACCCCAAGATTAAAAACTAAGCAAAGTAGGATGTTTTCTGGCAGACGAACAACTGGCTTAAAGTGAAATAGCAACTTGTTTTTCAGTAAGGGTGGACCTTTCTGGGAACAGGCCAATGTATATTTCTTAGCCATTTCCTCCTTAGCAGCGATTGGTTTCTTGAGGTCCCACACCTTCACTAGCTTATTTTAGAAACAAAATCAAAAGCAGATCAAGTTAGTCAGTCACTCAGAATAAAATTTTGCTAAGTCAGAACCTTCTTTCATAACATGTATGTAGAGGAGGCATAGGAAAAATAGTAATGAATATTCAAGCTACATGTATATTTCCGAAGTTTAGGATTAGACAATGGAAAACTCTGTATCAGCACGCACTACCTTTCACAAAACTAAAGAAATAATGCAAGCAGAAATTCAGCATAGACCATTATTGGCATCAACAGAGGAACTGCATACCTTGTAAGATAGTGAAGTTCTTGATGAGCTGGCCATGTTTGGAATCTACCAGCTTCATTTCTTCCATGATTACTGACAAATTGGCAACTTCAACATCTAACCTTGACCTCATCAAATCCTGTTGCACCTTGAGAGATGCAGAGTCTAAGCGAATATTGGCTAGTGAGCTGTTCATAAAAATCAGCTCATCTGAATGTTTACTTAAGGTGTCTGTACAAGTTGTCCTGACCTCATTGAGATTGCTAGTCAATGTCCGTAGATGATGAGCAGTGTAGCTAATGTTGCTAATGATATTGACTATATCGGTTTCGAAGACCTGGAATCTCTCTTCTAGCTGGTTGAATTTGGCAGAAGTTCTGTTTTCATATTCTTTATGCTGTTCCTGGAGATCCTTTAGGTTTTGTTCATTGGCTTGGGCAATTGTGGTGATATTCTCCATTTGCCCACTGAAGGAGCTGAGCTGATTGTTCATGTCTTCAAGTGTATCATTGTTAGCTTTTGCCAATGCCGAGTTGTTGGCGGCCAAAGTCTGTAAATTTTGTACTTTCTCCTTAAGCCAGTCAGTGTCCTTCCGAGCTTGAAGGACAACCTGCTGCAGATTTTGAAAGTCATTCTTAATTCTTAGAATAGCCAAGCTTGTATCTTCCATTGACTTCTGCAGGACACTTATAAGATTTCTTTGCTGTATTTGTGTCAGGTTTAAGTTGTTCAGGTTCATGATGACCACATTATGAGAATGCACTTGGTTTTGCAAGTCTGTTTGAATGTTACTCGTGTCTTGTTGAAGATTGTTGATATAGCCAGTATATGCCTGAAGAGTCTTATTGACACTGATGATCATGAAAGAGTTACTATCTAAGGCACTTCTTATTTGGCTCTGTCTATCATCTAATAAACTTCCAGACTCTTGCAGCTTTTCCAGTGTATCTTTGTTCCTGGTAGTTTTCTCTGCAATGTCATGGAGCTGTTGACGAAGAGCTAGAATGTCAGATCTGAAGCCAGACAGTTCAGTGTTGGTATTCATGGCTTTTTGTCCAGCTTGGTTATCTGTTGTACAGGAAAAAAATTGAAAGGCTTTAGGATGAATTTTTAAAAAAATGTGATAAAAAAGCAGAGTGTATTTTAATTGCACTCAGGTTGTCAAAACAGTCTGTCAATAGGACTTCTATGCTATCTATTCCAGAAAAGAGAAACCACTAAGGAAAGTTATGCCACTAGGCAGAAAGAGATGAAGACTTTCTGTCTTACTGAGAAGGACAAGATGCTGATTCCGTTATCATAAATAGGAAAAACTATCATTAGAAACTGATGTATATACGCAGACGTGTAGTGCCTGTGTTCTCAATGAAAACTGAACAGTAAGCAGAATTCAAAATATTAAAGAGGTATCAGTAACTTTATGTTTTGAGGTTACAACTGGCTATTGCTGAAAGCTCAGAGGTAAATTTTAGGTGTTTGTGTTTTCTTCCTCCTTTTCCTAGCAGGTGGAATATCTTAATTGTGATTTAGTACATATAGTTTCATTTTTAAAATCTTAGATTTAGTTTTAAAACAGTTCTAATATCTATTTTAAAACAATCTGGGTTAGAGGCAAGAGCTTCACCAGAAGGCTACTCCAGATATGACAGGATATGATGTATTTCTGTTTTTCTCTCTAACATACTACTATTGCTTGTAATGACATTTATTTTGCTGTTATCGTTTCCTCATGTTCTGAATTTCAGGCAAGCAAAACCTTTAATCTTAGAGGAACATGTCTGCTTTTGCTTACACTGCCTTACAGACTACTTCTGGGAGCTTGCCTGAGTATGATTATGCTTTTTGAGGCTGCAGAGCTCATCAGCCAGGATACAGAAACTGAGGAAATAAGCAGTCAACACTCAATTCCAGGGAAAAGCCCTTTTCTTGACCTCACTTTCATTTCCTACACATGGTCCATATATTTTTGTCCTCATCTAAGCATAGCTACATATATAAATTATGCAGTCTCAAGACCATATTTTCAGATGACTCCAAGAGAGGCAGAATAGTTTTCATACACTACAGTGAACACAGCTGTGGATGAAGCTTTCTTCTGTGGTGTCTGAATGAATCGTGATGGCGAACATCAAATAATGGTTTGTGAGACTTCAGTCTTAAATGTTTATGGAGTCTTTTGTGGATGGACATCTTCCCAAGCACAGCAGCTCTCCCTGCCACTTGTCTCACTCCAGGATCTTCTCAGTTCTGACTCTATGTTTACCTCTTGGTTACAGCTTAAATTGTATTGTGTTGCTCACACAGCTCTGACAACTGCCAGGTCCACATACAGCTAATCCCTGAAGGCCAGTCTTTCATTCACCACATGCTGTTATCCTTCTGGCCCTAGACTAGTTCTCTTACCTTTGTGACTCCCACACACATTGCCTCATAACTTTTCTTATTTCTGTGTATGTATCAGTAAAAGTGCATGTCACTGAGTTACCCCATGTTTTGAACTAAATGCAGTGTGCAAATACTTCAGAATCCAGCTATTTTTTGAGGGGGAGAAGTTGTAAAGACTTATGATTAAGCTGCAAGCAATTTTTTCCTAGAAATACATCTCAATATATGGTTTATGAAGCTAAACAAAATTTGTTTCAAGAAATATGTGCATGTATGTGTATATGAACATTTCTGTAAAAACTATATAAACTATAAGTCTATGTATATATAAACAGACAATAAACAGCTCTTCTTTCTTTCCAGACAAAGAAGAAAGGTAAAAATGTACAGTTAGTGGGTAGAATCCTTGTCCATGATCTTTTGCCTGCTAATCAAGAACTGTGATAGCACTTGGGAGACCTGAACTCATAACAACCTTGTGTCCTGTATTCTCTGAGATGATTAAGAAACATTTTATGGAAGTAATCAACTTGCTTCATACATAAGAGTTTGGAACAGTTCATTATTACCATACATCTTAAAATTAGTTCTGATTTTGAATCTTAATTGCTAAAACAGCATCAAACATGACTGGGTGACAGATTTTCATTTTAGAATCTCTTGTGCTGTGGAACAGCTTCTGCTACGTTTTATAGCTCTACCTCAGAGAGACTCTCTCCTGAGGACAACTTTTAAGTGTCTGTTTATTTTTGTATAAATGATTTCAGAGTGGCTTCAGTGGGAACTGTAAATATTGAAGCATGCTCAAAATGCTATCCTAAGTAAAGCTGATCTTAACTATTCTAAAGTGTCTTCCCAAGTACTTGAGAAATTGAAATCAAGTACTGTTTCTTGTCATATTCAGAGATTTTTCATACATATTTCTTGCCACTATCTGCCAAGAGAACACCCCAAAGCTGTAACACAAAGGGGCTTTGCTTGTGTGTAGATTACCTAATTTCTTCAGGTCACTCTCCACCTCTGTGAGCTTTTCTGTATATCTTCTGTGGGACGTTTCCAGGCCACCTGTCACATTGTCCATTTTTTCTACAACTAGGGGGAAGAGAACAGTATGTTACAGAAAGGAGAAAACTAAAATTACGAACAAGTCTGGTAAACTATAAAGCGAACCAAAAAAACACCACTGTCATCAAACAAACAAAAAAACCCCACTTTAAAATTTCCCTGCTTGCCACTATACTCTGCTGTTGCTCTGTAAAAGGCACTGGAACAGGTTGCCCATAGAAGTCATGGATGCTCCATTCCTGGAGGTGTTTAAGGCTAGGTTGGAAGAAGCTTTGAGCAACCTGATCTAGGGGGAGGTGTCCCTGTCCATGACAGGGGTGTTGGAGCTAGATGATCTTTAAGATTCCTTCCAATCCAAACCATTCTATAAGTCTATGAAATATTGGAAGGATGAGCTCCTATCTGCTAGTAGAATCCAGCATTCTTCCAGTTCTTCAGTCTCCCTACAGTCCCCAAACATTTCTTCACTCATGAGCAATCTTTCTCCTGAAGGAGGAAATCCCTCTTTGTGGATTTTCCTCATGAACCAAGTGCTTTTCTTTTAACAATATTTTCATGCTCCAAGCACAATGCTGTGTGGCAAAGGTAGGCTGATTGCTAAAGTCTCAGATGAAAGAGAGGAGACTTCCTTCTATTTTATTATGAGCCATTTCTCCTTAGAAATAACATTTTTTTTACCCTGTGCCTTTTAATCATTAAGAATTGCCACCTGGATAGCAAACTTCAGACTGAGATAACAGTTTGAAGACGCAATTCTAAATGTTTTGTGGATCCAATATAAACATCTTGATAATGGTGCATATCGCTCAAGATGGTCTTGAAAGTGTTCTATCTCATTAAGACTGAAAGGGTGGTCATTCAGAAAGTGCAGATCTTTGGCTGATGTACTTATTTTGTAATGTCTGAGTAATTTTCTTGTCACTGAGACAATCTGTTTATCTGATGGAATTGATACTGAAATGGAAAAAGCAGAGCAATGAATAAAGCACCTGGGGTGGCTTCCAGTGGCAAAAAAGTGAAGTGCTTGCAAGGCAAGAGGCAGCCTTCACCTTCCACCCCAAACCTTGTCTAATAGGCTTTTGCATTCAAGTAACAGCCAAAGGCAGAAAATTCTTCTAATCACAAGATTATTTAGCTCTTTTGCTACACTGGGAACAGAATGGATCTGAACCAACTCTGGGAGAGGCTTCATGAGTTATTTTGCCAGCACTCTCTTTCCCATATCTTGAGACAGTGAAGCCAATTCTGCAAACCTGTGTAGGGCGGGAGTTACTGCTAACTCTTTTTGTCTGTGAGATAAGCTGCCCCTAGGAAACAGTCTCATAGATGTTGCTGCTATGTAAAGATTTGGGTTTTTACTAGAAGTGTAAATCTAGGGTATCTTTTGCTGTTCATGAACAACCACAAAGATCTCATACCTTTAAAGTGCAGCCGATCAAGTGCTCCTTTATTAACTTTTGCCCTTGTTTTTCTCACTCAGGGTACCACAGTTACACAGCAGGCTTTTATTGCTTCCGCAAAACCAACAGAAGAAAAAGCAGACCAAGCTTATCTCTGGTACAACTGCACTGAGGTTAATGGAGTTAAAACTCAGAAAAAGTCTCAAGGTTTTCAGAGAGACCAGACACCCTTTCGTGAATTACATGCCTGCTCCTTTGTATATTGCTAATAAGCCAGTAAAATAAAGACCTGTGTGTGCAAAGGCAGAACCAGAACGTAGCTTTCTGTATTCAAGATGATGGCAGATTGCTTGCTAAATACCTTACCTAGGCTACAATAATGACTTTGCTTTTTCAGGAGGACCATTACTCATTACCTTCTGCTTTAGAAAGCATTCCCTCCCACAACATAGCACACATTTTTCACTGTTTCTTCTGCCCATTAAAGTTACTTGTCAAAATGCCATATGTCACTTTTCCTAAATGAAGCCAGAGTTGATTCTCTGTTTGTCCTGCCCAACTGCCTCCCAGGCTGGAGCCCAGGTCAACAAAGGTCCTTCAGTTGCTTCTAACACTCCACTGATGCACGTATGTACCTATGCATCACATGCAGCAAGCACGGGCACCATACTTGGCTTTTCCTTCCAGCTAGCTCTAGGCAGCTCATTGTTCAGTCTGTGGTGTTCTGCTTTGTTTCTGGACAATCACTGTAAAGGACATGGCTCACTCTGTGCACTTAAAGAGGACCTCGTGAAAGCATCTGGATTTAAAAAGCAGGTCTACTCCAAGTGTTTCTGCTGGATCTGTGCCTTGACTGGCAATGTCACATCACTTATGGGTCTTGTTAATTCAGATTTAGTGTAATATTCACCTATTTTCTCCAGTTATGCAATACACTTGGAGTCAGCAAATGAATACGTATTATCAATAATGAAAGGAAAACATAGTTATTTTCCTTTTGTTGTTCAGATGAATGCCAGTTTGTACTTCAGATCTGAAGTTTGCAAAACTGAGATTTCATACTGTCCTATAACAACAAGAATGTTTTCATAGTTGAATGAAATCTAACACTGGAAACTTGGATTAAAACATTCCCATGAAGAGTCCAAAGCAAATGAAAACAGTAGAAATTCTATCAATATGTAGTAGTCTATACTGGCAGTCAGATGAGATAGTATGGAATTAAAGATAACAATGGTGTATGGTGTTTTCATTGCAAAAAGTAAAAAAAAAAAATCCACCCCACACTAAAAAGACTGAATCTGGTCTGTAGCTATGGACATTCTTTATGTGAAACACCCCAAAAATTTGTTGAATTAGTATTTTAATCAGAAGCCTTGCTGGTATTATTGACAATTGGCCATGATATGTTGACAAGAGACTGCCTGCACTGTGTCTGAAAGATCACTAATGAGCACTGTTACAAGGTCTTTCAGTCCCCAGCATCTTGTCTCCACACAGAAAGGAAGTTTTTAATTCTAGTGTGCAACTGGATGCCACACAGCAGCCCTGGATCAGGAGCACAGACATGATGCTTGGCTGGAAGATACCATCAGATGCTGGAAAGAGAAGGTTGCTTTCAAATACACAAGGTATTGATTTTTGTCTCTTTGACACTAAACTGGTGAGGATTTACCCAGATTAACTGACACAAAGCCCAGAATAGGCTGTATCAGGCGAACTATTTCATTTGTTTTAATTGAGCTTCCCCTCAGAGAGCAAGTCAGTCCTGTTGTGTGAAGAGTAGAGGAGAGAGGCCAGAGACAAGTTTGAACCATCCAACTCCAGCAGCAGAAACAGTAGAGGTCTTTGCAAACGTGAACTGCAGTGTTAGCTTAAAGACTCCCATTGATGTGGGCTATGCTGAGTTTTATCATTCAACAGACAAATCAATGCATATATTTGACTTTCTGACAAGATCACTGTGGATAACGTAGTAAAGACCCTCCAAAAAAAGCCAAAATTTCAAGCAGTTGCTGACCAGAACAGTGAGGACCGTCTGCATCTGAGCCACTATTTCAGAGGCAGGGACAAAACGTGCCATCTCACCAGGGTGTGTTGGCTCTAGGTAATGGCAGACAAACTCTGGGAGACAGATAAAAGAAGTGGATGAAAGTCACAACGGGTATTAGTAAAGAAGCTTAAAAACAAGGACTGACCAGAGAATAAGAACTGCCAGAAATCTGAGATCATGCTAGCTTCCTTCACTGGAGTGAGTCACAAGAAGATCGTTTACCTTCAACAGGCCAATCCAACACTGGTTGGTGCCAGAAAAATTATAACTTTGTATTTTGCATTTAATTTAAGAAAGCATGCATAAAAATTGCAGATTGCTTTTTTAATGCATTTAAAAATAAGTTAACATGTCTTCCCAAAGGAAACTAATAGTAAACTCGGCTTGTTATTCCTTCATGATCTTGATGCTTAATTCGTGTTTTGGTTTCAGGTTTCTCCAACTTACTATGTAATTTTTACCACCAGTTTGGAGGTTTGTTCTGTGTTGACCTTGCCTCCCACTGAGTTATTTTTTGCCTGCCACATTTAATCCACAGATTAGTAGTTTTAACGTTTTAAATCACAAAGGATATCTAAATACCACGTAGGAAATGAAAGTTTTAAAAGTAGTTTTGAGCTTCGTAAACATAAGCGTGGGAGGCAAATTTAATTGAAACTTAGCTAAGAGACTGAAAGAATCCCTGATGCCAGCAGAATTCTTTCTTTCAGTGTAATATTGCAATAAAAAAGACAAGCCAAACTCTGATGCAGAGAGGAGAGTTCAAGAGCTCTGTAAAGTTTTAGACTTTTGTTCTTCCTTCAAGGTCTAACTCTTTCCCAATGATCAAAAATATTGCAATAATTCCTTTGAATATGTACTGTCAGCTGGGGTTTTGTTTAAGTCATGTTTTACCTGCAAACAAGTGTTTAGGCACTGTGGAGATGAAGCTCTGAAGCTGCATGTACAAAGTGCAGAGCTAATGCCTGACATATGACCATTTGCTGCCTGGATACTGCTGCATGCAGAATGGATATCTTGGAATAAACAGGACTTTTCTTCAGCATAGAACCATAGAATAGAATCACAGAATCACTAGGTTGGAAAAGACCTTTGAGATTGAGTCCAACCATTCCTACCTGCCATTAAATCATGTCCCTGAGCACCTCATCCACCCATCTTTTAAATACCTCCAGGGATGGTGACTCAACCACCTCCCTGGGAAGCCCATTCTAGTGCCCGATGACCCTTTCTGTGAAAAATTCTTTCCTGATATACAGTCTGAACCTTCCTTGGTGGAGCTTGAGGCCATTCCCCCTCACCCTGTCCCCTGTCACTTGGAAGAAGAGGCCAGCGCCCTCCTCTCCACAACCTCCTTTCAGGTAGTTGTAGACAGCAATAAGGTCTCCCCTCAGCCTCCTCTTCTCCAGGCTAAACAACCCCAGCTCTCTCAGCTGCCCCTTCACCAGCTTCGTTGCTCTTCTCTGGACATGCTCCAAAGCCTCAACATCCTTCTTGTAGCGAGGGGACCAAAATTGAGCATAGTATTCGCCTCTTTGCCTTGGCATTCAGTGGAGCAGTCACCAAGTTGGTGAGCACTCGAACAGTGGTGACCAAAATGTCTTAAGGTCTGTGAGCAAAATGTGTATTATCTATCCAACCTCCTATAATCTTACCACTTTTTCCCCCTATTTTTTCTGGTTTTTTTTTTTTTTTTTGTGGGAGAGGAAATTCTCTTGTCCTTGCCCTGGATAGATGTGGCTTGGCACTGCTAGGACAGAAAGATTAGTCCCAGGCACTAATGACTACTTAGTACAAGAAGGAGCTTTATAAATGATTCTATGAAAGCCTAGGGAAAAGACAGTGCTAGAAGCCTCCATGGAAAGAGAAGCTTGAAAACTGTGGACAGAAATGAGGAAGAGAAACTCCATTTTCCAAAGAGATCTTTTGGACGGTTTCCTTGTTGCTATTGCGTCCTAAACAAACATGAAAGAACATCTGCCAAAGCAAGATTTAGAGCACTGGTTCCTCCAGCTCTATACTCTGTTTCTGATGCCAAGTGAGCCCAAGAATCGACAGCCTTGTATAAAACTCTCTTGAGGAAAATTCTGCTAAATCCCAGGCACTTAGTGGCTGGATTATATCCCAGAAAGATCCCATTCTCATCTGCTGCAAGCTGATCTCTGCAGATTTGTATCTGAAAAAGGTCTACGTTTGTCCTCCCCTAGTCCATATAACCAAATGATTTTATCGTCATAGATCAAGAACAAGCTTTTGAATCCTGGAAAGTTCTCTTTTTTTCTTCAGTGTCTGACTTCCAGAGATCAGTAACACACTCTTCAGGAGAATGTCTGACCAATTATTTGTGTTGCATTTTTCTAAGTTTTATTTTAATTTGCCATATTACATCTGCTTTACCATGAAAAAGAAATAGCTATGTATCTCTATCTGTCCTTCACATTCTGTCATCTCCATGGCTAAATCTTCCATCTAAACCAAGCAGTTTTAATTTTCTTCCCGCTCAAAACTGTACCAAATCCTCTTAAATAAGTATTTATCTCTTTCTATTTCTACAATTTCCTTTTCTTTTGCTGGCAAAGGACCAGAGGTGATGTCAGCTCTGGTACAAGCACAGCTGTTGGCGGCACAGGATGCATGGCAGGCTAATCACATGACTATTTACTCAGCTTCTTGGAGGGGTATTGAGGCTACTCTCTGAGCGATACTCAAGCATCTAGTTTAAAGCTAGCTTGGTGTTCTCCACAACATGCTGCAATGTCCTGTTATAACATAGGGACGTTATTAATTTTCTTTTTCTTACTAGAAACTCATATATTATTTATTCAACTTATTATAGCTGAGGCTGCACAACAAGCAGTCATTCACATCAAAGCACTCATAAGAATGCATAAATGGCTACAGTTAATTAGTGCTGAAGATGTATGGGAATTTTAAGTTGTGCTTTCAAATGTGCCCTACTGATGACCTGCATTACCAGAATCTTTGAAATTATTGTTGAAAGTGTCTAAGTGTCTTTGTTCATCAAAATAACTGTAGATAATACATTGGCATTTCCTGGTTCAATCTTTCTTCCAGATATTTCAAAGTAATATTGTTCCTACACTTCACTCCTGAGATAAGTACTATTCTAGTAAGACTATTCCTGTCTCTCCTATTAAGTAGAATATTTATTCTGAAAAGTTGTGATATACGCCAAAGAGCTTAGTGAAATCAAGGTATAACATGTTAAAGAGCTTTGAGTCTTCCAGTTAGAACTCCTTCATGGTGGAAGCATGAGCATTTTCTAATTTTTTTTCTTTTCTTTCAAATGCCTAATCTAGTTTCAAAACTTCATAATTGCCTGAAATGGAAAATCTAAGGTTGCAGTTTGTTGTTACAAAGAATCATAGAATCATAGAATAACCAGGTTGGAAGAGACCCACCGGATCATCGAGTCCAACCATTCCTATCAAACACTAAACCATGCCCCTTAGCACCTCGTCCACCCCTGCCTTAAACACCTCCAGGGAAGGGGACTCAACCACCTCCCTGGGCAGCCTGTTCCAGTGCCCAATCACCCTTTCTGTGAAGAATTTTTTCCTGATGTCCAGCCTAAACCTCCCCTGGCGGAGCTTGAGGCCATTCCCTCTTGTCCTGTCCCCTGTCACTTGGGAGAAAAGGACAGCTCTCCTCTCCACAACCTCCTTTCAGGCAGTTATAGAGAGCAATGAGGTCTCCCCTCAGCCTCCTCTTCTCCAGGCTAAACAACCCCAGCTCTCTCAGCCGTTCCTCATAAGGCCTGTTCTCCAGCCCCTTCACCAGCTTCATTTCTCTTCTCTGGACTCGCTCCAGAGCCTCAACATCCTTCTTGTGGTGAGGGGCCCAGAACTGAACACAGGATTCGAGGAGCGGCCTCACCAGTGCCGAGTACAGAGGGAGAATAACCTCCCTGGACCTGCTGGTCACGCTGTTTCTGATACAAGCCAAGATGCCATTGGCCTTCTTGGCCACCTGGGCACACTGCTGGCTCATATTCATGCATATACATGGCTGGCTCATATACACGCATACACATGGCTGGCTCATATACATGCATACAAAAAGTCAGCATTGCCAAGGTATTGATGCTGAGGGTAAAAATTTCCTGTGATAAATTGTCTCTCTATCTAATATGTGGAAATGCGCTTGGAAACTTGGCTGAAAGTGAAATGTTTGGCTCAATGCATACATACCTTTGTATCCCAGAATGGCTACTGTGATCGTTAACAGGGCACATAAAATATATAAGAAGATGATGGAAAACTTCAGTGCCCAGTTACTTTTACATTTGGTACATTGAGTCCCCTCCTGAATACCTGCAAAACAAGATTTTAAGAATTTTAAAACAATGGCAAAGAATCCATTTTCTGAAGAACAAATTATTTATGTAAGCAAATGATATATGGGTGCCTATCTGCCTATTCTGCCAGGAGAGCCTCCCTGGTGGTTAAAGCATCAACTTAGAGACAGAATCACTTTGGGATTTTAGCATGTGGAAGAGAAGTACATTCTGCTTTGCTGAAAAACCTGTGACTTTCCTGAGAGTTGACAAGTTTCCAATTGTGCTAAAAGATTATGGTGAGCTTCGGAAGTCAAATGTTTATTAGCAACTCCTCTGTCAGACACCACACTGCAGTAGCTCTTTCTCAGCCTTCAGTCTCCCTACAGAAGCAAGAGCAGACAGTAAACACTCTGGCAGAAAGAAAAATACAGAAATAAAGTAGTGTTGTGAAAACCTGGGAGGAGTACTAGTCCTGCTTTATAACCATTACCAGAAATAGTTACCATGTGAACACTTTCCTTCCATAATGAGAGAGATCTTTTTCTTATATTTGGGGGGTGGGGTTTGGAGAACTCCCACAGAAGAGTAGGGCTGCTATACTAGTAAGGCTAGTGGTACATCTACACTAACAGAATAATGCTGGTGAATTTTGCCTTGTTGACAAGTTTAAGAAAAAGGGCCTCAAGCTGACGAGAGAAAACAGGCCTTTGCTTCTTTACATTTGAGCCTTTTGCAGAATGGTTTGATATCTTTGAGTCCATTAGGGAAGCAATATTCCTCATTTCTCTGTGTGCTCCTATGTGCAGCTTGAGAGTGTTGGAAGCACTGATTAAGTTACCAAGAAGTTAACTGGAAATCCAAACATGTAAAACCATGAAAACCGGACCACTGTGCTGAACGAATGTTTGGGATTTAACCCTCCTTCTGATGTGCATTAAATAGGATGGGATTAATGCAGCTTTCTGTGTCTGTCAGAAAATGCATTTCTTTGATATTTTATTCTATTTGTGTACTATTAGGGGAGTCTCACAGGAAAGCTTTAAGCTCTAATAAATTCTATGTACCAGATCAGTTAACTAATCAAAAATTGCTCCATAGCTTTTTATAAGTAACTTCTATTTCCCCCTAGGCTTAACCCACAGCTGATATTACTTTTCCTAACTCATGACCTTGCACAGAGTGTTTTTTTAATTTTTTATTTTTTAAGAGAAAATCATGGGACGCTTGCCCTGGGTTCATGGAGGACAGGTGACTGACACATCAAGTTAACTATTTCTCTCTCAAAGAACAGCATTTTCCAGTGGCTCCCTGAAGTCCAGGGTACTTAAGGAGAGATCATCATTTGGAACAACTCAGGAAGAGGATTTAAACAAAGTTTACTTGACAAGGCATTTTCCTCCATTCCCTCTGCACAAATACTCTTGTAGCTAAGACAGAAATGCTTCGCTCATATGTCAGCCCGCTTTCTACATTATGTCATCTCATGTCTTCTCTAAACTTTTCAGCTGTGACATCACATTTTATTGCCATGTGATGAAAGCAGTCATAGATTTGGGTTCCTTGGGGTTTAGGCTTAAGATCAGTTTGAAACATTTAGCCCTTTTTTCAGGAACAGGAACATTTTGGGGAAATGAAATAAAAATTTGTAAGCATAAGCCCAAGAAAAGAAACTCCAGAGTGGAAAGGCTTCTCTCCTGCCTATGTAGCTGGGAAGGAAGGGAGCGGCCACAGAGACGAGCAGTGGCATGGTCCATTTATTGGTGACTTGGATTTGGAAGGTTGATGGCTCCTGCATGACTAAAGAAAAAACGAAGGGTCTATAGTTCAATAGCCAAGTTTGCTTATGGATCCTGATGCATGTGCTGGTTTTCTTTGATTGGCTGCTGGTCTAAAGGAGTTCGCTAGTGGGGAAGCTCTGCTTGCTGATAAAGCTGCAAAGGGAAAGTGCAGTTTTCTAAAGATTTTCAGTAGGTATTTAGAGACTGAAATTATTTCACAGTGGGAATGTGTGATCTCTGGAGCACCATTTTGCTCTTTTCAGCTGGTACTAATAGGCTCATTGAGCCCAGATGCACTGAATCATAAAATCACAGAATCGTTTGTATAGGAAGAGACCTTAAAGATCATGCATTTCCAAGGCCCCTGCCATGGGCTGGGACACCTCCCACCAGACTAGGCTGCTCAAAGCCCCATCCAACATAGCCTTGAATACTTCTAGGGAGGCAGAATCCACAACTTCCCAGGGCAACCCCTTCCAGTGCCTCACCACCCTCATGGTGAAGAATTTCTTCCTAATGTCTAGTCTAAATCTTCCCCACTCCAATTTAAAGCCATCCCCCCTTGTCCTATCACTACGTGTCCTTGTAAACAGTCCCTCCCCAGCTTTCCTTTAGGCCTCCTTTAGGTACTGGAAGGCTGCAATAAGGTCTCCCAGAGCGTTCTCCTCTCTACGATGAACAACTCCAACTCTCTCAGCCTGTCCTCATAGCAGAGGTGCTCCAGTCCTCTGATCATCTTTATGGCCCTTGAATGCAAGGTTCCTCCTCTGAAAGGTTTCAGTTCAGATTCCAGTCTTTGAACATCCCACATATCAAAAAACATGAGAAGCCTGGGGCAAAAAGCACATCACATTCACCTTCCAAACACACAGATAATAGAAAGCTTGATCCTCTCTATTTTGATGTTAATGGAAGCAGGACCAGATCCGTAACTGGAAAGACTGATAGACTGCAGAGGTACAAAGCACAGAGAGAGGCAGAAATAAAACCAAAACTTTTGACAGCACTTGCACATAGAAATGTTTCACTTGATTACAGTCTCATGTTAAGATTACTCATTTTATGACATGACCTGCTTTCTGTCACCATACACCAGCTTCCTGTGTAGTGTAATGAGCTGCAACTTCACTGATGTCACTGGATGTATTGCAGTTCAGCATCTAGCATCATGTATGCTCCAGCACTTCATAAGGATCTTGTTTCACTTGTCTCAGTCCTCTCTGTTGCTGGTTCAATAAAACAGCACTTTGGCTTTTTGGAACTTTTACTTTCAGTATATTTCAAACTGACATTCGAACAGCACCCCAACAAAAGCCAGGCCTTTCCATCCTTTAACAGTTCAGTGCTGTTGGTATCAATAACATAAACACAGCATACTAAAGCAATCATACAGGCAGGACATTCCATTAACTAAGTTGGGCTGGAACTGCATACTGCATCGCCTCCTAGTGCTTTCTGCCTGTCAGCTTAAAGCTGCATCTGATGGCCATAGAATCCCCACTACCCTCATCTAACATGCCTCACGTCCAGGGCTGGAGTAAAAAAGCCAGGGACCTCTAACAGTCTCCTTTGCTTTCCTTTACCGAGAGACGGACACCGTAAGTCTTTCAGAGCTGTTAAATTTACTCTTTTTTTTGCAAATACAAAGCTTTTAATTCTGCTGCTAGTAACAGCTGACTTTCTAGTTTAGTAAACACATAAAAATTACTAAAGATAGAAGTACCTTGAAGAAAAGATCTGGAAGACTCATTTCAATGTCTTTTTGTGCAGTTAAAATAATCCACGCTATATGCAAAGGTAAAAGCCAGGATTGCAAACCTCTCTGTATAGGGATGAATTACAGTGTAACCAGGGCTCCAAAAGCTTCTTAAGCGCAGGGCCTGCCTTCAACTTATCCTATTACTCTTCCTTACTACCTTGTTTAAGGATGAAGCCCCAATAAGATGGTCTGATACAGGAGATGCATTTAGTCCAAGCTATGAGGACAGCTATTTTTATTGAAGAGTTGCTCTGAAAAGATGTGATAGTCCAAACATTGAGCAACAACAGATGGGAGACTATTGCAAGTGTTCATTATGATTAAACAAAACCCAGCAGGTTGGCCTAAAATTAGACAGGTTTATCACAAAAGTTGAGAGTCAAGGCTCATAGCAGCCCATATTTGGGCTTAATTTGCCAAAACTTCTCCACTTTTACTCACTCGACTGCTTGCTTTCAATGCTTACAAAAAAATGCAGTGTTCTTCCAGGAGACAGATAACCTCTCATCTAAAAAGCTGCAAGAAAATGTACAGGGGAAGACTCTACATATCCATTCTGCTGACAGAACATATGCAAAACCTGCAAGAGGGGTTTCTCAGCTGAAGTCAGCTCTTCTCCATTTGTTATTGCTGCTCCTAGTGCAGCACACTCCTCTCTGTGTCCTGTACACGTGTTTTCAATGTTGGTCTGCTCCCAGACATTTGTCACTAACTTCCAAACCCAGGGAGTCAGGGTCACTTCCGCATGATGTGCATTTCTCACTGCTGATTTGATCAACATTTAATAAATATCAGATGGGACACAATGTGCCCTGTTTCGCTGGACACATGCTTTTTTCCATTCCTTTCCCCAACTTATTTTAATAAGAGCTCTGGTTTTTCTATCTCACTGTTGGGAAGACATCTGGCCAAACAGAGAGCAACCTAGTACAAAGAGATCCTGCTGGCTCACATGCTTTGGGGACCCCCTTCTCTGCAAACCAAGGTGGTCACAAAAAAATATGCAAGTGAGACATCCCCCGGTTACCAGGCTTTGTAGTATTTGTTTTTATAGCGTTGCATTCCAGTGACTGAAGACTTTGTTCTCATGCAGGGGGTATACATCTGCAGATTCCTTTTGGGGTCTAGATAAGGAGGGGTTTTGCTGGGGGAGGAGCTGGGTTTTTGGTTGGTTTTTTTTGTTGTTGTTCCTTGTTTTTTAGTGGGAGACTAAATATTTTTGCTCTTTGACATGGAGTAGCCATCTTACAAAATGCCTGATTCCTCAACTGCATTGCACTTCAGGAGTACGTCTTTGAACACTTAAATATGATATGCACACTTTTTTTTTCTGAATAATTCTTTCAGAAGTATTTGCCTCTGTGTCCTTTTCTTGGCTTCTGCTGCAGGATCTTAGGTGGCCTAATAACATTTCTGCTAGCAGATCAATTTTGACAAAGATGTAGGGTTCCCTTTGGAAGCCTTACAAAAAATGTACTGGTAAGATGATTGAAGAAATGTAGTGCAGGAAATGAAAATACATACATCAGTTAGGAGGGGTTTTCCCCAGTGCCATTCATTTAAAAGAGATAACATCCCTTGAATTTTGGAAGGAAGACAGCAAGCCTAGTTTGCAGCCTTCAAATGATAAATTTCTCAAGGCTAATGCTTTCAAAACTGATGAGCATTATATCTAATAGCTATCCTTAAGGGGTTCTGAGCAAACTATGCATATTGAACACGTAGGTAGGAATCAAACACTGAGAGGTACTTAAGCCAGCAGATTTGTAACAGGCTTCCAGCGGGTGCTTATCTTACTAGCAAAAGTAGCTGATCCCATGAGGAATCCCTCTCTAGTTTTAATTAAGTAAATGACTCAAAGAAAACTGGCTATAAGTGACTAGCTTCAGGCATCCAAGTGTGAAGTGGTAGTTTCTTACTAATACACAAGACTAAGCACAAGGAAAGTAAGTCTATCTCTTAGGACAGAAAGGATTTAAAAGTTCAGGCATATAAGCATGTAAATATATGCACACATACTTACATAAACACGTTTATGTTCAAATATATAAAATCATGTATCCGTACATACTTTTTTTTAGAAGAAGCTTTTGCACTGACACAAATCCAGCACATTACATTAGCACACTCAAATCAAAAGCAAACACATCTTTGTCAACAATAAATGTTGTATAGCTTTGAAATTATTGGATCCATCCAGACACAAAATTCAAAGTGAGATTTTTGTCTTCTCTTCTGATTGGTGATACAGGTTATTAAGCCACCCTTCAAGAAAACAATTCCTGTGATCCTCCATGAATGGTTTAGATGCAAACAGCAAAACTGATGATTTGATGGCTCCACATGACCAACCTGCCTCAGAAAGCAATCCTTCTTTATAATGGTTATACATGTCAAAAACTGAGACTGGTTTGTTTTCTTTTCATAATTATTTTGAGAGAAATTTTGAAGTGCCTGGTTTGGTAGAGCCATGCTGCTATCATAATTCAAACTGTTCCTCATGCCACACCTCCCTCACATGCGCATATCCATCCCCTGGGCTTTGTTGGGAAGAGCTATCAACCAGGTAAACCAAGGCCTTTTATTGCACATCATAAAACAAGGTGATACTACTGAACTGTGCCTGCTGTCACCCGCTTCTTCACTTCATTATTTCCCCTGTGCTTGGCTCTGGGGAATACATGAGTGCCAGCCTTCCTTCCACATCCACAGTCTTTGTAATCCCTGTCTCTGCAATGGCAACAGTCCTGCTCACCCAGGTGGTGCTGTCCTGGCTTGTGGGCAGGTGGAGTGCAACAGCCTGCTTAACTTCATTGTCAGATTTTTACAATGCCATTGGAAAAAATATTTAGCACAAACATGATGTCATTTGTTCCAGAATTTACTAGTTTTGCATCTGGTTTTGTAATCAAATAGGGATAAATGCAAGCTATGCTTGTTTTGAAAAGGTTTCTGGTTATTTACTAGGAAGCAATTAAAGTAGCGAAACTTGAATTCTAAGCGGTGGGTATGTACTCTCCTAACTTGTGCCAGTTTTCCTATGCAAGGTGGAAAATCATGAAACACGGTAGCAAGACAGAGGCCAAAAGAGCCACTCTGTATTTCAAGTAAACACTGCAAGATACAGAGCTTCTTTCTTCATAAATTAATAAATAAATGGACCAACCCCTAACCACTCTATCCTCACAGGTTTCTGTGTGTCTTGCATAACCTGATCACTCTGTTACACAGCTGGTGGCTTGTACGAATAACCTCTGGAGAGGAAAAAACATACCTCAAAAGTCTGTTCTGTGAATTTATCCCTTAAAAGAGCTGTGCAGCTCCTGACAGGGCCAGTGATGTCAGTTCCTGTGATTTTATCCTGAAATTCACACTGTTGAATTTCTTTTTCACCCTGTTACCCATTTCTTTCCAACTGCAAGGTCCTACACCTAGGTCAGGGAAACCCCTCATATCAATACAGGCTGGGGGATGAAGGGATTGAGAGCAGACCCGTAGAGAAGGACATGGGGGTACTGGTGGATGAGAAGCTCAGCATGAGCTGGCAATGTGTGCTCACAGCCCAGAAAGCCAAGCGTATCCTAGGCTGCAGCAAAAGAAGCGTGGTCATCAAGTTAAGGGAGGTGATTCTCCCTCTCTACTCTTCTTTGGTGAGATCCCACCGGGAGTACTGCATCCAGCTCTGAAGTGCCGAGCACTAGAATACATGGACCTGTTGGAGAGGGTCCAGAGGAAGGCCACAAAAATGATCAGAGGGATGGAACAACTCTCCTATGAGGACAGGCTGAGAAAGCTGGGGTTGTTCAGCCTCGAGACTGAAAGACTCCAAGGAGACCTTATTGCAGCCTTTCAGTATTTTAAGGCGGATTATGAGAAAGATGGGGACAAACTTTTTATCAGAGCCTGTTGTGACAGGACAAGGGGTAGTGGTTTTAAACTAAAAGTAGATAGATTTAGACTAGATATAAGGAAGAATATTTTTACAGTGAGGGTAGTGAAACTGGAACAGGTTACCCTGAGAGGTGATAGATGCCTTATCCCTGGAAACATACAAGGCCAGATTGGACAGGGCTCTGAGTGACCTGATCTAGATGAGGACGATCCTTCTTATTGCAGGGGTGGTGGACTACATGACCTTTAAAGGTCCCTTCCAACCTAAGCCCTTCTATGATTCTATGTTTTTTACAACTATATAATTACGTTAGACTTTCAGCTTGCATTTTATAAGAACAGCATATTCCAAGACTGTTAAAAACATCAAAGTGGGGAGGAGTTGTTCATTATTGTTTAAGACAATAGAATAATCCATCATTTACAGGATTTTTCATAATCCTACCCCATAAGGAGCTGCTCTTACCACCGAGGAAGCAATGCTGGGGCTGGCAGGGTTTACTATGTCCCTCATACCCTGAAGCTGGAGCAAGACAGTTTGTCCCAAGAGCTCAGTACATTTCAGTGGAAAGGGGGGTTTTCCTTCTCTGGGATGTCTTGGAAAAAAACCACCCTTGATGATGTGCAGGTTGCAGCCTGAAGCTCTGCATGCAGGAGGGGCTGGGCAAATTTCCCTCCTTGAGATTGAGTCTGTCAGCGACAGCGGCCGCTTCCCATAAATCCAAATCCCACATCTGACATAATAAAGAGCCTCAGAGGGCCAACACTATTATCTCTGGAAAGCTTTCAGTCTAAGAAATACTTTATTCTATGCAATGTACACAAACCCTTTCATTAAATGAGGGGAGAACCCTCATTTTCAGCCTGACCATCATCTCTCACTTATTTATATAACCCAGCCAGCATTCTCTCTCTGGCTTTGTTCTTCTTCACAGTAGACCAGAGATTCACAATGAATTGTCAGAAATTCTAATTATACACTTCACCAACCATCACCATTTAATTATATAGTATTACTAAACAATGTCCTACTGTGATTAAACACTAAATATCTTAATTGAAAGGATACAAAAAGCCCAACCACAACACAGGCGAAGCAAAGACTGCTGAGTATCTGAATTGTATGTTAGGCAAATATTATGAGCAGAACTGAAGGACTACCATGGTAAATTTTAAGAAAAATCGTGGATTTGCAACAGTTTAAGGTCCAGCCATAGCAATGTGGTAAGAATATCACACCACCAGAAGGTCCAACATCCCATAGACTATTAAATTTAAAGACATGTCTGGAGCTTAACTCAAACCAGAACAAAACCCAGTAAGTGCTGGTGCTTTTAAATAACTGTCTGGAACAAGAGAGTTGTGTCTGTCCTTAGTTACTGAAAAACAAGCAAGAGATTACTCAGTTCACATCTCTGGAACTAAACCCAAAAATCTAATTAGGCTATTCAGATGATGAGAGAAAGACTAGAACAGTTAAAAGAAGATAAAAATAATGTATGAATTAAAAAGTCGTTTAACAACAGGCAAGACAGCCACAATACATCACAGCAATGAGCCTCTCTCAAACTGTATCCCAATAGAGAAGGATTTAGACTGACTTGCAAGAAGACATATAGACAGATCTATATGGAGATCAAAGCTAGATCTTTGGTTTGTGCAACAGTCTCCTAAGGCAACCTGAGGATATTCCATCCAATGAATTAATTAAAAGTAAAGTAAACAAAGCTTTAGCAAAGTCACAGAAGGGATCCGTCCTTCAAAGTGAAGGCATTTAGCCAGAGGGCAAAGTAATGACATTTCTGTCTAACTACAGGCCCTCCGTTCTTAAATAAATAAGCTTCCTAATGAAACATAGCTCCTAATTAAGATAGTATAATTTGATGACTAATGTAACATGATTTTTAGTCTTAATAATTAACTGCATTTGACTGAAAGGAGGACAAAAGTTTAACACCATCAAAGTGTATATTTCCCTTAGCATTCCCTATTTTTACAACACAGATTTAGGTGTTAGTGACACTACTAATGGTGTTATATTGACTGGTAGGTAGAAAAAATAATAACTCTGTGCTTTGTGGCTTTTGAGATACATTTCTTTAAGAGGGCAACAGGATCTCGTCTGGGGCTGTGAGTGTGGTAGGTGCTGATACCACCAGCAGTGACACCTGTACTGCAGAGCGACTGACTGGGGACATGCGAAGTTGTCCAGAGCACAGGTGGAAAAAGCATTCTCTTCACAGGAAACTTCCATCCTTTGTTTTAATAACTTCTTCTGTAACTTTTAACATTATGTTAAGGACAATGTTCAAAACATTGGATCACTGTTTTACAGACCAAAGGAAAGTTCACCCTCGCCAGATGAAGACTCCAGCCACGCACATACCTCTTTGTACTCACCGATGCTGCCAAAAAATGCTATTCCAGCTATCTACAGAAATTAAACATTTTTATGTGCCTGCACAAGTCAAACAGGAGCACTTGGAGACCATCTGTTCCATGGCTGTTTCTGTGCAGGTGCATATGTGCACATGTGCACCTCTAACACAATTGGGGCAGATTGTTCATTTAAGTCCATTATAAAGTCCCATATGACTCTGCACAATGTGCTTTCAAACTCTTGTAACTCATATAAGTCTAAAACTATTTTCACCAGGTAGTTGGAAACACACTGAATGCCCTTCTCATTTGTAATTTTTTCTTTTCTCCTCCCCTACCTCCTGCAACAGAACAAAATCAACTTTCAACCACATTCAATGGCATAAAAAGTGTATTTCTCCTTTTCCATTACAAAAAAATAGAGAGCTGCTTTTGATGGAGAGTTCAGTAGGAAAAAAAATTACCTTCAAGCTATGAATAAGCATGGCCAACTTTATGTGGAAAAGCAAAAGTCTGAGAAAGTTACAGAGACTGTGATTCGTTAGCATTAAAATGCAGATGTATCTCTACTACAGACTTTGTTACATGTTCCAGCTGGAATGCTGTGATGAAAAGCTGACATTAACAAAATTGAAAAAAATTAATCAAGATTTGATGCCTCAAATTAATATACAGAACTTTATCTATCCTTTGCTGAACTTGGTGGTAAGGTTTCTGTTGCTCTCATTAAGAAGCATTCTAACATTAAAAAATTGCCTCTTTTCCAATGGAAAAGTCTATCTGAGGACGTTATTTGGGATTTAAAACGCTTATGTGCACATAAAACAAGAGGTGAAGGTGTTTCTGTTAGCGCTGGTTACTTAACAGCAGGCACCTTATTTGGAACACAACCATGAGACTGGACCTACACCCCAAAAATGAAGAGAGCCACGAAGAAGAACACAGTAGAACTTCACACAAGAAAACACAGTATGTCTATGGAAGCTTGCTCTACTAATTTTTTAATTATGGCTGTAAGTGCTAATTGTCATTTCTGACTAGCCTTGTCCATGATGATATTGAGACTGCCTGGCTGAGATACCATCACTGAACAGAGAAGAAAGTCTGCCTGCAGGCACTGCATCAAATGTAGCTCACGGTCACAAACCCACTGGCTGTAAATTCACTCCTAATCTCCTGAGGCTACACGTTCAACTACAGGAGAGAAATTATGCCCAGGTATAAACACTGCTCCTTCGGAAGTGTGCTGCCATACTCCCTTTGGTCAAATCGAGACATGGCATTAAATCACCTCCAAAGGACAGGGGCTGGCAGGGCTTTATTTTTCACCTCACTGCCCTTCTAAAACCACTTTCTAAAGGTAGGGCTTTTTCTTCAGAAATATTGCAGGCCTGATGGCAGACACAATAAATCCTGTTTCCATCCTCCAACCAAGCCACCCTCCCCGAATCCACCTCAGTCTCTGCTTCCTTTTCCTGAATCTTTCTTTTCAAAATAAATGCTTTTCTCTGTGAGGCTGGATCTATAGGCTGAGAGGAAGGACTGTGACCCAATGCAGCTGCCATCCTCTAGTATTCTTACTCTGTTTCCTCCTTTTCTTCTCGTCCTCTCTGTATCCTGCAATATGCCCATCTCCAGCACTCTCCCAGGATCCTGGCCAGTATACACCTCACTAGTATCCAATTTCCTGGATAAAAAGCAGACTTAGAATGAATTCCTCAGGCAATCAGAACATTTTTTACACAGTTGTGACAATGTGCAATGGCTGTACATTGTAAGGAGTAAACAACCCTGATAAATGGATCTTTCCCACCTAATACCATCAAAATTTCTGTGATTTTTTTTTCCCCCATTTAATATTCACCAGTACCTAGAGAGGAAATTTTTCTTTCATAGATTACTACAAAAAGTGTTCTGTACAGAGGTGGGAGTGTGATTGATGAATGCAGTTCACGTTTTCCCTCCTAATAAAGCAATATACAAATATACATTGTCTTGACAAGCATGGAAAACTGCTGAATTAAATCTGCTTATTACAAGTGAGGAGAAGCTAAGTAGAAGGGCATCCAGAGCACCGTAGTCACAGATAACATAAACGACTAGCCAGGAGTACAATAAACACACTACCTACCTACATAGCACCTACTCGATGTCTTCCTAATGTCAATGCAATCACTGTACTAAGCAGGTGAAATCTCTGCTGCAATCATGGAAACATGTTAGTTGATAAAACCATTAAAAGCATTAACCTACTAAATCTGTATGGTGTACCTAAGCCTTGCAACAACTTGCCATTTTTTTTTCTATTGTATTTTTAACTATCTGAAGAATGTTGAAGTTCTCAAGTCACGGCTGCTAACAATTAGGTTTTCCTATGTTGGTACGATATACCACTGAAAATATGAGAAAATGGTCCTTTTCTGTACTTATTGTAAAATATGACAAATCTTAGAAAGTCAATACAATTCCATGCATTTGTGTCAAGCCTGAATTTGTTTTTTAATTTATATTTTTTGCCAAATACCAAGATTTATTGGTCCTTGAAGCAAAATAATGACTGAAGCAAATCTGAGGTCATTATTTAACTTTGAGGTCAATACATCTTGCTTTTTCACTCCCAAAGAAGTCAATATTGGCCTTTATTTATGCCATACTTTGCAGCTGCTCTTTTGAACTCCAGCAGAGAAATACATCACACCCTTGACCCACAGTCTTTCAACCTGGGAGTGGAGACACTATAATTTACTTGCTCAATACGAGTGTCAAGTGTTTTCAGCGCTTAACTGCACTAAACACTCTTGTTCCTTATCACAAATCCAGCCACACAAATGCAACCTCTCTGGCTTCTGCAGTGTTACATGCAGTTTATATCGCTGTAGGTGTATCATTCAACCAGGGAGCTGGTAAACATATTTTCTTCCACGTCAAGCTAAAAGCATAGACTAGAAGAGCAGGTGAAGCAGATAAAGTGGCAGTTTAGTGGAAACTTCAGATTTAAAAAACCCCACACATGCTATAACCTATTTAACGAAAAATCCAATAAACTTCAAAATAACTTTTTTTTGTGTCTTCAAGAGTCCACAGGCACTGAGTCCCTAAGTGTCCTCAGACTTTGAAATAACAGCCTGACAAATAATTTTCACGTATTAAGAGTAAGAACATTTTCTAAAAATGTCTGTTTCTCAGCAGTTTTATTTTACTTAGAACATTTACTTCTTGGCTGGATGCTTACATGCCAAATTTCAGCCCAGTATGAATTTTTCCATGGCTGAAATATATAATCCTGAAAAGCAAAGTTGGAAATGTTGAAAACTATAAACTACAGCTAAAGGCACACATCACAAATGGGACTGTGAAGAGCAGAGCTTTCAGTGCAAGCAGGACATCTTTAATGGAAGATAAATTTTGTTCATTAAGTGTACTTCATACATCACCTTCTGGAACTCTTACTGAATCTGACTAAAGCCTCTACAAGGAAGAAATGTTTTGACACATAAGATGTAGCCTTTTCACGTAACAGACTAATGGCTTTCAGTATTTTGCATGCTCTTTTTGTTCTTCACTTCTTGCCCAATCCAAAGGAAAAGTAGCATCCTATTTCCTCGTTTGAATGATGCATTACTCTATTTAAATGGCTTTGGTAAGACTTTCTTTAATGCTTTGAAAAAAAACACAACCTTTCAAAAAAATTTTTAGGGTGAATGAATGGATTCAGCTCCTTCATATCCTATTACATGAGCACTATTTTTACTGGCAAGATCAATGTCTGTAGAATTTTTGGTGTTGTTGCACAGTTATGCACATGATACTAATGCAACCCTAAAACAGGTTAAACCCTTTGATAAACGTCTTGGTAGCTCTTTATCAAAAGATAAGAGAGACTATGTCCCCTTGTGTTACACTCCTGCAGAAATTGTAAGGGTAGTCCATTTTGTTATGCAGGTTCTTCTCTCTTCCACTCTTTATTTTGTTAAGAGCTTTGTTAAAGAAAAGTTAAAGGCACTTATGGAAACTTTCTTTAAGTGTTCTGCCAAGGTGCATGAGCAAACTCAGGTCAAAATTTTGCTGCATGTGGACAGAAGCCAGAGGAGAGAAGAGCACTTAATTTTTAACCGTTATTTCATTAGTCATTAAACTGCTTAGCTGCTCCGTAATATTTTGGACTGTCTGAAAATGGCATCCAGCTTTGTGGGAGATCCTTCATTGGCCTCTCTCAGCCATTTACACAAAATTTGTAAGGTTTCCAAACTAACATAAAACTTAATGCACAACTAATGAAGAGTACAGGGCAGCCGTTCAAGCAAACTGAATTACAGGATAAGCTGGGACCACTTACAGAAAGTGAATATCAATGTAACTACGAGTATGGTGAGAAACAAAACCCATAAATGCTGTGCGCTGTCCTCAAAGCAGTGGCTCCAAAAAGGGTAACAGGGCAGATGACAAGCAGGCTAACTAAAGAATTTCCACCATGATGTTAGGGCCAAAAGGGCAGATCCAGCTTCCCAGCTTGCTGCAATGAGTTGACAGTTGGACAGGTCTTGGCCATCATGGCATTGATGAGCGCCTGACTCAACACAGGGACCCCAAAAGCTCAACCCACTGCCGTGGATCTCCAGCCTTCCCATAATAGCAACAGTCTTTGGAGCCTAGACAATCTTGGACAAGCTCAGCAGCTCAGGGTCAGGCTAGTCATGCAGAGATCAAGAGAAAGGATCTCCTGGGGCTGGTGACCAAGGGCAGTTCTTGGTGGGGTCAGGAGCTTCGAGGCCACTGTCCAAGGCAGCACATGTGGGAGGGAGCTGCTCTTGAGCTAACAGTCCTCACACCCATAGTGGGAAGGCTGCAAGTCTTAACAGGCATTTCCCCCACTATGAGTCTTACTAGGGGATGGGGGCTCACAGTGAGAGGCTTAAATTGAACCAAATGCTTTCCTTATTTGGAAGAAAACAACAACAACAACAAAAAAAAGAAAAACAGAAGACTTGGTTGCAGACCCTAGGCACTCTAATGGAGCACTGGCAGTAAAGGACACTTATATCGAGAGGCAGAAGGAGTAACATACGACCCTGACTATAAGTTGGAGGCAGAAAGATGCCTCTTGGAAATGAAGCAAAACTGTAACCAGTGGGAGTGTTTACAACTGGAACAAATTACCATCACAGGGGATTCCCTGTATTTTAATGTCTTTAGATCAAGCCTGACTCTTCATTTAAAAGATATGCTTTAGCCAAAATACAAAGTCATTTGACTCCGTATGGGAGTAACTGGATATAATTGTACAGCCTATCATACACAAGAGGTCAGAGTAGCTAAGCACTTTGGCTCTGATCCCTGCAAATGGAAATACGTTTCTCAGCTGTGGCCTGCTGCACAGAAAATATATGTCTTTAGGGGAAATTAATGGTGATGACAAGGCGTCTCACTGCCCTGAGGGGGACATGCCGTTCGAATCCAGCTGAGCCCAGAATTAAAATAAGGAGTGCGCAGATAACCCTCCCAGATGTTTTATGGCACTGGATGGAGACAACATATGATAAGGGTCAGCATAGTTCTGTATGCTGGAATACAAGAGAGGGTTTTTTTTCTTATAAAGGATGTAGTAAGGCTGTTTGTTAAAGGAAAAAAAAGGAATAAAGGCTGGAGGCTAATTAAAAGCCTGTTTCTACTAATACGATGGGAGAAACCACTCAGGAACAGTCCATTATGTTGAATCATGGCCCTGACAGAACAACACCTGCCAGAAAATGCTAAGAGCTTTGGTGAGTTATCTTCAGCCCTTACTAAATACATCTGCAGAGAAATCAGTCTGTGGGCTTTCCCTGAGAGCAGGTACCATATCCAGTGTTCGGGTATCCATTTGAGAGACAACAACCAAAGCAAGTGCATGTCTTTTACCTAGGGCTGAAAGGATACTTTTCTCATCTGGCCCTTCTTTTTTTTAACTTTTTTGTTCTTTAAATAAAAGTAGTGAGTAGAAGTCCTAAAGCTGTCTCTTCCAGTCTTCAGGACCTTCTCCAGAGCTGCCCACCAAATTCTAGAGAGGAGTTATTTTCGCCAAAGTGCAATTTTTAACTTGAAGAGTATACAAAGCATATGGTAAAGTATAAGGGAAGAATGTTTTAGTCAATTAATACAGATTGGGGAAAGTACTAAGCTACATGTGTCATGACTCCATTACAACGACCTAACAGGAGGTTGTAGCAAGGTGTGTGTTGGTCTCTTCTCTCACATGACAAGTAATAGGACAAGAGGAAATGGCCTCAACTTGTGCCAGGGGAGGTTTAGATTGGATATTAGGAAAAATTTATTTACTGGAAGGTTATTCAAGCATTGGAACAGGCTGCCCAGGGAAGTGGTGGAGTCTCCATCCCTGGAGGTGTTCAAAATGTGAGTAGATCACAGAATCACCAGTTTGGAAAAGACCCACCGTATCATCGAGTCCAACCATTCCTATCAATCACTAAACCAGACCCCTGAGCATCTTGTCCACCCGTCCCTTAAAAACCTCCAGGGAAGGTGACTCAACCACCTCCCTGGGCAGCCTGTTCCAGTGCCCAATGACCCTTTCCATGAAAATTTTTTTCCTAATGTCCAGCCTAAACCTCCCCTGGCGGAGCTTGAGGCCATTCCCTCTTGTCCTGTCCCCTGTCACTTGGGAGAAGAGACCAGCTCCCTCCTCTCCACAACCTCCTTTCAGGTAGTTGTAGAAAGCAATGAGGTCTCCCCTCAGACTCCTCCTCTCCAGGCTAAACAGCCCCAGCTCTCTCAGCCATTCCTCATAAGACTTGTTCTCCAGCACTTTGGGACATGGTTTAGTAGGCATGGTGGGGTTGGGCTGGTGGCTGGACTGGATGATCTTAGAGGTCTTTTCCAACCTTAATGACTCTACGATTCTACAAAAATTCATGCACATTTGCTGATAATGCTAGTGACTACTAAATAACACAGTATTGAATGTAAATATTTAGGACCAGGATGTGAAACAGAATCACTCTCTAGAAAACTGTAAAGATCTAACTTTGACAGGCTTGTGGAAGCTATTACTGACATACTATTTAAAACAGAGCTCACTTGACATTCACAGAAAACTTCTGAGATCCAACTAGTCTCTGCAGTCTGTATTCTGGACATACTTCCTGTTGTATTTGCACCCCTTACTTGTGGCAATCAAATTGAATGCTGCATTTCAGGACAATTTGGTTACAAACAGAATGACATAATGAATGATACAGTGAACCAAATACTGGAGGATTGCTAGAAGTACTGCACAACTGTGGATGAAGCCTTAAGCAATGAAGATTGTTTTCTTGCAAACTTTCTTTTATCCACATCTTCTGGGAAGGCTCCTGCAACTTGCAAGGTAACAGAGACAGAAATAGGGTTTTTTTGTCAGCTTTTCATGGCATAATGGGTAACCAGCACATCAGCCTTTTACAGCCAGGAAACCTGCTTCCCTCTGAGCTGTAACTTGAATCATACACCACATTAGTCACAGCCAGGACTGGCTATGCTCTGCTTCCAGCCATAACTCTGCCCCAGTGGGAGAAGGGGTAAGGGTGCTTTTGGGAATCTGCAGCATGGTAGTGACTCCTGTCATTGATGGGGGACAGTCACTGCAGGGAGTGTGTGGCCACCTCCACTTCAGGGTGATGTGCTTGAGGGATGTTCACACTCACACTGAGTTTTTCCGCTGCCTGTAGGTCTATTACTGCTTTTTTCATCTTCTTTCATCTAATAGGCAGCAAAATGTGGCAGGCTGAGAGCTCAGACATACTGTATTATCCACTCTGACACCTATTAACAGATAAAATACCATTGTAGTACTGAGGGTGCTTCTTAACAGTGTTGCCTTTCAGCAAGGACGCTTAATGTGCTGCAGAAAGAAAGACTAAGGGCCTGTGTCTTCTTAACTCATCTGAATAGTACCTGGCAATCTTACAAACTGAAAAGCATTGGCTTGCATTTTCATTAAGACTCAGTGTGCAGATTCAGTGCCAGTTCCCATTGACTCACTCCACCTTCAAGATAAGCTACAAATGAATCCATTTTACTTTCTGCAGTAGCGAGGTCAAATTATCCTTGTATCTGCTCCAGTGGAGCCTCACAGAGCTAATGTCACCAGACTGATAAAACTTGGACCAAAATTTGCTGTGCTGACTGCTGCCCAGTCTCTGCTTTTCCGTTCTTTTTATAAAAAGCTCATCCTTCTGTTGTGCAGCACAACTGCTAAAGCCACCACTTCTAAAATTCATATCTTTAGTTTGCTTGATCAAGACTTGCTTTGGTGAACGTACTCTTCTTTAAACAGATTGAATTTGCTTAGTAACTCTTAAAAACTGAAACTCACCCCTAAAGGTTTATCAAAGTAAATTAAGACAATTTTCTGCAGTGTGAATTCACTTCACAAATCAAGTCTGGTATTCATGTGGCCGTGCAGATGCACCGACTCAACTGCAGCTGCAGATACTTGGAAATGAGCAGAATTTGTCCCTAAATCTGCGATTGTTTGATGACACAATTAATGTACTATGACCTTCAAATGAAGAGATTACTTAAAGATACAGAGTTTCAGTACATCTAGCATAGAACACCACTGCTGGTAAAAATGTGGAGAAAGTGAAAATTAGGGTTTTTTTCTAGTTCTGCCCTCATTGCAGTTTTTCAAATGTATCTGTCTCTGACATGTTGGTCAGCAGAGCAAGCATTTCTCCAGTATTGACACACCATTCAGCTCTATGTGGAATATGAAAAAGATGCTCTTGTGCCACAAGAATGTAAAGCACTTCCAGGTTCAGGGAAGTTACTAAAATAAACAGTCTACATTTCAAAATTACCTGGCAACCCCTATTGAATTTGGGACCATTCATCAAAGAAACAGTTTAACACTAAATACATGAGTAGGAGGTTAACAGAAGTTGCTGGTGGTTCAGCTCTTTTGAAATTTGGTCTATTATCACTATTTAGCAAGTGCCCCCAGAGCCAAAGTCCCTGTTTTGAAGACTCTGGACTAACCCCACTTCCTTACTTATTTGTGTCAATCAAAAAGTGACTGGAGTTCCTGATTTTGGCAGAGGAGACAGAGTGAAATAAAAGCTCTAGAAAAAGAAACCTACATGTTTGGGACAAATACTGAATTAATGAGAAAAACATCTATGATTTGGCAACCACAAAAGAAATAAAAAGAAATTATTTTTTCCTATAATTTTGACATTTTCCAACAGAAAGTTCTTTACTTTCTTCACAAAAATTCTGACTCAAATTTAGATTATTAGCATAATCCATTTTCAGCCCTAAAATATGCCACGTTCACCAGATCTGCAGTACTCTGTTAGATTTGCTGGAGAAATTTTGACTATGCTTTTCTGTACTTACATGTTTATCCTTTAAATACAGTCCACCAGTCATTCTCACCACCTTAAACAGCACAGAAACAAAATTTAACTCCCAACAGGTAGAAATGTGAAATTTCTGGTCCCTCTACTGCTGGCATACAGTAAGCAAAGTCATAATCACAGATTTTCCATGGAATCTGCTGCCTTCCTCAGTAATGTTTTTTTCTCTGAATCAAATTTTCAAATCTTACATCAATGCAAATCTAGGACAACTCCAGCGTAGTAACTCTGAATTAAAACTGGTAGAAGTGAAAACAGAACAGCACCTGAAGCATTTAAAATATTACTTGCTGAAACAAACTTTAGAAGCCATATCCAAAAGCTCTAGCTTTTTTTCTTTTAAGATATTTTGTGGGATATCCAATGGGACTCCCAAGAGAGGTCACCAATTCAGAACTAAAATTATGTTCAAAATCAGCTTATATCTTCCCAGGATCAAACCTTGTCACAGTCCTTTCTGGTTTCCTGTCTAGGCAGTGCTTCCAGGAACATCCTCAGAGACCCTGAAAACATGCAGTATAAAGACTGGCCGGTAGGGAGTAACATCATTAGGAGAAATTAATGCACTATAGTTTTCAGTTGTTGCTAAGAAATCAAGGACTTTTTCAGATTTCCATGTTCTGCTAGTGAGAATCACAGAATCACAGAATCACCAGGTTGGAAGAGACCCACCGGATCATCGAGTCCAACCGTTCCTATCAAACACTAAAGCATATCCCTCAGCACCTCATCCACCCGTGCCTTAAACACCTCCAGGGAAGGTGACTCAACCACCTCCCTGGGCAGCCTGTTCCAGTGCCCAATCACCCTTTCTGTAAAGAATTTTTTCTTAACGTCTAGCCTAAACCTCCCCTGGCGGAGCTTGAGGCCATTCCCTCTTGTCCTGTCCCCTGTCACTTGGAAGAAGAGGCCAGCACCCTCCTCTCTACAACCTCCTTTCAGGTAGTTGTAGAGAGCACTGAGGTCTCCCCTCAGCCTCCTCTTCTCCAGGCTAAACAACCCCAGCTCTCTCAGCCGCTCCTCATAAGGCCTGTTCTCCAGCCCCTTCACCAGCTTTGTTGCTCTTCTCTGGACACAAGAAACTGGGAGGAGCACAGTCAGGCAGCTGGCCCAAGCTGGGCAAAGAGATATTCAATACCATTTAAAGTCATGCTCAATATATAAATGGGAAGTTGACTGGGGGCCAGGGTTCACTGCCTGGGGATGGTATGGGTATTGGTCATTGGGCACTGGGCAATTCATTGTGCATTACTTGCTTCGTATGTTCTACAATTATTATCCTCATCCTTGTTTTCTTTGTTGTCCTGTTAAACTGTCTTTATCCCAGCCCACAAGGCTTCTGGGGTGGGGGCAGGGGCGGGGAGAGAGAGAGAGAGATTGGCTGTGTGGTCTTAGCTGATGGCTGGGGTTAAAACCACGACAAGTCCCTCGATCCGGACCTAGCTTCCCTGCTACTTCTATTCCAGGCCTCTCTTCTAATTTAGCTAGTCAGTTTGGTAAATATCAGAGACATAGGGAGCAGGCTGGGATAAATAAGCCCTCTGAAACCAAACTTTGAATTTTAGCCAGATGAGGTAAAAATTGAGTGACTCCCATGTGGTGCAATAGCTCACAATTCAGTTATCATCAGTCTTCTTCATATGTCCCTATCTCCCTCCTCATAAACACCCTGACAGCCCTCCACCTCTGACACTTTACCTGCAGTACCTATTATACAGCTAATTTCCTCTGTACAGACACATATATAACTAGGTATTATATCCCATTTCTACTGTCATCCTGCCTGTCTGTGCAGGATGCTTCTCATCTGCTCAGCAATCCCAGCTCTCCCTGTGATACCTAAAGCCTTGTGCAATGTGAGATCAAAACTGTCAGAAATCCTTCCTTTAGGTATTTACCACTAGGTGTTAATTTTCCATGTTGTTTCAAAGGGGTGTATTCCTTGCTGGTTTATGAGTAAATCTCAGTTTTTAATTCAGGCTGAAGCTGTCATTAAGACTTACAAGTTCTTTATTTAAAGGCTTCTACAATGAGCTTTCTCCACATTCTTTCTGCTAAAATATTGGACCCTAGGTTGGCCACCCGTTGCCACCAGATTCCTTACATTTCTTGCTGACCTCCTCCAGAAGAGCCCCGAGGCAGCTGCTACCTCCTTTCTCAACCCCATCTGACTTCACAGTATTTCCTGCATGCCCTCTGCTGTCCCCTTTTCCCATCTCCACAAGACACACATGGGCCTACTGATCACTCTGAAAATCCTTTGGAGTTATCCTCCCAGTCCTAACGTCTCTCTTCTCACATCCCAGTCTTCCCCCCTCCTTTCACTTGTAAAACTTCTAATGTACAAGGGAAGCTGGGTCCACTCTCTGTCTCCCATGAGCTGAGCAGCACCCGGTCCTTGTGCACAGAGCCCCAGTCCTGCTCCATTACATTCTCCTCCCTCCAACTCCTCTGCAGAAGTCCTCAATGCCCTCAAGACTCAGCAGCTGTGCTGCACATGCGTCTGCCACCTGGTCACCTTCTGGTTTTGCTTGTGCCACGAATGTCCCCATCCTTAACCTGTTAATAATTCTGGGCAGGGAATCTACTGAAATGCTACAGTTTGAATGGTGCAACCTAAAGTATATTAGAAATGATTTAGGGAATGTAGAATTATAGCTACTCTCCTGTAGTGGAGACACCACAGAACAAAATTTGTTACCCACCTCCCAGCAACCCCCCAGCCCCCAAAAGAACAGGAAACACAGCAATACCACTTCAACAAAGACTCAGAGGCTTCCCCTGAAATCACATCACGTCATGGAAGAAGGTTGTAAAAGAAACAGATGTTGACAGTATATCAAAAGACAGTTGCCATTGTGCTGATAACTTGTTATCTGAGTGCGGCAGTTGTCAGAAAGGCTTTTGTAACAGATCTCAAGCCCACCTGGCTGTTGAAAGAGGACACATCAAAGAGGTGCTGAGACAGAAACAGTCTCCCGTGAAACCTGTATTCCTTTCAAATGGCAATATAATTGCCAACAAGATGCATGAGGATATGGAGAACATGTCCGTACAGCATAAAATATCTGGCAACGGTGGTGGGTACTTAGCAGGGTTCACCAGTCTGTGGGGTCATAGCTGAAAACATCACCATACGACATAAACTTTGGAAAAAACAGATGAGTCAGATTGTCAGAGCAGCTCGATTATGAGGCAGTTGACTTCACACAGCCAGTATTGTCTTTCTCTATTAATAAAAATATTTTTTTATTTCTTTATTTAATTTTATTTCTTTCTTTATTTAATAAAAATATTGCCAACTAAATACAAAAAGGAAGAGCCCACTCATGTAGGAGGGATAGGTGTCTATGTGAAGCAAGCAGTGAAGGCAGTGCAGGTAACCACCAGACCCTAACAGTAGGACACCCTGTAACTAAAGAGAGAGGAAATAAAATTGCTAGGTGTACACTCAAGATTAGAGATATGGTATAGCTGTGTCTTGGCATGCTGCTGGAATACTGTATGTCATTTTTGCATCTGTTCTTTAAAAAACTGAAATGTAGCCATGGCTTGGATGGTACAGATGAAAGGATGATAAAAACCTGCCTTAAAATGAGGGGCTAAAACTAAATTTTCCTGAGCTTATCAAAGATGAGGCTAGACTTATTCATGTTTTGTTCATAAATTGAGCACTTTCTGATAATGCAGGGCTTTCAAGTAAACAAAGTCATGATAAAAGCAAATGTAGTGGACAGTGAGGTTAAACATATTCCTGAAAGACATGAGCTGCTGATTTTTATTAGAGAAGATGATTAAAAGTGGGAAACAGTGGAAAAGACATTTAATGGATTTTCTGTCAAATGAAGTTTTAAAATTAAGACTGGATGTCTTTTTAAAAGATATATCTTACCTCCAGGAAAAAAAAAAGTTCATCATTCAGCAATTACTCTGTCTTGCATTATGCAAAAGGTCAGGTTACATGATCATAATGGTCCCCTCTAGTTGTAAAGTTATGAGCCTATGCATTTTTAAAGCATTCTACGCTCTTGAAAATAGTTAATTGCATCAAACTATACGATTATAAAAATGAGTCACTGCCAAGATGGATAGGCTGAAGAGGGAATTATACAACAGCTAGTAACCAGCTGCTGTGCATATAGAAATGGACTCAACTGCAAAAAGCAAATATATAGATACCACATGGATGTCTCTGCAAAAGACTCCCTGAGGGTACAGAGACTGCCTGAGGTATGCTAGATACTTCTTTAGATGGAAGACCAGAAAGGAAAATATTAATAATACAGCATATTTGTTCCCTTTGTGCATTTGAAGAGATTTTTTTATCTGAACTCAGTTTTTCTGTTGCACCAGTAGCCACCTCAGCTACCTCTCACTTGCATCTAGTCACTGTGCTTGAGCTGGGACTTGTGTTTACAAAGCCAGGCCGGTCATGTTCTGACTGGCCGGGTAAGCAGGACTTGAGGGCCGCCAGAGCCCCACTATGCCAGAGCCTCCCAGCCTCAAGACTTGGCTAGCTGCTTCCACCCTCAAACCAGAGGTGAGCTCCCACGTAGGCAGCGTTTGTCACCAGGGCATTGGGGTGGGGGGAGAATTTCAGCCTTGAAATAGGGAACTAATGTCAAAGTACAGACCAGCAGGCATTGCTCAGGTGGAATGAGTGCATTTCTGTCAGGAAATCTATGATAAAGCAGAAACTGAAGAGGCACAAGACACATATGGCAATTGATGAGCCCCATTATGGTTTGGTGATGTCTTTTCTTTTCTCTTCCACTCCGGCCTCTCAAAAAAGGATCAGAAACTTTTTTTCTTCCTTTCCTGTTTTAGGAAGAAGGTTTTTTAAGTATTGTGAGGCATCAGGGTAAGCTATTTAAAGGGGAACTTCTAAACAACATACAAAACAAATTGCTTTAAAAAAAATCCATCCCCACAACTATTCCAGCATTTCAGAGGACTTACTGTGAATAAGTGATGTCTGCAGTCCCTTTTCTTAATAAATAGTTCACTCTGTCCTTGAATACCAAAACAGCTTTCACCTTACCTTTCAGTCTTCTGGGAACTCATAATTGAGAAAAAACACTGACATGTTCTTTGGCTTTTTAATTAATGCAAACAGATGCAGTTTTTATTTTACTCCACTTGTGCAGTATTAGTGAAACTCCAAACCTCCCTGAGAAAGACCTGTTGGTAACAGCCTTCAACTTAAAAGACTAATAGATTTCTTTTGAGATCTCACAAATGCACCACTCTACAGGGTGTGCTTTTGTATCTATCCTGCAAATGTGAAACACAGAGCCCCAAGTTGACACTGATCCTGTCCCTGGACTCAAAGGACCAGTGTGGGCACATTAGCTCAACGCCTTTGTTTTGCATCCTGCTTCATGGTACAGTGAAACACATCTTTCAACACCTAGGCATCATTTAAATGTTAAAGGACTTATGCATACACAAATGTTGAGAAAGCTTTTGGAAAGATACCTGCATAATGTAAAATGTATTTTGAAATTATACAGCTTTCCTAATCTTGCAAAGTAAGGTTTTGCTTTTGTCTCAGGTTTAAACTCACAGAAAGCTTTGTCTATGGTATCTCACTAGCCCTCACAAGAACTGGTTTAAAACAGCATAAGCTTCATCAGATACAACTGAGTTCCTCCCCTGAAAAAAAAAAGCTTTAATGATCTTCAAACACCAAGCTTTCTGAGATGACCATAAGCCAAAACCTACTTGACTTTCCCCCTCAGACTCCCTGTCTTGAAAAGCAAACTTCACATCTGCTTGTTATCAGTAGTTATCTCACAGCACGCCTCTGAATCATTTAGAAAACTCAAAGCACATGTTTATCCCTGCTGAGGAACCAGTCATTATGATGCTATTTACAGGCCCTTGGTGACCCAAGCTCACTACACGGTGTAGAAAACTGCCAAAGATTTTGTCTCAGGGGTTCTGACTGCTGCTAGGTTTAATTACTTACCATCAGCTTTTCAGCCATGAGGCTACACTCCCTCCTTTCAAGCTGCATTGAGGCATGCCTGTGTAAGGACATGTGGGAAAGCTAAGATAAATCAATTAGACATATGAAGCACGTTGCCTCAGACTTAAAGCAAATTAAGCCTTCATGTGGTTATTCTTATTCAGGAGAATAAAAAAAGCTTTCACTTTCCTGTGTAGACAACTTCAAAGTTGCACCATCTTACAATTGCAGTACGTAGTGAAAAACAATGAGGGGCCAGGAAGAGATGCCAATAGTCTTGGGCAAATGCATTCACATCTAAAAATGAAATATGCTGATTGATTAGCAATGTGGAAGGACGATATATCCTCCCAACACTGAAGTATGCCTCTCACAAAACACTGTGCACATCAACTCCTTCGGGGCCTTTCTGGCCACATGAGCCTTATATTCCTCTTAGCATAAGGATGAATAACGACATTACCACAAGATGCTCAAAGTAAGTCTGCTTGTTGTGGGACAGGAAGTCTGATGTAGGACTACGCTTCCACTGACTGTACAGAGTCAGCAGCTTTGCTCAGTATTTTTGATATTCAGGAAAACCGTGTAGAGGTCTGACCTCGTAGGCAGTATCCAGCTTGCAACTGCTCATTAGTATACTATAGCAAAAATTCCCAGCATTAAATCCAAACCTTTGTCATTCTAGAGGTGAGGATATTGGTCTCTCCTTGTGCAAAAAGCGGAAATCTCTTCAGATAATTCTTCATAATCCTCTTGAAAATCTGTGCAGGGCTAGCCCCACTTTATTTTTCATGATTTTGAGTAAAAATAGAGCCCTATATTTTTGCTATCCAATGAGCACTTGCAGCAGTAATCCATCTCTTGCTTTTTTTCAACTAATTTTTTTTCAACAAGTTAAAAAGGTTTTTCTAAACTTTTAGTGAGACTTCAAGAAACAGCAAGAATCCCAAGCCTGCCTCCTTGCCTCATTTTGCTAAACAATATTTTGGAAAGGTAACAGCAACAGACAGGGGTGTTGCAGCTTTCACTGCTTTCGGAGAATGATTCTGTGAGGGGATTTACAGAGAAGGGACTTAACAATGCCAAACTCCAAGTCCTGCAGTGCGCATATGAAAACTTGCCAGAAGCTACTTACTGTAGCATGTCCGTGTGAGGTACCAATTACAAACAGAGGTACCTACTACGAATTCCATAGAGAAGTTATAAGGTGTCTGTCATCTTCTCAATTAAACTAAAACCCAAAAATAATTTTTAAAAAAGGCCCAAACCAAAATACTTCAGCAGATTGAAAACAGCTGAATGTCACTAGGATTTCCATTTCTTCATGTGGAGAAGTATGTGTAGTCGACAACTTCAACCACACGTTCTGCATGCCGCCTCTGTGGAGAGGATGTTTATATATCCACTCACAGGCATTATGTTCTTTAATAACATAATCTAGGGAACTGAAAAAGCTTAAAGAGAAAGCAATAGGCTACAGATAGTTCAAACCCAAAGCTAAGTATAACTTAACTACGCCTCAATTCTCATGTTCCTGTTTCCAAACTAGTAGAAAATTTGACTACAGTTAACATTTCTGGTTTTATCTTGAGAAAATGATGGAAACTTGGGGTTGGATTGAAAAAATGCTTCAACTGCATTGCAATGTGACACTGAAAAAGTCTAAAAGCAATAAGTATATACAAAATACCTGTTCTGCCACATAAACAGATACTAAAAGTTTAGCTGACATTCCACAGTGGCTTAACAGAATAGACTTTGAAGAAATCAAATTAGAAATGAGAAATGTGTATGCAATTTATTTTTTATCCTAGTGCCACTGGTCCAGTTCACTAAGTGCTAGGAGGCTGCTGCATTTTTTGGAGGTGAAATGTATAGTTCCAGTCTGCCTTCATTAAAGCAATGCAGTACAGCTTTTCTTTTCTCTTTTTTTACTTCTTCAGTTTCTGGCTGTCCCAGGGACTGGACTGATCCTTTTCACTGAGGTTCAGCTTGACCTGGGATGAAACTCCAGAGGTGTACATCACTGACATACAGGAGGGGAAGACAGTGATAGATTGGGAGGGGTTGTTTCTGCTGCTGTTGAAGACTGTCTTTCTCGTCTCACGCAAAAAGCTCATGATTTTGAAGAAACATCACTGTCCTGGTTAGGTCCACACATAGTATTTGCTTCACTGAAGGCTTTACAAGCTTTTCTTCACACCCAGGTCCTGCCATAGTTAACCAAGGCTTTTCACTTCCATTTAATTTTTCTTTGAGATGTAATTACTGCCATACAGTCAAGCTTGGAGTTACCCCTGAAGACCACTCGGAGGCAACAGCTGGCACATGCTGTGGCTTCCCACTTGCTAGGAATTGCTCACCACGGGTGACATGTCACAACAGCTCTTTCAACACACTACAGATTTGCATCTCTCATGTTCAAAGTTGCATTCATCTAGACTAGCTGAGACACAGGGAAGCTGGCATCTTTGCTCTAGCTTGCTGAGGCTGGAAAACCAAGGGTTTGATCCACACACTGCTAAGGCAGCATCTCGTTTTTGGATACAGTGCATTCCTAAGTCTTTCAGAGCACGACCTCACTATTTCTGCCATCTCCTTTGCTGCTTCTTTATTCCAGGATCTTCCTGGTGCCTCCTTCTGCACAGACCTCATCAGCAGGATCCTCCAGTGCCCCTCTGCCTTTCTGCTGTCTCCCCTTGCTGGCCGCCTGCCACATGAGGAGGGAATGCAAGCAACCACCCTTGAGCTGCACTCTGCTCGGTGTTGTGCCTCATTGGACTGAGCAGTAGCTGGTGATTTGTAACTCAGGCGATGTGTATTTTCTCACCTTGTGAAATCAGATTACAACTCAGAGATGGTACCAGGGTGAGCAGGGATGCAGGTGTGATTGTTTTAAGATACCACCTTAAAAAGTGGAAGGTCTGTACCAGGCGGTGGTTATCTGGGAGGTGGTGTGCTGGACACTGGAGAGTGAAAGTTGAGACACAGTTTCTCAGGGCTGTACTCTAACCTCCAGTTCACCTAACTGCAGCTTTTAACAGTAAACATCATAATGGAAAGCCTGGCCTATCTAAGCAGGGATAGGGTCTTTCAGGCAACACATCAACCTCTTTTGCATAAGAATCAAAACTATGTGAATTTAGCTAGCCCTTGTTTTGATCTGGACCAGCTTGTTTATACTGCCTAATTGTGGTCATTCCTGTGGCTTTGTTTGTTTGTTTACAACACTACTCGGGAGTTTGGGAAAATGTTGCAAAAGATTAAAAAAGAAAAACCGGCAGTAATTCTTTAACCTAATGTTTATAGTTTACAGGAGGGCTTTAACATGCTACAATATTGCAAAACTCCAGAATGTCTTTGCATAGTTTGTTAGTATAAATCAGGGACAATTTACACAGTGCTTAAGAAACAGCTATTTCTGGTAGAGTTGTGAGCTCCTGCAGTATCAGGCACACAAGATAAGTCACATATTCAAAAATGATGGAAACACAACCAAGAGATTCAATCAAGTTTACTATTAACTAACTTCTATCATCACAAAAAAAGCTGCATAAGAAGTTCTGAGATGAAGAAAAAGAGAGTGAGATGGCACTACCTTCCGGTTATGTCCCCACACAGTATTTGCATCACTGAAGGATTTACAGCAGTATTACTAATTTCCTTTCTCCCCTAGACTCAAATGGGCTTTCTGAAGATGACCTGAGCTGAGTTTGTATGCTACATTTCCTATACTTTAGTTCATATATTCCAAAATTGTCCCTTTTCCGGGAGCTGTCAATCTTACTGATACATCAAGATAAAGTATTTCAATGTTCTCATAGTCTGATTGGAGATAGTATGGTTCACCTGAAGAAGCAAAGGTAAAGTCTGGTATTTTATTTAGTGAGAATCAATGGGACAGTTCAGGAAGAGGAACTTTGAAGAGCTCTGAGACAGTTAAGAGCTGCAGTCCAGTGGACTTTAAAAAAGGGTATTTTACTTCTACATTCATTAGATATGTGCAATTGAAAATTTTCCTTGCCTTTCAATGCAGAAACCCTAAAACCTACAGTTCTGATACCATGAGACTGAAACAGTTCTGGAAGTGGGACATCAACAACCTCCTATCTTTTAAAGCAGAGGAGCTTTCTAACTAACCTCCTTGTGGACACTTCCCGGAGAAATGCTCTCTCCACATCCTTTGCTCCTCCTCCAGCCTACATTTAAATTGCCAGATGGCGACCAATGATAGGACCCAAGAAGCTATGCCAGGGGAGGTTTAGGTTTGATATTAGGAAAAAGTTCTTCAACCAGAGGGTGGTGAAGCACTGCAACAGGCTCCCCAGGAAAGCAGTCATGGTGCCAAGCCCGATAATATTCAAGAAACATTTGGACAATGCCGTCAGACAAATGGGGTGAATGTTGGGGTTGTCCTACACAGGAGACAGGAGACGGACTCAATGACCCTTGTAGGTCCCTTCCAACACAGGACATTCTATGAGTCTATGATTCTACGAACTTTTTGTTGTGACACTGATGACATGAACTTAATCATGCACAGCGTATTTTCTAGAAGTCATGAATTTAAGATGTCCGTTCTCTGTTGCCTGAATTAGAAATTTTCACTCAGAATTGCCCAGGGTTTTGCTTTGCTCCCTCTTGTCCTTTATTTTGTTGAACTTCAGTGTATTGAGATTTGCAGCTTCACGTTCCCCCTTAGTATTGAGGATTACTCTGCTTGTGGTGAAATATCCATCTTACACTTTCTTTCCTCTTTGTTCACATCTGGAGACAGGCATGATGTCATCAGTATGGTATGTCATCTGCCTCATCTCCCCTGGTAAAAATGAGGAAATTTGCTTGATGCTCAGCATTCATTCAAGAGTCCTAATGCAACATGAAGCTGCTCAGAGCAGCTTACCCGCTCTGGCTGATCTGATTTATCTGTGCCATCACACAGCAATTTGGGAGGATTTTAACAGCCATTGCCTTGCTCTCAGGAAAAAATAACTCGTCTTATTCATAAACTCTCATTTTTCTCTGCCCTTCCCCCAGCCTTGAATCCCATTTCTGTGCTTTTAAAGGTGAATTATTTTTTTGTTCCCCTTTCATTCCAGCAGAGAGATGGCCCCTTTTCTGTTTCAATGGGATCTGGGCCTTCCTGCCGCAGCTGCTCCCTCCTGGCTGGCAGCCGACTCTCTCATCCGAGTTCACTCTTAATGTAGTTTATTTTTCTCTGTCTTACTTGTTTCATTCTTTGCCTTTTTTTTTTTTTTCAGCCTGGACCTCTCTTAATCAATCTCAGTCTTAGCTCTTTTCCTTTTCAATTCAGCCTTTTCTGCTCTGCTAGGTTTAGGGGTAAAGGAAACAAGGCTTCCTTGAAGTGACTTGCCTACTCCCTTTTTTTCCCATTTCCTTACTCTTCTCTTCCTCTGCCAGGGAGGTCAGGCGAGCTCTGACCTTGGGTAACAGTGCAAACTGGAACATTTGTGGTTGCAACAGAAACAATGCTTTAATTAGCAGAATGAAGCCAGCAGAGCTCTCCTGCCCAGTGAGACCTGATGCATCGCATTTTACACCACCTTCCAGGCTGAAGCTCCCTCTCAGGGAATAAAGTCGTGACTCTAATACCATCCCTCCTTATCATTCAGAGGCAATACAAGTCGAACATATTTATGTATGTTTATTTTTACATATAAAAAAATAATCAAAATTAACCTTTAAATCTCAAGTTGTGTTGCTGTGAACCCTTATTTTGTTTCATGTGGCTTTCAGTTATGCGACTAAAGAGTCACAATGTCAATCAACTTGAAATACCTGAAGGATCCTGTAAGAATTGATGACATGAGATCTTTATTGGAAAGAAATAGTGTCTTCGCGTGCACCTATGGATGGCAGCAGGCATGTACAACTGAATCCCATAGGAACAGAATGTGGCCCTACAGTTTCCATCTGAAATGTTTTAAAACCATATTGGCCTGAATGGGGTCTGAGAATTGGTCCTAGATGTAAAAGAAATACTCTTTATGAGACCTCTTGTCTGCTTAACACGTGTTCGTAGAGAGCAAGCCACACTCTCTAGGAGTGCTGGGGTCACTGAACCAAGTAAATGATTTAGGGAAAATACCAGGCAATGTCAAAACACTGTTTTCTTCCATGGTGGAGGGTCATCTCAGCAGCTCGCAAGCATCTAAGCCAGCTCTTTTAGCAATGTCAGCAGGCATAAAATTGAAGGCTGACCATTCTGATATAAAACCATAGTGACTGGAAATCATGAATAATCCATGGAGAAACTGTCCTTAATTAATTATTACATTTCTTTGGAGCCCCAAGTTTGCCATGTAATGTTCAGTAGCCTCCTTTTATTAGTAGCCACGCTTTACTTATGCCATCTGCAGAAGAAAATGACTGCATTTAACAGAAGCCTCTTTTTATTTAGAGCTGCAGGGGGAACTAATTAAAGGTAACTGAAACCACAGCTGCTAAAATAATTATGTGGCATCTAAACTATTTTGGAAAGGTCTCATTGTTTCTTTATGTGATATATGCAGCATGTGATTGGAAACCTACCATCACCTTAAAGAACATAATTGTGGCAAATGACATACCTAGAACTCTACAGGATGCTACTTAACATAGATCTGTGTAACACTCATACATGTTTTATATGTACGTACACACAAACACACACACATTGCATACATGGACCTTTTTTTTAGTACTCTTACTAGCTGCATATAGTTTTCAAGACTTATGAGAGTGAAAGAAGCATTATAAAACTATAATAAAAATGCCCACTTTTTGGCAAAGCATTTTATAATCACGCATGGAACTGACTGTTTGGAATTAAATACATAAAACATTATTCAACCAGTCTTCAGTTAAGAAAAATTTTCTTTCAATCATTTTCATGTAACAAAAAGGCTTGCACTTAACGTACATACAAAAAAAGGGCAGTACTGAAGCTTGAATAAGAGTTCCGGATGAGGTTTGAATTATTCCAGATTCAGGTCTCAGTGGGGAGCTCAGATTTTAACATTTGCACAGGGATGCAGCTATCAAAAAGAGGTAAAATCAATTGACAAAAAGACACAGAAAACTAAACTGATTTTGTCATTTGGACCTTATTCAAAATTAGTTCTTTAAAATGAATAAGAGGAAGGATGTGCTTTTGAACTCCCTTCTACTTTAACTGTTTCTGTCCTAATGATGTTCATCATCATGGTATTTCAGTCTCTTTTAAAACTGATTAATACAATCAGGTCTGCAAAATGCAGGCATTATCACAGACTGATCCAAAGTTGGATCTGGCTTTAATTTTACAGGCACGTTCTTCTCCTTACATCCAATCCAATGTTTGTTATTATGCATATTAAATGTTTTAGGGTAACAGTGGTTCCCCAATAAAGCCACGACAAACTTGTGCAGGAGCACAGGGCACTTGCCTGAGGGCCCATACCCTCCCTAACCTGCTCAAGCCCAGCATCTTGGTTTTTTCCACAGTAATATCCTCATATTCATCTCCATTACTCAACTTGCAGTTCAGTCTCAGGGAAAGAGAAGAATGGTGGCATATAATAGTTATCACAAAGTTTACCCATAGTAAACTTGATTTTGCTGATAGTCTTTCTCTTCTAAGTGACAGCCCAGCCAACATGCAAATATCTAAGTAGCATTCAGCATCACAAACCCAAAGCTTTGCTACTTTGTTATAAAAAAAAGTAATGAGAACATTGATGATGTATCAGTACAACTATTACTTGGAAATAAGAACTAATACTAGAAATCAAATCAGTTCCGCACACTGGAAACAACATACTGTCCCTCCTGGAGATGGGAGAAAAGGAGATGAGGCCACAAACTGGCAGGATGACAGCTGCATTTACCACTTTAAGCAATATATGGTCAGCAAGCATCTATTGCTAAAAGATCAAAGAACAAATTTCCAACTCAGATATTACTTTTGTCATCATTTGTGGATGTAAAAGATTAGGCAGAGTCTGAATGCTTTTGGAAGTAAACACATGGTAAAAATACTAGGCACTAAACAGACTTCAGGGATAATACATACCAAGACATACCAGAACATCCAAAAACTCCTTATGCCTAACATAAACTAGAAAAACACCCTAATGGGCAATGACAGGCAAACGGTGAAGAAATATGTAAAGAATGAAGCTGATTTGTTTGCTATAACAGGCATTGAATAGGGCAGTGCAAAAAACCCTCAGAAGGCCTGACTAAAAGGTTTCCCTCCTTCCAGTCTGCTGGGAGGAGGAAAGAGATAGCACTTAACAACATGCTCAGCTTAAAAGCTGGAGTTCCAGTTAGTCTGGGACTGCAATGACTCTTCAGTGCCCTAGGAAATGCTTGATGGCTTAAGGAAGAATTCAGACACAGATGTGACAGTTTTCACAAAGTCATTTGCCTGATTAATTTTTTTTTGTAAATAGTTTAATTTAAATTTTCCCCATTGCCCTCTTGCACAGCCCAGGAAAACCAGCCTAGGAGCCACAATGTTGGCTTGTAATGGACCGTGTCCTTCTATTGTTTTCTACTGAGGCCAGAGCCAGTCATGCAGGCACAGTTTCTTAAAAGCACTGTATCATCTAAATATGAAGATGCAAACCTTCTGCGACTTTAAAAGGTGCCTTAACAACTAAACCCTGCTGAAATCAAAGAAGCTTTAAAAGACAATCAAAAACCATTCCTTTGCAACACTGAAAGCAGGCATGAGTTAAAAATGTAAAATTTCTTCAGGATCGTCTAGTCAATTGTCTAATAAAGCAAAATATTTTCTGTACAGTTTCTAATTTTTTTCCCCTGAAGTTGTTTCTTACTGCTGTTCTAATGGCTGCTGTATGAAACCAGGCTTAAAAGAGGTATATGGAAGCTACAGATGGGCTGCATGAGGCCTGCTCGCAATTACAGCAGAGCTGGAAGGAGTGCAAATGAAAACCAGACTGACGGTTTGGGTCTTTTATGTCCCAATGAAACCTGCACATTTAGATAGTTTCAAGAATATCACATATGAAGTTTGATTGATAAAAGGCTCAGAGACTGGATGGTCTCAGCTTCTGGCAATCTTCATTTCAACTTGATTGAAAACATCATTCCCCACCTTGGATGGTATGTGGGTCACATCAGTGGAAGGAGATAAAGTTCACCCTGTTGGTGCCCTTTCAGATCAAATGTGTTAAGAATGACCCTGACATGCCAGAAGTGTTGACTGACAGTCTCCTTCCCTCAGATGCTGGAGAGGTTATGCAAATCATGGTGTTTATGAGCTGCTACAGAAGATCCGAGCCAAGTCTGGTAGAAACCACCCCACCAATTCACTGGCTCATGAGCCCACCCAGAGAAGCTGAAAACCTCAGACAATGTTTTCTTCTTACGGAATGAGAAAATGCCACATTGAATTTGCAAAACTAAAAGTCAGATTGACTTGGACTCCTGTGCCAAGATATTTATGTTTCAATTGCCTTTTTAAAGTAACAGCAGATAGTAGTTTCCATTTTCCTTGAAGCCATTTTCAAACAGGCAAAAGGGTCTGAAGAGTGAGTTACAGCCTCTGCCAGAATGGAGGATTAAGGCTGTCAAGACACTATGATAAGAATTATGGTACTTTCACATTAGGATTTGGGATTGGAAGTATTGAAAGAAGGCCCTTACAGAGAAACTTGGAGGCTGTCCTCATTTTCCCTGCTACACACTCATAGCTGCCCCTTTTCATACTATAATAATCATTACAACAGAGAAGCTGCTGATTTTAGTTTGGAAACCAGCTTTAAGGCAAGCAAATATTGACAAAATACCAAGACATAGTTGAACACATTCTCTGAATTCCTAGATCTGGAGAAAAATTTCCAATAGAGTGATAGCACTAGAATGAACGCATGCTCCCTTCTGCATAGATAAGGGCTGATACTGCTCAGAAAATGGCTGGCAGGAGACACACATTTGTCATACAAAATAAAGTAATATTTCATCACTCAGCTCTGCACTCCCTCCACCTCCTCTCCTCTTTCCTTGTATTTCAGCTGCAGCCATACCAACGCTGATCAGTATAAAGTCTGACTCCAAGAGACAGAGTGACAGCCAACAGTCCTATTCGTATGTCCCCAAGTGAGACTGAGGCAGTTGACTACAACACTGTAGAAAAGTCTGGGCATCCTCCATGTTACATTAGCCAAGGAAGGATCAATCTCTACACCGGGCTCAGGGCAGCACACTATGAAGAGCAATGTTCTTTCTTATTCTGGAAGTTCTGACCCATGAGCTCCCATGCATCTGCTAACAAATATATAACCACAAAGAGGAGGTAAGAGGAAGACAAACCACACTTAGATTATCAGAGCTGCACGTTTACAGCAAAGAAAAATGGGCATGAATAAGACAGGCAGAACTTGCCTCCATATAAGCAGTCTGTCGGTTGCTTGTAGGCTCTACATGAAGAGTGTATTGGTCAGTACCTAGCTGGCTCCATGAACTGAGAGACTACAATGAGTTTTGGCCTCAACAGACCTCAAATTCCATGAATTACTGTAGGCAAGGATGATGCTCCAAAATTTTCATCTACATGAACAAAACAAGATTCTTGGTCTTCAGGAAATTGTCCACAAACAGAAGGATGTTCTCCTGTGGTATGTCAAACTACGAAACTTAGACCGTGCATGTGTGTGTAAATTATTAAAACAATCAAAAGAATTCAACAATTTAATTATAAAGTCAGTACTCAGCTGACTGGTTGAGTAATGAACACATTCAGAGAAAAATATTTCTGAATAAAGACCAAAAATATTGCCAATATTAAAGGAAAAAGCAAAGAATTTCTAATGACTAACTTGCCCTGCAAATTAATTCCATTTAAAAAAAAAAGTGATTTGGATAAGCTTAGATGTAAAAGAAGCATGCAAAGGTTTGGCATTTAAACAGATTTGTAAATAGAAGATGTGTCGCTGTAGATATATAAAAACTCCTTTAGCATGCCGATTTCCTAAAGACACAGTAGCTGCAGATATTTTTGATTGTTTTAGGACAGGCCACTGTGAATTACGGAATAGTTTGGGTTGGAAGGGACCTTAAAGATCATCGAGTTCTAATCCCTCACCATAGACAAGTACACCTTCCACTAGATCAAGTTGCTTAAAGCCTCATCCAACCTGGTCTTGAACACCTCCCTGCTATGGTTAGGGTCTTGATTTTTGCAATGCAAAAGAAAAGGAAGACCGTGTCTAAAAGCACAGCATTATGCAGATAAAGCAGATTTAAGAGTGAAAATTCCCCTTGCTATTGAAATTATATGTGCATATGCACTGAAGAGAGTAGTCTTGAAAAGCATAACTTCCCTGCAATGCACAAAGTCCAAAACAGCTGGCAGGATGGCCCTGGCTTATTTGCCCTGTCCTGTCTCCCCTAGGCCCCCCACCCTGCACTCTCAGCCATGGGCCCAAAGTATCAATAAGTTGAGTCCCAGGACCCCCATCATCACCAGACCTATGGCATCACCTTGCAGCCAGCCTGCACCAATGACCTACAGGCCAGCCACTCCCACCAGCTGGTTCGTAGCCACTGGCTTGCTGGAGGGCACAGAGTCAGTATATACGCTCCCCACGTGTGTGCTGCACCTCATGGGCATGAGAAAGCGGGGTCTAGAAAGGGTCTCTTGAAAAACTTGTCCCTTCCCATCTTAAATACGAATACTAAAAAAGAAAGCAACAGAGACTAATATATGATACTAATTAAAACATATTCAGATAGTGACAAATGAAAGGGATGTTGAAGGTTAGAGAAGAAGCATAGTTGTAGCTGAGCTTCCGCTTCTTACAGAAACAAGAGAGACACTATGAGGGATGCCATACTGCACTTGGCTCCTGTCCTAAAATAATTCCACATTATAAATATTTGACGCAGCACTTAAGACTATTGCCTTCACAGGATTTAAATGCAGTATAATGTAACACATCTGTTTGTTACCCACATGGTCTGAAGAATGGGTAAGATATAGAATCAGAGAATCACCAGGTTGGAAAAGACCCACCGGATCATCGAGTCCAACCATTCTGATCAATCACTAAACCATGCCCCTTAGCACCTCGTCCACCCATGCCTTAAACACCTCCAGGGAAGGTGACTCAACCACCTCCCTGGGCAGCCTGTTCCAGTGCCCAACGACCCCTTCCATGAAAAATCTTTTCCTAATGTCCAGTCTAAACCTCCCCTGGCGGAGCTTGAGGCCATTCCCTCTTGTCCTGTCCCCTGTCACTTGGGAGAAGAGGCCAGCTCTGCAAACCCATATTGTATACTGTTACTCCTGTGCTAATCATGCTGCTCTCATTTCCTATTGAATTATTATAATGCAAAATGTTTCATAATACCTGAACAGCATAATCTTGTTCATTGTTTTTTGATCTACGAGACATCAACCTTGCTCCTACCTTGACTTCCTGTACTCATGAAGAGTATCATGAGAAGTTGTGACTTGCATGGGCACTGTGTTTACTGCATTTAAGGTGAAAAGTTGAAGTACTTTATGAAAATGTAGCAGCATAAGAGAGGTACAGTCATGTACCTTAAGGAAATATGCTTACTTTTTTTTGTCTTTAATTTAAGTACTAAAAATCTATCATCACCAGCTTACACTACTTTAAAAATTGTATATTGAAGACAGACGTGTTAACCAAGTTAATAAACCTTCCCATCAACTATATTGCAGCTAAACGACATTTTCTTACTCTGCTTTGAAGAGCTGCAGCATTGCCCTACTTTGACAGTTACCTCCTATGCCAGTTCCTCTGCTCAGCATCCTTCCTGCTTGTAGGGGGAATCCTTCTTAAGGGCATCTTTCTTAAAAGAGAATCTTATTTACTTAAGAGAATCTTTCTTAAATTGTAAGTGCTATAGCCAAAGAAAAATGTTAAAAGCCACGCACAGTCTGGGAAGGGACACAACTTCATGCACCTGCATTCCAGCACTATCAGCCTGGGGCAGCCAGAAACCAGGAGGTGGCCAAGAGATACAGTTCAGCCAGGAGCTACATCTGTACCAGGCTCCTCCATCCCACCAACAATGATGGATCGTTACTGGGGGTTCTGGGAATTCATTACAACGGATGCGCTTTGGTAAGTTCAGTATCCCTGTGACAATCTTCCTGTGTCTAAACTAGAACATTTTGTTTTCTCTGAAAGCTGTCAATGAAGCAAACATTATTTTTGGGGGGAAATTGCTTTGGCATCTCTTGGAATATCAAAATTAGTAAAACTTTTAGCAGAGAAAACCAGATTTAGGCACAGTTTGTCATGCTATTATCTTGACTCTTTTACTACACAACTTTTACTACACAACTTTTCATAACTGTGCTTCATCTGGGAAAAGACACAAATCTGTCCTTTGTGGTAAGCTAGAAAATTAGTCACTTTAAATAACAACTTATGAACTCCAGCTGAAAACTAACCAGACTGGTAAACAGGAATTGCAAGACCGCGATTTTTGCTTATGCCCCCAGAATTTCACACAGATGAAATAAATGCTTCATTCAGCCCTTCTTTAGGAGCCGTTCACAAACCAGGGGTGGTTCATGAAACCACACAGCTTGCTCATGGAGCCATATTAAATCATAATATTTCTCATTTCCATTTGCCTGCACTGGTCATCCCCGCCGAAGTTGGTATTTATGGGTTCATTGGTCCACAGCTGGGAGATCTACAGATTTGAGCCAGGTTAGCCTAATGACCAGCAATGTAGCCAGTTGTTCATAAACAATTACCCACTCAAATGCACCAGAGCCTGATTTGGCAGCCCCTTAAACCAAGAGCACTCTTCCTGCAAGAGCCAGGAAACCAAGGTAACAGCATTTTGAAAGAAGTATTATTATTTTTTTTTTACACTGTACAATGTTTACATTTTTTCCTCAGCAAATAAACCATCCATATGTACTTGGTTATGGACAACTTTCTGATTTCACGCACACTGTGGGCAAACACTGTGGTCAGAGGTTCCTAGGAGTATATGTGTGTATAGCTGTTAGTCATCATGTTTTCCTGTCTTTGTAGAGAACATAATTAAGAGTATATCATTCACCTCTTTTGTTTGCATTATGGATGGACCTGGCTGAGATCAGCAGGAATGAACTTGAAACCTGGGTCATGGATGTGGACGATTACAAGAAGGATCTCAGCTAGCATATTTGATCCCTTGAGCCTGGAGGACAATTAGAGCAAAACTGAACAGTTTAAGTTTTTCTTTAATTAGCCTCCAGTCTGCAATGTATGGGAGGTTCAGAGCTTAAATCAATTCTTACATAACTCACGGTCCTCTTTTCTTTTTCCATCAATATTACTATTTCCATTGGAAAAATATTTAGTTTTTAGAAAGGAGGGAAATGTGATAGTCATTTATTGCCCCCACACTGCTAAGAAATTCCATGCTTTTATGTGCAGGAAGCATTGTGTTGATTTTGGCTTCCCCATGAGTTAAAAATCTTGTTTAAATGTTGCAGAATCTAAATGCTCTTTGAGGTTTTTCTGTGTTGTTTTATGGAAAGGCTTCTGCCTGATTATTTACAGATGCTGTCTCTGAGAAAGCCAAAAATAGTCCTTTACTAATTCAAAATTTAAACTAGCATTTTTATTATTTTATTGTGTAACCAAGAAATTCTGCTCTGGGGTCCTCAGTACAAAGAGGAAAAGAGAGCCCTTTGGCACACTCTTGGCATCACAGGGAGCAACATTCCCATTTAGCTAATAGCAGCGCCAAGCCTTGGCAGACCATAGGGTCCTTTCCAGCACAAGTGCAGCCTCCAAAGCATCTTGCAGCACAGACTCCCCTGGTTACATGACCATGAAGGACTCACATTATTTCAAAAGTTACTTCTCCCACAGTAGTGCAGGGTGTTTAAAACAATTTTAGGAATTACCACAGCCCTTCACGCCATGCTGCTTTTCTATGGTCATCTTGGCTGAGCATCAGCAAGGGATTTTTTTCAACAGTTCATGAAGTGGTAAGATATATCTTGATCTCAACAAGCAAGATAAGTCGCTCAGCCAGCAAGCTTTCAATCACATGACACACACCTCCAAAGTTTTGCTTCACTTCTCCAAAGTTAAGATACTAACTACAAGGGGGACTACCCCTGTCAAAGGGGAGCTAAAAGCTTGGATCTCATCCTTGCCAGTCGAAAGACAGATTTTATTCTCTCAGCAACCAGCAGCAGAAGAGTTGTACTTTCCTTGCTGCCTCAAGCGACTGCTTTTCTATCCTAGGCCCTATAGATACCTGGATGGGGAGACCCAGTCACTGATCTGGAAACCACGTGTTAGATCATTCCCATTCTACATATATGGCAGCTCCAGCAAACCCAAGAAGGGGCTGGGGAACAGCACAAACCAGCAAACTGGGTGGTGGGTTACTAGACATTGCTCCTGCCTCACCAGTAGATACAGTAAGTGCATGGTTCATAAAAAAACACTTTCTGACCCTGGTGAACTCATCAGCCTCTCCAAATCCCAACAATGTATCAAAAAACTCTGCATTGCAACAAACAACAGGATACATTACTGTTATTATAAAAAGTTCTGCATAAAATACTGTTGATAAAACATTTGCAAAAGTAATTTTCTGCCTGTCGACAGGTACTAATTCCAGCTGAAAGCTGTTCCTAAGTCAGCCTGCACACTTACTTGCCTACTACAATGTGGCTTGGAAACAAAACAGAAGCTGCTTGTAGACCACCAGTTGTCTTAAACCCACAAGTGAAGTAACACACAGGTACAAGACAAAGTCTGCAGGCCTACATGGTAGATCAAATTTTCTTCTCACACACTGGCCTACAATCTGGATAATATCTTTCAAACGTAGGGCTTGGAGGTTGTTTTTATGTCCTACAGTCTAACTCCTTATCTGAAAAGTCTTACAGATTTTCTGAAAGTAATAGCAAACCCCTCTCAGGCGATTTCTTCACAGATTTTAGTTGGTATAGAATTTGTAGTTGTTCTGCAGTTTAATTTGGGGGTGGGGAAGAACACTGGGCTACTTCCCACAGCTGAAAATTTCCATTACCTCAGAAGGACACTGCTACCAGAGATGATCAGAGAAGTTGCTACATTGACAAATAAATAAGGTCCTTCTTTGGATGCAACAAAACACTGTCACTTCTTTTGAATGGCAGAAACCGCGCTAGAACAGTTAGCATTTTAAAGATTTAACATTTTCAAAACTATAGATTTCTCCTATATAAGAAACCACTTGAAAACCAAGATCACAAAGACAATTTTGATCTAAAATAAGCTATGATCTTTACTTCCTGAAACACAATGGAGCTTGGATTCCTACAGGTTCTGGCTGGGTGCAACTCATCTCTATTAGCACTGGTATGACTAGCAACTGCGCCTTCTGAATGTGCCATCAGCTGAGACATGGGGCTGAGTTTACGGATTAAATACAATATGGTGGAGAGGGAAGAATTCTTAAAGGATGTAGTCCAGAGAAGCTGTTACATATTTTATTAAAATACACTGTTCTGCATGATATAATTAAAGTACAACCAAGAAATTCTGCTCTGAGGCCTAGGGCTTTCTGGGGAGTCTTACTAAGGATGATAAACTGGAAAGACCTTTATACATTTAGTCCTGTGAAGTTTCTTATCCACAGTGCAAGCTGGCCATGTAATTACCTCTCTTATTTCTTGTAACTACATTTTGAAAGATAATGTACATGAAAGAGAATTTGCACTGCTACGCCACTTTTCATCCAAGGATTTTACAAGCTTTAGAAATATCTATAAATTTCTCTCACAGAGCCATTGCTCATAATTGCTGCAATTTAAGAACCTCCCTCAGTAACACTAAACTTTCAGTCCCAAAACTCACGGCTTTTATCTCTTGGGTTACAAGTTGTAACTCTTGCTCAGCCTTGAGAAGAGAAGGCTCTGAGGAGATCTTAGAGCAGCCTTCCAGTACTTAAAGGGGGCCTGGAGGAAAGTTGAAAATGGGCTCTTTATCAAGGAGTGCAGGGATAGGACAAAGGGTAACAGTTTTAGGCTTAAAGAGTAGAGATTTAGTTTAGATATTAGGAAAAAGTTTTTTACTGTGAGGCTGGTGAGGCACTGGAATGCGTTGCCTGGAGAGGCTGTGGATGCCTCATCCCTGGAGGTGTTCAAGACCAGGTTGGATGAGACTTTAAGGGACCTGATCTAGTGGAAGGTGTCCTTGTCTATGGCGGGGGGTTGGAAACGGATCTTAAAGGTCCCTTCTAATGCAAACCATTCTGTGATTCGAAGTTCTTGCTCAATGTGCTTTGTGTTTTATTTCCATGCTGGGATCATGGATCTGAGATATATTTGGGTAAAGTTAACTGGATGCCCTCCACCAGCCTTTCTTTGTCTCCAGCTCCCTCACTTTCCCCTAAGCTCTGTGGTCTGCTGTTCTCAGAGGTGGTGAACCACGCAAACCTGTAAAGTGTGTTTTCTCCTCAATACATTTTAAGATGAACATTAAATTAATTTCCTAGAATGAGACAGTATCAGAGCTCAAATTGATTTCTAATTCCTCCCCAGGTTACTCAAGGATACCGATATGCTGTGACTGCAAGCAACTTCCATGCCTCAGCTTCAGTCTCCCCTTCAGTACCAAAAGGTTGAAAACACATATTAGCCTTGTTGAAAAGACAAGTGATCAATGTGAGACAACCAGTGAATACTGTTGTTGAGGAAAAGATTGTTATAAGAACTCTTCATCTCTCCTCAACTTGCTGATGGATATGCAGTTTATCAATGACATGACACATGAGAACCTGAAAGATTTGTCAGAGGACTGGCTAGCAAAAATTTTCTTTGGCTTCACATGTCTTTAGTAAATCAAATGGATATGCAAGATATAACTGAGCATCTTGCTTTGTAAGTATATGCTGTTAGAATGGCATTTTCTGAAATGTGACTGTGTAAAAAGAATGCCTTAATCAATTTTGAAATCCAGTTCTGAAGGTAAAATTGTAGGATAATGGCTTCTAATGAAGTTATAAAAAATTAATAATCAAGATATTTTTCTGATTCTACTAGAATTATTTGCAACATCATTGCATTCAGCACTTGTGACTGCTGGCCCTGAATCGTACGTTGTTTCACTGTGCTGGAGCATGTGGAGTATAAACTAAACTCTACAGGTACTTTGTTTCTTGCTTATAAAAAAAATCAGAAAGCTTCTTTTAACAGCCATACGGACAAGGAAACCTTGCACGATTGATTGAAATTTGTATCTTTTTTATCAATTTTATGGTAGAATAAGAACTGCAACAGCTGGCAAACGGTATTGCATGGATATCAAGACCATTAAATGGCAAATCAAGTGCTTTGCTTTTGAATGATTTTCTCCTCTAACCTTTCAACTTATACGTTTATAGGTCTCCAAGTGCTAAGAGGAAATCCACCCAACATTAAGTACTTGAGCACAATTACACTGGCAAGACTCACATCTAGCCAGAGTCTAAATCTGATCCCTTATAAGAGCACCTCAGCAGACTGCATTTATTAGCAATCTGAGCCTGGGTGCAAACAGCACATTGGATGTAAGTCAGTCAGAAAACAGGCTTGGTGCCTGGTAGGGTCGTGGATTAGCCAGCTTGCTTTGGACGTTACAGCAGAAACTGAAAGGCACTACCCTGGATGCTGCTGGTACTAATGAATGTGTAGATGTGAAGGGGAGGGGGGACAACATCAAGCTAGTCTATAACAAGCAGTGGGAGAACAGGTGTCAGGGGTCAGGTGTCAGGGAAGATACTTCTCTAAAACACCTTATAGGTAATAAAGGGTCCACTGGGAAGGTGATGCAACTGGCAGCCCATCTGCAGTGTCCTTACACAAACGCATGAAGCTTGGGTAACAAGCAGGAGGAGCTGGAAGCTACCGTGCCATTAGAAAGATATGATCTAGTTGCCATCACAGAAACGTGGTGGGACAAATCCCACCACAGCTACCCAAGCAGACTTCTGAGTGCAGTGATAGCCATCTGCATGATGAGAAGTCTCTGTTGGGGTCTGCTGACAGCAGTCTGGCTGGCTCCTACTGTTTTGTTAAATAGGGCCAGAGGACTCCTCAGGGCCTTCACACCATTCCTGACAAAGCGGAGGCACCAGCCTGAAGTATTTTCTGTCTTCTCTTATTTTGGGCATTTGCTTACTACAGATGACAAAAGTCACCATTCTCCTGTGCCAAGCCAGGTTTTTATTTGTCACCAGGCAACTCCTTTGTAACCTCACTGTTTCTGTCTCATAGCTGCAGAGAATGTTAAGCCAAAATTAGTGATTGCATGGCTAACATGCATCACGGCTAATGTGTCATCAGAACTGTATCTCTGCAAGCAGCTATCTCTGCTGAGCATCAGCCCTTGTCTTCCTGACTCTGCCGTACTCCTCTGTGTAGCTTACTAACCTGGATTACATTTAACATCTTTTGTTGTTTAACACTAATAGGATTCAGTTCAACTATGCATAATTACATCCAGGTCTCCTTCAACGGATGGCTTGTTCCCTCTGTCAATGATCTAATAAGTAAAGAGACATACCATAAAATGGAGAATGAGTAATGCACACAGAGGTGATTATTATGCTGTGGTGTTCATGCGAACAGCTGGAAGAGATCATGGATTACTGAAGCTGCATGGACTTTGGGACGGCCTCTACAAAACACACTCAAGAATCCAGAATTTCTTTCAGTGGGCAGGTTAACATATTTTCCCAGGCTGCTTTATCCTGCTTGAGAAGATTACTTCCACTGGCCTGGAGTGGCATATACTTTGCTGGGTAAAAACCTGGCTGGATGACTGGGCCCAAAGAATTGCGGTAAATGGAATTAAATCCAGCTGGAGGCCAGTCACAAGTGATGTCCCCCAGGGCTCAGTGCTGGGTCCAGCCCTGTTCAATGTCTTTATCAATGACCTGGATGAAGGCACCGAGTGCACCCTTAGTAAGTTTGCGGATGACACTAAGCTGGGTGGAAGTGTTGATCTGCTGGAGGGTAGGGAGGCTCTGCAAAGGGATCTGAACAGGCTGGACTGCTGGGCTGAGACCAATGGGATGAGGTTTAACAAGGCCAAATGCCGGGTCCTGCACTTGAGGCACAACAACCCTGTGCAGTGCTACAGACTAGGAGAAGTCTGGCTGGAAAGCTGCCTGGAGGAGAAGGACCTGGGGGTGTTGGTTGACAGATGACTGAACATGAGCCAGCAGTGTGCCCAGTGGCCAAATATGCCAATAAGATCTTGGCTTGTATCAGAAATAGCGTGGCTAGCAGGATCAGGGAAGTGATTCTGCCCTTGTACTCAGCACTTGTGAGGCTGCACCTCAAATACTGTGTTCAGTTTTGGGCCCCTCACTACAAGAAAGACATTGACATCTTGAATCGTGTCCAGAGAAGAGCAATGAAGCTGGTGAAGGGGCTGGAGACCAAGTCTTATGAGGAGCAGCTAAGGGAACTGGGGTTGTTTAGCCTAGTGAAGAGGAGACTGAAGAGAGATCTTAATCACTGTCTACAACTACCTGAAAGGATGTTGTAGAGAGGTGGGTTGTTGGTCTCTTCACCCAAGTGACAGGTGATAGGACGAGAGAGGATGGCCTCAAGCTGTGGCAGGGGAGGTTCAGATGGGACATTAGGAAAACATCTTCAACGAAAAGATTATCAAGCACTGGAACAGGCTGCCCAGGGAGGTGACTGAGTCACCTTCCCTGGAGGTGTTTAAAAGACAGGTAGATGAAGTGCTTAGGGATATGATTTAGTAGTGGACAGGTATGGTTCGGCTTGATGAACTCAAAAGTCTCTTCCAGCCTAGGGACTCTATGATTCTATTCCATGTTTCTATAACCCTTCTTCCAAATGACTGTTTCCTTCATCTCGTTTCGCACATCCTGAAGAAGGATATTCAATCTCATAATGGAGATATCCTTGCGAAAATTAGGAAGGAGAAAAGTGGAAGTAGTCTGCAGCTCACAATCATCCTTAAATAATAGCTAATGGAGGATCCAGGACACAAAATTCTCTCTCATCAACACCATCTGTGTTCAGTTAGCCACTATAAAAGTCATCAATAGGCATAAGCATCTGAGACTGGGGAAGTTAGATCAGTGAGATGGATTAAGTGGAAATTCCCCAGTTTGAGAAGGCTGGAGGTCAAACACAGGGGCAGACCCACAAGTGTGCCTCCAGGACCCCTGCTACTGACTGGACGCATGCAGAGGAAGTAAGCTGGAGGTCATCAGTTTGCCACTCACCCCGTCAGCACACTCTCCAGAGCTGGAGACGGAGGATCGAAGTAGAGGTCCATGGGCTGAATGGTGACTGGGATATACACTGTGCAAATCTTACCCCAAAGTGCTCCAAATAGAAAAGGGCACATGCCAAAACACACCCCCTCCACATGCGTAGACAATAAGGGTTCAGTTTACATGGCATTGGCCTGTGACCTAAATAAACTCACTATTACCCCTCCGAAAGAGAGGGAGCCATCACAGGAACTGGGCCACTTGAGATGCATTCGGTCAGCCACGGAAGCTAGAAAATTTTGTTTTCATGAAAAATCCTGTTGCAGCTTGGGGAGATAAGGAAAGGGAGTGAGAGGAGTGAGTCTCAAGGCTAGAGAGAGCTGTGAATGGTCATGCCCACTGGCACAAGCCTGCAGCATGTTTGCTGGCAGAAACCAAGGTGCAAAGTCTCAAGCAGCCCTGTCATCCCAGGGTATCTCTTGTCCCTTGAAGAACTCCATCCCCTCAAGTAATCCAAGGGTGAATCACTCCTCCTTTACTACCATATGGTTAGCAAAGGACAGCTATACTTCATTGGCCCTCAGCCGTGAGCACACCCTAAACTGGCTATATAAACCTTTCTTGCAATCTAATTCCTAACCCCCCTGGCCATTTCCTAGCTCCTCTGAGTCATCCAAAAACTTTTGGAAAGGAACAGAGCAGGTCAGCCAGACTCCTTCCAGACTTCACCAGAAAAAGTAAAATAATCATCCTGTTCACATTACACGTTTTGGGAGCTGGGGCACACAACATCTCAGCCGTAATGCTGCACCTCATTGAAGATTCGTAACTGGACTGGACTGCTCTGTAACATTCCATGGGAGCTCTTGATGCTGACCTCCCACTGCAGAGCTGAAGTTCACACAGCAGCCTCTCCAAGAAAGCAAATGCAGTCAGCATCCACCTACAAACATCCAGCAGGATGTGCTGCAAGTCTCAAAAAAAACTATTGAATATCAGTATAATAAATTATGTGTTCTACAGAAGCACAATGTGTCTGGCTTGCTTTACTGAACCTGGCTATATCACATTCAACCTAACCCAGAAAAAAAATCAGCAGAGCTGATGGACTCATCCGCTTGAATAATCAAAGGGAATACACCAATCAGGTTCAGATTAATGCCTCTTTGCATAGTTGCAGGATGGATTTCTGTTCAGGAAGAAGTGCATGCAGGTCAGATCTCACTTGCTGCTCTCTTAATTCATAATAAAATTAATTTTGTTTATTTCTGCTGAAAACAGGCTAACCACATGAAACTTGGTTCTTCAATGTGAACGCATACTACAGTAATAAAAAGTGGCCCATGCAATCATTTCACATGACAAACAGAATGAGAGAATAACAGAAAAGGCAGTAACTTCACAGCTGTTGTTTCATCAGAGTAAAAATGTGTTTACAGCAGGTTCCATCTTCTCTGCTTTTAGAGCCTTTCATGAAAAACACTACCTTTCTGTTCTGGACAGGACACACTCCTGCTTTGCCACAGCTGTGAGCACTGGTACCACCCCTGGAATTTGTACAACCCAAATTGGTTTATTTATATTTGCTTTTAAGGAGCCGAGTTAGGTCTCACAAACACTGATGTGGAAGTGCAGTGTTACCACAGAAGCCTCAAATTTGCCAAACCCCTGCCAGAGGCACATCAAATTAGCTGTAATACCTTCCATGATGCTACTGCAGCAAGAAGTCTATCAACAAGTTCTCCTGCAGCACACAACTCTCAGGGCAAATACAGTCACGACCTGTGTAGGCAGCTGAGCAGTTCGGTAGCCACAACCACATCACTTGATGCTAAACATTTGCTGAACTGATCAGAAGAAATGGAATGCTACATCCCTCCCTTCCTCTGTCCCCAGGCCCTGTTCTTCAAGTTTTAGAGAGTTATTGGTTCTCCAAGGTATATCTCGGATGTATCTAGAAACCGTACTGTGAGCTCTACCATGTATTCTCTGCTGATTTTCTGACTGTGCACAATAAACACACATTGTATTCTGATACTCAAACTGTCAAAATAAAGAAATTAAGTAACGTGAAACCTCTCATTAAAATGTTATTACGGAGCTTAAACGAGATAAAGACTATCAACACATAAAGAGCCTCTTTGTCCTGCACCAACAGACCTAAATGTGTTAGATGAAACAACTGAAACAAGTAAAGAAACCTTTATGAATTTGCTTGGATAATCTGTCGACTTTCCCATTATTAGCTGTTTACAAACAGGTCTAGAAGCAACTGCCTGTTAAAATACTTTTTCTGGAAAGTAATATAGATGAAAATATAAAATCATAGAATCATGGAATGGTTTAAGTTGGAAGGGACCCTAAAGATTATCTAATTCCAACCCCCCTGCCTTGGGCAGGGACATATCCCACTACATCGGTCTGCCCAAGGCCCCATCCAACCTGGCCTTGAACACCTCCGGGGATGGGGCAGCCACAGCTTCCCTGGGCAACCTGTGCCAGAGTCTCATCACCCTCATTGTGAAGAAATCTCTCCTCATGTCTCGTCTAAATTTGCCCCTCTCCAATTTATAGCCAGAACGTTTACATATGATGGCTAACAGAAATACTAATTTATTTATTGCTCATAAAGACTTGAGGACTCAGTCACTCAGTGTGGAGGCTCTTCTGGAATAATGGATGCTCCCAAAACATTACTTCAGTTTTCATTGAACTCAGCTGCTCTTTATTTCTACCACTCAGTTTATGCCTTCAGCCTTGAAGCTGGCAGAGCAGACTTGCTGACTGATACTGTCACATAATTTCCTTGGCCTACATTTTATTACCTACCCTTTGCTTGTCTCAACTGGTGAGACCACATGCTCTTTGGTACCTGCATAGTTCTTAGCATGAATTTTGGTTAGCAGCAGACGATATCGAAATAAGTACCATGCATAAGTGCAACACCCCGTCATTTAGACGCTGGAAAGGGAATAGTTGTTCACTGCAAGCATGAAACATTTTAGGGAATTCTCACCTTTTCTGCAAATTTGAAATCTACTGTTTCTATAAATGGAGGGGCAGTCTGTAATATTTTTTTAGAGCAGTGTGCTGCTGATTAAACCACAGTGAAGAACATGACACATTTTTGGAAATTAAACCCAGTGGAAGTTTTCACTACACTGTTGGGTCTATGGAATAAGGAATTTCCATTTGGAAGAGCTAATTTTACAAACATTTCAGATTTTTCTTTAAGGAAAGCTAAAATAACCTCTGGATAGCACTGAGATTCTGGGCAAAGTAATTATAATGAACAAGCATCAAAACAATCCATAAAACTGAAATATTACATTACTCAATTGAAATGCATTTATTTGAGGTAACAAACAGAGGAAACAACTGGAGAGTATTTCTAAACAAATTACTGTGTTACCCCCAGCATATCTGGCTAGAAAACCCATCCTCAAGGGTTCATACTGGGACCAATACTATTTAATATCTTCATCAATGACATAGTGGGATTGAGTGCACCCTCAACAAGTCTTTAGATGACACCAACCTGAGTGGTGTGATTGACATGCCTGAGGGATGGGACGTCATCCAGAGGTACCTGTCCAAGCTTGAGAAATGGGTCCATGTGACCCTTATGAGGTTTAGCAATGCCAAGTGCAAGGTCCTGCACATGGGTTAGGACAAGCCCTGGTATCAGTATAGGCTGGGGGAATGAAGGGATTGAGAGTAGCTCTGTGGAGAAGGACTTGGGGATACAGGTGGATGAGAAGCTCAGCATGAGCTGGCAATGGGTACTTGCAGCCCTGAAAGCCGAGCATATCCTGGGCTGCAGCAAAAGAAGCGTGGCCGGCAAGTTGAGGGAGGCGATTCTCCCCATCGACTATGCTCTCACGGGACTCCACTCGGAATACTGCATCCAGTTCTGAATGTACATTCAGTGGCCACAGTATAAAAAAACATGGACTTGTTGCCGTGGGTCCAGAGGAGGTGCACGAAAAATGATGAGAAGGCTGGAACACGTCTCCTGTTAAGAAAGGCTGAGAGAGTTGGGGTTGTTCAGCCTGGAGAAGAGAAGGCTCAGGGAGGACCTTATTTTGGTCTTCCAATACTTAACAGGGGCTTACGAGAAAGATGGAGGGAGCTTTTTTACCTGGACCTGTAGTGACAGAACAAGGGGCAATGGTTTTAAACTGAAAGAGGGAAGATTTAGACTAAGATTTTTTTATTTTATGACGAGGATGGTGAGACACTAGGACAGGCTGCAGAGAGAAGCTGTGGATGTGTTCAAAGTCAGGTTGGATGGAGTTTTGAGCAACCTGACCTTGCTGAAGATGTCGCTGCTTTTGGCATAGGTGTTAAACTATATGATCTTTAAGTTCCCTGCCAACCCAATCCATTCCGTGTTTCTTTGTTTCTATTATTTTACATACCCAGGAAGGTACCCAAGCAACAAGAGAGTGAGGATCCAGTGAGGCTCCTGTTACTTCGATGTTCTGTGCCATCATGGCTGTAGGTTTAGCTTTTGGACACAGACTTGCTATTAACCCTCAATTACTGTCCAGTTAAAGCTTTTCTCATGCATTTGATGTCAGCCAAGGTGAATTTCTCATTTTTCCAGTTTTATAGGGAGCCACAGGGTCGATTTAATCAGGCTTTGAGACACCAGACTCAGAGTATGTAATGAATGTGTACCCAAAGATGAAGGTTACTGCACAGATGACAGGAATAATGCACACCAATTTCTGTGTAAAGCAGGTGGTGCATAAGAAGGAAGATCATGACAGTTTATTATTTAAACACGAAAGCTGCATTTTGAGAAAGTATTTTCAAAGTAGTAGCTAATCAGAAGTGAAGACCTTTCATGCTATTTGCTTCCTCCAGGAGATGCGATAAGTTACATACATATTATGTTTATGAATAGACCAAGAGTATACAGACCCTCTAAAACAATACTTGAGCTGCTTGAAGGGTACCCAGTGAATACACCAGTCTACAAGCCTTTAATTGTGAAGTCTTGATGTCAAGAAAGTGTAAAATTCAAATCTTCTAGGAGAAACTGTGGTAAACTAGAAGAATTTATGAGCAGCTGCCTCCTTCCTGTATCTGAAAAATGTATGCATTTTCTAGTACAATTTCACCAATGATTTTACCCTGTGTTACGGTGCTCTCTACCACAGCTCATCACTGACCCCAAGTTATGTTAGAATGGCTTGATTGTGAAAAATGTTTGGTGTTTAAGAGGAGAACTTGGTAGAGGATCCACCATTTTAGTTCTGCTTTATGAATAGGCACCCAGTTCGTAGGTATGCATGAATATGAAGATCTGCCCACAGGTATGGTGTGGCAAGGACATCCTCAGACCAGTGGGCTCTCTGCTATGTAGGCAGCAGGATGAGCAGCTGACATGGACCCTTCTCCTTCCTCTCTCAACAACCATTTACAGTTTTTGCTCTGGGGTCCTGAATTTAGGCCAAAACAAATGGAGAGGGGGAAAAAAAAAATCCACATTTTGGGACAGTGGCATAAGAGAGAAAAAAATCTCTAGACATTTTTTCTTTTCATTGGCAGCCACCACTCCCTGGTCACAGGTTTGGTATGTTTGGTATGTATGCGACTGCCCAACATACATGCAGGTGAGGCAGCTGTTCAGCAAAGGCTGCCACCACCATAAACTTGTTTCACCTCTGCAATCTATTTGGTATTTATTTGTCCTCACAACAATACACACAGCCAACAGTATAAAACAAACAAGCAAACAAACAAACAAACATATTATTAATATGTTTTCCAAAGCCCATGATTTCTTGTGACCAGAAGTCTGTGACAAGGATCCCGTCTGGCCAGTCCTGCCTTCGCAGTTCCTTTAATTGCTGTATCATAAGAGGAAAATATATCACACTTCCTATTATCTTGACTTCTTACATAACAGAGGAAAACAAGCTTGGGCTCAAAACAATCCAAGAACCCCGTACCAAGAAAGAAAAAAATACTGAAAAATTAACATTCCACATGTTTAAAGAATGTAAACAAACATGTCATCACACAGACATGCAGAAAACCGGTATTTCTCAAACTGCATGCTGCCAATTGTCCATCTAATGAGTTGTTGAATCCCAAGACAATCAGAAACGGCTTGTGAGAGCTTAGAGAACAACAGCATTTGTTTTCCTTTCTGATTTCTCCTTATTAAAAGCTACAGGGAAATCACTGAGATAGAAAGGCTACTTCAATTACTTTTAATTGCTGTCAGTTCTGATTAGCCTAGACCATGGTGATCTTGCAGTGAGCAGCACAGGGGACAACACAGGTTCTGTCTCTCCACAGCACACTCTCTCCACTTGCCATCAAAATGCCATTGAGGAAAGGGTTGAAAGCATGAGCTCATCATTCACAGAGGCTAGCGATATTCATAACAATATTACTTGTTAGAAGAAAGAATTAGCCTTCGTGTTTTGCTCAACTATCCATGTATTTTGGTCAATGCTCCAAGTAATCTTACAAATGAAACCCCAACTCCACCATGCGGTGCTCGTGGAGAGCAAGAGGGGTGCTACTGCTCAGATGGGAGTGTGAATGCGGCCACAGCAGCTCATCTACCAAGCAGGGACATGCACTGGCTCAGCGGGCCGGCTAAATAAAAGCAGCAACAAGCTTTTTTCTAAAATAAAGACGAGGACAGAAGATTGCCTCAGGGGAACTGAGTGAACATTGATGTTTTTCTGAGCAAAACAGAGGAAGTAAAATAAGACTGGTCATTGCTATTTCTCCTTACATATATATCTGCAAGTCAGTTGAGGCATAACAAGAAGTGACTAACCATGACCAACATGGTTCCTTGACATATAGCAAGAAGCAAAGATTGTGGGAGAACAGAGCTGCAAAGTGGCAAACTCTGAATTAGGAGGCTGGTTTCTTTTAACCTTTTCTCCAATAAAGGAAACATACATAGCGGGATAATACATATATTATCAAATAGAGATAAAGTTGGTTATAGTTTCGAAGCATAAAATATAAAATAAAATTTATCTATTATCATTTTTGTTGCCCAGTCATCTAGGACCACATACAACATTGTTTTCCTTCATTAAAAATTAATAATATAGCAATGAGAATGTAAGAATTTCCACCTCTAATCATCTTTCAGTAGATATCAAATTACTAGGTAACCGAAGGGAATCAGACTCTCTTAATACTATTGCTCAGTGAGAAGATCCAGCAATAGATTTTAAGCAAAACATTATTTATTTTTATAAATCCCATACTGATGTAATGCAAAACTCCATGACAGGATTAACTTTGCTATTTCAAGATTTTTAAAGCATTCACAGTGAGATACAATAATACTTTGACACTATTGAGGTCTTAGTAATATCCTTTATATTATGCTCTTGAACTAAGGGTTGGGGAGAGAGGACCCTCCGTGACTTGCTAGATACGATAGCATAGTAATGTAAACTATCCTAACTTTTGCAATATGTAGAACAAAATACTAGGGTGCAAAATTAAAATGCCCAGGTATGGATCCACAAAGGTATTAAGATCTTAAATCATACTTTGATGCCTTAGTTTCTATAGGAGGCTCCCTGAGCTCCTCTGACGGGTGTTAATGGATGGCACCTCATGTGCGATTACAGAGAAAACTAGTCCTGAGAGCCTGGCTCCAATTCAATAAAATGGAAATAAAATATGTGTCTTACTGTGATTTAAAGCAATGTACTTATGCAGGCCTTTCAGCTGGCCGCACAAGTATTCTTTAACTCCAAGTCTTCCAACACAGAGATGACACAAATCTAGTCAAGTCAAAAATACTTCAATACCAGCAGGGAAAACGCTGCTTTAATCAGTGGAGTTGTACCTATTTACAACAGATTTGTTTGTGACCTAGGAATGTAACTGGTGAGAATAGTCAGAAATTTCTCTGCTCTCCTCAGATTTCTAAAAGCCATTTAAAATTATTATGACAAAATTATGTTATAGAGAGCTCCCGTGAATTTGAAGAGCCTGAAGCAAGAAAATCAAGGAAAAAAAATCTTAGCATACTGTAGCACAGCTGAAAGGTATAGCCAGTATTTTAAGACTTGGGAAATCAGCACGGAAAATTCCAAATCCTCATAACAAAGACTAATGTGAAGAGAATGCTGTGGGTATCTCATCTGCACCAGGCAGAGCTGCAGAAAACTTACAGATTGTCCTCCTCCCACCTCTATCTTTCACCAAAACCTTCCTCACACCACTGTTCAGATATTTCAAGGAAGCCACTGACTTAAATGTCTAGTTTACTGGAAATCTGTTGGCAACATCCTTATGAGTTGGTTGAAAAACAAGCAATGTAATTTGCGAAGCTTTAAACCAGGGCATTTGTAAATGGAGAAGATTGCTGACTGCTTTTTCTCTCTCTTAGTAGTGGTCAGCTCTGGCAGCAAAATGCTTTAAAAAACACATAAGCCATGCTAGAAAAAGATCAAAGTCAGATCAGATGGCAGGGCCAGTTCACACCAGTCTCACAAGAAAGAGTAGAAAACAAACAAAGTGAGAAGATAAGTTTTTCTTGCCATGCATCACCTCACGCTACCCATCTGTGTGTGCAGGCTCCTGGGCAGAGTGGAACATCTCTGCCATGGGGCCCAGACCCACAGTGTGAGGGGGACCACACTGTTCACCTCTGCCTCATCTCTCTCCCCAGATCAGTTAATGGGAATTATTCTGGCAGCAGCCAGGCTTTTCCTCATAGCACTCCTCCTTGCTGGGCTGCCGTTCCTGGGAAGGAGAGCAAGCCTGGGCACTGGCTGAATTGACTGTTGAACAGTGATAGGGTTCAGGCCTCCCCAGTTCAAGAAAGACAAAGAACCACCAGAGAGAGTCCAGCAGAGGGCCACAAAGAAGGTTAGGGGAATGGAGCACCTCTCTAATGCGGAGAGGCTGAGAGACCTGATTCTGTTCAGTCTGGCGAAGACACGACTAAGAAGGGATCTTATCAATGCCTATAAATATTTAAGGGACAGGTGTCAAAAGGATGGGGCCAGACTCTTCTCAATAGTGGCCTGCAACAGAACAAGGGGCAATGGGTACAAACTGGAATACAGGAGGTTCCATCTGAACATGAGGAGAAACTTCTTGACTTTGAGGGTGACACAGCACTGGAACAGGCTGTCCAGGGAGGCTGTGGGATCTCCTTCTCTGGAGATATTCACAATCCACCTGGACATGATTCTGTGCAACCTGCTCTAGGTAAACCTGCTTTAGCAGGGAGGTTGGACTAGATGATCTCCAGAGGTCTCTTCCAACCCTGATCATTCTGTGATTGCCGTCTTTCTTGCAGGTAGGTAACTGATGCACACGTAGTCTGTGGCTGTCTCCAAGGGTAGGACAAGCCATGTCAAGAGTGAGCATTGGCTGGTCACAGCACAACTCTTCCTTCTGGCTCTTGCTGCACCACATGCCACTTATTTATTTGCATTTGCAAGACTATACAGACTGTGCTGTGCTAAAAATGTGTGAAAGCATGTGGCTAATCCCCTTCTTTCTTTAAGACTGTGAAGCCTTTTAAAAGCCTTGGAGGTCAACAAAGAAAAATAGTCCCCACGCAGAGTCTTAAATGCCATACACATTTTCTGTGGGATATTCCTAAAGGGCTGTGTGGGGACCTATATAGAAAGCAACGAGTTATGTTTATTGTCCTGTATACTCTTTCTAGATAGGCACACAACTGCGGCTTCACCACCCACTTTCCTCCACGTTTTCCTGGGCACACAGCAAAGGCAGCAAGCGCCCACCAATTTTGAGGCAGACCCAGCATGACCTAACCTGCAAACTACCAAACCCGGCGGCTGGCCATGCCCACGTGAACTGCAGCAGCAGCAGTCCATGCCCTGCTGATGCAGCTGGGCTGGGCTCAGGCTGGTTCACGGGCAAGATTGGGTTACAGGGCAGAAATCATAACAAAGGCAGGAAACAGATCAGCACACCCTGGGTTTAACACCCTCTCCAGGGACCCCGCTGGTTTCCAGACTGCAGGTGTTTTTAACTCTGTTCTGAAACATGCCTGTTTGGCATGCTCCATTCTGATGAAGTCTAGGCTGGTACATAAAATAAACACAATTCAGGGCAGTGCAGGAACAGCCCCAAGAGAAGTCGGTCGGAGTACTTTGAAGGTTTTTACTTCACTTTCTATGAATGGGCTCAGAAATATGAACCCTTCTGAACAGCGTCCAGACAATACCAACCAAAGTCACAATGGAGTCCCTCAGCTGAGCTTTGGGACAACCCTCTCCCTGTTGTTCTCTGCCATCTTTGTGTGGTTTCACCGCTCTACCACTGGGGCTCAAGCCTCCCTGCAGCCGCAGAGCATCTCCTTGCAGCCTGGCTCTCCACTTTTTGCTGCCCTCAGCACTGTGCTCCCAGCACAGGGCATGAACAAAACCCCAGCCTGACTTCATGAAGATTTATTAACTCCAGTGCTAAAAGAACAGTTGCACCCTCAACCGCTTAGTTTTCATGGCTGAGTTCATGTAATGCATCCATCAGGGAGGCGATGTCTTTCATAAAGCAGATCAGCTCTGCAGGACTGGAACAGGCTGCCCAGGGAGGTGGTTGAATCACCTTCCCTGAAGGTGTTTAAAAGATGAGTGGATGAGGTGCTGAGGGGAATGGTTTAGTGATTGATAGGAATGGTTGGACTCAATGATCCTCTAGGTCTTTTCCAACCTAGTGATTCTGCGAGTATTTTGTTTAAAATAATTTGAATGAGATTGTGTGAACAATCATAAATTCCCTCAAGTACTGACCTGCTTTCAGGTGTTTGGGTTTTCACTTTGTGGCAGAATGATTTAGGAATAAGTCCTACCTGTGACATAAAGTGTTGCTCGGTGTGGGGGAGAAGGGGAGCAAGCTATGCAATCTCCAGACTTGTGTTCGGGGAAAAGAGGACATTCCTCATGAGACTATAATGAGCACAGGGCTATCCTTGGTCCCTGTTGGGAACGCTGACATTCTGGAAATAGCAGTCTCAAAAGGTGAAACAGTTACTTAGACGTTAGGAATCCATTTCATATATAAATACAGTAGCAAAAGGAGAGACAAATGCTTGCTAAAAAATCCTTGCTGTGAATTTCTCCAAGTGAGGGATCCAGAACTAGAGTGGCAATCATAGCTTTCTTCCAGCAGGACTGTCCAAAGGGTATATCTGCAAACGTGGTGATAGTCCTGTAACACATCACCCTGCAAAGCTCCCATAACTGGTGGAATAAGGAGGAGTTTCTTAATTCAGTTTCCACTGTATTAAAAACATATGAAAACCATTAAAAAAAAAAAGACATAGGAGTAGAGTACTATAAAAACCCAAACAAACCTCAAAACACACCCACCCTGGAAATGTCTTCCATTCACAGCTTCACTAAGTATTTTCTTTTCAATCACCACAAGTCTTCCCAGAAGAGCAACTGAAAAGACATTAGGCATTATTTATTTTTCTTTCTAAAATACTGTTTTAGAAACCTCCCAGAAGGGAGAAAAATAAAACAAAATTATTATAGTGCCACAACAGTGCAATCAGCAAGCTCAAAATGAAGAGGACTATAGTGATGTAAGTATTCCTTTGATGGAAGATGCTTTTCATTTCGCAGTCAGCTCTTCTGCTTCCTTTTACAAGGACACTTCTACTTAATCTCTTCTAGGCCACCTTGAACATTCACTGGACATATACAGATTCTTGGTAGCTCTTTTGGTTATTTTGTAGGTTTTTTTTTTAGTAATCTGGTTTCATGCACGTGATAATTCACTCTTTGCAGTAAATGAAAGGCTTTCATAAGGGGTCTTCTTCCCATTGGAGTCTTGCTTAGAGGCTCAGTTGCTATTCAAGCCAAGCGTAATAAAAAGGGCTTGTTGTGGAGAACACAGCTCCATTTCTCTTTATTAAAGCACAGAACCACTCACAGCAATCTCTTGCATTGATGACTGAGAATAAAAACAGCTCCATCATGCTGTATCTGACAAAGCAGCTTGCCAAGAATACGAGTTTCTCAGGAGGCAGAGTTGCAGCAGAGGAGCAGATGTGGCTCTTGCTGCAAAGGTGGGCCCCAGCCAACACCCTCTCATCCTGTGTGTCAGCATGCACAGCGGTAACACACTGCGCAAACGGGTTAAAGCTCGTGCTGTCTCTTCATCGGTTCTTGGCCCAAAGTCAAGGTTAGCTGAAGCAAGAGGTGAGCTGTGAAGTTTATGGGGTTTATGGGGTGCCAATTGCCCTCTGACAATGGCAGGCATTTCCTACAGCTACTAAACTTCCCTGATGCATCCTCTTGGTGGGCTCAGTACTGAGCCTGAGGCTGAGATCTGCTTTTTGCCTTCTGCTAGACAACTCCAGATCTAACCCATATGGACAGAGTGAATGAGTGGAATAAGGGACAGACTTCCAGCTAAACGGAAGGACAGAAGCCACCTCTACTTGGCTTCTGCTTCCTCTTGAAAACAAAAAGCAGAACATGAGGTTTCCTTACAGACCAGCATTTCCACAAAACATTGTTTTCTGCTCCTTGATGAACTAAAATTTGAACTGTGAACCCCACACAAAGCAGAGGGATCTTCCATGGATGTGGTTTAATGCACTGTTTTGGAACCTGTAGAAAGGATGTACCTGATCCAGGACCAGCAGGGATGGAACAAAGAAGGGCTGAATCTCTTAAAAATGATCTTTACTTCGGTTCAGTTTGATGACCCAAGAGATAGACAACAAAATGTTTACTCCACCTTCCGCACTATTTCAGCTAATTCAGACACACACCAAACTTATTACTTTGACACCCCAAAGTCTTCTCCTAATTCTAGCTAACCTTGACCAACTATTTCAAAAGGCACCAGTTTTAAGTTTTCAGTATTTTGGAGGGCCCTTTCAGCTTCTCTGCAATGAGCAGAAGAACCAGATGTTGGTTTGTTTACTTCCCCTTAAAACTGAGTCCTGCTCTATTTCCCAGTCCTTGCCTCTGCTGCTTGTTGCAAGGCACTTAGTAAAGAAATTTTGCATAACTCTGAAATACACATATGGTCATTTTTATAAATTTGTGAAAGAGGTTTAACATGTTGTATCGTAAATCAAGTGAAACCTATTTTCTTACAGTGACAATTAATGTTACTGAGCAATAATTAGTTGGCCTGTTTGAGGCAGCAAGAGGACTTATGAGTGGGGACTTGGAACAGAGGACAAGAACCACCTCTCAGTTTGCTGGCTTTCCACACGCAGGGAATGATACACCCAGGAACACATCTGCAGCACAAATTTCCAGATGGAACATGCATACAATCTAGTGCACGGGTCTGTTTTTTGTATATTTGAAGTCATGCTGTTAGGTACTACAACACCCTGACCCAAATCCAGATTGGATTTATACATATGAAACAGAGCATATAGGCTTAAATATAAACATCTGCAGACATAAGCAGTGCCATGCAATAACTTCTGGTGACAAGTGAATTTAGTTGTGCACAGATGCTATGTTGAAACCTTGACAGCAGGTGTTCGGATTCTGGCTTCAGGCTGTTGAAAAATGTTAATTAAGGACAACAGCTCCAAACTTGAGTCTTACAGGTCAGATTTAAAATTAAATAATCAGTTACATGGGGCATTACAGGCCATAGTTCCACCTGAAGCAATTAACTTCTAAGGAGAAGGAAGGAAAGAAGAAAAATATCCCTTGGCTCTATGTATTACTATTTTTTGCAGCCAGATTGTCCTCCATTATAGGATAAGGCAGAAAGGTACGTAATCTTTCAGTTACCCGTTGTCACTACATACACAGATGGTTTAAAATCATACCTTAATCTCTTAGCAAAATAGAAAAAACAAGCATTTTTCTGCCATTGAGTACTACTAAATGTAGGGTATATTGAGAAGTCTTGCAAATAAAAGCATCCATGCCCATTCCTGGGCTAATTCAAAATATGAAACTCATTAGATTTTTCCACGTTCCTGGCCAGGACTTTGGTAACAAGCACACAGATAAATGTTACATAAGGCAAATCAATAAGCATGTTTCAAACTTTTAAAATTTTAAGTTTTGAAAAATACGTGGTGAAACTCTTTCAGGCAGACCCTAGTGCCCAGGAATCCGTAAAAGGAAACCAGGTCTGCCCTGCATCTTCATAGCATTATGAAATGGCTGTCAGCTAAGATACTACAAAATCCTGTTACACTAGGTTTGAATGTCTGCACAAGACTTTTAAAACAAAGTCTCCTTATGAGCTTTAGCTGGGCTAAAGAGAATTTGATCCCTGTGTCTTGCACTCCATCACCTACAAAACCTCCAGCTGCCTCTGTTCACAAGCTGAACCATGAAAAAATCCATTAATGTTTTATTTATTTAAGGCATAGATCTTTCTCTCTGGATGGGTGGATATTCCAGATGCATTCCTGACCAAGCTGAAGAGTATTTGCAGGACACAAACCTCACCAAGCACCCATTGCACAACACTTGTGTGTGCCGGCTCCCAGCACTGAGCAGGACTTCTTCCCGCTCACACCTCCCACTGCTTTCCAGAATCTCAGCCCACTCACTTAACGCAAGCTGAAACAGGACAAACGGAAATGTCTTGGCTCTGGGCTGCTTCGCTTAGCTTTACTCATACACAGAAGGTTAATCACAAATGGACAAAATTTTATTCCAGTCTTCTTTTGGCTAATCTGTTGTACTGTAGCACAGTGGCGTTTGAATTGGTTTTGAATTAGCAAAGCAACATGCTGTTTCTTGTTAGTGTCTGCAACATGCAAAACCAGGTTAAAATACTCACAGAATCTTTATTTGCACTATCCCCACTACCATCATCTCTCACAGGCTTCTTTTGGCATTTATATGCTTTCCCTAGTGCTTATATAGGACATAATACAGAGATCTGGAGTTGGAGATCCCTATGTATCAACTCAAAATGACCAAGAAGAACACAATGCTTTTGATTAGCATGGAAGTCCCTATACGCAGCATTAGCCTCTCATCGTTATTGCCATTTTAAGGAAGTGTGTCTTTAAATAGGTAGATGTCTAGGCTTGCTAAAAATAGGTCAAGTGACTTCCATCCTAAGCCCTACATTCAGATTTTGTATGGAAGTCAATCTTCAGACATAAAATTTTGTCTCTGAAAATCATCGAGAAACTGAAAAGTACAACAACATGATGTACTGCATTCATGGTGTCTCCTGTCCCACAACACTGGTTGGGGGACGGCAGAGAAGACTGGGTCTAGGACAGTGTTTAGGTCTGGATCTGGGTTCGAATTTGGGCCAAGCTAGTGAGGTTTCACATTTCCCTTGCAATGGCTCCCCTGGGAGCATAGGAAACCAGGTACCAGCTACGCAGCAGCAGCAAGGAAGCTTGATGGAACAGTAAGCGACATCTTCTTTTGGTGGCACTTTCGTTCTAGTGCTTCTGAGAGATAAGCAGACAAAACACCAAACTAACCATTTAATCTGATCTTTCTCCTTCCCTGTCATACTGCTGAAGTAGGCAGCAGGAGATATGATTGCTCCTTTAGCTGTAGCATGCAGAAATGACTACAGGAGCTTTTGAGCAAGGCAACCAAAGGCAGAGAGGCTTCCTGATCCGACAGGTAGGGGCTGTATACAACAGTGCATGTGGCTGTTAACTTATCTGTCAAGCCAACTTGCACCAACCGTTTGTCTTGGCAGTCGCTAATTGAAACAGATAACTCTTCACTGTTACCATATTTGTTCATAAATTGCCGATAAAGTAAGAGCAGCATCACCATTTGACACAGACAGCATGTTTAGGGTCTGACTCAATGGGATGTTGAGCAGCATTTGCAAAGGCCTCAGTGCCCTGCAGAATCACGTGCGGGGATTGTCACTTCTGCCATGTCACTTAATGTGGGTGTTAGAGCTGTAGGACATTTTGAGGAAATTCTCAAGAAATAAAAGCAATCTAGGACACCAATTATCATGGTTTAGCCCCAGCTGACAGCTAAGTATCACATAGCTGCTCACTCACTGCCTCTGCCTCTGGTGGGATGGGGAGGAGAATGAGGAAGTAAAGTAAAATTTGTGAGTTGAGATAAAGGCAATTTAACAGGACAACAAAGGAAGAAAGAATACTACTACAGAATATACACAACCAGCAATACTCAATTCAATGCAATATCTCACCAGATGATGACCAGATGACTGACTGGAGCCACTCCCGAGCAGCGATCGTGGAACAGCCAGCTCTGGCCCCTGACCAACTTCCTGTTTATAGACCGAGCATGATGTTGTATGGTACCAAATATCTCTTTGGACAGCTTGGGTCACCTGCCTGGCTATGCTCCTCCCAGCTTCTTGTGCACCTGTAAACTTGTAAAATATGGGAAGCTGAAAAAGTCCTTGATTTCTTGGTAACAACTAAATGCATCAGTTTATTACTAACATTCTTCTCATACTAAATCCAAAACACAGCAGTGACTGGGAATAAAATTAACTTTATCTCAGCCAAAACCAGGACACCAATGCAAGCAACACCTGATCGGTATGTGTTTTGTTTGCACGTGCTATTAGATATAGCTAACAACATATTCTTGAGGGAAAATAGTACAACCCTTCTCACGAGACACCAGTGTGTCTGTGTTTCTGGCAATAAGCGCAGCATGTTTGTGATGGACAATAACTCTGAAGTAGGTACAGAAAAGCCAAAGATCAATTAGATGCATTTGAGCACTTGTAACCTCATAGTTAACAGCATCCAGTAAAAAGCACGGCATAGTATCAGCTGGCTACAGATGCAGACTTGTATTTTGAATAAACCTTAAGACGAGCTCAGGAGTAATGCTGGCATGTGCTATAATCCCACAGCAATGCTGGGAGAGTCCACTAACAGGTATTTCCAACTATTTTTTCTTCCTTCTTTTGATGGCTTCCTATCTGAAATTTTCATTTCTCCCACAGTTTTCCTGTGTTACCACTTTGCATGGAAAGGGGTAACACAGGAAATCTGTGGGAGAAATGAAAATTCAACATGAGCTGGCAATGCGCATTTGCAGCCCAGAAAGCCAACAGTATCCTGGGCTGAATCAAAAGAAGTGTGACCGGCAGGTCGAGGGAGGGGATTCTGCCCATTTACCCAGCTCTCGTGACACCTCACCTGGAGTCCTGCAGGAAATGCATGGATCCAGAAAAGGGCTGTGAAGATGATCAGAGGGCTGGAGCATCTCCCATATGACGGCAGGATGAGAGAGTTGGGCTTTTTCAGCCTAGAGAAGAGAAGGCTCTGGGGAGACTTTTATCAGGGAGTAAAGAGATAGGACGAGGGGTAAGAGTTTTAAGCTGTAGGAGTGGAGCTTTAGGTTAGATGTTATTAGATGTTATCTTCACAGATAGTTTTGTTATGAAGTTGAACAGCCAATAATGCAGCCTGGGTGTTTTGGCAGCAAGCGGATGTTACCAAACACCATTAGTTGTCCAGCTACTTATCAGGGAAAGAAATACAAAATCCCCCAGGTGTTGCTTAACAGTGTATCCAATTTTTTTCATTCCATTCATAAAAACAACATGCTGTTCTGCCCACACCTATTTTATAGCTTGGATGAAAAATAGAGAGCAAAATTCACACATAATGGTGACCACACTGCCTTTCAACGCACCTGTGTAAAAGACAGAGGCTGATCAAACAGGTATTTCTCCAAGCATGCAAATGCAATATATGAAGAAACATGTCAGGAATTCTAATTGTACTAGATAGGAAAAACCCATAACTAAGAGAAAATAGACTGCCTACATAAGAGACACAGCTGGAATGACTTTAGTCCCCACAGCACTGTTAAGAGGCCTCTTTACGGGTTTGGATTAGGAGAAATGCCTTTAGCCAGGCACAGCAGAACAGGTTGGAGAAGAGCAGCTCCAAACACATAGACATGAGTGGCTCTTACAGCTGCTGAGTAAGTTAGCACAGGACACAAAGATCAGATAACTTTTTACATCTCACTATTACTGCCTGACACTGATGGATTTATCAGGGTGCACCAACTATTTTCCATCTTTAGGGAGGCTGGAGATTTTAAATTCATTGTTTGGCTATATCAGCAATAACCCAGTTCTCACCCATGGCTTTTACATTGCAAGAGACAGAAGGTACTGATGGAGGTGAGACACGTCTGCAGCACGCAGGCATCTTGACAGCTCATGAGCACCTTGGTGTTCCTCTCCAATGGCAATCCTGCACACATCAGTGTTTATTTATTTATTTATTGAGACATCAATACCCTGCCAACTATTCCAGTACTCTGAGTACATACTGGAAAAGAAAAGAACGGCAAAAGGATCCTTACACAGGTGGTCTCTCTGCATGCCCCTGATGCAAGGAGCGAAGCCGCAACACAAACCCAGGACCCCTGAGGGTGCCGAGCTCTCTCCAGCACTGAGGATTCGTCAGAAGAGAGGGCAGACTCAGCCCCCTTCAACCTTATTGCTCATTGCAATTAAAAAGGTCACTTCAAATGAAATTTCTTGGCCTGAAATGAACAGCCACATGGGCACCACCATTCAGTGGAGATTTAATTACCCCACGACACATGCAGGCAAAATCCTCATCTGATAAATACGGTCAGAGCAGTGAACTGGAAGCAATGTGCACAACTTTCCTCTGGCTTTGTGAGTATTGGTGACCCTGTGACTTTTTATTAAGCCATATGATTACATGCTGCAGGCATGCATGTGAAAGAATGCCCAGGGAGGGCAGTGGCTTGTGGCACCTGAAATCCCTCACTAGTCATTTACAAACCATAAAGAAAAGCTGACAAATTCCTAAAGCTTAGAATTTTTTTTTTTTCTTGTTAGGGGCTTAAGGTTTGTGTGGATATAGCACATCCCCAGACTGATGCCTGACATTTTTTTTTTCTACATTACTTTAGATATGAACAATGGCCTGGATTTCTCCAGAGATAAGGACTAACATTCCATTTGTACAGTGTTAACAAGTAAATGCTGTTCCTGAACTATCACAAAATTCCAAGCCATGAGTTTTGCTTATCACAACCATGTTTGAACTGTTATTTATAGGCAGAAAAACTTGGTATTTTTAAAACCCTTTTCTTAAAAAGTTTTCTATTAGAAAGTTTTCATTTTTTTGCTGTAAACCATTCATAAGGCTTTTAGCAACTGTTGCACTGCTAAAACTCCCCAGTTGTATCCTTTCAAAGGTGGATAAATAATATCTAGCTTCTCACTGTATAAAATGCTATAAACAATATGTACTGAGAAAAGAGTTATTAAATGGATCTAGGTCAGTTGCTCCCACGCTATTCATAAGGGGAAAAAAATCTTATTCTGCAATAAACCAGAGATTAATTTCTTCTTACCTCTTTTTCGTATAGCAGATTTCATCACTGTGTGGCAGGAAGATTCACTCATTTCTGGTCCAAAAATTACTAGATTTAAGTCTTATACCAGGAATGATGCCCAGGAGCTAGGCTGTCATAAGTGCACAGAAGGGATATCCTGAATCAGTCGTCTCTTGCATACCCCATGGAAGGTACCTAAAAACGTACCTAACTTACTCGAGGGGACCCTGAAGTACTTTTTATCCCTTCCCTCCTGTCAGCTGTTGACCTACAAAGGGTGGAGAAGGACAGAGAAACAGTGCCTTGGGCACACACTGGAGATAACCTGGGGATATGATGGACTGTCCCCTAACATTGGCTCAGCCCCGTGGCCAGGGAGTGGGAATGTGAAGGTGGAGGGGAACCTGACTCAAGATCCAGAGCATGTGGGTGACCATGATGGGTCCTACTACGGAGGACAGGCTTACAGCCTCCAATTCTGGCTGGGTTTGCCAAGGGTAAAGAGTAATTATCTTACACAAGCTGTTTAGTCTTCTACTTATCTATAGTGTACTGGCTCTATCTTTTGATTCCTTAGGAGGTTTCTCTCTATCAGCAGGGTTCGCAGCTAATTTCTTTGAAGCTTGTTTTCTAAAGCATTAAAAATGTGCTTCACAGCAGTTCACACACCACCTCCTCTGCTTTCAGCTGTTCCATATTGTGTTATAGCATCAAACTACGCAATAAATAACTTCATACTGAAATTTCTCTCTATTCAATAAAGTACAGGTTTAAGTTCTAAAACATTAAAACAAAGAAACAAAATTCCCAATGATCTCTATATCTATTATGTGGGAAAGCTGCAAGTTAGGAAGATGAGATCTGCCACTTCGGAATCTATTATTTCCCTTCAATTTCCTTGCCTGTGGCTACGCCCAGAGCCCAAACCTCAGAGGAAAAGATCAAAACACATTGTAAAGAGATCTCATCCTGTATCTACCATCTAAAACTAGTATGAGCTCTCAAGCCTAAGATTTAGCATCCCTGAAGTGTAGAATATTGAAAAGTAAGTTTAGCCCTTTCCTCATTCTTTCCCAAAGCAGGGTGTTGGAGAGGGGTACAAATGAATGACACCGACTGGCAACTTATTTAACATTGGTGGCAATAGGGTAGCGGAAAACCAGTGGAGAGCTTGTTATCTGGAGCACATAACTGCAATGCAGCCTGAACGGTGACTGATGATGAAGCAATGGTGATGATAAAAATGCTTCCTAATGTGCTTTCCCCCTGTAGAAATCTAGAAGCATTGCAGCTGAGCATTGCGCTTCTGGCAGCATCCCTGCACGTCTGTAGCATCCATTGAGAAGAAGCAGCATCAGTCAGACGGAAAGAGCACGTTCCTCAACTTTCCTGATCCCCTGCAGCAAATTTGTTGAAAAATACTGATGTGCATTTTCCTACCATCTTGGACTAGTCTGCATCTGTATTCATTGTCATTTAACATGTTAGTGTGTTATGCTAAGTATGTCTGGCTTAATATCATCAGATAGTGTTCTGCTGACTTAAAAATGAAGTAGCATGATAGATTCTCTAAAATTAACTTATTTGAGAAGGAGGGACAGAAAGATTCAGAAAAACAGGAAGCAGTGCAGGATAGTGTGCATTCAGTCCTCCTTTCAAAAGCTTCTTCCCCAAAATGAGAATTGTCAGAGAATGCCTCTCTGTCTCTCTCCCTTCACAGATCTCTTCCTTCCTTGAACCAAACTACAGGCTCCACTAACAAGGCAGCTAATAATAAACTGTTCAGCTGAACTCTAGGAAAGCAGTTTGGTCAAGGCTTTGCCTGCCAACACGTGTTCCCAGCTGCCAGCAGTGACTCGCTGCAAGCTGTTTTTTACAAACTAGTCATGCTTTAGCCATCTCCCACTCGGAGCACGTTTTGCTCCAAACAAGGCCTCGCACTTCCAAACGATGGAGTCAAAAGCACCGGAGTCATGTTCTTCCTCCCATACCTCACGTCAACAGGGTATACAGGGACTAATCGGGTCACCGTATATTAGAATCATAGAATTATTTACATTGGAAAAGACCTTTAAAATCATCAGGTCCAACCATAAACCTAACACTGCCAAGTCCACCACTAAACCATGTCCCTAAGTGCTACATCTACACATCTTTATATACCTCCAGGGATGGTGACTCAACCACTTCCCTGGGCAACTTTGACAACCCATTTGATGAAGAAATTTTTCCTAATATTCAATCCAAACCTCCCTCGGTGCAACTTGAGGCCACTTCCTCTTGTCCTGTTGCTTTTTATTTGGGAAAAGAGACCAATGCCCACCTCGCTACAAGCTCTTTTGGGTAGTTGTAGAGGGTGATAAGGTCTCTCCTTGGCCTCGTTTTCTCCAGATCAGACAATTCCAGTTTACCCAGCTTCTCATAAGGCTTGTGCTCTAGATCCTTCAACAGTTTCATTGCCCTCCTCTGGAAACGCTCCAGCACATCAATGTCTTTCTTTTAGGGAGGCATCCCAAACTGAACACTATTCAAGCTGCGCCCCCACTAGCACTTCATCAGTAGGGATGATCACTTCCCTACTCCCGCTGGCCACATTATTTCTGATACAAACTGGGATACTATTGGCTTTCTTGGCCACCTGGGCACACTGCTGGCCTATATTCATCCAGCTATTGACCAACATGCCCAGGTCCTTTTCTGCTGAGCAGCTTTTATTAGCACAACTGCTCTTACACCATGGCTCCTGAAACAAAAAAATCCACTGCTGCTTTTATTGCTGCCCACTACAGCAAGCTGTACGTGAACAGTGTTGGGATTTCTACAGCTCCAGCCAGCAGACAGGACAGGACTTCTTTCAAAATTACCTTTTATCAAGTATCTGTATATCAAATCTTGGTCCTTGCTGTGGCCTTTCCGCATATTGCCTTCTCTTACCAACAAGGGCACAGTCGAGACAGCAGGCATAACATTTCCTACTGGTCAGGCAGGAGCTTGAACTATTCAGCTGCACTTCAACTGCAAGAGCAACCTCTGGTGCTCCACAGCTAACCTAGCTGGCCAGTGGATTCAAAGTTTTAAAAAGATGTGTATGTCACTTTCTGGAGAAGTCTGGTGTCAGCTGAAGCAGGTAGCACTGCTGAAGGGACATGACTCCCACTCCCTCCAGATGTTGCCCAGAGGCTGCTTGAAAATGCAGCAAGAACTGTAGAATTGGGAACACACCAGTTTTATGAAGGAGAAGAAATAACCCCTTTTGGAGGCCACAAAAGCATAAAAGTTTGCAGGCAAAACCCACGCATGCTGGTGCAGGGGCGTATGGACACCAGGTCAGCCTAGCTCCTCCCTGTGCTGCCCCATGATGCTGGGAAAGATGATGAAGGGAGTATGGGAGGAAGTTTGGGCTCAAAAATAGTATGCACTAAGAAGGCTTCTTGGATCAGGACATCGCTGAATTACACACCTCTCACCAGTGTCATTACAATAGCCTCATAATCCTATCCTCCCTTTAGTCAGAGCTCTTCTGTGCTGCAGACACCTTGGGACACCTCTCTAACCACAGTGATTTTGTTTTCGTGAAGGGGATTACAGACGTTCCCCAAGAGTGGAGCTACCCTGTACCCTTCTTTAGTGGCGAAATCCCCTCCTCCTGCTAGCACTAGACTCTTGGTCCTCTCCTCCCTCCCTGCTGCCCCACCAAGCACAACAACACAAGAATTTCTGGAAATGCTCAGATAAAACTTGCATTTCTAAGGGGAGAAATAACTCACACTGGTAGTAACACACTACTGGGAGAAAGAAAGAAATGAAAGCAAGTTAACATACAAAAATCCCACCATGTCACAACAGTGCAGTTACTATTGGGATAGTAAGGATAGTGGGGTACACACTCCTTGCTAAAACCCTTGCAGTTCACTGTAAAAGCATGCTGACCAGGGACAGCTAGGTAGTGGGCAATGTGGAGTGAAATTATTTTTACAGGTATTAATGAATCCTAGTATTTTTTTTACTTGCTGGAGTTGACAGAAAAGAACAGTTAACATTTCTTCCCATTTCTCAAGATTTTTTCTTTTTTTTGCCATTCCAGGGAACTAATCCAGAAAAAAAAAAAAGGGGGGGGTGTAGGAAAAAACCCTGTGTGCAGCCTTGTGGCAGGACTTTCCAAGCCACAGATGCCGGCTCTGTGGTTGGCTGACCTATCCAAAATAAAGCACAACAGCAGGGAGCAGTGGAGTAGTTCAGGGGGTAGAAGAGGTCATGTGAATGTGATCCCCACCTCCTGAATGCTGCATCTCCCTACGCTGCCTCCTGCTCCTTTTGGGATGGAGGGTATTGTTGACTTATTTTTTATTTTTTATTTTCAGCCTGCTTTTCTTATCCATTTGCCAAGTAGAGTAAATGAAAACAACTCTTTGCAGCCACTTTCCCACAAGAGGAAAAGTAAGGTGAACTTTTATCCTGATGGCTTACAGTTGAAAAGGTGGCTAGCAACTTGGACGATGAGCCCCTCTAGCTGCTCTAAGTTGGAATTGATGCTCTAGGAGCTCAGAGTCCACCATGTCATCTCCCAGCAATCAGCCTGCTCCAGGTGAAGCTGATGGCTGCAGAGACTGAAACTTTTCCACAAGCAAAAGAGAGCACAAGAGCATTGAAAAGAGAAGACTCAGAGACTGCTGACCCTTGCACAGAGACGCATGGCACTGCCTTCTTCACACGAGAAGACCATTTTCAGTGAATAAACACCAAAAAATGGAAAGAAAGTGGAAAAAGAATGAAAGTGATCAATGTAATTTTAATAATTTTTGATATCTGAATGCATTCATACCACATACTTCTTCTTTGAGAGCAGTGCATAGCACATGTCCTAGCTCTGCTGGCAGTACCACTTCTGTGAGACTACAGGAGGTCCCACGCTGCTGCTCTTGGGAACTACAATTCCTGCTGCACCTTGGTCTTTGGGCTGAAGGAAAGCCAAGCTGGGCAGAGGACATGTAAGAGGCAGACCTTTTTTTGGAGCACATTCATTTTTGTTACCTAATGCTAATGATCAAATAATGAAACCATCCTCTTCTTGTTTCTGATCAAGGCTGTTTCTCAGGCATATTTTACCAAGTAAATAAAACAAGTCTAAAAATCATGGCTTGTTCTGGGCAAATACTAGGCTGAAGTGAATAACGGGACTGTACCTGAATGTTTTGATGCCGCCAGCAAGGGAAGTTTTCATAGCAAGTGTTTGACTTACCCTAAGCACCATGCAAGAATGAGCTGAAAGGCCTCCTGCCACTTACCAAACCTCTTGTAGCCAAAGGACTGCACCTCCTCCTCCTCTGCAAAATCGTCTAGAGAAAGAAAGACACAGCAACAGATTATTTCTACTACCACTGGAAAAAGATGGGAAGAAGTTTTTACAGCTGCATGTTTGTAAATCCATGTACTTGAAAGTATGATCAACTTGTAAGGTGTGTTACCAATCTTCCCCCCATTGCTCATATCCCACCTCTGTTGCTAGGTAGAAAAGGCAGTTCAGAGCCTTTCCCCCAAACCAGTACCATCAGCAGAAATCCAGACTACAAATGCTTTATCAGCTGGCAGCTAACCTGACACCTGTTCAGCCACTTAAGTGTAGACCAGAGCAGACATGTCCCTCATCACGATGACAGCCACAATTGCCACCAACGAACCACCTAGGCCAGCTCACCCAGACCACGCAGTCCAGCCTTCTGCCTGTGCCGTCCAGGCAATTGGTCTCAGATTATACATGCACCAGCTAGGCCATTTGCACAAAGTGCTACATGTACCTGTGCCAAGTAATAAGAGAGGAGTCAGAGGGGATGGCTGTCCATTTGTCCACTCACCACCTCACACAGGCACTAGCTAGCCCTGAAGGGGCAAGATTCAAGAAAAAAATGGGAAACAGAACTGACAAATTCAAACAGATCAGAAAAATAAAACCCATTCAAGCCGTTTTGTTCTCAACTTCACCAGCTAGTGAGCAGCAAAATGCTAATAATCAGAATTTTATTTTGTCAGAAGCTTAATTTCTCTCCACTTCCTTCCAGCAGCAAAGGAAAAGTCAGGCATCAGCAGAAGAAATACACCCACGACTTCTTTAAAAAAAAAGTCATATGTTTTTGTTCATGTGTTCAGCCTCCTTTTACCAACACAACACCTCTTTCTGCTGAGTTAGAAAGGCAAGAGCCCTGCCTCACCACCAGCACCAGACTCTGCACCAGGCAACCAACTGCCAGGAAGGGCAGCACAGCCCAGGCTTCTCATTTCCCACTTCCCTGTTTCTAGTGGGGAGCAGAGTAGATCCATTTCCCCTCACACAGGCACCATTTAACATGAGAGGAAGCCTGCATGGGGCTTTCTTTAAAGAGGACCTAGGGCACAGCTTTCCAAGTGATGGCTAGCAGTTCACAGCCCACCGCTGGGCTGGGGAAACACTGCTGTTGCCACATTTCCGAGCAGAATCGTGGAGGCAAGTCTTCTTCCGTGCTGTGAAAAACATGGCCAAGGATTGATGGCAATCCCCAGTCTCCAAAACCTGGGTAGTCCAGGACTTTCACGAACAAAACAGTGGTTGGGGAGGCAGACTGAGCACCCTGGTGAGTTTCAGCAGCTGCTTACACCACTTTGTGCCACCCCTCCAGCACAGGAACCTGAGGAACCCTACTCACTTGCTACCTCTCCATCCAGACCCTTCTCTGACATGAGGTGAGAAGGAAATGGAAGCTCCAAGGCCAGTCAAGGAATTCACAAGAAGGGAACATTTAATGAGTGGCAGTGGAAAAGTAGGCTCAAAGATGTGATGGAGTAAGAGATCTGTGCATGGTTAGGCCGTTGCTGTCCACAGACTTGCTGCACACAAACAGGCTGCTCTGCATCATGAGACTGGGCTAACTGGTGTCACAACTAACTCGGGCCACGACAGAGCGTTGAGAGGATGAATTCAAAGCTGAAGTAAAGACATGGTCTACATACAGGCTCAATAAACTGTAAATCGTTTGAGTGTACATCCAGCAATAAATGTGACCTTCCTTTCCTTGCAACCTGAAAGGTGCCATTGAAGTCTGAAGGCAATGTTGCCTGCAGCAGCAAAAGAGTCCGTGAAATGTACTACTTTGCAGAGCATCACCCTTTACTCAGACAGCACTTTGATAAAATAGCTCAAAACTCATATTCCTCATGAGGTGACACATATTTTGTTCCCTGCCAGAGATGCTACTGTCTGTATCTCAGGCTAGACTCCCAATTCAGAGGAGCATTTAAGAAATGGAAGAACCAGTAGACACTCCTTAGGCAAAACAAACACATCTTGGTTTTGAAAGCAGAAAGAATCCTTTAAAAAAACAAACTCAGCAAACCCTCACAATTGTACCAAATGTTATCTAAAAACGAGGTCAGCTGACAAAACATGACAAATACTAATAAAGCACAAACAGTTGACAACCAGGCTTCTCATCTCAGCAGAGAACTACTCAGGAAAAATCTTCCCCTCTTGCACAACAGATAAATGCTACATGAAAAAAAAACTATCAGCTCCAGAGACCCTAGCTTCCTGCCCTCTCCTGCTATCAGGGCTGTAACACAATCACCTCCTTTGTTTTTCAGAAGTGTAACCTGACTTACCCGATCCATATCTGATGTATGCAGCCAGGCTGTCTTTAGAATCCTGCGGCTTTATCCTACACCACATAACCAAGTCCTTCCTCCTGGGTTGCTAGCCTCTTCCCTAGTTGTTTCATTTTTCATGCTTAGCCCAACGGCATTGCCTCTGTCCATGCATTTATAATCATATTTTTGTTTCTCTGGACTTCTTTATATTTGCAACATATGTGTTTTATATACATATATTGGAGATCTATAAAACACATAATACACATCTATATACATTTAAAATGTATTTATTTTCAATATTTGCAACACTGCATGCTGTGCTTGCCACTAATGATTATTTTTTTCAAGCTTTGAATACTTTGTAATTATTCATTAATCTCCTCATTTTGAAGAGCATTTGAAAAAAAAAGAAGTGGACACAGGCAAGGACAGTTTTGTCAACAGGTGACTTGGTTCCCTGCTTACTGAAATCTAAAACATCAGATGAAACTTCTTTAAACTCCTGTAAGCCGATCTAGAGACAGGCAGCAATGTATTTTAGGTGAAGTCTATTAAAATTCTTTAATGGACTAAGCTCAGTGGTCTTTCAGTCACAACTGCCACTAGGCACTTTGCCCAAATCATGTGAAAATATAATATTTTACAATATTAAGTGTACTATAGCAAGGTCAGAGAAAATAAAGATAGGAGGGATAAATGAATAAAACAAAGTTAGACTAAATGTTCAGAAAGGAACAGCACCGCATCCTTTGGAAAAACAGACTAGGATGGGTTGAACGACCTACTTCAAAAGAAATCTAAGTTTGTAATATTAAACATGAAGTTGACAAACAAGCCTATAAATTTAAGTCCCGAGGCAAAGCCATGTGTCCCAGCTTGCTCCCCCCGTGCCTTTGGGGCAGTATTGCACTCACTGGAGGTGGCAGAAACTCAGCCCTCGCATCCTTGTTCCACTGCTGAAAACGTTAAAGTTTTGTCACAAGTTTTACAAAAATCTTAAAGCTTCATGGTGTTTTTTTGAATCAGGGAAATAGAAGAGAACTCAAGTTTTCACTGAAAAGGCAATAGCTTTTCTAGAGAAAGCTATGAAAATGTGATCTGTGATGAATTACAGAGGTTAAGAAAACACACGCCAAGTAGGAAAGCAAATAGTAAGAAAACTTCCAGCATGGTTTTGTGCCTTAAGCTTTTAAAGGCAGTTACCAGAAACTGGAGTAGAAGAAATTCATGTGTTTTGAGCACTGATGGCTGATACTATGAAAGGAAATTTTGTGTTTTTACATCACTGGTGCCAATGTACTTAACTGGGGCTACACCTGGTGTAAAAAGGTTTTATTTGACATCGTGAAAGACATAAGTTTAAAATATTTTACTTCAGTTTAAATCCAACCCTTCTCAGTTACATAGAGGACTAGAATGAACGCAACATTTCTGCTACATACATATACATTCTTATATAGGCAAAGCTTATTTTCCTGGGTGAAAAATATGAATGACATACTTCTCCTTGAAGCTGACGATAAAGCAGATTCCATTGTTATGTCCCAGCCAGAAGAATTAACTCTTTAGTGCCAGAAAGACCGGCCATAATTTAGTTATGAGCTCTCAGCTGTGAGCTGAAGGAGAGGGAATCTAGTCTAGAATAAGAAAGGTAAAGAAACACAAAAAGCTGGGGAAAGGTGATTTCTTATTCCACTGATTTCTACTGAGCTCTGGCAGAGGGAAAGTCAATAAAAAAAAAGGTGAACTTTGGGCAGAACAGAAACACACGTGAGCAACTAATTATATTTAACCATGTAGGGGAAGGACCACCGCAGAGCTCCTGTTTCATCAGGGTTACAAGTGTCTCCTTGGACCCTACAACAGACTGTCCCTTGGAGCTTGCAACAAACCGCTCAGTATAAGTGGCTCACTGTAGCTGAGCAGCATTACATCAAATATTTTAGGGAGACAGTACAAAACGAGAGCTCTGGCCTAAATTAAAAAGAGGCTTTGAGATATTTTGGCAATATCCACACCTCACTGTGTACCGATGCCAAATTCTGCTTGCCTTCCAGCTACAAATTATTACTACAACACCTCTAATAAATACAGTTGTAGAGTTAAATAAGTTACAGTATAATGCTTCAAGGGAGTGGAAACTATAAAAAGGGAGTTCAGCTGGGGATTAACACAGCAAACAGAGGGAATTCATTTAATCTAAAACAAATTAGACTCTCATTTGATTAATTTGCTAGAGGCAAAGCAAAAATCTGTGGAGTAGAACTGTGTAATTTCTAGTTCTTGTTCTTAAATCTTAAATAAATTAATTATGGACCACTTACAAGTCACTTTGAGGTCAAGAAAGAAAGAGCTGGCCTGGAGCCAAAAAGGATGCCAAATCTGCCCTGGGACTATACAGGGCCTGTAACCACTGCACTGCTCAGTCCCTTTGCTGGAACAGGACCAGGTCTGAGAAGCCTTTGGTGCAAGGTGATTTTAAGAAAATTGTTTCCATTTTCTCCCCTTCCTTTTGTAGGTGCCATTGTTGGCATATGGAAAGTGTCACAGAAAGCTGCTAATGTACAGGTCTAGCTTTCAACTTTTAACAGTATGATCTATTCAGGCATTTAAATGTAATTAACTAATGATGCAAACTAGACCTCAGACGCTGGGTTGTATGGTGGCTGCAGACATGTGGTATCCAATCGTTTCTAGAACTTTAAGGTGCAATAAACATGGGTTTAAACAAAGTCTTGAAGTAAGCAAACATATCAATATCCTATGCTGCGCTTCAAAATCCAGGGAAATCTATTTCAGGAGAGAATGAGGTATCTGGGCTGAAAATTGTCATGCTGACTTTGAACTCTGATTTTAGAAGCTACTTTATAATCCCATGAAAACTGAATTTATGGCACTTGAGAATTTACCCCTAAAGCACCACACCAGCAACTAAGGACTATAAGACTAATTGTAGTAACCGTGACATCCAGGGTAAGAGTTTCCTTTAAAATAAATCTCTCAAAGAACTTTAAAGGTTAGGGCTCTGCCTTTCCCACTGACTTTATGGGAACTGTATAGTTACATCCCAGAGCAACATTGTAAAGTTCATTTTCATATTATCAAGACGACTTTTTTTTTGGTACCATTTGGAAGGATGCTGTGTCCGTTAGTTGAAAATGATTATACTCCTCTATTATATTCCTCTCCTTAACCCATAAACCAGCATGGAAGCAGAACTCTGCTCAGAGCCATGTAACAAGTGTACTCAGGATCAGGCCAGAGGGATCACCTGCAGTGTCAAAAAGCTCCTTCTGCCCGCTCTCTCCATCCCAGCCTTCTCAGGGTAAGGCAATACTTGTCCACTTGTGAGGTTTCTGTAATATTAACAACTGTTCAGACAGATGAGAACAGTGAACACCAATATATTTCTTATATCGCATTTCAAAAGCTTTTTGAGCAGCCATCAGATTTATATGCATTTCTGGTCACTGTTAACCAGATCTACATTCAAAGTGCTGACCTAGAGGTGAAACTGAGCCAGCAGAAGCACAGCCAGCAGCTGCAGTCTTCAGATGTCGATGACTTCATCAGTCTCTAATTGGTTTCCACTGGATTTCATAGCTTTCATTCTGGACAGTCTCCTGCTTGTGCTAACGGGCTTCTCATTCTCCTCTCTCTTCACAGATGCTTCGTTTCACTTTGCCTCTTCTGCCTTTCTCCACTAGTTTCTAGCCCCTTTTCATATTCAAGTCTTTCTCTCTTTGCTTCTACTTTGGTAAGACCTCCCTCATAAAAACCTATCCCACACTTAAACCCCTCCCCTACTGACAAGGTCCCAAACTGACCTGGCACGTTCACGATGTCACTGTTATCATTTCCGCATGTATCATGCCCATCTTTTTGACCTGGTCCTTTGTTCAACTTGTCATGCAGTGAGCTCCTTCAGACAGGGATTACACAGATTCTGCATTTGTAGAGTACCTGGTCTCTACCTGGCAGAGGTTCAGCTGAGGCAGTCCTGGAAGTGAGCCCACCTTCCTGCATCCCAAAACATCCTTTGGCATGTTGTTTGAGCCTGGATTCTGGCAATGAGATTGAGGCTTTTCCCCACCTTCAGGCTGCCAATTGGCAAATTCATCTACTTTCAGTATTGCAAGAAACCAAGAGGCAAGGTCCCAGACCACAGATTCTCTCTTGACACTTATAATCTAAGACTAGGATTGCATCAAAAACAGAACAAAAGAAAGAAACATGACAAATGGGTGCATTTTAATGTTCCGGTCTCAATCAACTCTTGCACTGCTATGCCCCAAAAATGTGAGCTCACATTAAGAATGCAGAAAAGGACAAGAGATTAAGAAATCCAGAGGTGTAAGAATGATGGCTCTAGTTTTCAGACACAAAATGAAGACAGTAAATAGGAATGTTTCTTGAACAAAACTCATTAGCCTGCAAATGCCACAGAGTGCTGCTACAGTACCGGGGTCAGGACCAGCTGCACGGTGCGGAGGGTTGACCTTAGAAGTTAAAAGTTTAAATTATATCGTATTTCAGCATAATGATTTAAGAGCAAACAGACCTGTTCTCATTAGTACACTGAAATATTGTGCCTTCCTGTCTATATGTTAAAGGAGGCAATTAACAACAGCATTAAAATGGCATACACATTCCTAACAACACACATTTCCATTACCTCCCATAATTCATCCACTTTGTTTCCAAGCAATGTCCCAGTCTTCACCTCAAATTTATGCACCAAAAGGGATTGCAGTTTTAGGTGGAAGCAGTCAAACTCCCAAGACAATTCATCTTAGGTTGATCCTTCCCTTGTACAGACCACGTTCACATTATTAGGAGGATCAGGTTCACTTTCTGTGTCTGGTAAAAGGCATCTTTATTTTGCTTTCCAAAAGGGAGGGCTGAAAGAGGGGAATCTCTGTTCTGACACACAGGACCTCAGGATAAGGAACGTTTTGTGAAGCTGAAGATAACTGGGCACACATCCTTCGCAACACTGAATTGCCTTCAGCCTTGACGTTTCTTCTGGATCTCTTTATTTTACTGTGGTTCTACTCTGCAAGGCCTGATCAGCTCTATCTTTCTGCAAGATTATCTTTCCCTCCTTATCCTAGCAGGCAAAGGTCTTTGAACCTCTGGGCTCAACGGTCTTTGAGTGTGGATCTAAGCAAACTGTTCAATGGTCGTGACAAAAAAGGGCTCTGTTCAGCTCTCAGCTGTAGCAAAATCAGCCTAGAATACATTTATGTTATCCAAAGTAGAAGAAGACACAAGAGATTTTAAACAACTTCTTTCTTCACAGAGATAGGCTCACTGGAACTACTTGTAGTCCTATGTGGTTGGGAAAAGTGCAATATGGAAAGCGAAGATGAACAACTACAACCATTTACTGAAAATACTCCTACCATTTATAGCTTCTAACACTCTGCCTTCTTCTATAACATTAATAAGAATATTCTCTGACACATGCATACATGACCATCTTTCTCATCTATAGGTTTAAAATCCTCAGTGCTACCAACCCATACACACTGATTATACAGTACTATACACACTCATTGTATAGTAGCGTTGCTCAGGATTTGTTCTGCATTGTATCACTGCCCATGCCTTTGAACTTCTGCGGTAGCGTCCTGTGACATGTCCAACACACACCACCCAGAGCTCCTGTATGTTTCATGTTTACGTCACTATATTCACATAAGCTCTGTTATAAGTGGACTAAGTAAAGCCTACTACATCACTCCATTTCTAATCCTTGGTTTTCAGATACCTTCTGGTTTCTGCAGAATGCTCTGGAGTGGATTTTTTTTAAATTTGCAGTTTGAAGTCTCTATCCAAGAAAGACCTATTTGCAGATGACTATTAATTTGATTTTGTGCACATGAAGATTAAAGAGAGCACTACATACTTATCCAATATTAGAAAATTAAAACACATACCTTTATTCTTTAAAAACAGTGGTGGCATCAAAACAGTTAAAGAGAAAGACAAAATCTGTCAAGAAGGCATAAATCATATAAATACAGTATTTATGTTAAGACTTGTCAATGCAGCCAAGAAAGGGCAACTGAATATGCACGCAGGCTCAGCTGTTGCATATGAAGACTTTACCTGCACACTACATCCAGGCTCCAAGTTAAAACACAGAAGGGATGACTTCATCAATATGGGCTGGAAAGTTGTTGTCTGTTACAGTGCGCACTGTATAAGGGAAACTATAAATGGAACTAGCATATCCCATGAAAGCTCAATGTACTCTATATACAGAAAATTCTGTTCATGAAGCACATAGAGCTTCCTTTGAGGCAAACTGGTCAATGTCAAGAAAGCTGGACATTCAGACTAGACCAATTCTGAGGCAGTGCCGGCTTCACTGATTTCAGTAGAGCACATCAAGGATGAACCTGTCCTGCCATTTCACTCCATGTACCTTTTTTTTTTTTTTTTTTTTTTCAAATGAGAGGAGCTGCATGGGACATGGCATTTGGTCTCACTGGAGTTCCCAAGTACAAGACAACAGACATTTCGTTCTCCATCACCATCACTTTACAAGTGGTAGATCGCAAGGTGCCTCTGACAGCAGAAAGAAAGGAGAAGGAGGGGGATCAGTAGAAAGAAGCAGCTGAACTACCTTGGGTATCATGATGCAGAGCTCCTCATTCACCCTGGAGCAAAAGTCCCAAAGTGACCATCTTGGCTTTCTCATAGCCTGATTTAGTGCATTATTATTAGTTGTTATCAAAACAACACCCACATTTCTGGCAAAAAAAACCTTTGCACCAAAACTGACATGACGGTAGTGATTACAGACAGAGTTTAAGGTAATAACTACAAAATATAACACAGATACATTGAAAGAAGTTCTTAGTTTCAACAACACTTGTCCCTGTCTTAAGTTAGGGCCAATGTTTTTGAACATGTGGTGGTGTTTGACTATGAGGAAGCTATTTTCATTTGTTTCCTAGGCAACAAACACTCCTTCATACCCCAATAAATAACTACAACTTAGACATATCATTTGATAAAGATACATCTGACCCTAAAACAGCCAAGTCCTTTTATAAATCACATGAATTATTACTAAAAAGTACCACCAAAGTTTGTGAACTCACTGTAGTTTACTGGAAATAAAACTGCCCGCATCTTAAATATAAACTTCAATTTGTTTTACTGATTTAAAACATAACACATTACAAATACCAGCAATGGAAAATATAATTTATTCCTTACAGATTTAGTGATGTAATTATTTAGATATTTCTCCATTCTCCAGAGAGGGTAGATACAAGAGACAGCTGCAATCAACAGATCGTTTTGTTGCTATTGAGAAAAATGCTTAAATACGCTGAGTTCTAAAGTCCTACAATCATCACCATCATCAAATTTAAAGATAAAATATGAAAAAGCAAGTCTGCACCCAAAAAAGGAGATCACAGAGTCAAAATTTGGTTTGGCTTTCTGACTTCCACAACACTGGCAACGGCACTCGATGTGATGATTTCTTTGAAGTTTCTCTTTTCCCCTGCTATTAGCACAGCCATTTAAGTGTTCTTTCTGTGTTTTATTACTGATTTCCAAAATAAGAGGGCTGTGATTGCTCTTAGGGAAACTGAATGGTTAGGACTAGCAACCAGAGTGAAGCATCTCCCAATCAGTGGAGCATAGGGCAACAGCAGGTGCTCCCAGCAGGAATAACATCTTCCCTCCAAATGCCACTTCTCTGCTTTGCAAAGAGCAGCAACAGAAGGAGAGAGAAGCTGAATTATATGTATTGCCATTCTCATTCCTTTGCGTCCAGCCTCCTCCCAAAAGCAGTGCAGCCTCAGGCCCCCAAAAATTGGGCATAAGGCTTTCAGTGATAACAGGCATGGGTTTATATTACCGCATTCCCATTGTTTAGGCTTGTTCCTGCCATTACACTTACGCTGATAATGACAAACTGATGACAAAACTTTTGGCACAAGCACCCTATAAATGAAAAACACAATGCAAATACATTATTTTTAATACATTGCACAGCCCTATAGAGACATCATGTCACAGTGCCGCAAGTGACTTAAACAGAGTGTGTGGGCTTGCAAAAACAAAATCCCCCAAAAGCTTCTTCTCCCTTCAGGCAGCTACTCCGGCAAGTGAGTAAATCATCACATCATTTGGTGCCCCAGACTCTGGAAACTAAGTGTAACTACCAATCATGTTTACTGGCCTCCTGGCATCTGGAATCAAACTCTGCAATCCAAGCACAGGCACTGGTGCCCAAAAGCAATTTTCTTATACGTATGTTTTTTTTCCTTCCACCCTTCAAGTTTATTTTTGCCACTGAAGAAAAAGAACTAGATCCAACTCTCACAAACACCCAACAACTTCCAAAACTTTCCATAATGTCCTTTGATGTCTTCATTTTAAGCGTTCCCCAGCGTGTAAAGTCTCTGTGTTTCGCTGCAAGGCTATCAATTTCCATAAACAGCAGGCTTCCTTGCACACCTCCCCTACATCTTTACTAGGTTACGGTGTGGCAATGTGGCAATCTGGTTCTCTGTTTGATTTAAAAGCGTATTATCTAATATCTCTCAGTCACAACTTTGTAGGATGGGGTCAGCCGGTAGAAGTGGCGTGTTTTACCCATTTAAAACAAAAAAAAAGGGGGGGGGGGGGAGAAAAAGAAGGGAAAGGGAAAAGAAACAAAGTTTCAGTTTTAACAGATGCAAAGCAAAGACCAAATATTTTCCAGTCGGTGGATGTTGAGGAGAAATATGCCAAATACATTTCACAAGCCAGTTAAGCCTCTACTGGCACCTAATCGCTGCCAGATGTTTAGAAGCAACACCAAGAACGTCGCGAAACGCTGGCAGGAAAAAATAAACAAATAAATCGGGGAGAAACAGAAGTCGGTCTTCTCGGGACGCCGGGGAAAAGGGGAGAGAAGCCGGGTGCCGAGAGAAAACGTGCCGGGGAGAGCTCACACGACGGGGACAGGACAGGAGGCGGCGGGGACGGGACAGGAGGCGGCGAGGACGGGACAGGAGGCGGCGGGACACGGCCACCACGCTCCGCGACAGCCCCGCACGAACCGAACCGAGACCCGAGCGCGGGGCTGCGGGCAGAACCAGGCTCCGCTCCGCCCGGCACCGCCGGCAGCGCCCGGAGCCTGCCCTGCCTGCACCCCGCCTGCCTGCACCGTGTCCGTGTCCTGCCGGCACCCTGCCCGTGTCCCCTCGCTGCGCCCCGTTCACACAGCGTCCCGCCCGCGATCTCCCCCTGACGCAGCCCGTCTGCACGCTGCCCTCCCCGCGCCCTGCCTGCCGCCTCCCCTCGCCGCAACCTGTCCTCACCTGCGCGCTGCCCGCTCCCTCCCCGCGCCCCACAGCCCCTGCCTGCCCGCTGCCCGCTCCCCTGGCTCCCGCCGTACCTTTCATCTTGTCGCCGGGGCGGGTCGCGCGGGACGGTGGGGGCGCTCCCTGCCTGGAGCCGGGCCCTGCCGGGGGGCCGGGCGCGCCCCCGCCGCTGCCCCTGCCGCGCAGCCCCGGCCGCTGCCGCCGCCGCTCGCCCCCGCTCCTCGCTCCGCCCCCGGCTGCGGGGCGGGCTCGGGGGGAGCAGCCTGGGACGGGGCTCGAGGGGGCCGAGCGGCCTCCCCCTGCCCTCCCCAGGCGCGGGGCAGGGGACCCGGGGCTTGGCCGACGCAGGCCTCCTGGCTGCCGTGGAATCACAGAATGGGTTGGGATGGAAGGGACCTTAAAGACCAGCCGGTTCCGACCCCCCTGCCACGGGCAGGGACACCTCCCTGCAGACCGGGCTGCCCAAAGCCCCACCCAACCTGGCCTTGGGCACCTCCAGGGACGGGGCATCTTCCCTGGGCAACCTGTGCCAGGTCCTCACCACTCTCACCGTGAAGAATGTCTTCCTTTTGTCTAGTCTAAATCTGCCCCTCTCCCGTTCATACCCATTGCTCCATGTACTATCACTACAAGCTTTTGTAAACAGTCTCTCCCCTTTGTAAACAGTCCCTCACACCACCCAGGGTGGCTCTCCGCTGTGCACCAAAGTGGACATTCCGGAGCTGTGGGTATGCATTGGTCAGCTGGCAAGAGCCAGCGGGATGCGGGAAGTTCACCCTGATGCTGAACGAAGCATCGCAACAAGTCCCGTTGGATCCAGTGGGGATGCACCCTGTGCACGTGCTTAAGAATGTGCGTAAACACTTGCGGTATTAGGGATATGCAGCCCAGTCGTCTTTTTTTTCTTCTAGTTCTGGATGTTGCCAGCAAGAATGAGTTCTTTCCAGGCTCCCATTTTCTAGATGGGTGCACTTTGATTTTCTGCAAACCTATCCATTTTCACAGAATCACAGAATCACAGAATCACAGAACCACTAGGTTGGAAAAGACCCACTGGATCATTGAGTCCAACCATTCCTATCAAACACTAAACCATGCCCCTCAGCACCTCATCCACCTGTCTTTTAAACACTCCCAGGGAAAGTGACTCAACCACCTCCCTGGGCAGCCTGTTCCAGTGCCCAATGACCCTTTCAGTGAAAATTTTTTTCCTAATGTTCAGCCTGAACCTCCCCTGGTGGAGTTTGAGGCCATTCCCTCTTGTCCTGTCCCCTGTCACTTGGGAGAAGAGGTCAGCTCCCTGCTCTCCACAACCTCCTTTCAGGTAGTTGTAGACAGCAATGAGGTCTTCCCTTAGCCTTGTCTTCTCAAGGCTAAACAACTCCAGCTCTCTCAGCTGCTCCTCGTAAGACCTGTTCTCCAGCCCCTTCACCAGCTTGGTTGCTCTTCTCTGGACTCGCTCCAGAGCCTCAACATCCTTCTTGTGGTGAAGGGCCGAGAACTGAACACAGTATTCAAGGAGCGGTCTCACCAGTGCCGAGCACAGAGGGAGAATAACCTCCCTGGACCTGCTGGTCACGCCGTTTCTGATACAAGTCAAGATGCCATTGGCCTTCTTGGCCACCTGGGCACACTGCTGGCTCATGTTCAGTCACTGTCAACCAACACCCCCAGGTCCTTCTCCTCCAGGCAGCTTTCTAGACAGACTTCTCCTAGTCTGTAGCACTGCACAGGGTTGTTGTGCCCCAAGTGCAGGACCCGGCATTTGGCCTTGATAAACTTCATCCCATTGATCTCAACCCAGTGGTCCAGCCTGTTCAGATCCCTTTGCAGAGCCTCCCTACCCTCCAGCAGATCGACACTTCCACCCAGCTTAGTGTCATCTGCAAACTTGCTAAGGGTGCACTCGATACCTTCATCCAGGTCATTGATAAAGACATTGAACAGGGCTGGACCCAGCACTGAGCCCTGGAGAACCCCACTTGTAACTGGCCTCCATTTTTAGACCATTGATGATGGCAGTAGGTGTTTATGATCCGCTTTGACTGTTGCTGTCAGTGCTTATGAACCAGAGCTAGTGCAACGTACACCTGCTCATTCTGGGGACAAACAAAGCAGCGGAGGCACCAGAAAGTTTTTCCCATCGCAGAGAGGAGATGCACACTGCTTTGCCTTTGCAGTTTGAGGTATCACAGTCTGTTGAATGTGGAGATGTCCAAAGAAGTTATTATACTGCATGATATTTTCAGGGGGCCTGCAGCTCCCCTAATGACTGTGGAGTGCCAGAAAGGGCATGGCATAGTATCATAGCATTAAACACCAGGTCGAAAAGCATTGGAAACCTATAAGGTACAATCACGCCTAAGCAAGCAATGCAGGATTAAATCCACAAAAAGTAACCATCCTAGAGCAAAAATTAAAGAGCAGATTTCTGAATTCCTTCAGCTGATCTAATGGCTTGACATTTCCTTGAGTTCTTTTGCTGACTTCGAGGCAGTACCTTCCATTTGGGATCGCCAAAAATACTTGATGACCATCTGTAGCCACAGTAGCCATTTGCTGCTCTAAAGCAGGGATCATATATCAAAGACAGTTGACTCAGCTTTTAGTTTATGTGCTGGTAGTTGACTGGAATATCTATTTTTGGTACAAAACACTTAAATCTGAATACAGTCATCAGGTAATGACTGATGTCCTGTAGCATTGTGTTGGATTAGGACAACTGGTCTTGCAGGGTTTATGAGACCAATTAACATTTGCTCAGTTATGTGATTTATTTTGGATCCTAAGTTAACTGACAATTTTTGTTTTGAAGAATCAGTATCATTGAGTTTCCCAAACTAGAAACTATTTTGCTGTGATCCAAAGCCCAGGAGTACTTTTTCCTAGAAGAAATCTTTCTGTTACTTTTCATAGACAGGATGAAACCAGTAATGAAGTTCCGTTTCTCCAAAGAAAAAGTATTTCTGTTTGAAAATACAGTTCTGAAGGAATGCTATAAAAAGAAGACAACGTAAGAATATTAATTTATACCTGTGTTGTTACAGAAGGTGTAAGGAACAGAACTGTGCAGGAATTTAGGAAACTCCTCAAAAGCAATAACTAATAATGATTTCCTAATTCTTTAGACGTTAACTTTAATGAACTGAAGGATAACAATCAAAAACTGCAGAGGCTGCTGAGTCTGAGGAAAACATGTTCCTTACTAATTGGAAGAAAGTTAATTAGTGTTTTGAATTCATACAAAGTTTATGACTGATTCATTAGACCTGAGATCTGCCTGCGACTTTAAAATATGTATTAATTTGTGGATGTAGTAGGACACTTCATATTTCTGAAGTCTCTATGTTACTCAGTAGGACCTCCTGGGATGTGATCCTCAGGAACAAGGCAGCAGAACAGAACTGGCAAATATCTAAGGATGCTTTCTATGAGGCACAAGAGCGCTCAGTCCCCAGATGTAGGAAATCAGGCAGGAAAGGGAAGAGACCAGCGTGGATGAGTCAAGACCTGCTGGTCAAACTCAAGAACAAGAGAGAACTGCACAGGCAGTGCAAGCAGGGACAGGGAACCTGGGACACATGTAGGGATGTTGCCCAGTTGTGTAGGGATGAGGTCAGGAAGGCCAAGGTGCAGCTGGAGCTGAACTTGGCAAGGGAAGTAAAGACTAATAAGAAGGGCTTCTACAGGTACATCAATCAGAAGAGGAAGGTTAAAGAGAACATACCCCCACTGATGGTTGGAAACGGTGACCTTGTGTCTACAGATGAGGAGAAGGCTGTGGTACTTAACAACTTTTTTGCCTCCATCTTCACTGACAACTGCTCTCCTCACCCCTCCCAGGTCATGGGACAGCAAGATGGTGTCCAGGGGGGTAAACCCTCTCCCACAGTAGAGGAGGATCAGGTTTGTGACCACCTGAGGAACCTGAACATATATAAGTCTATGGGACCTGATGAGATGCATCCCAGAGTCCTGAGGGAATTGGCAGATATGGTTGCCAAGCCACTCTCCATGGTATCTGAAAAGTCATGGCAACCAGGAGAAATCCCTGGTGACTGGAAGTAGGGTAATGTTGTGCCAATTTTTAAAAAGGGTAGAAAAAATGACCCTGAGAACTACTGACCTGTCAGCCTCACCTCTGTGCCTGGGAAGAACATGGAACAGATCTTACTAGAAGAAACGCTAAAGCACATAGACGACAGCAATATAATTAATGGCACCCAGCATGGCCTTACCAGGGGCAAATCCTGTATAACCAACTTAGTGGCTTTGTATGATGGGATAACTGCAGCAGTGGACTCAGGTACACTGATGGATGTGATCTATCTAGACTTCTGTAAAGCCTTTGACATGGTCCCCCACAACATTCTTCTCTCTAAATTGGAGAGATATGGATTTGATGGGGGAACAGTTTGGTGGATAAGAAACTGATTGGGTGATCGTATTCAAAGAATAGTTGTCAATGGCTCAAAGTCCAGGTGAAGATCCATGACAAGTGGTGTCCCTCAGGGGTCTGTACTGGGACCTGCGCTGTTTAATATCTTTGTCAATGATATTGACAGTGAGATCGAGTGCAGCCTCAGCAAGTTTGCAGATGACACCAAGCTGAGTGGTGTAGTTGCCACAACGGGAGGATGAGATGTCATCCAGAGGGACCTGGACAGGCTGGAGAAGTGGGACTCTGAGAACGTTATGAGGTTCCACAAGGTCAAGTGAAATGTCCTACACCTGGGTCGGGGCAATCCCCACTTTTAGTACACGATGGGGGATGACGTGATTGAGAGCTGCCCTGCAGAGAAGGACTTGGGGTTGCTGGTTGATGAGAAGATCGACATGAGCCAGCAATGTGCTCTTGCAGTCTAGAAGGCCAATCGTATCCTGGGCTGCATCAAAAGAAGCGTGGTCAGCAGGGCGAGGGAGGTGAATGTGCCCCTCTATTCCTTTCTTGTGAGACCTCATCTGGAGTATTGTGTCCAGTTCTGGAATCCTCAACATAAGAAGGATATGGAACTGTTGGAATGGGTCCATAGGAGGGCTACAAAGATGATCAGAGGGCTGGAGCACCTCCCATATGAGGACAGGCTGAGAGAGTTGGGGTTGTTCAGCCTGGAGAAGAGAAGGCTTGGAGGAGACCTTCTTGTGACCTTCCAGTACCTGAAAGGAGCCTACAAGAAAGCTGGGGAGGGACTGTTCACAAAGTCTTGTAGTGACAGGACGAGGGGCAATGGGTATAAACTGGAGAAGGGCAGGTTTAGGCCAGACATAAGGAAGAATTTCTTCACAATGAGAGTGGTGAGACACTGGCACAGGTTGCCCAGGGAAGATGTGGATGCCCCATCCCTGGAGGTTTCCGAGGCCAGTTTGGATGGGGCTTTGGGCAGCCTAATCTAGTGGGAGGTGTCCCTGCCCATGGCAGGGGGGTTGGAACTAGATAATCTCTAAGGTCCCTTCCAATCCAAACTATTCTATGATTCTATGATTATCTTTTATTTGTTTAAGTTGTATTCCTCATTAGATTTCTTATAAATATGTTATATTTACATATGTATGTTCCAAGGTTTGAACTGTTTCTTGTTTTGCACGAAACTGGATCACTTAACTGGGGCTGCTCAGAGCTGGACATTGTGCTTGTACTGTAGTTTGGGCACCTTTCCTTTTTTCTTCCCATGCCCTGTGAGCTCTGTCCACGCAGGCACAAGAACATTGGAAATTACCTAGAGACACAGTCTGTGACCTGACAAGAAATTGAGCTCATTTCTCTCAAATTTCATCTCCAGCTACCATGCAGGTATCACAGCATACTTGATTTCAGGTAGTCCTCCTACTATTTCTACTTAGATGCATGCTCCCCTTGAGGTTGGACCTTCCAGACCTTAAACTTTATCTCTAGGTCTTACTGTGTGGGGATGAAAAGATACCCCTACTATCTAGGTAGACCACTGAATATATACGTATTTAGGGTACAATACAGCACATAAGAAAGGGTGCAATATATAACTAGCTTTACCCGATCCTGAGCCTTCACAAGCTTGAACTTTTCGTGCAGTCTTTTATATTTTTCAAATTTCATTTAAAGATATGGACAAATTTGCCAAACATGATTACAATGCCTCTCTGGTTAAAACCACTTAATTCAGAAAAAGTTTCAAGCGTATTTTCATATTCTTTTATTTTTAGGAAACCTTAGACTGCATTCTAGGGAAGTTTAATTTACCAGAAATACTTCATTTTAGGGAATTTTTCATTACTCTAGTTCAGGATATAAATTATGAGGCTTGATTTTTCATCCAATAATAATAATAATATAACAATGGCTTATTACTGTGACAGGCTGCTTGCCACAAAGTCATCCTGCGTTGCAGCCAGATTCAAACTCAGTGATGGTCTAAAGGATGTAAAAAAAGTCATCCTTGTTTAGAAATGTTTACATATTGGCTTAATACGGCTTGCTTACATGAAACTATTACAGTTTATTCATCAAATGCTGAAATAAGGTACCCAAGTGAGTACTTTGCAGTTGTTGTGGCGGAGTGTGACTTCAAGTACTTACTAACCATGTGTGCGTTGTTCATTTTTTCCTTGCTACAGTCTTCTCTTGAATACCAAGGCATTTAATTTATAATAGTTCACTCTCACTTTTACTCCACAAAATGTGTTCAAATTCGGCTCCAAAAGAAAAAGATGTAACTTTAATCTCCCTGTACGCACTTTAGAATAAATTGTGAAGACTTTGTTCAAGTGATCTAAACCCAGAGGTAAAATGCTTAATCCCTGTTCACTTTGATTCCACTTCACAATGGTCCATTACCCTCACCTGACTCTTTCCCATAGCCTAACCTACAACATTATTTTCAGCATCGCTCCTGTCTTTTCCAACCACAAGCTCTTTGGCTGTTCAGCAAGTCTTGGAGATGCTGTAAGCCTTGGTCCATGCACATGGAGGTATATGTGGCATTCTATTTTGATTAGCAGCCTTCTCATTGCCTGAAATCATGTGCAATACAAAGGGCAATAAATAAAAAAAAAAACTGAAAAAGAATCGCATGCATAATTGAGGAGAACTGTTTGTGACACGGGAACCATATGTGGGAGATCATTTGTCTGAAGTACATACCATTTGGGTTCAGTACAAAATGTGCATTTGAGAAGTAAGAGTTGAGTATTATAACATATTTTAATGATAGATCTTTTTCTCCACAACAATTTCATATTGTTGTTAATGACCATTTTGGATCAGTGCCCAGAGTGAAGACGTTATCCTTGGATCTGGGTAATGAGTTTGTAAATGATCCTGAACAAATGGTGAAGTTATTTACTAATAATTTTCTTAAATGCACATATTTTCTTACTCTGGGTGTTTAGCATCATAATTTGAAAGTATTTAATTATCTAAACTTGTGAGACTGGTTTTTGTTCTTTCCTATTTTTTAAATGGGAAACCGAAGGAGATTCTGAAGACAGCAAAACAGCTGACTATCTTTTCAAGATGCCAGAGTTACTTATTCTAACTAAGGTTTGAATGTTGATCATGCAAAAGCCCATGCACCAGTTCTCTTGTCTTTCAATTGTTGTCACCTTTTCTTTTGAGAACCTGGATTTCTTGGTTGGTTAACATGAGACAGCTCTGGAACAGCCCTAAATTTAAAGAAAAGCAAAATGCTGGAATACAATCAGAAGTACAGCAATTATGATTACCTGCAGATAATAGTTGGGGACCACTTTTATATATTTGATATATGATGAAACATATCATTACGGGGTTTATTCGTATTCTGAATGAAGAGCGATTATTCTGGTTCAGAAAATCAGGGAACTTTTATTCTGGCAATTTTGTTGCTCAATATTTTGTGAAAATTAATGAAAACAACCGTAGCTGTCATGTCTGCTGACTAAAGTATTCAACTATTGTGCACCTAAATTTCACATCATGAAAAGTAATTCCATTAGTGCTAGAGTCCTTAAATGCTGAAGACAGCAAAACCAAGACCAAATAATTAGTGCCAGATTTTGTTAGACGTTTGCAGCAGTAGACTTTTATATATTAATAATAACATTTTGTTTGTTCACAGTGCATTTCTTTCAACACACAGAGTAAAATAATTCTGATTTCCTCAGAAATAATTTCTGGTTGCCTGAGGTCTATCCAGGTCATCTTTTTGCCTGGAGCATATCAAAACCACACCAGCCAGGGTCTGGGTCACGTTGATGAGGGGAGGTAAAGATCTTGCCATGTTTTGAGACTGTCCATATGCCAATGGTGTTCACTTTCTCGTTATCTTCACTGGAAACTGGCAAGCAGGAACCCAGAACTGGGCTCTGTCAGTCTGGAGGAGTGTCCCGCAGCTGTTTTTACATGATAAGCATTCCTTCTAGGGTTCAGGTACAACTGGGTGTGCTCTACAGTCTCCTGTATAGCTGTACAGCTTCTCCCAGAGATAGGGTGATGCATAGAGGTGCCTCTGTAAAGCCATCTGGCACTAGAGGGAGTGGAAGCTGGTGTATTCTACTTCCAGACACCACAAAGCCTGATTCAGGTGCATCTGCTCCCCAGATTTGCTTTCTGTGGCAGTTTAAGTCCACGTGGAATGTCCAAGTGCATCATATGTGGTCGTCCTGACCTCTTGCCTTGCAGTGCAGACCTAAGAGTCAAACACAGGCTAAGTGAGTATGGGTTATATACTGCTTGGCCACATGCGAGGAGCACAGCAAGAAAAGCTAATAAAAATGTAGTGAATCCTCCCTACATTAAGTTAACATTATTGCAATGTATTTTGGCTCTTCAGCCTGTGAGTTACACCCACCAGGACTCCCTGACGCTTCAACACGTGGGTGTAAGTAGGTCCAGGGGAATATTAAATTACAATCCTTCAGCTCTGTATTTGGTGCAAGAAGTGCAGTAAAAAAACTTCGAAAATCAGGGAACAACATGATTGCAATTGCAAAGTATTTTGCTCACTATGTAGAACACATCTGTAATTTATGTAAATTACCAGTTATGAAGAAAGTTGAACTTCTGAAGTTTTGCTTGTTGAGGCATAATGACAATAAAAGATAGTTGCTCGAAAAAGGATTTTTAGTTGTATTTACAAGGTTTACATTGGTCTTACTTTTTAGAGCAAACAGATTTCAAAGGAACAAAGGAACCCAAAAATAGTAGTGGTAAATAGTTCCTTGTATGTTGCTGCTTAGATCATATTATCAACAGTTGCTTCTGATGATGTATTTCTATCTTCTTTCAGTACATTACAGGGCACTGGATAGTCACTGAAAATATTAATGAAAGTTTTGGAGAAATCTCATCTCTTTCATTTTGTCAAGGAACATTACTGAGGTGGTGAAATCAAGCACTTACAATCTAGGAAGTCCCAGAAGAATTATTTTTCATGGGACCTTAACTTACTTGCATATGTTTGGAATCATTAATAAGGCATATTTATTCCTACTGATAAAAATTACTGATATAGATGTTACTTTATAATAGTGTATTCATCTTGCTCAAGTAACTCCATTTATTCGGTATAGAGAAGGGACTGAACCAATTTAGTGAGCACTCATTCAGTATTTTACCTTCTCTTCATTTTTCCTTTAGGTTCCACTCACTGCAACCTTCACACTGTGCTCTGAAGATAAAATTATTGGTTTTCTCTGTGTCTGTCATCAGGGTGGCATTTATATACTTCACAAATGTTAATTAAACTTTACAAGTGATCGGGAGTGTTATTACCTCAATTTCATAGGACCAAGCCACAGTAAGATTCAAGTTAAAAGTTATCTTTTAACTAGGGGCTAGATGACATTGACTTCCGTAGTGGGGGTGAGTACTCAGCCCCTCTGCAAATTATACCATGGGTTTCCTATCAGGACAGTTGAGAAAAACACGGGTAGTGATAAACCAGGAAGAGTGTGTTATCAGCACGGTTTCGATCACCAATCTAAACCACAGCACGGTACACAGTCCTGTGAAGAAAATGAACTGCACCTCAAACAGATCCAGCTCAGTTGCTTATATCACACAGGCACTGTCTGACAGAGTCAGAGTCTTGTCTCTAGTACTGAAGTCACCAGCTTTGAAAATAAGAATTTCTTTTTCTCCCCTGCCTCTTCTCTGACCTTTATAACAAGCGAGGCAGAATTCTTTTTAAAAGACTTTAAGTTTTCTTTACCATACAGTTCTGTGGTTGACATCTTGCTTCTACGTTGTGCAGATTTCCACTGGGAAAGAGAAAAGGCTGTTCCAGGCGCAAAGATCATCTACCCACCAGATCTCAGTGCTGTGCTCCAAAGCCTGGGAAATGAGAGTTTCTTAAAGAAAGTGTCTACAAGTTTTTTGACATGGACAACATTATATACATTTTCCCCTAGGTTCTTTCTTGGAAATTACTGAAAATTTTCCAAAAAAATTATCATAAGAATTCCAAACAAAATCAGCCAGAGGCACCCAGCCAGCAGGGGAAATTACAGCTAAAATGACTGAACTTTGGCAAAGCTGTAAGGTCATGGTAAGCTAATGGAAAATGTTGGGTAACTTTAGTGAAAGGCCAAAACCAGTTCAGGAATGAAGAAAGAATAACCATGGTGGCCAGTGATTTTAATCTTCCATCTATCATGCAGCCCTGTGAAGGGAAGATACAACTCAAAATGTATTTCGAGATATCTAAGGAGATGATGCAAGGGAACCAGCTGATTTTGACCTCTCTTTTGTCACTCCAGGCTGTCAGGTGCTCTAAAAGCCCTACAAAGCTTTCTCTCCCAACAGAAAACTCAGTTTCCTCTACTTGAAAAAATTCTGAGAAATGAGACATATGCATCCATATCTTTCTGAGATCCACATTAAATCACCTGCAAGCCTACTTGAGCATTTCGGCCTTCACCTGGTGCTTCTAGGCTCAGCATTAGCCACTAAGACCTTCCCAGGGAGAATATACCCCATCCTTTTCTCTGCTTGGAAGATGACAGCTCGGTGTGCAGCTGGCTTAAGGAGTCTTCTGTAAAAGATACACCAGGCATTTCAGTTTAAAGTTCAGCAAACAAGCAATGTTACTAGCCCAGTTCAACACAGGTGCTACAGCAGAGTATTGGGATTGAAAAAATCTCCCTCGTGCTCTGACAACAACACATCTGCTGCTGCTGACAGAGCACAGTGAGGCCGCCAGCTCTTTACATCCCAAAGAGGCAAAAGCACAGAGACCAAGAGCAAAGCTGCATATTACTCACAGAATCTGTTGTTACTTCAGGGACAGTTGGGATGGAAGGGATTCCACTACACATTTATAAGATAACTCTTTGAAGTGCAGCGTTTTCATGCTGTCATTTGTAATGCTGTTTTATGGAAAGAGACCAGGTATACTTGATGACAGAGCAATTTTTGGTCAAAACCTGTCAAAATCACCATGAACTACAGAACAAGTAACTGAACACCTGTTCATTCAAAAATTTCCCTTGTGATCTGGAGAACTCTGGGGTTTCCTGGGCAACTAGAAAAGCAGGGAGGAGTGTGAAGCCAGGAGCAGCTGTAGACACCATGTTCAGCTCATGTGCCATATGCAATGCAAGCTAGAAACATTTCCCAGGGGAAGGAAAAACAAGACTAGGCACCCAAAACACCACCTGACCACTGTTCCTGAGGGAGGTTTATAGGTTTAAGTATGGAAGGGTTTGTTTTTTCTGTTGCCATTTATTTTTCTGAGTTTAGAAAGGTTACTGGTTTTGCATTGCAATAAACTTTACAAAGTATACTTTAAAATTGTTAACAGGCATCTGGTCTGCTCATAATATTCTTTCCCCCCCTTGAGATACTTGCCTGTGTAATAAAATTCTATTTTTCTATCTATTAAATGGATGTTGTTAAAGTACTTGCATAGAAACAAATATCCAAATATATGTAGAAGTATCAGAGAACAGAAATAACTTGGATAGCAAAATTATAACATAGAGTCATTTATGTTGGAAGGAAACACAGGAGGTCTCTGGTCTATCCTCTTGTTCCAAGTAGGGTCAGCTGTGAGTGGAGACGAGGTTGCTCATTGCTTTGCCCAGCTGGGTCTTAAAAACCTGAAAGGGCAGAGACTAATCCGCCTTCCTAGACAACCTGTGCCCCTGTACTCAGGATGAAATGTTTCTTTGTATCCTGTCTGAACCTATCTTTTTTTCAACTCATGCCTGTTGTCTTTTGTCCTTCCACCATGGACCACTGTGAAGAGCCCAGCTCCATCTTCTCCCTGACTTCCCTGTAGGAAGCTGCTATCATCTGCCAAGCTAACAAGGTGCACTGCTTTGAGCCTGATGATCCAGCCAGTTCTCCACTCATCTAATAGTTCACTTATCTTGGCTATAATAACCCATTCTGAATACAAATATACTGTGGGACACTGTATCAAAAGCATTCCTAAAATTGAGGTGACATCCAGTGCTGCCTTCTCATCCTCAGGTCCAGTTGCTTCATCACAAGGCACTGAGGTTGGTCAGGCATGATTTACCCTTGATTTCCAGTCACCACCTTCTGCTTCATCTGCCCAGAAGTTAAAACTTCCTTAAGGGTTTTGCTGGAGACCAAAATGAGGCTTACTGGCCTGTGGTTTCCTACATTGTCCTTCTTGCCCTTTTTGAAGATGGGTGCAGCAGTTGTCTTTCTCCAGTCACTGGTGACCTCTCCCAATCTCCATGACCTTTCTGAAATTATGAAGATAACTTGCAATGATATGTTGCAATGACATAAACCAGCTTTTTTGTAATCCATGGACTTGTATGCATCAAGGTTTCCCAAGAAGCTGCTGACTCAATTCTTTCCCCTTCAGTTTCCCTTCTCCCTGACTATTGTTGCTAGGCCTTGTTGGTGAAGACCAAGGCAAAGTTTTCAGCCTTGCATCTGCTGGCACTGCTACCACTGCTATGTTCAGCAGTGGGTCCATCTTAGAGACTATGAGGTGCTCCTGACAGTGGACTTGTCTCCCTTGACCTACCCAGACAAGTCCTAAGTAGAAGCTGCTAGAGATATGCCCAGGTTGAAGTACATTAGGTGTGGGGTGTTTGTGGCAATCCAGGAAGATCTGTTCACCCCTGCAAGCCACCATCAATGCAGCCAAAAAGCTTAACTTTATGTTATTGCGTTTTATTTTACATACTGATAATATCTATATTGCCAGTCAAAGAAAGCTGAAACTTGTAAGCCATTTTCATGTCCTGTTGGCCCAGATGCTACTTCTTTCACAGAACTAAAACACAGAATACGACATTTTGCTGGTGGTTGCTGTAGCCCCTTGGTCTCACAGGAAAGGGAAGGGAAAAGTTTTGAGTTATTCAGCAATAACCACGAAGAAATATAGCCCCATCCGCATTCATTTCCAGAGAGGAATTTGAGGTCTGGATGATACAGAAGAGGAATTCCTGGTGCACTGGGGGGGACGGACTTCCCAGTCTCTGCTGACAGAAGGACCTTCCAAAGAAATAGGTTTTATCATTTCTGTAATTCTTCTAACTCTGTGTTTCTTATTTTATGAGTGTGAGCTGTCTCCGCTTCCCTGCCCCTTCCCATTGGGCTTATTCATCTTTGTGTAACCCTGATTCAGCAGCAGCTTGGTGCCTCACGGGATGAGGGTGAGAACTGGCCGTATTTGCTGGCAACAGGAACAAACATTATCTTGACTGAGAGGAACTCAGCTGCTGCCAGCAAATAATCAGCTAGCAGAGCCTTGGCCATAACTGCATCCACCTCTCATTTCCCCCTCCTGCAGGGAGTGAGCTCCTTTGGATTAGCAATGCTTTCTGGTAACTCTTCATGATGCCTCAAACCCTTTTTTTCAGCCTTGGGGTGAAGGAAAGGGGCATGGAAGTGCAACCTCCAGTTTCAGAAAAAGTGTCCAGCATCTTCCAGAAGTGACGACTGTGATAAATTGATGGATGGCCCAGCTCTAAACATGTATAAGCATTACAAGAGGGGTACATACCTGTCTTGACAAATGTCCCAAGTATCAATGAGTCCCCAATGCCAGTCTTTCAAGCTGTACAGTTGGGTGCTCATCTGGGCTTGCCCATGTACCAACTTCCTTAACATCTTAACTCCAAGCTTTAAAAAATGGAAATAAATACGGTAAAGTGTCGATTTTCTGTTTCTTAAAAATAAATTGCCTTGTGTTCATTTGGGTGAGGAAAGTTATGCATTTAGAAAGATGGCGGAACACTAGTATCATCTTGGTTCTACTGAAATCAGCAACACCCAAAAAATGATTGCAATGTATGCTATGCATACTAGATGACTGTAAGGAACGGTTGGAGTTAAGCTAAATCACAAACGTGAGTTTGGTCCAAATTATCTGGAAAAATATGGAGTCTGTAGCATTGTTTATACCTTCTAAGAAAGGATTCCAGTCCCAATTCAACTTTAAAACCATGAAATATGAAAATTCTCTCTGCATTGATGCCAGGTACGATACATAGTCCTGTGTTACATAGCATGTCCATGATTCAACTTCTTTTATCCAGCTAGAAGCAGACTGCTCCTGTGAGTCCTATATTTTCTGCACTTTGGAACTTCTTTGCTGACTTTGGTAGTTGCCCCAGAAACAGAACTGGTGTAGGAGGTGATAATGCAGGATATGAATTCCTCCTCTGACATAGCTATGTGGGCATCTGACAAGAAATCTTGTAATGTATTTCTTACATGGTGGAGTGGAAACCTGAAGAATGCAGCACTGGGACATGACCTGCTCTGCTAATCTATTAAGCTGCAGCATTTTATACCACTGGAAGCTGGTGGCGGCAGTTCTCTTAATGGGTTGCTTTTACCAAAAGTTGACTCTGAATCTGAAGAGTCCAAGACTGCAACTCATAACTGCAAAGGATGAATGTGAAAACTGGAGGTGCATAACCTGTATGCATCCAACTCTGTTGAGTGGATTGTTTTGTGACATTTCAAATTATACATTAAAGTCTCTGTTCTTGTTAGTTTTACAGCAACTTTATGCTGGTCATGCTAGACACCCTTATGACTGAAGTATTCAGGTGTATTCACTTAGTTGTAGACCCTGGCATTGCAAAATCAGATGAATTAGTTCAAAGCTATTTTCTCCTCCTGCTGTTGCTGATAGTTTGTGACCATGGTTTTTCTGGTAACTGCACATCTTTAACCGTCCTATAAACTCTAAGCAACTGATGCCTGATCTCTTTTACACCCAAACCTGGACAGATGTGCAGCCAGCACAGGGCTGGGGAGCTCAGGGATCACAGGTGAAGAGCCTCGTTCATGGTCTGATGCACTAAGCTTTCTACAGGAGTTGATTGGTCATGCAGCCAATACTTGTGTTAATGTTTTTCTTGGCAAGGATGAACAAAAATGGTTTGTATACAGTTACACAGCTTTACTTTGACTTGGGCTTCCTGATTATGATGACGGGCAGCATTTTTGGCTATTAAGAAATCTATATATAATCTTATACTATACATGGTGATGATATATGAATTGATATTGGAACAATGACTGAATTCCTTCATGGTTTATTAACACCATTCTGAATTTAAACAGTTTTGATCAAATGCTTGCTCAGAGTCATGCTGGTTTATAGACATGTGGCGCTTTCTGGAAAGAGGAATTTTCTTCTAACTTGTTTGTGTAAATACCAGTCTTGATCAAGGCATGGAATTTATGTGCTTAGGAAATTTTGCCATTGAAATTCTGTTTTTATGCTGAATCTAAACAGAAATGAACCTATTTTCCCTACACCCCATGGTATGTAATTCAAAAAATACTATTTAGAAAATTATAAAACTGTAAATTTTGTTTCAGAGTTTTAAATTTTGGTTTACACATTTTAAGTGTTTGCTCTAGTTCTTTTCTTATGTTTCTACATTTTTATATTGATATTATTTTATGCTGGTTTTAGTATTTTGAAATTAATTTATTACCTTAGTGGGACTATATTTGACCCTATTATTTTTAAAAATTCTTAAGTTTGGCTTCTGTTGCTATGCATTGAAGCATTTTATCTTCTTCATGTAACTGCCCTCTGTTTCTGTTGGGTTGAAACAGTTTATCAAACTGTTCAGCTCCAATACAAACAGGAAATACTTGGACGGGAGTTATATAGCAGTTCTCTGCAAAAACAAAACAAAACAAAACAAAACAAAACAAAAAAACCATGACAGGAGACACTGTAATTAAGGAAAAAGGAATAAAAAGGAATAATAAGCAGCCCACAGTAATGATTTTAAAAAATAGTACCACCCAGCAAGCCAATAAAATATTTCAGCTATGTTGTTAGTTTGCATTACATTATGCTATGTTGTCATATGCCAACTGCAATAGTGTATAACATGCCATAAGTTATAGAAATTATTTTGAAATGAATACAAGAAAAAAAGGAACATAATTTCAGAATGCTGAAATGAAATTTCATAATGTATGATGAATTTTATTCTCTTGAAACAGTCAATGTGCTGAAAGCCTTTGGAGTGGAGTTCATTTGTATAAACATATTTTAAAATGTTTCAAATTTAGTGAAAAAAAGCACTACTGCATTTGAAAATATTTTGGTGGGAAAGTCAGACAGTACTTTAGGTACAATACTAAGACAGGATGGCAGTTTATTAAAAGCTGAGTATGAAGGAAAGGAACACTTTTTAAGGACATACATAGACATGGATGTCTATGTATGGTAGATAGATATTGCTGCTTGTTTCCTGAGGAGTGGACTGAGTTGCTTTTACAGTCAACGTAAAAGAATATATTTACTTTTTGCTTCTTACAGGAGTGGGTATTGTTTAGTTCTGTAAAAGCTATCGAATACCTGCTTGAACCTCAACTGCTGTTTGAAGATGCTCTTTTTAGACCAGTTTTACTACTTTTGCTCTTTCTGATGGTGCTAGCTCTAGAGAGGCTGGTAACATGGCATCTTTACAGATAGGCTTTGCTTTAAACTTTCATATTCAACATCTTGGAAGATCAGAAGCCTTTACTGAAATCCTGGCTCTTCTAAAGACAACGGAATATCTGCCACTGAGTTCAGCAGAGCCAGGATTTCACTACATGTTGGGAGGATTATCTTTTTTTTTTTCATTTTATTGGTAGAAAGGAAAACCCTGCAAATCCAATACAGTTAAAGAAACATATGATGGGTTTGGATGTGTAACTCCTCTTTGTATGCATATTAGAGGAAAACTGTGCCAAAACCTGCCTGTGCTCATTGCAAGCAGGCGGCAGAGTGATCACTGATACATAACAACACACAAAGTTGTTTGGAAGTGAGAATTTCCTATACATCTCTAGGAAATAATGATGATCTAGCAGAGATAAAGTCAAAGCTATACAGAGAAAGTGGTTTTATTTTAAAAAAAATGAACAAATTTAATTCATATCCACACTCTTGGGCCCATATGTTGATGCTGGCAAGCACCAGGAGATGTATATACCCAAACTGATGCATTCAGGCATCCAGATGTTAATACCCAGGTGTTGTGGTCAGGATTCCCTGGCAGACAGGACCAGGGGTGTCACTTATGAAGTCCTCCCTATGTGTCCTGATTTCTCCTTAGTTTGCTGACAATAATCTGGTTTTGTATGTGCCTGTTCATATTACCTAGGAGTTGAAAGTCATTAGTTACTCCAGTCTGTCCAACCTCTGTGTGTTTCCCAGTCTGAGTGTCCTGGGAGCCACACACACATCAGTTGGTGTCTTCATGGACTACTAGTCCAGGCACCATCAGCAGCTGTTGCACTCTTAAACCTCCTCCTGCTGCTTCTTCAGCTGGTTGCCTACCCCGACCTTCTCACTCCTGCTCCATCCATACCAATCCTAACGTTTCTACTGCAGTTCTCTATGTATTGATGTAAAATTCAACAGACTTTCTTTCTTTGCAACTTTTTCAAGGCTTTTACAAATTTGAGCTACTTGTGAACAAATACAGCTCCCTTTTCACTGATTTTACTTTGGAAGTGGCTCTGTTTGGATGCTAAGATTAACTTTCCCTCTCAGTAAAGATTCATCTTATGATGTATCATTTGTCAAGATTGCAAAACTTCACTGAATGGTTCCTATGTTTATTTATTTTTTTAATTACATCATAATGAGAGTCCTTGACAAGACATATTTTTGAGAGTTTATGTTAAAAAGAATCATTTTTTCCCAGCCTAACTGCTTGGCTATGTGATTACGACACTCCCATTTGATGGGGCCCCTTGGTGCTAAGCCCTCCAAGATGAATAAAAGACATTACTTTCCATTAAACTGTAAACATCACATCCTTTTAAAAAAGATCTCTGATGAAGGGACAAGATAATAATGAGGTATCTTAAATCTATTGTACAACTGTTAGTGTAGTTTTTGCCTTTTATAGACTGTTGCATGTGAAGAACTGTGTGAAGTTGACCAAATTAGAAACAAACCAGATAGCTTTCTATTGCAGAAATGAATGAAGACTTTAAAATGAAAGGCAAGAACAATCTTCTGCCCACAAAAAAACAGTCCAAAAGTAAGATTTTGATTTATTTGATCCTACACATATTTTTATCATTAAGCTCTGTAGCATATTCTAAACATTTTCCGCACTGTTATGCATTTTAAGCCACCAATTCCCACATGCTGAGCTAATGGCAAAGGAAACACTTGTGTCACTACAGTTGATGAAAAGAGAAAGTCTCAGGCAGAGACACAGAAAAATTCAGTGCTCACTCAGATGCATTAGCCTACATGGAGATGACACCATACACAAGAGCAGACAGGAGGACATAATTTAATGAAATCACAGTAAGGGAAAAATACATAAAAAAAAAGAAAAGGCAAAGCCAGCTAAGATGACTTAAGATCTTTAATTTTAGATAGCTGGGGAATTAGCTGTGCAGTTTTGGAATAAATGAGTCAAAATCGCAGATGATTGTGAAAAAGATGCAGCAAATCTGTTGAGAGCAGCAGCAGAGCTGCATCAGCTAAGCACATGTGTGTGTACATGCAGACATCGGGACCCTCAGAACAAGAGCTTGTAGCCTGGTACAGAGCCCATTCACATCTACTGGAGACCCGCCTTTGCTGGTGACCACCCGTGGCTTCCACCTTTGAAGGCAAGAAGCTACTTTGACCCTTCCTTCTTCTTCAAAAACAGTCACAACAAATTCGATTCCTAATGTGTGTGCTAAATTGTTCTCATCCTTCCAGTGGCTCAAATGATAATTTTCAGAAGTGTTACTGTAAGTGGGTGCTATGTATAAATTAGAAGTTGGACATGTAAACGTCTCATTTATTTATTTAGTTAATTATTTGACTTAAAGCTGGGCTGTCCTATGGACTGCTGCTTGCTCAGCTGTGTTGGTCCTGGGCCCGAAGAGGTGCAGAGTGAGACAGCTGCACTGCAGAAGCTATTTTGTATTTCCTACTTTTCTGGCACCTGCAGTTTCCTTCAGAGGTGGGAGAGGAGGGTTGGAGGGAGCTGTGGCAGCACAAGCCCTTGGACAGTGACTGTCCTCCTCTGTTTTCACACAAGGGGCAGCTTGCTGCATAATATACCAGAAGCTATCTCCTGGAGGAGAGTCCAAGAGAGATGCAGTTCCCTCCAAACCAAAATACGCTTGCAGGTATAGAGATGACCATTTTCACTTCCTTGCAGAGTCATTTCATCAAGTACTGACTTCTGCGCAGAAGGTGACCTACTTCCTCGTGGTGGAAGGCCAGTGTCTTTCTGTGAAGTTCTGTTGGCCTATGTCTTATCAGAGAGGAACATAAAAATAAACAGTCCCAAGCTGACAGATTTATTCCCACAAATTATGTGTGCGTTTGTGATGTTGTTCTGTGAAGTCCTTTTACTCCCTGAGCACAAAACTCCATTTATTAATGAAAATTGTTTCTTCACTAATGGTGTTTGGAAGTGTTTTTGTCAGTCCTCTGTACTAAAGTACCACCTAATGGGTTGGTGGAGGGGAAAGAATCATAGAATAACCAGGTTGGAAGAGACCCACCGGATCATCGAGTCCAACCATTCCTATCAAAGGGTCACCTTGCATGGTGCTGCTGTAATAGCTTTTGCTACAACCAGATACTAAGACTAGGCTTTGAAAACACATTGATTAGTTTTATTTTCTCCCCTTTTGCATACTTGCTTGTTTGTGTCTGTGGGAATATGTGTGCGTGCATGTGTTTTATTAATTTTTTCGCAATTGTTTCATAGTGTCCCTTCTGATGTCTTGGAGACCACACATTAAGGAACACTGGGTGTAGACTAATTGTAAGACTTCTCTAGTAGCATGAAATTGAGCTTGAAAATCCCTTCTGCTCTCTTCTTTTATTCCCATAAGCAATATCAAAATGCCAACAGAGAGACATTTTTCATATGGGAGCATACTTATCTTGGGTCAGCCACTGTAGTTACATGCTGCAAGCACAAACCTTTCAGGGTACGGGACAAGCCAATAAGCTACTTTGAAATAAATTAAGGGCATGAACTTGTAGCATGGCTGTGTCCTAGTGATAACTGCAGTTCCCTTCCATTTTCCCTTTAAGTGAAATAATTTACCTGCAGTCATGGCCAGGTAACCTGCCTTCTTCTGACTGCAAAATAGGAGCTTACACCAAGGTACTGCAGAGTGAAGTCATGGCCAGGAGAATTTGTTAATCTTTCTGATTTTTTAAGGTTCACCACAATTGAGTACAAGATCATTGAAAGACAGGCAAAGAAGCAATGAAGTTCCATGGGAAATACGAAGAAAAACACGCTTCACTTAAAATATATATGTATGTGCTATGTTCCTGCAAAGTAGAGTAAATGAACACCCCACAGATACAGTGCTTCATATTTCTTTTAGATGTGGGATATTTGTTAACATTGTTAGAAGGACACAAAGCCAGATGGCTTCATTTTGAATTGTTATATGGTGTTCTTTTTCCACTGTGCCTAACAAAAAATCATTTATGAAGCAAAAGAAAAAATCTCTCTTTATATTACGTAACTGTTAATTCTGCCTCAAAAAAAGAAAAGAAAAAAAAAGAAACCATTTGGGATCTCATGGAAATATTGGATTGTTGCTGAAAATTTATTGCTTAAGACAAACATTGGATTAAATGACAACTATTATAATGGCACCTTCGTGACCATTGCATGCATTCATGGGAAAGTGGTTAATATTCCCCACAAAGCAGCTGAACTTTTCAGAGAGGCAAAAATATGTGCATTTTTTTCCAGAGGCAATTGGTGTCTTCTGAAAATTCGCACTGCTGGAAGTGCCCAGGAGCAACAGAGGACTGTGTGCATCTCCTGCTACCAGCACTTTCCCAATAGCACACAGAGCACAGCCTAGACAAAGTCTGTAAGGAACAGCGCTGTTGGGGGGCAGATGATGAAAATGAAGCAGAGAGGAGCTGTGCATCACATAATGTGATGGTGACAGGGCCAGGAATAAACATAGACCTCCTGACTCCCTACCTTGTGATCTCCCCAGTAGACGTCTTCCTGTTTTCCTTTGAAAATGTTGACAGCTTACTGAAGAGGAAAATCTACAAACATTACACATTCCACTGTCAAAAAAGGGCTTTGTTATCTGATATAGGAACTCTTTTAATTATTGCAGTAACTTCACAGCATGAGGTCGCAAAGGGCAAATTTGTTAGCAGCATTTATTAGTGATCTCTCCATGGGTAGCACACAAGTCCAGGAGAATTGGCTTGGCATGTTGGAGTTTTTTATGCAACCCCATTCAAGAATATTTTCATAACAAGCATCATAACTTTTTTGACTGGAAATAGTGAAATTGGTTCTGATCCAGTGAGAACTGATTTGATTTTTCATGCACCACTTGAATCAACACCAAAATCTGTTCCAGCTCCTGCTTCTTTGGATTTTAGTTTCGGATAGAAACAGATGTACACGAATCCAAAGAGACAGTTTTTCCCTGTAGGAACTAAGAATTTAAACAAAACTTCATATACCTCCATCAGGCTGACTGTGCCGACCTGACATCTGGATAGTTAATTTAAATGCTTTCATTAGTCATAGAACATTTTTGCTGGGTTTTTTTCCCGAATATTTCTATTAAATTTGTTCACAATAATACATTTTGCCACTTATTTATAGTGGAAATATTTAAGAGGTAAAAGCTAAAATATGTCACAAGCAAAAGCACTCCCTTCTGTGTACAATAAATGAATAGTAAAAAGAAAAATGTGTTCAGCCATGTAAATATATTATAAGAAATCTTATACCTAAAATTAGTTTTGTTCTGAAGTCAGTAGCGAAATTCTGTCACCTTTTTTGCTGCCTTACAACTGATAGTACGCAGCACATTGGATTCAGCACTGGGACTGAGGAGAGAACGTGGCAATATCCCTTGGCAAGTTTGCGGACGACACTAAGCTGGGTGGAAGTGTTGATCTGCTGGAGGGTGGGGAGGCTCTTGCAAAGGGATCTGAACAGGCTGGACTGCTGGGCAGAGTCCAATGGCATGAGGTTTAACAAGGCCAAATGCCGGGTCCTGCACTTGGGGCACAACAACCCTGTGCAGGGCTACAGACTAGGAGAAGTCTGGCTAGAAAGCTGCCTGGAGGAGAAAGACCTGGGGGTGTTGGTTGACAGCCGACTGAACATGAGCCAGCAGTGTGCCCAGGTGGCCAAGAAGGCCAATGGCATCTTGGCTTGTATCAGAAACGGCGTGACCAGCAGGTCCAGGGAGGTTATTCTCCCTCTGTGCTCGGCAGAGGTGAGACCGCTCCTCGAATCCTGTGTTGAGTTCTGGGCCCCTCACCGCAAGAAGGATGTTGAGGCTCTGGAACGAGTCCAGAGAAGAGCAACAAAGCTGGTGAGGGGGCTGGAGAACAGGTCTTACGAGGAGCAGCTGAGTGAGCTGGGGTTGTTTAGCCTGGAGAAGAGGAGACTGAGGGGAGACCTCATTGCTCTCTACAACTACCTGAAAGGAGGTTGTGGAGAGGAGAGCTGGCCTTTTCTGCCAAGTGACAGGGGACAGGACAAGAGGGAATGGCCTCAAGCTCCACCAGGGGCGATTTAGGCTGAACATTAGGAAAAAATTCTTCACAGAAAGGGTCATTGGGCACTGGAACAGGCTGCCCAGGGAGGTGGTTGAGTCACCTTCCCTGGAGGTGTTTAAGGCAGGGGTGGACGAGGTGCTAAGGGGCATGGTTTAGTGTTTGATAGGAATGGTTGGACTCGATGATCCGGTGGGTCTCTTCCAACCTGGTTATTCTATGATTCTATGATTTTGTCTTATAAACCCCCAAACATCAGCCTACATCTAGCAAGCCAGAGCACACATCATTGGGACTGTTGCATCACACCAGAATTTGGTCTGTGACTGAATAAGGTGCATTGGTTTAATGGTGCATCTTGCTGGGGTAACTCAGCCTGCTGGTTTGCATTTGGCATCACTGGCACGTGTATAAGTTATGTGCTCCTTTTCAAACAGGCCATACAGTGGCTGTGATATTTCAGCAGCTGTGCTAGAAAAGGATGTATTCTTTCCATGGCTGTGCTAAACAAGAGCTACAGCAAGCAGTGCTGATGGAAATGAAAACAACCTCAGCTCTTGAAGGGCTTCTGAAACAGAGATACAGATCTTTACATCTGTATCTTCACGCTGGTGGTGGAAAAAAGCAACACACAAAGTAGCTTCTTACATTCATTTAAAGAGTGAGAGGTGGGAATTCAGGTGCCTTAATTCCGCAGTTCAGCATCCTTCCTATTACCATCCATAATATTCAGTGTATGTGTATGGGTTCATAATCCCTGGAGGTGAGCTTCCTATTCAAATACTTGTCTTCCTTGTCCTGGATGTTAGTAGGCCCTCTACAAGGCTCAGAGGTTTGTAGGGTTAGGACACCATGCACCATTCAGACTGCTCTACTGTTGCTACTGTGGTGTTCTTATTCAAGAGCATGATGAGCTCTTCAGAGTTTTCTGGTATGCCAGATTGCAAAGTCCTGGTATATAGTGACAGAGAAAGAGACCTGTGACATCTCAGCTAAGCAACCACTTTGCTACAGGCACTTGTCTTAGGTGCTACCATTACTACAGCATTAAATTCAGGACCAGTGCGGCTGCTAGACCTTGAGGTGCTGTATGATTCCAGCCTGTCCTGCAAGGGTCTCAGAAGAGCAGTGGTGGGCCATGCTCAGGCTGTCTGCTCCAGGCAGACTCCTTCTTCCCTTGAATGCAGATGATGCTAGGATTTGGCACCTCAGGTTGTAGGTGGTCCAAAGGTCTCATGAAGCTCTTGAAATTTGACATCACAGTGGCACTGATGTCCCTTCTTAAGCACTATATTAGCAACTCAGAATGTGACCCACATGTCCTTTCCTGGCAATACAATCTGCAAGGGTAGACCTTTATAATCAAGCTTATACATTCCCAAAGAAGCCATCGGGGCTACACATGAGCTGAAGAGTCTCAGCTTTAAGTATGTAGCCCTTACAAACCTTCATAGCCCTTGTGGATGTTTGTGTGAACATAATACTGCACCTTCATGAGAGGGGTTTGTTTTGTGCCTTTACTGATCTGAACATGTGCGATACATCAGATCATCTGTATCATATAGCAGGGTCAAGCATTTTAATTTATAGAGGGTCACAGTTGCTACTCCTCTTAAACACCAATGGAATTTTTCAATATCCTTGAAGTAAATCCCTTTTGCAAAACAGTAAATGTTAGTATGACAGTATGTCAAACATGGATTTGTTCCGAGATTATTTACTTACAATTAGACAACTGTGCTGGCTCTCAGAGACACTAGTCAGCAAAATCAACATTATTTGAAAGAGCAGCGGGATGGCTAGTGTTTTAGAATCCAAGGAATGTGGTTTTCATGAATTCCACAGCCTGGTGAGATGCCACTGAACTAACTAATTTGTTCTTTAAAGGGGTTTTTCGTGAGCCTATTTTACACGTATCTGCATTTTCAAATGTTTATCTTTTTTGAGTAAAAAGCAAATAGTGGTTTCTCCATTTTAAACCTTGTGAGAGAGTCATTTTCCCATAAAGATAAAAATATTTTCCATTCTTTTTTTTTTTCCTTTTTACTTTGCTAAATGTGTACATATACATGCTCACACCTCTTAGGCAGGGCAGAACAGGAAATCAGCTAGTAGCAGCTGTCTGGAATGAAATTTTTGAATATGAAAAGGCAATCAGTCTATTTGCAACTCCAGACCACTTAATGACACTATTAGTGTTTCTGTAAACTGCAGTTTGAACTCTTCTTTGAAACTGCTGTTTCTTAATAAACATTCCTTGTAAATCCTTGTTGCGCAGTTTGCTCATTCCTGAGCTAAGAGCAAAAGGTAGAGCCTATACATACATATGCAAAGGCAGTTTTTAAGTAGACATTCTTCCTAGAGTATGTTTTCAATAAAATCTTAATTATCTTCTTTACTAAATTGGCATGTTTGCTTTTGTGGACATGGTGTAATTCAGTACATATTTTTAAAGCAGGACAGGGACAGCAGAGAAGCTACAAAGCTCACTTGGGAGTTCAAAAATGGGTGTTGGACATCTTTTACGCACACATCGAGGAGCTGGCTTTTGGTTTAGCACAATCCAACAGAGCGAAGGCAAAGCAGACACGGAGCAGCTCTTTGCCTGTGTCAGCAAAGCTAACTGCTGCTGGAGCGGAGTCTCGGCATGGCAAAATAACAGTGACCTGGGTGCCTGGATGCAAAGTTCGAACTGAAAGGTCATCAAAGAAAATGTTTTAAATGACTTAATTTGTATATTATCTATCCACCCATACCACCATTCTTTGATATTCTCTGCCACTTCATTGTAGGAGAGGCTGCAAATATAAGCAATATTCTGGGAGTTGTCACAATTTTTCAGCTTAGTTAAAAACACTCCTTGAAATCCCTGAAGTTTCTTTGCAACATCCCAGTGAGTTTAACTTGCTGTTTTCAAGATTTACCTGAAAATTAAATCTGACTTCAAGATCTCTCTAGTATTTCTGGTCTACCTCTTAAAGATGAATTCTGTGAGGTGTCACATTCCCTCCTTCTCTACACACATTACCATCAGCAAGGACTGGTCTCTAAATGGATGAGACCAGAAAAATGAAGTATCAGCCAACAATGCTTCACATCAGGTATGTCAGGTAAGGAGGTAAAAAAGGGAGAAGAAACCAGTAATTTTTCATACATGTTAAAATATGCTTTTCAAGCTCACCCTAAAGGGGTAAAAAAAGGTCAGCAATAAAGACAGTAGATTTTCTTACAGGTTTACAGATTTGTATTTACTTGATATGCTAGGTAGGGTCTTGCTAAAACATTAAAGACATTTTTGCACTCAGTGTCCACATAATTATGTGGGAACAGATGACAGGAATAGTCTTGAGGGAGTAAAAAGAAACAGTAAACTAGGAAACCAGGCTCCTATTAGAGCAGGTAATTAGAATATCTGAAGAGTGACAAAATTCCAGTGCCAAAACAGCTCCATTTCACGTCATGGATGAGATGCCAGGAAGATGGATTGTAACAGAGACCCTAGAAAAGTACTAGCTTCTGTTAAAAATCTTGCAAAGGGCCCATATGCTACCAAATTTGCTTCACAAGCACACTCTCTTGCTCATCTTCATTTATTCAGTTTGTGCCTTCACTGCTTTAGTATTTGTCCTTCAAAAATTTGCAAGTAGCCATTGTCTACCACAATGATTTGCAGCTCCTTGAGGACATGAAGTTTCATGTGCACCAGAACTAAACCACACACAAGAACCAGACCCAGAGCAGCACCAGAGCTGTGGATGAGAAGGGGGTCAGCACTGCTGCAACCTGCCTGAGATCCACTCATGCAAGTCAGTTATATTTTGCATGAGAGCACCTGGGACTACAATAACTGGTCTTATTTTCCCTTCAGGACAGGAGAAGCCTTCTAGTGCAGATAACTTTTCTTTACATTTGGTTGTGTAAGGGAGCGGGGAGAGGAGGCATCTGGCAGCAAGGAGCAGAAAAGCAGGAAAGAACACTGGATGTGTTTAGCTCTGCTCCATTGAGTAGCCCTGCCCTGGTCCATTTGTTGTGCAATTTAAAACTGCCTGTCAGCAACGTTATTTATGGAGAGTCACAGGCTGAGTCTCAGAATCAGGAAGCCAAAGCCAGCTTCCTTGATGTCATTCTCCACCCAGGCTATACGATCTTTAGCCTTATTTCTTAAGAAAATGATTCATATATTATTTTTGCAGCCTGTGTGTCTTCTGTCATTCTTATGAACTTTGCCATGCAATTCACCAATTTCCATCAGATTTGGCAGAAGGACACAGGGCTCAAAGTTGTTCAGTTCCCAAATGTTTGATTGAACCATTTGTCCGCATAGAGAAACAAGAGCCAGAGGAGCATCTGTTCCTCAAGGGAATGCAGGCAGAGCTCAGCCTTTGTTCGATCAGAAAGTGGCCACCGGACTCACCCCCATGTGCACATTTGCTGGCTGCTGGCATGCAGGCAAATCCCAGCCAGCCACAGCTTTGGCTGTCCAAAAGATTTAGGGGCGCTGCAGGACTGTAGAGTGGGTTATCTGTATTGCAGTGGTTGTGGGAAGCATGGGGGACGTGAGAGGAATTGGAGGCGTGGGGCAGAATGGCAATGTTCATGAAGACACAAAGAAGAAATGGGACGATTCACTAAAATGCGTGGAGGCTATGGCTTGCAAGTGTGTGGCAAGTCACTTCCAGCCCTTGCAGAGGACCTTAGCTATTGCAGGGCTTCTGGGCTTAGCACAACCTTGCTCACATCTAGCTGAAGTCTGAGAGAAGTGGCGATACATCGAGAGCAGAACTGAACACACTTCATGACATTCTGTATGTTTCTTGGCATAGATGAAGTGCTGGAGACAAACCAGATGATGCATAAATTCACAGATCATAGTTTAAGATTAAAGAAACAGGGCTTTTGACTTTTTAAAATAAAAGTCTTGAAGAAACCTTAAGGGTGGAAATCGAAATAGGAAGGGTCCAGAGACATGCTGATAGCAGAGAAGATTGCATTCCTAATAATAAACCAAGGAGCTCTGATTTAATCTATGGAATAACCAGACACAAAAGGAATTCAAGTGGAATTTTCTGCCTGCAGAGCAGTGGATGGAGCATGCAGGAAAAAATGCAAAGGAAGAAAAAGGTGTGGTATGCAAGTATGGCCTAAAAAGTATCGTGGAATCTATCTAGAGACTCAGAGAGGGGCACACTTAATTAGAAAGGGCTCCTAGGTTCCTTCTGTCCTGAAATGTCTCTCATTTGCTATTAGAAGCTCAGCAGGGGTGATATGATACAAATACTCATTAGGTAAAGGAATTTCAAACCTTTGCCCTACAAGGAGGCTAAACTTGTCACTCAAACTCAATCCTGCATCTTTTCGTGAACCTCTGCAATGCTTAAACAAGGATCACAGAACTGGGCTTTATTTTTATTTTGTTGTGAATGCTCAGGGTTTGAAACAGGGTTTGCTCCTGTTTCTATGTGCTGTGCTTTGCTGCAGCTCTCCTGCACACACCATCATCCTGCCTGCTAGATGAGGCTGAAACCGCCTAGTTTTATCTGCCTAGGCTCATTTCGCTCATGAAATGCATCAACTACAGCTTCTCCTTTTCTAACGAAATCATTAGCTGTGAGTGCAATAACCATGTTTTATATTCTGGGCAGAAGGGATGATGCAGACAATGAGGTTACATAGTTTTGTGGACATGTCGCCATGAATGATTAATCTTTTGTATCATCATAATGGTGCTGTAATAGATTTTGTGGTTTAAGAGTACAAGAAAGGTACTTTTTTTTATTAGACTGAGGAAAACTTGTAGATTTGCGTCCTTTTTTTTTTTAAACTATGGCAGCTAGAGTAATAAAAGATATTTCCTTCCTCTACAAATCTTGCTTTTCTGATTAAATCTCTACAAACTGAATAGTGCACTGACTTACAGCACATTCAACATTATCCTCATGTACCACTCTTTTCAACAACTAATAAATAAAAATATCAAGTTAATGCACATCAAAGGCATTTAGAAAAAAATCTTCAAATTAAACAGGAACATATGTAGCTCACATATCTTTATTTGAATAAAGAATATGGAAAAACTAACAAAGTGTACTATTTCAGCTGATCTGTTTTCCTCGGAAAACTTTGCTGAGTAAGACACTGAAATGTTAAACTTTGTTTCTCTTTCCATTTCTGTTGCTTAAGGAATTTTCCACAATACTGTGGAGTGTGTGTGCGTTGGGAAAATAACACTGCTTTAACATTTTTTGTAAGTCACTTTGATTCTCTTTTGTTATGCCAGAGATTTAATGTTTCTTTTGACATCATAGCAGTTGTTTTTGCAAGAACTGCTTGGGACAGCAGCAAAGCAGTCTTGCTCACTTCCATCCACATGTACAGAACAAAAAGCTATTTAATAGACACCAGCCAGTTTTGATGTAGGTTCAATGGACAACAAAGAGCTAGTAAAATCCCACAGAATTCTCAGAAAGAGATTGGAAAAGAGGGAAGGAAATTTATCCAGAAATAACACCATTTAGTTTGTGACCAAACTGAAAAGCATCATCTCAGGTTTCTTTGTGAGGCACTGCTTGGGATCAGGTGCTCCTACAAGATGTATTCTGCAATCTAAGTTTTCTCCCAAGGGTTTATCTGTGGGCTTATCTGCCTTTGCTTTCCTCAGTGGAAACACCACCCAACCCATCCAAGGACTGAACTTACGGCCACTAATTTTTCAGGGTTCCTTTAGTGGGCAGGAGAGATATTTTCTCTAAGAGAGCAAGTTATTTGTCAGCAAGCGAGCCACTCCATTTTTTATAGCAGGGCTACTTTTGTGCAGCTCTATGGTTTCAGATGATTTCCACAGAAATCTCCAGCAGGAGATTCCCCAGACAGTGGACTGATAATGTACTTCGCTTCATGTATCAAAATCCAAGCCTGAGCCTGGAGAATAGGTAGTTTCCACCTCTAACAACTTCCTTTTGTACAACTGGTTACAGAGACATGAGAATTAAACTCCCTGTGACTTCCCTGCGAGGTTACTCTAGTTTAAGGTGTATACTGAAAAAATGGAAAAGCAGATCTTACTTTTTTGGAAAAGCAGCTCAAAAGTTTTCAGCCAAAATGTATTACTTGCAGCATACAAACACACAGAAAGAAAGTACATTTAGAAAATATAATGGAGAAAGCAGTGAAGCAGGTGGCCTTAAACTTTGAGTCATGGAAAATGTTACCATGAGAGAAATACCTTTACTTCTGGCATGTTAGGAAGTGTAAGTTTTCCCATCCTGACTAACCTGGAAGAAGATAAAATTAAGTATGAGTGGGGTATGTTAAGCAGGGCCAATACTCCAGGCAAAGAAGAACAGGCCAGGGCTCTGCGAATACTTTGAACTACCTGAAAAGGAGCTAGCGAGAAACTAGATAGTACAGTGAATGCCTCTGTTCTTCTCCAGTTTAAGTTCAGTACGTTACAGGAAGAGACATTTAGTTTTAATAGACACATACCGGTGGGCTAAATTCCTCTAGTCCTTACTCAGATCTGTTGTGTGTGATTTAAATAAAAATAAAATGCAAAAAATTACACTGTATACCAAGTGCTTTAGCAGAACAGACAACATCTACCTTATTGTGATCATATATGCAACATGCAGCCATAGCAGTGTGCTAGCATCAACACGAAAGCATATAGGGGCAGGATGGTGAAGAAAACACCTCATTCAATGAAAGAAACCAGTAGAACTAGATAAGGAGGATATGTTTACCTGTATAATGACATCTGGTCAAAACTCCTTATCCCTTGTGAAGACAGAGTGTTCCTTGATGGACAGAAGCATAGCAATATTGCTATTGCAGACCAATACCATTCAATACCGTGCTACCACCTTGCTTCAATGGATTTTATAAGGTAGGAGATCTCACGAGCACTTCTTCCAGACCCAGGATTTCTCCAGAAAAGTCTCTCTTCCTGATCAGTGCTGTCTTTGACATACAGACATGATCAGCACAGTTTGCTTTGGCTTTGGAGGAATTAGCTGCAGCTCTTGGTAGAGGAGTGAATAATCTCACAGTGAAACTGAAATATCATTTATAGAGAACATTTGAGGAAAACTTCTAATTGGTGAGGCTATGAGGATATCTCACAAAATCTGCATTGGCAAACACAGCCACGTAACTGGATACCTAACACCAGTGCTTCCAGTTGCAAATACAAATAGGGTTTCCATATAATCACAAGATGGGAGTTGTCTGTCAGTAAATCTCTTTCATTTTACCATAAATTTCTTGGCTAATTGGAGCAAAATAGACAAGAAACAGAAGAGCGAGACCTTAAAGGACTCAGCTGAAAAATAGGAAATTGAAAAATATTGTGCTAAGGACATAGACTTGGTATTTCTGGCAAATGTCCACTTCTCACATAATACAGCTAAATGTTGTCAGTTGTTGACAATATATAATTTTTCTGTTTTCTCCATAACATGACATGAAAAATCTCTTTTCTGTTTTTGCAGTAAGCCCAAACACCAAGGCTTATGCTTAGCAATAAATGCTGTTTAATTGCGAGTAAACATTACAAACAAAAGTTGAGTAAAGTTTGTAGTTTTTTTTTAATGCGTATGCAAAAAGAAACTGCTCTAAGTGCAAATAAGAGAGTGAATGTAACTGCTCATCTGTTCCCATTTGGAAAATGATATTCATTTTTCTTTAATATTGGCCAGTGCTGAAATATGTAGATTGTAAGGTTTTATTCTTTAAACTGCTCCCTGTTCTGGCAACAGTTATAAGTCATCATGCATGAAGGATAAGTAAGCACTTTAAATGACTATCTTAGTCTTAACTCATGTTTGTTGTATTTCCAGAAAAGCAACCTTCTGATGGAGTTAAACATGTGAAGATTCTCCTGGTATCAAAAATGGTCTTGAATTGGTTGCTCACAGCCTTTGGATAGGAGTAAAAATATTTTGTGAGGGACGTTTCTGTCAAAATGTCTTTAAAGTAATTTCTCTGACCAAAAAAGAAATGCAATCTATTAGTTCTGAAGACAGAACAGGAAGGAAGCTCTTCCTTTAGCAGAAAAGAATGGACAGAGAACTTCCCCACATAAAATTTAAAGGAAGGAGTGGATAAAGACAGTAGCTATCAGCAATTCTGGGTATATTAATACAAGCATGAAAATTAAAAACAGAAATATTTTATTTTTATGCCTGAACAGTGAAAACATCAAAGAGACTACTTCATCTGGACATGTTAATACCTCTGTCGCAAAATATCTCTGTGTTGCAAAATGAAGTACATATCTTCCATTTCTAAAAATGCTCCCATACCTCAAGAAAACTCAAAGTGGATTTTGGACGCAATCTGACAATTAGAAGAACTACTATTTTCTCATGCTGTTCTGTGTCAGGGAGCATGACTTTTTATGATGATTTCTTTGGTAGCTGTTCCTTTCTGAATTCCCTTCTGAAGTGTACACTTCTTCAATGACCAAAACTGTGAGAAATTAAGTCTGACTTAAACACTGCAATACTTGTCGTGTGCAGTGAGAACAGAGGCTAGATGTGGTTTCAATAGGGGTAAAGACTTTCATAACACAATGACCTGTAAGAAAAGTAGGGAGGCCCTGCTACTTATTTATGTGATAGCATCTCTCTTATGAACCCACTCTGCCTTTACACACGCTGCTCTTTTGACACAAATGTTTTAGGCAGATGGGAAATTGTAGTCTACTTTTTTTTCCTCACCAATGTTCCCATAAATTTTATGATGGATCTGATCTCCTCCAGGTCTCAAGTCATGGAAATTTACACTTGGAAGAAACCATTGCAATAAGTGATTGTGCTACTATAGGGAAAGTATAGATGCCATGCGATGGCAACAAAGCAATGTGGCGACAATTATTAAATGTTTTTATTGAAACAGTGACACCTGAGTACCCTATAGCTCCACAACATTATGACAGTTGACAGGGAGATGGGGATCATTTATCCATTTGATGCTTCTATGTTGCTAACAAGAGAAATTGTTTCAGTGATAGCGCTAATATTTTGGCAGTATACAGGCTAGCACACAGGCTTTTCTTTACTGCTCCTGCACTCTGGGTGGCTTATGCAGCTCACCTGAAACCCAGATTCTTGGAACTTTAGGATGCTTGTCCTAGTTGCTTGTCTGTATAGTTTCAGCAGCTCAAAGTTGCAGTTGGTAGCCTCAGCTGGTGGTTAAAAGCAATGCCTAAACATCAGTCTCTGGCCTTTTCTCTTAGGTAAAGATTTTGTCACATTTTTATTTAAGATTCAGAGATGGGCTTAAGATTCAGAGATGGAAACATTTTCCTAGGAGAAATGAGAGGGAGAAATTTCTGCCACGGAAAAGCTTTCATGAGTAAGTGCAGAGTTTTTTCAGTACTTATGATGATCACTTAGAGAAACTATGCATTGTAATATTTGAAGTTCAACTCCCATAGATAACAATTTTCAGTTAAAGCCGGAGAGGAATCTGTCACAACAAAAAAGAAAAATAAACTCAAACGTGTTTAGTGGATGCCCTAGTGCTGACTTAGCTTCTTTACACGAGGGACTGTTGGATTAAGTGATTTATGTTATGGATGAAGGAAATGGTGAACAGAGACAGAATGTGAGCTCCCAGGTAATCAATCATAATTTGAATGTCATCAATAAATTTGCATGTATTTAGTCTGAAAATATAAAACCTGATTTTACATCTGTCTCAATTTTATATCCTTCTACCATGAAATTGACAAAAATCAAAAGTGCATCTTTGCTTCCCGATTATCTTAATTGCATCAGATTGCATTTAATTTCCCAGCTGAGACATTATTTGTCTGAGAAGTACTTTATATGAGTATTATGAACAATGCACATAGTTTGACTACAGATATGATCCTATTCCATGAGAATGACAACATTACTTCAGACTCCATCTAATCAAGCCATAACAAATCAACTGTCCTCATGCAGAACACAAAAAACCAAAGGTTTCTGAAAAAGTCTCAATTTCATGTATCTGTGTTTTTCAGCAATGTGGAATGCTCCTTCTCAGACTGAAGAAATATAGAATAAGTGACAATTATTCTGTTTTAATTTGGGAAAGGTTCATCTGGTTTAAACTCTTCTGTATGGATATATGCACCTGCCCCAATAGTCCAGAAAAAGCTTAATGGAATAATGATGCCATGTTTGCTATTAATAGAATGAGTTCAGTGATTAGTCAAGCTTAACCTACTTGTTTTGACAATGTCTTCAAGTTTACTTCTGTTTAAACAAGAATAGAAAGCTTCTTTCTCATGTTTATTAGGTATGAAACTATATTTTTCAGTAATGGCAGAGAAAAGCAATGCTAGTTCAGAGGTGCCAAACAAACATTTTAAACTATACTTTGCAGAATAGGTGACTCCTGTCTGATCTGTTTCCTCAGATGTAGTGGAAACACCCAGCCTACATAATAACAGGAGGTAATCCAGCATCAAATTCCCTTGTTAGGCGGTAAGTGAGAAATACTATTTTGTGCATTTATTAGGTAAAAGAATGGGTATTATCCACACTTTAAAATGTTGTTTCATGAAACAATCTGCACTGCTATCAGGAAACTATACCTTGCAACTCTTTATAGTAAATCTTAATTAAATGTTTCTTGATCTTGAAGAAAAGAGAACTAAACTCCAAATGTGAGTACAGGTCAGATGCACACAAGGCGTTTAGGAATTCAACCCCCTTTTATCTACTGAATTAAATGTACTGGCCAGATACTTCATTTTCCACCAGGTTTTCTAAGCCCCTTTCTCTGCTATATCATCCTCCCTTAGACACCAACAGCTAAGGAAACAATGAAGCCCTCAATGGAGGAATGTAACTAAGTCAGGAAAGGACAGAAGCCCTTCTATTTGATAATGCAAACAGTGGCCAGAAGAAGATTGCTCTTCCTGGAGCTATAGCTCCTAAACTCAAACTAAGGTGAGTTTCTGTGCAGTTTCTACAGCTGCTCCTTGTCTCCCTTGGGCTCATCACGCAATTATTGGAAGTTTCTGTGGCAAGCATCACAACATGATACATCACACCATGCTTCCCCATCTGTGTTTTAGCTTGCATCTATGCATATATCGTAGATACCAGGCCCCTGGTTGTGTACAAAGTGTAGGCTGTGCAGGCATATCAGGGTTGGGCTGACAGGCATGATGGCTGGGTTATGTACACCAGTGTCTAACGTTAATCTGGAAACAAAGCACAGCCTGGACCCAGAAACTGGAAGTGAAGACAGCTCTGATGGCTTACGTATTGTCTGAGCATCCTTGTCTGCAATGAAAACATTACTTATCAATCTGAAAATACACATAGCTCAGTACTTATCCAGTTTGCTTTCAACCACAGCTCTAAACTTTCAGACTGAGGCTTATCAGTCCTGGCTTGTAATAGCAACAAGCCTGGTGAGATGGCACCAAGGAGCGTTGGGGGCTAGCTTTCAGGTCTGGTGGGATGGGGAGGAGGCCAAAGAAGGAGCTGTCTGCACAGTCGACCACAGGCGACTCAGCTCCTAGGAGAAGCTTGCTGGAGGCAGTTTCTAACATCTGGTTTGAGAAACAGATGTGATTTGCTGATCTACATAATTGAGATGCCTCCCTGCCTCCAGAGGAAGCCCAGCATCTGAGCAAATAAAACAATCAGGAAGGATGTGGTATTAAGATACATGGATGTCAGGTCTCCCATCTCTTTGTCTGTGTGCTAAACATCGTTCTTGGGTACCACGCTTCTTTGGAGATTTATAATAGGAAGTGTCAGTGCTGCAGCCTCCTGGGATTGCCATCTGGAAGTTAGTAGCTCATGACTAATCCTGCGTCTCTACTCGTGGTATTTGAGCTGACAGACATGAATCCATCTCCCTGTCAGTACAGAGTTCTTGCCCAGGAAGCATTTCCAGTCCTTTGTCCAGTCTCTGTCTTCAGACACCAACGTTTCCTTTTGGACTCCATTCCAGTCCAACAGTGCCAGGGTATTTCCCCTTATATTTAGGTTAATTTTTTGCTACTTTGACTTCCTGTGCTACACCACACCCTTCTACGCCCCCTCAGCTGCCCATCCCTACGGTGGCAGTCCAGCGTTTCTCTCCACACTCCTGTAAGAAAACACTCAATTTTTCCTGTTAAGCCTTTTCTTGAAAAAGTCTGTCCACCCTGGCGTCTAATCAATATGTATTTTTGATGAAACTCTGTGTGAAAGACTTTATCATGTATTCTTGATAAATGGCTCTCCCATCTCAAATGTTGCTTTGAGCAGTGAGCGGGAAAGGAGAGACAGAGGAGACTGGGATCAGGAAAAAGGGAAGAAACAATAATACAAATATTTTACATTCCCCCAAATGCATGAAACTCTTCCTATCATGTCACAATTAAAAGTGGGATTCAGCTGCTTTTCCCCAGATGGCACACGTAATTTTTGCAGTTTGGAGACTGCAAAGACATTTCTAAACTATATTACATAGCAAAAGTAGACTTTGCTGGATTTTCTTCTTTTTTTTTAAAATAATTTCCCGTGGAAGCTTATTTCTTATTAAAAAGCAAACGCATCACTTCTAATGGTCTTGAGTGTATGCTTCTGACATAGATGATACTGGTTTTCAATTACATGTGCCACAGTTATAATTTTTGTGGAAAATGTGACAATTACAAATGATATAATTGAAAACAAATGCAAACAAGGCAGAACTTACAAACAAGCTGGGAAAAAAATGCCTGTCTTACGAAAACAGGTTATTATCTTAGCCACAAGTAAATTTTCCAGGTCATCTCACACTTTTTGCTTCATGAGCAGGTCTTATGAGGAGCGGCTGAGAGAGCTGGGGTTGTTTAGCCTGGAGAAGAGGAGGCTGAGGGGAGACCTCATTGCTCTCTACAACTACCTGAAAGGAGGTTGTAGAGAGAAGGGTGCTGGCCTCTTCTCCCAAGTGACAGGGGGCAGGACAAGAGGGAATGGCCTCAAGCTCCGCCAGGGGAGGTTTAGGCTGGACATTAGGAAAAAATTCTTCACAGAAAGGGTCATTGGGCACTGGAACAGGCTGCCCAGGGAGGTGGTTGATTCACCTTCCCTGGAGGTGTTTAAGGCACGGGTGGACAAGGTGCTAAGGGGCATGGTTCAGTGTTTGATAGGAATGGTTGGACTCGATGATCCAGTGGGTCTCTTCCAACCTGGTTATTCTATGATTCTATGATTCTATGATTCTATGTTTTCTACTGCTTTCTCCCTCAATCACACCCAATGGCCATGAATGGGATCTCCTCTGCTTGCCAGTGCACAAAGCTGAGCTAGACCTTGGGCTACCGCTTGTGCTCTGCACGAGGCCCTAACCCTTCAAGGCATTTGAGGTAACTCCTCTTCAACTTCTGCTGGTGCCAGGACAGGCAGAAGATCATCCTGGGTACATCAGAACTTGTTAACTCTGAGGTCAGACTTGTGCTTCAGCCTGAATATTGGATCATCCACATTGCTTACACAAGCCTCCAAGCTCTGGCTGATGTTCCAAACAAGGTGACAGCTAGAAAAAACCAGGAACAAGGGAGGAAATGGCCCTTTCCTTCAGATGGTGTAGAAACCAGCACTTCGAGACAAAGTTCAGCAATTTGAAGTCCAAATTTTGGTGTGGCAGAATAGATGTTTCCAAGGAGACTTAGACTCTGGAAAAGAAATTGAGGGTGGTTAGCACATCTGATAATCAGGACTTTTGTCATCATGCCTGGCTAACCAGCTACCTTCCCAATTTAATACACCTGTATTAAGAAAACTGACCCTGATCTTCATGCACTTCAAAATGTTTGGTCTTAGCTGTGGGAATTTTGAAATGCCAAGCAGAGCAAAGTTTTATCTCAAGTTACCTTTTCCTCATGAAGTCCTGAGCATTTATAGTCCAAGTACAGAAAGTGCAGACTACAAAATCATCCACTAAAACACAAACCTATCCTATGCAAATTTCCCTTCCCCTGACTGTGCATAAAGACAGTAATGTTGCAAAGTTGTTGAGATGTTTGTGCTATTGCAACCTGTAAAATGTGAAGTAGCCCTCATTCCTCAACTAACATTCCTAGATATCTTAGTATTTAAGTGGGGTTAGTTAAATGGCAGACGTATAAATGCTATATAAACATCTCTCATGACAATGATAACTTATTTTATATGCACATATGTGTTCATTTCTCACTGATTCTGTATCACTGCATAAACAAGAATAAAAAAAATACAGCTTACTATTTAGCAAAAAAAAGCATACTATTTAAATTAAGATCATCTCTCTGCCATGAAAGACATAGGCGTCTTAAACTGTGAAGTTTTGAGGAAAAGTGTACAGCTAGTTGCTCCCAGTACTTTGTTACATCTTGGGTGTAATAAAGCTAAGAGCTGTCATACTGAAATTTGCAGGAGCTCTGGCTTAAAATTGGAGAAAAACACAACTCCTTGGGATTATACCAGCTGTGCTTCTGGCCCAGAAAATCCAGCCAATACTCATGTAAATTATGTGCGCTGATCTCAGTTTTGTTTTGCGAAGTGGACAAGCTGTGGTGAAACAGCTTTTCTCCAGTGGCTGAATCCTGCAGGGCCCTATAGCCCATGTTAAACTTCTCTCCTGTAAGTAACTTTAAAAGCTTTTAATTTCAACAGACTATTCACAGAGAAAGCTGAGAATAACTCCTGAAGATATTTTTAGCCTTTTCAGTGTTCATGCATTTAATTTCTGTGAATATGCTACTACTAGTCCTTTCTGAATAGCTCTTCTTGGGGTCATTTAGGTATGTGTATTTACTGCAAGCTGAGCTGCATTCTTTTTGGACTCCTGTTGACTTGAACAGAGTCTGCAGATTGAGCTGAGGACTTATTCACACAGAGTGAAGTTAACAGGAGCATTTCCAGGGACTCCGATGGGCTTTGATGGGCCCTAGCTCAGAACAAGAGTTTATAGTGTTTGAAGCCAGAAAAAAACTGAATGAGATCATCTTGTCTGATGTCTAGTTAATCACAGGATATGCAAGTATTATCCAGATGTGCTAGTACTAAAATAGCATTTTTTTTCTAACTCAGGAGATAAGAAAGTGTATGCCATGGAGAGGAGAAATGGAGGTCCCTTGTGGCAGTACACCCCGGCTGCTGGGACCTGCTTGGGCAAGAGGTTCCCAGGCAACTCCAGCACCACTGCCAAGCGACCGAGATGCAGCTGACTGTGCAGCACAGTACCCACTTCCTTCCCAAATTCTGAAGGAAGCTCAAACTGCTGAAGAAAATTTAATCAATGCTATTTCCCATTGAACTCATTTACAAAGGTGGTAAGCAGAAAAAGTTAGACTGACATATTTTAGGACCAGAAAAGAGTGTGAATAACAGCCAGCCTAATCTTCTCACGATGTGTGTGTATGTACCCTATAATATAGCATCTAAAAGAAATATAGCTGTACAAGATTAAATAGAAAATATGTCTAAGCCAGTACTACTCCCAAAAGCAGCACATCCTCACTGAAAAGCAGGGCAATATAAAATCATCTGTCTCATAATCAGTGGCTTCGGAATCTCTTGAATTGGAGGTTGGAGCTGGAACAGTATACAGTAATAAACTGGTGGAGAGCTCTCTCCTCCATGAACTGCCTGATTTATTTTTTTAGTGACTGAGTTCACTCCCAGAGTCTAGATTAAGCCCCTTTTTCTTTTAATATATTTAATGTCATTGTAAGAACTCTGTGTGAGCATAAATCCACTTCCTTCTTATGAGCTGTCTTAATATTTTCCTCACAGCTATGAGGAAAAGTCTTATTTCAAGGCTGGATTTTTCCAATTCTAACTTCGTGGTGCTAGATCTTATCATGCCCTTGTCAGCATACTTGCAACACAGGATGGAAAACAGATTTTAGATTTTCCCTTCCCCTGATATACTGTATCCATTTTTAAGTAATAGCCACACAGATTTTAAAAATCCTGATCCAGAGTACCATTTAATTGTCTGATTTACTTTGAATACATAAGTAATCTCATTGACTTCAATGGGACTACTCTCAGGTTAAAAGTTAAAAGCATGGTTAAATGCTTTGTCCAAAAGATGTTTAAGTTATTTTTCTCATTTACTCTCATTCCTTGCTCATGATACTTGATCTGTACAATGTGTTGGAAGTGCAGCATTTCAAGCAAATAGTTCAGCATGGGATCACATAGGTTACAACACAGCAATTTTCATTGCAGCTTTTGTCTGGCACTGAAGGAATTCTGACTGATGGATACCAAGGGCTTTTTTGATGTTATTTTCTCTGAGGAACTAATGCTCTTCATTCCTGCTAATTCCCTCTGCTGCCTAGTTTATTTATTCAGCAGTGCCCTAAACAAGAAAGGTTTCCTTCAAACAATAGGCTGCTTTGCACTCTGTGCGTGTGTGGTTTACTGAATCCAGACCTAGGGAAAATGTACTGGTCTTCAGCTGGTATGAATCAGAGCTGTTTGCAGAGATGAGGGAGCTATGCTTATTTACATCAGCTAGAGATCTGATCTGTTGTCTTCTGAGTTAATATATAAAAGTGTGTATGCGTGCAGTTAAACATTTAAGAGAGGAATAAGCCTTCAATAATCTGCTCTTGGGATATGAGATATAACATTAGAGACAAAAGGGCAAAAGGTTGAAATGAAAGCTTATTTCTTCCTGAGGTCAGGTATGAAAATACATAATATGATATTGTCTCCCAGTGCAACGGTGAAATACTTTTACATAATGTTTGCAACATATTCACACTTATTCCATGAGCCTTCAAAAGCTTTCTAGCACTTAAATTGTTATAAATAAATCTGTGTTATTTCAGAATTTTTAGTATTAGTCCATTCCTGTGTCCTATATAATGTGACCAGTGGCTCTGGCTCATTTTGCAAACAATGCGAAGTGGCCGTTTCAGATCAGCCACTCTAGGAAGTTAAGTATTGCCTAACTCATGGTTTCAATTATTTTCTAAAGGCTTCTATATCTGTCTGTTGACCAGATGCAGAGCCAAAGACCTTCTGTAAGATGCTCAGAATACAGAGTGAGCTACTCTGTAGAATGCACTACTGCCCCAATACTCGAGATTTTTGTCCATATTCCAGAGTAAAACCTCCTTTCATGAAATTGCCTATAAGGAATTTGAAGATGCAAACTACATTGTACATAACAGAGATTCAATTATTAAAGAACTAAATAAATCTTAACTTGAAGTAGCAAACATTTATATTTTGCTGCAGAACTTCCAGTTGGAGCTGAGGTGATTTTTTTTAACATCTTCAAATTTTATGAAAATCTCAGCGTAGTGGTGCAAAATGGTCTTGGTTTGCATAGGAGGAAGCTTAGTTTTCAATAGCTCAGGAGAGGCAGGGCTCCACTGTAATGAAACTCTCTAAGAGCAAAGAGGTCATCACACTAGCAATTCCTGGAATAACACTTTGATGTAAATGCTGAGTCAGACAAACAAAGCTATAAAAAATTGTGCCACAGAAACACAGCGAAGCATTTCAAGTTAGCATTTTTAGAAGAAATTAAAATATCTCCCAGGTAAATGTATAAATATGAACCTACCCTGAATATCCCTTCGGCAGATAGACGTTCATGGACTTCTTGATCTGGAGACAGCATTTTCTTCATTGTGCTAAGTAACGCAATAGCCCTATCTTTCAAGATTTTTTTTTACATTCTTAATCTGTAGAAACAAAATAAAAGCATAAACATCAGGAATCCCTACCAGTCACTGTCCAGAAAGTAGTGTGTGTGATACTGTGCTGGACTCTAATTATAATGTAGCCAGCCCAAAAAACTAAGTGAAAATGTAGCATGACTTTGAAGTATGAGAGTGTAATCCTAAGTAAGCAATTGTACTATATTGTGCTCTGTAGGAGTTTGCCGTCATCTTTTGTGAGTTTAATACTGTGATTCAAGTTTTCAGTTTTGTGACTTGGATGTGTTAGCTGCCGTCTTGGCTGACTGAAGATTGTGCTAGGAAAGGGCTGACAGGATTTTGTACCACCTGAAATAATTTCTAACTTGGTCGCACTTCAACTGTGAATGCTCAGAACCTCAGAACATATCACACATGCATGATACGCATTGCATGTATCTGTATTTAATAGGCTATCTATGTATTCTGTGTTGGCCTGTGTTATATACATCATAGCACCACAGAACGACAGAATGTTTTAGGTTGGAAGGGACTTTCAAAGATCACCTAGGCCAACCCCCCCTGCCATGAGCAGGGACATCTTCCACTAGATCAGATTGCTCAGAGCCATGTCCGATGTGACTCTGAACACTTCCAATAATGGGGCACCCACAATTTCTCTGGGCAGCCTGTTCCAGTGTTTCACCACTCTCGTCATAAAAAAAATTCTTCCTTACATCTAGTCTGAATCTACCCTCTTTTAGTTTAAAACCATTAACCCTTGTCCTGTCACTACAAGCCTTGGTAAAAAAATCTTACCTTTCTTATAGCCTGCTTTAAGTATTGAAAGGATGCAGTAAGGCCTACCCAGAGCCTTTTCTTCCCTGGTCTGAATAACCCCAACTGTCTCAGCCTTTCCTCACATGATGTCTCCTGTCCCATCCCTCTGACCTTGATTATGACCCTCCTCTAGGACTGCTCTAACAGGTCCATGTCTTTTTTTGTGTGGGGATCCCTAGAAGCTCTTTTGGCCTCTCATCATATGAAAGATACTCCAGTCACTGAATTGTTTTTATAACCCTGCACTGGACTTGGTCAGTGTGTCCATGTCTCTTTTACTGGGTCTCTTTTACGCTCCAGATGTAGCTTCACAAGGGCTGAACAGAAAGGAAGGATCACCTCACTTGACCCGATGGCAATCCTCTTCTTAATGAAGCTCAGGATGCTGCTGGAAAACACAAACAAGCCAGGTCATGCTGAAATTGCATGCCACATCAGTCAGATTTATTTGTCCCAATTTTAGAGATCTACATTTAGGTTAGTCTGCTGTGTTCACTTTCTAGTCAGGGGAGAAGAAACAGGTCTTCTGAAGTGCAACCAATCTAACTCTGAGGTCAAAGTCTACAGTAGGTCAGTTAAATTGCAGCTTAGCCTAGAGCTCTTCTTTGACTACGTAGAAAACCTAGATTGCTCACTAGCTTAGGTTCACACACTGTGCATGCTCACATCTGGACTAAGAAGTCCCCTAATTCTTTTCTTAATGCTTAGTATTTCACAGTGCCTGAAAATATATTAAGCAACTTGAAGTATGGACAAACCCCCTATTCTCTGCCAGAATGGTTTCACACCAGAACAGAAGGAAACAGGAGGAATGAGAAAGGATTTCAAGGTTCATATAGTTGTCCTGTCCTGCCACATGAGCATCTTCATAGGCTCCCTACATTTTTGTAATTTGCAAGAACTAATTAACTGTTGGTAGGGAATATGGAAGCCTATTTTATACTTCATATACTTCCAATTGGAGAGACTGTTCTCATAAGTGTTTCCCATGACATTTTGGTACTTTGTAGTCTTTCCTATCTCACCTTCATTTCCCTTTCTGCCTTTTTTTTGTCTCATTTCTAATTTTCATTTGCTCTAAACTCAGTTTTTCTTTTTTATTCTCCTCCCATTTGTCAGGTCTCTGTAACTTATGTTGTTTTTTCACAGTGCTTTAAAAGCTTTGAGTACTGAGGCAGATGCATGGGGCAGTGTACTAGTTATATCAAAGGACAGCTGTAAAAACATGTCCAATGGCAGTTAAGCAAGAACTCTTAGAAGCATGAAGTCATTAATTCTAATTGCAGCAAGGCTCTTCTTAGAAATTGTCCCTAATATTTGAAATGGAGAAAAAATCAGCTTCAGGCATCGTTCCAGCTTTTCTTCCTTCCCTTTGGTGCTACTGCAAGCAAGGAGACTGCATGCATCCTATTATCTGCTGTTCCGAGGAAGCATTATCTTCAGGCATCCCTGTCTGTGCTTGCTGTCCTTCAGGCACTGAAGGACACTTTAAATGTAGCAGAAGCAAGAGGCCAAGTTACCAGCCAGAAGCTTCTTCCTTACCACAGCAATTTTCAGTTTCTTCACCAAGTATTATCAAGACTGTATCTTGAATGCCTTCTGTTACTTCTCAAAAAAGCAGCAGATTAGAGCAGTGAGCATCTTCAAGAGCTGTGCAGCAACTCACAAACTATCTATTGGTAATTCAGTCATCTTAATTTCCTGAAACTCCAAAGTTGTTTCCAATAAGCCACCTGTATCTAGTTGATACAGAACTGAATGATGAAGACAATACATAAGCAAATCAGAGGAAAACACACGAGGAACCCTCTTGATTTCAGTTGCAGGCTGAAAGCTGATATAATACGTGTCTGCATGCAATAAAACTTTCTTGTTTTAATATTTCTAGCGAAGACTGAAATGAAATCCTTGCAAAACATCTGGTGCAAAACTTCAGCATTTCAATATTAAATGCTTCCTGAAATCTGTTTGTGTAACTGTACCATGCAGATTTGCTTCATAGCTTTATAGTAAATTGTTTCCAACTCATTTTGTTATCCTTGCACTGACTTCCTGCTGATAACAAAACATTAGTAGTAGTGCTACTCCAAATTCAATAGTTAGCTGATATCCCAAGCACAAATTCTTAAGACAACCGCATAATTTTCTGGTTCCAGCTCGGTATTTCCTTACATTCAGCTCTAAGGTTTTGATTCTCTGTTCCTTAAAATTAATTTAATTCCTTTACATTATAGATTTGTCTTCCCAAATATAGCGTTCAGTATTAGAATAGGACCCTTCTGTAATGCCTCTCGATAAGGTGTGAAGAAACTATGTATGTCCTTGTTAACAACAGCTGTCACGCTGCTGCTGGGACTGGTATTTAGAACTTCATGACAAAGCCCTGAAGGGCACGGAAAAAAAAAATTCAACAGTGAAGTGGAAGAATTTCTCCACACCTAATAGTCATCCTGAGCATACATGGATAGACAAGCAATAGGAAATCAGAAAAGGCTTATACATTTTAAAGCACGCTAAGCCTTGTGAAGATGGTGTTGCTGACCTCAAAAGCTATAGCTTAATGGTTCCAAATAAAGCCATGTTAAATCTTAGAGTGATGGTGTAAGTTATGCAGGCTGATTTCATGCCTTCAGCTTGTTTCATGTTTGTGTTGAGCATAGTGTGGAGTCCTGACCTGGCACTGCCTCTCTTCCAGACAGGGTAGTTGTGTCAGCCCAATTCTGAGCTGCAGAGCTCCTGCACTTTGTCACGCTGACACAGCTGTGCTGCTTTTGGGGCCTGAGCTGGTATTTTTGCAAGATGTGTAGTTTAGACTTTCCCTAGTTATCTAACCCAAGGCAGCTTCAGCTCCTTCAACAGGGACCTTCCAGCATGACTGAGAGCATCTCGGGAGCTTCCCTCTCTCGCCAAGCTAAAGCAGAAGGCCTGGTTCATAACTTCAGTTACACAGGTAAATCTCAAAGACAGACTGAACACAAATCAAAGGAGGACTCCAAGAGCCTTTGAAATACAAGAGAAAGGAGAAACCACACAGGGTCTCCTGAAGTACTAGAAAGGATTAAAAAAAAAGACAAAGAAAAATTCACACACCAAAAGTTCAATACTATAGGCTTAAAACCCATGCTAACTCTTAGCAAAGCTTTATGCATGCTTTAGATTAGCCATGTAATTACACCATAAACTCCCACTAGGGTTTAATTTCAATTGAAAGCAATGGAACTAATGGTGTACTTACAAATAAAGCTAATTAAGATCTTGTAGAGCTGGGGAATATTTCATAAAAGTATCAAGAGATTTAATGTCAATATATAGCACTTTGCATGATCATAGAGCCTATAAATATGTACAAGTATTTTCAGTCTGGTCATTATATGACTGGCCTAGCTCGGAAAGAAATGTGAAAATAACTAGTAGGAAATTACTTTTTCAAACAGCAAATAATTTTATAAATACATAACTGGAACAAAATCCTACAGCTGATGTATAACACAGGAAATTCCATTTCAATATATTTCTTGATGCTTAATCCTGGCAGGTGGAACGGATCAACAAAAAGGGAGAAGTTACAGTACGTGCTGAAAAAATGTTATACATTTGTAGAGGTCATCCAACAGGACAGAAGGAAACTCCACAAAGCAGCTACAGCTCTCATCACTTGAGTTCAGCTAAGTTCAAGCTCCATGTATATCTGTATTGTTACTATTATTTATGTTTCAATTCATCGGTATCTTGCAAAAAGCTTATTTTTACTGAAATCCTTTTTTTTCAGTCTAATTTCTTCTCATATATATACACATATTAATTTCAGTTAAAATATCAAAGTACAGGAATGCTAGTTGGAGTGGGGAAAAAGACACTTTCTACAGCTTGCTCACAAAAACTTCTTCGCCCTGTCTTGAGTATGATTCAATATTAGAAGAGTATCTAATAAGCTGCAACAGCAACGGTGAGCACTGAATCACCTTGCTTTGAACTGTGAAAAAACAAACATGACAGTACAAAGTCATGACATGGTACAGTATGGCTGATTGAAGCCCTCAGATTCAGTGGAAAATAAAATATTAAGAAGAAACTGTAAAACATGGATGCTGAGATAAAAATTGGAGCTCTCCAATAGGTCACTGCAAATCAGATTTGGAATGTCAAAAGAAAAGAGAGTGGTTATTAGATATGAAACCTGAAGATATAATTGATGAGATTCTGGCTTAATTAAATACAAAACAGAAACGAGAGAGGAAAAGATTTCCAGTGTGAGCATGACTAATAACTGCCTTTCAAGAACAGTGCTGGGTTCCTAAGTGCAGTTTGAAGGTTAAATTTAAGCCTGAGATTAACTTTTAACAGGCATACTAGCCCTAGACAATTTTGTCCTCCGGTTCCTTAGACCTCTTCTTTCAGCCATTAAATATGAATAATAACAGTAGAGCAAAGAACTAGAATTGGGTGGTTTTGTAAAAAGAAATAGATACATATAATAATGCCTATTTTTGATAGGAATGGTTGGACTCGATGATCCGGTGGGTCTCTTCCAACCTGGTTATTCTATGATTGTATGATTCTATTTCCATGTGATTACATAGTGGTTATAATAAAGTGTAAGGAATAACATCTAAGACAGGACTCCACCAGGGCTCCATGTTTCAGCTTTAGCTTTGGTATAGATTGCCTTTACAGAATGACTTGGCAAGGTGCAAGTGTGTATGACCAGAGACCCAGAGACACCTTCAAAAGACAGGCTTTGTTCTGAAAATAAGCAGTGGGATCTGTGTCAGAGGCACCCTCTAGCCTCTCCGCCCTGCAGCAGGAGTGCTGCTCTCTGTCCCTGCAGGGCTGGGATCACCTGCTTTCTCGCAAGCTCCTGTGAAACGTGGATGATGTGTGGGAACTGCCCTTTTTACTCTGGATCAAGTAAAGCTTTCTCTATATCAAGTCAAGTCCAGAAAGGCCAGCAGTAGCTTTTGCTACTAAATCAATAGTAGCATAGAAAAATGCCAAAAATGAGGGGGCAAATCTCTCCAGTGAAAGACTGAAGTCTTTGTTATGATCTATTACACATGTAGGCTAGTAACACACACTTCACAAGTGTTTGTAATGGATTGTCATCCTTTGTGCAAATCTATTTTCCATTTACTCTCTATCCTGAGCCAAGGATGAGGCCCAGAGGAAAAGACTGCCCCTGTTACTTCAGCCCAGGCCCCAGGGGTGCTTAGAAGACAGTCTGGCCAGGGGATTGCGAAGTCAACAAGGATGCTTTCTTGGTATTGCCACAAAAGAGAACTTGAAAGGTTTTATGTAGTGATTAGTCCTAGTCAATGGATTAGCAGCGTTTCAGTGAGCCAGCAATTCATATATATTAAAACAAAATACATATTCCCCTCCCATCCATCATTTTCAGAAAATAAGAGTGGAGCTATCTTAATTTTTAATGCAAATAGAGGACTTATAGTTCCCATTTGAGCTAACAGGTCTCTCCACTCTTCCTGATAAAGTGTTTAAAAATAAACCCCTCAAATCTCTTGCCTAAGCAGCACTAATCATGCTAGATCTTAACCATCAATCATCAATTGGCTTTTATGAACTACGAGGTAAATAAAAAAGAATGGGAGTTTTAAAACAGCTATTACAGAACATGAGCTACAGGCACCTACTTTTTCTGTCTTCTCTTTGACTTCAAGGTAGTATTTTTCCTAAATATCACAAGATAGGATATACTTGCTAACAATATTTGTCTGTATTTTATATCAAGCATCTCTTAGTATTTAAATATCTCATTTCAAACTATCCAGCACTTCATGCAGGTCAGATCTTACACATATTTCACACAGAGATTAACTGAAGAAAATAATTAAAAGGGCAAACTCCCAAAGCATTAGCAAGTATAATGATGTACAAAATGGCAAAATTTGCTTCTTTCATTTCAGACTCTACTCATATGCCAGCCTGTATGTGGATTCCTGAATTTTTTTTCGATTTCTGTGTCTTCAGAAGGTATATGAAGAAGGCCATTACATAAGCTAGTGGTTTTTTTATAGCAAACTAAAGCTATGCTGAAGAGCTTAAATGTTGGAAGCTATTTTTAGCCAGACTAATTGTAACAATTCCACTAAGAACATAACCTGCAGATGTCTCCTAAAGAAAAAAGCAAGACGATAGAAGAGGTTGCAAAATGAAAGGCTACTGATTACAGAAAAATATCAGATCCAGATTACATTAAATTATGCAATTCTGCCCAACGCTCCCCCTAGTGGTTTTGCCCAGAGACACGAGCATGAAGTCCTATGCATACAAAATCCTTCAGCCTAATGACAAAATGTCCCGTTAATAGGATTAAGTACCTTCTCATCAGATAAGTAGAACATAGCAAAATCCCTGACACTCCCAGCAATTAGATCAGAACACGGTCCGACCCCGTCCTGACGCTGGGAGGAATTTTGCAGAAGAGGGTTTCCAGTATTAATGGTAAATATGCTGGGCTCTTTTTTTACTTTTCTTTGGTAATGGACATGTATTTCTTTGCAAATTTAACTGGCCTTTTGCTATAAATATAAATGTATAATATGCAAATAACTGTAGAAGTAAATCCACGCTATAAATAAACCCAGGCTCTTAATTTCCATATGCACTTGTGGCTGATAACTGCATCTCCAAGAAGGCTATACTGGCTAACAAGTAGGCACTTAAATACCATTTTCACTTAATCAGACAGGAACTATAAAGCGCAGTCTCAAGGTTTTGAAAAAAATAAACATTTCTCTTCTCTGCTCTTGGGAAGAAAATAAAGCACATGGCATTTTTTCCCTTTATTTTGTAGGAATTTCTTTCAATTGCTGATGCGTTTATTTACAAAATTGACTGAACTGCCAGTTTTTTTGAAAACCTATTATTGTGTTTCATATATGAAGTATTATCCTGAAGGACAACTAAAGGAATTGCACGTATGGAAACAGGAAAGGGAACAACATTCTAGAAATCTTCCTTTTTCAATTTAGCAGTAATGTTTAGCATGGATGCATTTATAAAGTGAACTAAGAACGTCAGAGTGTAAAATCAGTAGCTTGTGTGTTTCACAAAGTAAAAGAGACAGGCTGAGCTGCAGTAGCTTCCAGTTTCGCATATATATGTCCTAATTCTGTTATACCACTGTGCAAACTCAGTGGAATTAATCTAGTTAGTCTGAATAGATAATTGCAAATGATGTCAGGCTTCTTACTTGTGATTTCATTAACAGTAGCATTTAAGTGCTTATTAAGGATCTTAGAAACCATAGTTTAGTTAAAGTCAAAACTAACAGAACTTGTAAAATACTTAGTAAACATTATACCTAGGCATTTGAGCATCATGAAGATGCCTACATTTAACTGTGCCAATCTGCTTCTTTAACAGAAAGAACATGAAGCCCGCTTGGTTATATATCATATACATGCTATGGCTGAACGGTCATCAGTGTGCACCGACAAAGCAGGAGGAAACGAATCTCCGGGAAAACCTGAAGTGTATGTATGTTTTTCTTACCAGGAGTGTGCTGGACACCCCTGGACCCAGGTCTCCAGTCTCCTAGAGCATTTTGACCTCCACACTCGCTGGCATCTGGAAGGATTTTATTTCAAGTGTGGTGCTTAGAAATTATTATATAGCTGAGTACATGCAAACACACACACACACACAAGGGGGAGACATGAACAAACAGGATGAGAAAGTAAAGGAATTAGCAGATAAGCATCCCCCTTACAAAAAAGTATTTACAGAATTTTTATCAGTCATTTGGTCTGTTGTAGATCATAGAATATAAACTGGACTCAAAATTCAGTCCAACAGATTGTGAATTATTTTGTTTGCTTAAATAATCTTCAAAAATGTTTATTCTACAATTTTATGCTTTGCTGGAAAAGGTGATTATTGCAAATAATTGAAATAAAGTTACCTAATTTAGAAAAAAGCAGCTATTAAGCATGGCTTTATTTTTGTGGATAGGAATCCCAAGAGGATGAGCCATGAAATATTCCTTTGCTTCAGTCTATGTTAATAATATTTCTGTAACAAACAAGAAGTTAGGGGAGGGGAAGAAAGATGTAAAGGAAGAAATGCATTACATGCTTTTGGCAGTCTCAGGGTAACATGTTTTTACCTGGTTTGTGCCATACCAGTAATATTAAGGGTATTTCTGTAAAGGCAACAAATACAGATAAAGGATAGGCAGTCACAGAGAGCTTCAAGGTGCAATGTGTGGGCCAGCCTGGGCTTTCACATAACTCTACAGTCATTACTTCACTGGAAGTCTAGAGGCTATATTTTTATGAAAGCAGTCTGAAGGGAAACTGTCACAGATTCATTTCAGATCAAAGATAAATACATAGGTCAAATCACTAACAAACTGATGATTAATCCTTGGAGATATCAAAAACCCAGGACGAGGTCCAAAGCGACCTGCTGTAGTTGACTCTGCCTGTAGCAGCGGGGTGAACTCCATGAACTCCAGAGGTGTCTCCCACTCTCAACTATACTGAGATTTAGTCACCAGAAGTGGGACAGCCGTACTTATAGCTTGGGTTACATGCAGGTCATCACTGGCAAAGGCTGTGGGCCAGATTCTTATCTGATGGAAATTTTCTTGGCTCTGTATTATTCAGCATTCACTACCTCAAGAATTTGGCTGTGCAGCTGTAGGGAAACATAGAGCTGCTTAATTCTCCGTCATCATCAGTATACAACAATTTGTGCTAGAGTTGAAATCTGATTAAGTCACCTTCTAATTTGGCTTTTTTAGTATTATCTGAAGTTGGAGAGAAGTATGTAGACGAAGAGGTAAAGAAAGCTTTGATTGGTATTAAGCAGATGAAAATTATGATGGAAAAAAATGAAGATAAACACATAGATTTGATGAAAACCTTGAAGAAGAGCAGTGAAGAAAAACAGGTAAATAAAATGCATCTGAGTTTTTTCTGTTTGAGTTTTTGTTAAGTTGTGGATCTTTTTAATCAAATATAAGGCAGGTTGTATATGGAATTAGCCTTCCTCCTGGAAGTGGTATAGCATGCCATCGCACTTAGGTCAATGGGCAACCCAAAAGGGATCCCTTGGTGTCTCCCCTTTCCTGCAAAGAATGCAAACCATATTGTACGTACATTCTGAGCAGCACGCATGTCTTTTTGTAGTCACATAGTAAAGCCAAGATAGGAAATCTTTGTTTCTCCCTCCTCTCATTAGTGGAAGAAAACTCTCATGGCACCTCTATCAAGGCTCTCACTGTCTGTCTCCTGGAAGCTGGAGTTTGGCCAATAGACAACCGTTAGTAGCCTATCAAGAACCTGGATGCTCACATTTCAGAAGAATTTAAAGCATTAGTTTATACTTGCCCGTTTTTTAAGGGCTGGACCCCAGCAGACTGAGCCTTCAACGCTAAGGGAAGTTTTCAGACTGCACTGGAATAAAGCACTGAACAAGAGCACTGTCTGCTTCACTGGTGCCTAGAGCTAGAGGTGAAGAGTTTCCCTTTTTTCAGAAATACAGCTTTCTGACTGTGACACCCTGTTAATTTTTCCCTGTGGCTGAATGTCTAAGCTATTTCTAAAATCAAACCGAAAGAGTAAGCACTAGAGAAAATAAAGCTGAGTTACTGCAAGTTAGCCCGTTACCTTCTCTCAGCCCGTCTTGGTTATAAGGCAAAACGTGTTATCTGACACCACCATCCTTGCGATCTCAGCTCTCACATCTTACAGAATCATAGAATCATAGATACATCATTGAGTCCAACCATTCCCATCATCCACTAAACCATGCCCCTGAGCACCTCGTCCACCCGTGCCTTAAACACCTCCAGGGAAGGTGAATCAACCACCTCCCTGGGCAGCCTGTTCCAGTGCCCAATGACCCTTTCTGTGAAGAATTTTTTCCTAATGTCCAGCCTAAACCTCCCCTGGTGGAGCTTGAGGCCATTCCCTCTTGTCCTGTCCCCTGTCACTTGGGAGAAGAGGCCAGCACCCTCCTCTCTACAACCTCCTTTCAGGTAGTTGTAGAGAGCAATGAGGTCACCCCTCAGCCTCCTCTTCTCCAGGCTAAACAACCCCAGCTCTCTCAGCCGCTCCTCGTAAGACCTCCAGCCTCCTCACCAGCTTTGTTGCTCTTCTCTGGACTCGCTCCAGAGCCTCAACATCCTTCTTGCGGTGAGGGGCCCAGAACTGAACACAGGATTCAAGGAGCGGTCTCACCAGTGCCGAGTACATAGGGAGAATATTCTGCATTTGGGAGGTAACCAGCAGCAGTCTAGGCACAGTCAGGTCACCAAGTGGAAATACAGCAGTTCTGCAGTAAAAGGAGACATTAAATACTGTATGTGGACTAAAAAATTGCTTTGGAGAGACAACCTGAGTTTTGTAGCCTCCAGACGCCAGAGCTGCTGCAACAGCAATGTGTTGAATAAAGTATCGCACTTCCTGCTTGTTTCTTGAAATCTTCTGCTTTGCTGAATTTAGCCCAAGGCAACTGCAAGCAACTGTATAAAGATGTCTCATGCAGGAGGTCTAAAAACTCTGCCTCACATGTCTTTATACACCCCAGGTGACAAGACATTTACCAGCTTTCTTTGCAAACTTCGGACCCTCAGAAAAATATCAAAGCCACAAATTATAAAGTTCTCTAGAGAAAGTACAGGGGATCATGGGAATTTCCAATGTCCTAATACAATGGCTAGGCTCAGAGCCACATGCTCAGATGATGCTGAGAAACAGAGATCACTGTATATAAAAATACATAAGATCCTAACTATTGCTTTTGGTGAACTTGAAAGAAAATTCCATCTTGGCCCAACATCTAGTACTTAGCCTAAACTATTTCTATTAGCAAGCCAAAAAATACCTAATAGTTTTCTAACATCTTTAGGAACACCAATACACTGCCATTGTCTATGCTGTCGTTAGTTCTTACTGGATGATTTCATTTACATAACATCCATGGCTAAAGTTCATAAAACTCTGAAAAAAAATATGTTCAACAGATAGAAAATAATTAGATAAATAATTAGATATAGACTATGAAGACCACAGTTACCATCTCCACTAAGCACATTCTGACAGAAGCTTGCTTTTCTGTGAGCCTCTTCCCTATTGAAATACTGCCAGAAAGGAATAAGAACGACCAATTAAAAGGTTTCTGCTGTACTTAGGTACAACCTGGAACATTGTTTGGGAAACTAAACTATTAGAATATCTTGTAATTGCAGAAAGTAATTCACGATGAGCATTCTACTTGAATAAGAAGAATATCTGCCTTTCCATTACCAGGTCTCTTCTAAAATAGTGCTTCTGAACTGCTCAGCTTTGTGCTCTTCCTGATGAAGAATGATCCAATAAATAGAAACAGCATTGTAAAATGCATCATTTCCCTTCATTAAGGAAGGAGCACCTCACATTTCCACAAGAGCAGGAAGAAATTCCCTCACTACAGTCTTTTGAATAGGATAATCCCAAACAGAGGAAACTCTATAGTTTTACATATTTCTGCATTAGAGAAAGTATTTATGCATGGCCAAGGCCTAGCCTGTTGAAATATCAGTTCCTTAAAGAAAGGAGCAAAGCAGCAAAAAAGGGCTGTTTGAAGAACAAGTGAATACTGCAGATACGATATGGCGAAAAAAGATCTAGGTTGAGCCAATGACCCTGTAAGAGGCTGGTTGAATGCTTCTTGCACAGAAAGATGCGTGAGTTTTTTCATTACCTCAAAGATCCAGATAGACTGTAGACATCCGTTTAGTTTTGTACACTGTGCCCTCTGAAAGAATAGCATCAGGAAAATCTTGTAAGGAAAGTTTTTCAGTTTTTGGTTCCTCCATATGTGACTGCAGCTAAGAAGACCACATACCCTAGCAGCTGGGGTTTATCAACACTGGGATGAGGATGAGTATTCAGAATACTAATCTGAAAATTACCCTCAAGTGATTTTTTCTTTTTGCTTACTTAGCAAGCCTTGCGACTTATGGATGAAGTAAAGGAAAGACTAGAAGAGGAAGAAAGACAATGTCAAGTATCTTTGAAAGATTTATGGGATGAATGTGAATCTTGTTTAGAAAGTACCTGCATGAGATATTATACAACTTGCAAACATGATCTATCAACATTTAGAAGAAAGGTAGGAAGAGATTTTGTATCTGGGAAATACTCTTGAATTCACCTAACAGTTTTAGAGACAGCATATCTTATTTTCTCAATGCCAGCTCTGCCAGTTGTATCAGGTTACTGAAATTAATTTGATTTGGAGGGTGTGGAAATATGAAGTTATATGACTGTGATTACATACAATTATATTCATTGAACACTGAGCCAAAATTAGTTCCGTTGCATGCTAGCATGACTCCATGGACACTGATTATTCCCCTGACTCCAGTGGAGTCAATGGAGATATGCAGCAATGTCTCTTACAGCAGAACTTGCAGCAAGATGCTTGACAACTGTTTGTGAAAAATAGCACGTAGACTCCTTATGGTCCGTCTGAAAATCAGCAGAGTTAAAGATGTAGATATAGTTAGCAAAATTCCATGGGGAAAAAAATCACCTACTTATGCAACATCATTCTTTTCTGTCTTTATTTTAACCTACTCTTAAAGTAACAAAATAGCTTTAAAATGCTGAACTGTTTTTTGACAGAGGAAATTGTCAGCAAATGAGATTCCCCTAATTCTACCAGAAAGAAAATATGCTGGTACATTATTATTACAATATTTAGCAAAATCATGATCATACTTTTTATTTGGGCATATGCTTTAAATGCAGCTTAGCAACCAAAACTGCATAATTGCTGCTATTGAATTTTAGCCAGATTACCTAGCTTTCACCTCTCCAGGCACTGAAAAATAGGAAAACTTAATAATGGAACACGATGTGTTTTAGAAATGACAATCTTTAGAGCAAAGGTGTCTAACAGTTGTGCACATTCTTAAAAATATTCAGGTAAAAATGTGGAAGATATTAAATTTATGTACGTGTGTATGTGTATGTGTATGTGTACATGTACGTGTATGTGTATGTGTATGTGTTTGGCAGGCTGTTTATTGACCCTTACTGGTTTTCTAATGCCATGAAGTGTGGCTCCACAAAACATTGCATTTGCTCATGTGGGGTAATATGTTAAAGCATAGAGCAGGGAATCAGTGGCTGAGACCCAGGGACTGGGAACTCCCCAGAGTAGAACTGATACTTGGTCTCTTCTATCATCAAACCATGGACTCAGTGTCACTGCTTCATTGATTTTAATGGGTTTCAAGCATGTGAGGACTTGGCCATTGATGAGAGAGGGTAGGGTGTTTCTAGATCACAGCGAGAACAATTACTTTCTGTTCCCCACACTGCACATAAGTACCAGAGAAATGTTTCCAAGATAAAGTCCAAATTGCTTCTTGGAAGAAACCCAAATGCCAATGCTAACTTCGAGCCTCCACAGATTAAAGGCCAACTGGCAACCCTTTTACTCCAGATCTGATTTGGAGCTAATGATTTAGATTGGATGGACTTTAACCCTTTGGAGTCTAGTGTCTTAAACTGCTTTGAAGAATATGCTGTGTTTGCAGATATTAAGAGGGCATTGTTTCTATGGGTATTTGATAGAGAAAAATTAGATCCACTTCCCTGAGAGAAGAAAAGCTGACAACTCATCAGACAGTTGATCTATCTCCTTCTTATACACAGGTTGAAGATTTTTTGAAGAAAATACCTCCACTCATTTTTTCTTTTCCTGAAGATCAAGGAAAAGACATCCATTTTAATGAAAAGCCCAAGAAAGAGGATACCCAGCTAGTAAAAATGGAAGATTTATTTAGCCGACTACTGTCAGACATGAGCTCAGTATTTGACAGAAGCTTCATTTTTTTCAAGCAGATGCAAAAGGAATTTGACCAGTCTTTTCAGATGTATTTCATGTCTGATCTGGACTTGAATGAGTCCCCCAGCATGCCAGCTTTACCTGAAGACACCACAAAAAGCGACAGCTCACAGAAAGGCTGGGGTGTACCTGGCTTCTTACAGACAGTTTTTGATTTCAGTAAGACAGTGTTTGATGGTGTCAGTGAGGTGATTGCCGAAGTAGTTGATGAATACAGAGATATTAGAAGAGATGCGCCAGAACAAGCTAAAGGCAAGTGTTAGATAATGAAAATCAACTGCACTGTCAATGACATCAACCCCCCCTGGGACTGCTAAACTATGGTTAATAATTCAGTTTGAGATATGTTAGTATGAGATACAGTATGGAAGCTCTCAAGCCTTTCTTGGTTAAGCAGACATGCGTAAAAGATAACTTTATTGGTTATATTAAAAGGTACAAATCACCTAGAAATCTCAAAGAAATGTCACAGGGGGACTTGCAGGTCCTACACAGCCAGATTTTCATGGCAATTGTCAAAGTATTTGCAGGAGTTCCTCAGGGGTGCTTGAACTCATGACAGATGCTGGTTTTTATAAGTTTGACTGACAGGTCTGATCTCGGTGTTCATCAGGATATGATATGTATCTTATCATATTGACAAGTCATCAGTTCAAAAAATATGTACAGTAATTCTATGACATGTCAAGGCAAACCCCTGCCCTTGTCGAAAGACATTTAGCTCAGCCAGACAGCTACAAGGCTTGTTCTAGGCTTCCACAGCAACACAGTGGGCCAGTCAAACACAGACCAGCCAGCAGGTTTTCCAGAAACCAGAAAAATTCTGGACATAATGTTGCTTTTGGATGATAACTCTCAATAGAGGAAACAACCTTGATCAACTTTCAGAAGACAAATAAGCCTTATCTTTCATATCTTACTAATGCAAGTAGAAAAACCAGCACCATTCAAATATGTGCGGGTGCCTGTCTATAAGGACATACCACAACTCTGAATGGCAGGTGACATAGCCAGTCTACGCTCTCCAGGAAATACAAAGTTAAGTGATGCTACAACTGCAGTTTTTAATTTTTCTTGTATCATGACCCACGTTACTGCAGCAATAAGCTTTGGTACTGTGCTACCATCTAGCTGTATGTGATTATGAAACATCTGGACTTTCAAGGGTCAAAAAATCTTATTATTGCTCACACATTCTAGAAATAACATGTAATAATATTAGCAATTGTTTGGCTATTAGTGGGGAATATACCAGTATGTCTTTAGAAAAGAATATACTACAGTGGCATTAATTCCTTGAAAGAAAACATTATTTGTATATTCTCCTGATTTCTAGATTTTAATATTTTATTACTTATTTGTTGGTGCGTTTTGGTTTTTTTTTTTGAGGGGCGAGGGAGGGATTTATGCCAGATGTTTTGAATTAAGGGCAAAAATATATATTCTAGCACACCAAGTAGGTAACATATGTATATTTATCAAGACCCTAAGCTTAATGGCAGTCTAAAAACACTGTGACTTTACTCTAGATCGTGACAGAAGTGGCATGTTCCCCCAAATTGTGTCAGGGCGCCGCAGGCCTCTGTGCAGGGAGCTTCGTGAGAACTCCTCTGGATGCCCACAGTTTCATGAGAGATGTCAGAAGTGTCAAGACAATCTTTTGCATGGTAAATAACTATTTTCTGATCTTTTTTCCATAATGCATTGATCACTTGTTTGTAGAGTTTGAGGCTGTCATATTCTGCTGTTCTGTTTCCATGGTTTTGGAATGTTCAGTCATTGAATTTTTACTGTAATTATGGATGCAAATGCTATTCCTCGCTCCAGACAATTTCGATTACCTTTCCCACTGTCTCCACAGAGTGTCAGTATAACTCAGTTGTTAACATACCCCTGCAGGTCCAAAGAGAAGTTCTACACTCCTTAATAAAATATCTATATATTTTGTTAGAGTTGCTACCCTACAGAGAAGGAAGGGGTCAGCAGTAATCGATGCTGCCTGGGTGCAGAAGTGCTGAGCAGAAAGCAGGGAGAAGCACCAACTCCTGACAGTGTCCTCTGCAGACTACAAGTGCTCTTTGTTTGAACCATGGCAGCAAACAGGGCTGACACGAAGGACAGAAAGGTTGTCAGTACGTAAGCAGATGGCAAAGCTCTGGCACACACTCTCCATGGGTACCTGGAAAAAAATCACACTGCATCACCTAGAACTGCTATCAGGACTTTCGCTGCAGTGCAACACGTCTGTGTTTCCAGAATTACTTTGGTCTTAAAAGCCACAGAATATGTTTAAACCCAAGTGTATTCAGACTACTTCCAGTGCAGAAAATATTAATGATCCAATGACACATTTTGAAAAGAATATTGAATCACTTCCATTTCACTAAAAATATCTACAAACTGTGTATTACAGGTACCAATTTGTATCTGTGGTTACTGTACTATCAGCCTGAAGGTGCCCCTTGACAGCCTTATTTGACAGAGAATAAACTGAACTTTCTCCATAATAATTTTTATATAGGTTGAATATAATGTTCTTGTTTAAAATCTGTATTTTAGTAAAGAAAATATAGCAATCTTCAGTGCTGATTTCATGGCAGATATTACTAGTCAGATACAATGATATAGCTACATACAATGTCTAGCTATCGTTAGACAAATATTAGGCCTCAGCACTTAACAGGAATACTAACATACATTATGGGCTTTCTTGAAATAACCTATGTACTTGGAAGGATTCAGAATGGATTATGAGCAATTATAACAAAATATAAGGTATAAGGAGATTATGAAGTTGCTGTATGTAAAATCTACCAGTTCTAATTTAGCATAACAGAAAATCTATTGCCATGAACTATAACATAACCCTTATAGTACTTGGTATGTCATTGTAATACAGCAAGTAGGTTAATTAATCCATTTAGTCATTATAAGCCTAAACTGCATCTATTAAAATAGGTAAGCAAGAACTACTCCATTTTTTTTAGCATTATTTAAACACCAATCCAAAATATGCCCCCTTGCTAGACTTTTTTACAGTTTTCTATACTTCAGATACAAAAGATGAAATACAGGACATGTTACATTCCCATGAGCTTCATGCTGCCTGTCTTTTCTAACAGATTGCCCAAATGTTCCTGAACTGCACATCAAGTTTGATGAAGCCTTTAAACTGGTTAATCTCTCCGGGGAACAGTATGAGCAGATTCTCCAGGTGGTTCAGCGTCATACAGAAGACACTTCCTACCTTTTGAACAAAATGAAAGAAAGATTTGGGTGGGTGTCTGAGTTATCCAATACGACCATTGGACCAGAAAACATTTTCAATATAGTTAAGGTAAGGGTTATCTACTCAAGAGAATTACTGCACAGTACCATCTTTGACTTATGCATTGCTCATATTCAAACTTTTGGGGATTGAGGATGTTTTTACACATGTAATTTTTGGTCTTTAAAGTTCCTCCTCATCTTGAATTTTCTATGCTTAATAATCCCTCAATGAGCCAAAACTCCAGAGATTGGAAATTATTTTCCTGTAAATCCTTTTAGTCTGATGGATGGCTGACAAACTAACCTGAATCACTGTCAGATAAGAGTAAATTGACACCATCAGCTATTACTGGCCTTAGATTACCTTCCCAGATAAATTTCACTGTACTGGTCAGTAATACATCCTTAGTGGATCACTGAATATCTAGTTACATATTTATATCCATACCTGTATATCCCAAAGCTCAAAGAAAGCAAATGTTATGCCAGTTAATGCAGTGGAAACTCCACATCTTTAACAGCATCTGTCAATATTCCAATAAGTACATCATCATTAAATGTATCTCACACTCAAGAATATACCCAAGGTAAATCCAATCCATTTTCGTAGGCAAGGGACAAATCCTGTTCTCTCTTTCAACTCTTACTACAAAACTTTATATGAAACGGTTGTACAAATCACCAATAATCACAAAACTAGGAACAGGTGGACAAGCAATATTTAAGCATGCTTTCCCAACTGATTCTGAGCTATCTGCTCCAGAAAAAATAAAACTACAGAAATAAGTCTCACTTAGAAAAGCACATAGGAATGAATAACTAGAATCACACAAACTTTGTCTTGAAATTAGTGGGTTGACTCACACACAAATTTTCATTAGGAGATCAGAAGCTCCTTACAGATATAGTTCATGGTATAAATATTAACATGTTGTTCTTTAATACAGTCTTGCAGTGCCATGTCAGCTCTTCCCACTGCCTGAAATAAGTTCTGGCATAAATTCAGACACCCTCTGTGTTTTCAGGAGAAACTAATTTGTAGGAAGTAGGCAAGTCTTACGAGGACCGGCTGAGGGAAATGGGATTGTTTTGCATAGAGAAAAGGAGGCTGAGGGGGGACCTTATCACTGTCTACAACTATCTAAAAGGAGGATGTAGAGAAGTGGGTGTCGGCTTCTTCTCCCAAGTGACAGGCAATATGATAAGAGAGAATGGCCTCAAGCTGTACCTAAGGAGGTTCAGATTAGACATTATGAAAGATTTCTTCACTGAAAGGGTGATCAGGCACTGGCAGAGGCTGCCCAGGGAGCTGGTTGAGTCACCAGCCCTGGAGGTATTTAAATGATGGGTAGGCAAGGTGCTTAGGGATAGGATTTAGTAGTGGACAGGTATGGTTGGACTTGATGACCTCACAGATCATCAATCATTCTATGATTCTATGAAGTCTAGAAAATTTTTATATTGATTTTTTCTGTATTTAAGAAAATAGGCACGGTAGGTATAAACAAAACTGAAAGCAGGCAGTAGCCTGTAGTGTCTAAAGTACTGATTTGTTCTCTCCTAGGTGGTTCCTGGGGACCCCTCTGGTAAAAATGAAACTGTGGTAGACGTGAATATTCTGACTTCACCTACTTTCACCATTAAAGTTCCTCCCAACATAGACCCAAAGAGTGCTGAATTCATTGAATACATAGCTGGGAAAGCATTGCAACTATATAAGCAGAATTTTTAAGTGGTAAGTTCATTCTTTCTCCTTTCATGGAGAACGGAATTCTTTATAAGAGGTGTTTACATTACAATAAACTTTAGCTGGAACAAGATTCAGTCATGGTATACTCAAGACTGTCTTTCAGAAAGAACACATTGATTGAGAGACAAACACAAATGTTACAAAAAAACAAAAACAAATGCTCAGTGTTCTAGACTGCAAAACACAGACATGACGATATTATAAGACTTGACTTATTTAACTGTGAAATCCTCAATCTTTAGGTAACATCTGGGATGAGGCAATGTGATGATAAATGTTCCTTCAGAAAAGAATTGCCTCACAAGCCTTGGCATCAGAAACCATATCTTTGTCTTCATTAATCTTGAATAAACTGGAACAATCACTATTTATTATAGAGGGTAGGGTGCATTTATTTTAGGTGGTGTCTAAGAGCATGCTCCTTACTGTTTTTTATTATAAAGGAGTGCAAAGTTAGAATCAGCATCGTGACTTGAGAGAGCTCTTACCATAACATTTTCCTATCACCAGCGCACTCCTCAGATTAATGGTGTTAACAGAGTCTGCAGTTTGACTTGTAGGAATGTGAATAAAAAGGTCCTTCTTATGGACTTCTAAACATTTTTGTAGAAAGGGCTCACAGAGGTCTTTCTCCACCCTTAAAAGATTTCTGGATGGGGAGGGATGTACCAGGCGGTACCAGGAGAAAACAGCACTTCATATCCTTTAACCCCACAGGGAACCTCCAGGAAAGAAGGGGTGGTTTCAGGTATCATGCTGCTGTGGGGCTAGTCAGGCACCATGGGAAACCCACAAGGCTCTGAGATACACAGTTCTGGTGGCTTCTGATTCTCATAGTTGGCTCTCCCAGGCACCCGAGCTGCAAAATGTGGAAGACCTACAGGCAAATCACTGCCATGTCCCCTCAGTCTCCTGAGAAGGCACTTGGGGTGGGTTGAATCTGGCTGGATGCCAGATGCCACCAAAGCTGCTCTATCAATACACCTCCTCAGCTGGACAGGGGAGAGAAAATTTAATATTCTCATGGGTCAAGCAGAGGTTACTCACTAATTACTGTCCTGGGCAAAGCAGACCCAACTTGGGGAAATTAATTTAGTTTATTGCCAATCAAAATCGGAGTAGGGTAATGAGAAACAAAATCAAATCTTAAAACCACTTTTCCCCTACCCCTCCCTCCATCCTGGGCTCAACTTCTCTCCTGATTTCTCTACCTCCTCCCTCCCTGAGCAGTGCAGGGGGATGACAAATGGGACTTGTGGTCAGTTCATCACACATTGTCCCTTCTGCTCCAGCATGGGGTCCCTCAGATGGGAGACAGTCCTTCACAAGCTTCACCAACATGAATCGTTCCTATGAGCTACAGTTCTTCATGAACTGCTCCAGTGTGGGTCCTTCCCATGTGTCCTTCCCCACAGGTGCAGTCCTTCAGGAATGGACTGGTCCAGCATGGGTCCCTCACAGAGTCACAAGTCCTGTCAACAAACCTGCTTCCTCCTGGGCTCCTCTCTTTCCACCGGTTCCCAGGTCCTGTCAGGAGCCTGCTCCAGCATGGGCTTCCCATGAGGTCACAGCCTCCTTCAGGCATCCACCTACTCTGGCATGAGGTCCTCCATGGGCTGCAGGTGGATATCTGCTCCACCGTTAACCTCCATGGGCTGCTGGGGGACAGCCCGCCTCACTATCATTTTCACAATGGGCTGCAGGGGAATCTCTGTTCCAGCACCTGGAGTGCCTCCTCCCCCTCATTCTTCACTGACCTTGGTGTCTGCAGAGTTGTTTTTCCCACGTTTCTCACTCCTTTCTTCCAGCTGCTGTGAACAGCATTTTTTTCCCCTTCTTAACTATGTTATCACGGAGATGCTACCACTGTCTGCTGGGCTCAGCCTTGGCCAGTGGCAGGTCCATCTTGGAGCCACTTGGCACTGGCTGTACCCAACACAAAGGAAGCTTCTAGTAGCTTCTCACAGAAGCCACCCCTGTAGCCCCTTTGCTACCAGAAATTTGTCATGCAAACACAATACAACACTAGATTGGACAGGGCTCCTCTACAGGTCACAGGTACAAGGCATTGTCATCTTAGCAAATAAAGCACGACCTGACTGCACACAGAAGTCTCAGGAGGCAAATAAAAAAGATTCCACATTAACAAAGTAGATGAAGAAAATAAAATATCAATGTGTTTAATTGAATCTGGCTATTCTTTTGTGGTCAGACTCACAGGTTAGAAAGGTGAGAAAAATCACTTCTACCAGAGAGGCTGAAGTGGACTCCAGAATTTAGACAGAATATAATAAGCCTCATTATGAACTTTGCTTAGGCAAATATTGGTGAAATTATGTGCATATTCTATTTAAAATACAACTATTTTTTAACATTTATAAATATGTCAAATAAAATGCTCAGCTCTTTCTCTAGTTTTCCTTAATAATTCTCTGTAATATTTATATGTAGTTACTGACGACACATACCCTTTCAGATCATGCAAAACTAATCTTCAAGGCCTAACGATGACAATATTAATTTCCTTAGTGTGATTATTATTTTTAGACTGAATGTTAGTCAGATTTTTCTGTGCTACCATTTCATACCTGAGAAAAGTTAAGTGGCATTAATTTCCAAAACACAATATCATTTTCTGTTCAGCTTGGACAACAGACTTAGGGTACACAGAAGTGCGATAAAAGTAAAGAGTTCAATCTCTACAAGAAAAGAGAAAGATCTATAAGAAGGGAAAAAGAGAAAAAATATCTGTTTCTATCTGGGGTTTTTTTAATGTGTGTTTCTGTAGCAGGGCACACATACATTCCTGATATATTTATTTTTCTTATACCTTTTTCTCAGTCCAAAACCAAGATGTTTAATTTTTTTTTTTTTTTCCTCCTAGGAAAGAAGATGTGTGAAATCTTTCTTCCTGAAATCTCATATAAACTCCTTGGGTGAAATAGCCCTAAGCTCAACCCTTAGCTAATTGTTAAATGACAACGGTTAAAATAGTTGCAAATAAGCACAATTTTGCTTAGTAAATACTGTGACATATAAGCGAGCAGACTGTAGAAATATTTCTACTCAAAACCAAATTCAAAGCTATTTTAATGTTAATTTATTTAAATAAAATGTTATTTATGTTGTAAATTAGGTAATCGTTGATAACCAGCTATGGCTCTAGTTATGCAAAGATTTAAGGAAATAATCAGCTGTAAGCATACAAATAATTTCTATTTGCATACTTAAGTTCAAGCACATTCTTAAACCTTTTCAAGACTGGTCCCTACAGATGTTGCACATTCAGCTAAGTCTGAATCAACCACATTTCCATATGTATGTAGCATATTATTTTCCAATGAAAATGTTCTATTTCTTCTTGCAATTGCTTTTGATGTTTGTCATGTACATTAAATAACTTTTCTGAATATGCAGTAATGAGTAAGCCTTCTGCCTTTGACCTTTCTTACTTGTAGCTTGCCTCTGAAGTCATAATTTACACGGAATCCTTTATCAGGAAAGATGTTTGCTTTTTCCTAAATGATACACATTAGCTTTCAATGGCATTTGCAAATCATAATGAAAGGTTAGGAAGTGATATATCTCTCAGTTAGAAGCAGAGCTGTAGGTGATTTGCTTTCATTTGCTGTGCCTGGCATTTCTAAGGTTTTTTGCATGCAGTTATATTCATCATTTCCAACTGTATCTTTACTAAATAAATTGTACTCACACCAGAGTGTACAAACCCATCTACACTGGATACAAGTAGAGAAAAATAGCCATGCCCTAATTATACCATACCTTCTCCTTTACTTCCTTTATGTGCAAGCATACACATTTATACAAGAAAAAGGCCATTTCAATGTTTTATTTAGTGGGAAAGAGATGATTTCCTGCCTGCTGTAAGGAAAAGTAGCATTTTCTAATGCACAGATCTTTGTTCGATTCAACCTCCATTGTATATGCTAGTATTACAGGCTTCTAAACAGGAGAGATAAGCAGTCATAACTCTTGTAATCACACGGGTTGTCAGCAAGCTGGGCTTCATCGGCGAGATAAGTGACTCTTTCATGATGTTTGACTTCTAGGATATACTAACGAAGAAATATTGAGAGGATACCTAGAAAGTTCTGAGGACACCATGTTTGGGAGCAGTTGCATGGACCATGGTGCAAAATGGTGCTGAGAAATGGCAGAGAGAAGCCAAGAACAACAAGATGAGACTCAATAAAAGCAAGACCACTGGGCTGACATCAATGAGATGAGGTTTAACCAGGCCAAATGCCGGGTCCTGCACTTGGGGCACAACAACCCTGTGCAGTGCTACAGACTAGGAGAAGTCTGGCTAGAAAGCTGCCTGGAGGAGAAGGACCTGGGGGTGTTGGTTGACAGCGACTGAACATGAGCCAGCAGTGTGCCCAGGTGGCCAAGAAGGCCAATGGCATCTTGGCTTGTATCAGAAACGGTGTGACCAGCAGGTCCAGGGAGGTGATTCTCCCTCTGGACTCGGCACTGGTGAGACCGCTCCTCGAATCCTGTGTTCAGTTCTGGGCCCCTCACCACAAGAAGGATGTTGAGGCTCTGGAGCGAGTCCAGAGAAGAGCAACAAAGCTGGTGAAGGGGCTGGAGAACAGGCCTTATGAGGAACGGCTGAGAGAGCTGGAGTTGTTTAGCCTGGAGAAGAGGAGGCTGAGGGGAGACCTCATTGCTCTCTACAACTACCTGAAAGGAGGTTGTGGAGAGGAGAGCTGGCCTTTTCTGCCAAGTGACAGGGGACAGGACAAGAGGGAATGGCCTCAAGCTCCGCCAGGGGAGGTTTAGGCTGGACATTAGGAAAAAACATTTCACAGAAAGGGTGATTGGGCACTGGAACAGGCTGCCCAGGGAGGTGGTTGATTCACCTTCCCTGGAGGTGTTTAAGGGACTGGTGGACGAGGTGCTGAGGGGCATGGTTTAGTGGATGATGGGAATGGTTGGACTCAATGATCCAGTGGGTCCTTTCCAACCTGGTGATTCTATGATTCTATAATTCTAAGTGCCAAGTACTACCCTTAGCGAGGAAGCTGATGCGTAAATAAAATAGGGAGCAGGACGCAGCTGACAAGTTATGGCATAGAAGGATCTCAGCTTTAGAAGCAGAGGTTTGGTGTAGAACTGCTGCAATGTGGAAGGCGAGCGAGTGTGTAGGACACAGGGCTGCAGGAACACCACCCTGAAGGCAAGGGAGGCCAGCACTGGGGTATCCTGTCTGGAGTAAGTCTAGAAGAGATCCATGAAGGTGATCAGAGGGCTGGAGCACCTTTCCTATGAGGACAGGCTGAAGGAGTTGGAGTTGTTCAGCCTGGAGAAGGCTCCTGGAAGGCTTTATAGCAGCCTTCCAGCACTTAAAGGGGGCTACAGGAAAGCTGGGGAGGGTCTCTTTATCAGGGGGTGCAGGAATAGGCTGAGGGGTAATGGTTTTAAGCAGAAAGAGGAGACATTTAGATTAGACATTATGAAGATTTTTTTTTTTTTCTGTGAGGGTAGTGAAGCACTGGCACAGGTTGCCCAAAGGAGCTGCCATTGCCCCATCCCTGGAGGTGTTCAAGACCAGGTTGGAGGGGGCTTTAAGCAGCCTGATCCAGTGGAAGGTATCCCTCCCCTTGGCAGTGGGGTTGGAACTGGATGATCCTGGAAGTTCCCTTCGACCCTAAACCGTTCTGATTCTTCAGACACGTGGGGGCTGCCGGGGCCAGCTGAAGGCTTCAGCCTTGTTCAGCTCCAAAACAGGATGCTTGAGGCTGCAGGAGCGTGACACACACCGGCAGCCCTTGTACAGCACCCTACACTTGAGCAGGTATTTTGCCCTCGGCGCAGAACGAGGTATAAAATCAGAACAGTCTGGAGCAGAGACTCGGGTTAGGAGCTCCCGCCAGCCCTCTGCCAGGGGGACAAGCCTGGGAACCCCTGTCGGGGTCTGGGGCGCGGAGGAGGCGATGATGAGGGACCCGGGGCGGGGAGGAGGCGGTGGCGCCCCGCTCCGCCCGCCCCTCGGCGCCGCTTGGCGGGAAAGGCGGGGCTTTGGCGGGAAAGGCGGAGCTTTGGCGGGAAAGGCCGGGCTTTGGCGGGAAAGGCCGGGCTTTGGCGCGCTCGGAAGGGCGGCGGGGGGACACCGGAGCCAGCCCGGGCCGCCCGCAATGGCAGGCGAAGGGGAGCTGCAGTACCTGCGGCAGGTCGAGCACATCCTGCAGCACGGACACCGCAAGGAGGACCGCACCGGCACCGGCACCGTCTCCGTCTTCGGCATGCAGGCGCGGTACAGCCTCAGAGGTCGGGACCCCGGGGACGGAGCGGGGAGGAGGGTCTCCATCCTCTCTCCCGGGGCAGGGGCGTGTGGGAATGGTGGGGATCCTCCCGGCAGCGCCCTGGCTGTCACCTGGTAAACACACGGATAAGGTCTTGGAGCCAGAGAATGGCTTGGGTTGGAATGGACCTTAAAGGTCATCCAATACCACCCCCCTGTCATGGGCAGGGACATCTCCCACTAGATCCCTCAAGACCCCATCCAACCTGGCCTTGAACACCTCCAGGGATGGGGCAGCCACAGCTTCCCTGGGCAACCTGTGCCAGTGTTTCACCACCCTCATTGTGAAGAGTTTCTTCCTGATGGCTAAGTCTTCCCCCTTCCAATTTAAAGCCATTCCCTCTCATCCTATCACTCCATACCCTTGTAGAAAGTCCCTCCCCAGCTCTCCTGTAGCCCCATCAGGTGCTGGCAGGCTGCTCTAAGGTCTCCCCAGAGCTTTCTTTTCTCCAGGCTGAAGAACCCCAACTCTCTCAGCCTGTCCTTGTAGCAGAGGTTTTATATCTTGAGATAGCCTGTTCTGATCTTTCCTACCATTCCTGAATAGAAGGAAGGATAGTTTTGTGAAATAGATTTGCCAAGTAATTTTTCTTAAGCCTCCACTTTGCTTCAAGGATGCATACACATGCGTCCATACTCTGCACCACAGAATTCTTGTGGCAGAGTTTGTTCAGGTCCCCACAGATCAAGCATCTTACCCCTCTGTCCAGTAAAATAAAAGTCAGGTTCTTGTCTTCCTTTATCTGCATGTGAACATTACACATCAACACAGGAAGGGCACGGATCGGTTAGAGCAAGTCCAGAGGAGGGCCACAAAGATGATCAGAGGGCTGGAGCACCTCCCACACTAGGACAGGCTGAGAGAGTTGGGATTGTTCAGCCTGGAGAAGAGAAGGCTCCTGGAAGACTTTATAGCAGCCTTCCAGTACTTAAAGGGGGCTACAGGAAGGCTGGAGAGGGGCTCTTTATCAGGGAGTGCAGGGATAGGCTGGGGGGTAATGGTTTAAAGCTGAAAGAGGGTAGATATTAGGAAGAAATTTTTTTCTTGTTGGGGTGGTGAGGCACTGGCACAAGTTGCCCAGAGAAGTCATGGATGCTCCATCCCCAGAGGTGTTCAAGGCCTGGTTGGACGAGGCTTTGAGCAACTTGATCCAGTGGAAAGTGTCCCTGCCTATGGCAGTGGGGTTGGAACTGGATGATCTTTAAGAACCTTTCCAACCCAATCCATTCTGTGATTCTATGATATCCTTTACCAACTTCTTACTTCATATCCTGAGCTTTGAGTGTCAGATGGTGGCGTTACCCTCTATGTGGGGAAAAACCTAAGTCAAGTCATCCTGAGAAACTGCTGGTCACCTCTTACAATCTAAAACTCTTTTTCAGACCAGTTTCCGCTGCTAACAACGAAGAGGGTATTCTGGAAAGGGGTGCTGGAGGAGCTGCTGTGGTTCATCAAGGTGGGGTATTTGGATGTCTCTGTGGGTCGTGTGCTTGACAGTGGGATGAACCGAACGACCTAGTGTGGGAAGGATTAAGGAGTTTGGAATAACTGCAAATGCTTCTGTTTGTATGACAGAACAGCAGAAGTGCAGCCAGCTAATATTTTGATTACACATGGGGTGCTGTTATCCTCGGGACACTGTGCATTTTAGTGGAGACTTTTGCATTGTTAATGATCAGAAGAGTTTTTCTTCTGTTTCTTTTTAAGGGAAATAGTCTGAAATAGTGAGGACTTTCACTGATTAGAAACACAGTTATAAAGCCTAGTAGAGTCTCTTTTATTAGTGTTTGAATAAGAAATAATAATATGAAGTAGACTGTAGGCAATTTAATGATCTGCTTTTTAATATTGAGATAGCTTGTATTAAACAGAAACAAGCAGTGCAGAACCACAGGTGAAGTAGGACTGAAGTAAGCACTAGGCTTTTTAGTAGCAAACCTCTGAGATTTTAATAGAGGTAATAGCTGTAGTTAGACTATTGAAATTCAACTGTAGATAATACCTTACAATGTGCGTGTTGCTTTATATGTTGGGGTATTGTGTAGGTATGAGAAGATCTACCTAACCATTTGATGTATAGCAGGACTCAAATACAGGTTGATTTTTTATTTGTCTAGTTTTATCCATCTGTAAAGTCTTCTTCTCTTCAAATGTGCATATGGAATGATACACCACACTTGACTTTGAGACTGTACTCTTTGTGCATTCACAGAGTTAGAAGAATCCTGAATTAAGTAACAGCAGCATGGCACTGCAAACTTCATCCAGCTGTGTTGCTCCTAAGTTTTATTCTGTTCATGTGCAAGAGACTACATTAATCAGACTGTTCATGCTTTATAACTGGAAAAATACCGTACAGTAGCAAAGCTTAAGACAGCTGTTTCAAATCATGTCCCCTTGTTGGGATTAAGATGTAGACTTCTTACTGCCTGTATTTTGTAGGGTTCTACAAATGCCAAAGAACTCTCTGCAAAGGGTGTCAAGATTTGGGATGCTAATGGATCACGTGAGTTCCTGGATAAGCAGGGTTTCAGCACCAGAGAGGAGGGAGATTTGGGACCAGTTTATGGTTTCCAGTGGAGGCATTTTGGAGCAGAATACAAAGACATGCATACAGGTAATCATATGCAAATACCATCTTGATTGCTTAGTGTGATGACTGTGACATCTCACTTCTAGAACACCAGTGTAGGGTCCTAAGTTCTATGATACGGTTGCACTGGCAAGAACTGATGCACTGCATCATCCCCAGTAACTGTACTGCATTCATTGGAGACTGTGTAAGAGAAAGATTTTTCCATTCTGCAATTGAAACAAGGTAGGATGTAGACACAGCTGATGATGCCATGGACAGAATATCTGTAACAAGTTATGAAGAGATGTGATACCTGTCGGTATTATTTTCAGTGGAACTGGTTCTTTAAACTTACTATGAAGTGTCTTCTTTAGGTTACTGAAGAAGAGAGTGTACAAAACATTTAGAGGACTGCCATAAAAAAGAAAAAAAAGACTTAAAAAAAGATTGTCTCTGTGTGTTTTTAATTGAGTTAATTTTAACTCAGGATAACAAAATGGCTAAATATTTTTTTTTCCTATTGTTTTTCTGTCAATATGGTCTCAAATTTCACATTAGTTACAGGCATTGGACATAGAATTGGCATTTTGACTGCTGGCAGAATATGATTTTATGCTAACACAAATAATGTGAATTGTGAACTGGGATGTCTAAAAACTTAGTAAAATATTTTAGCATTACTGAACTTAAAGGTCTGAAGCATAACATAATTTGGAAAAAATGAGCAAGACAAATTCCTGTAAGTTTCATTATTAATAGATTTTCTTAACTTGCATTACTAATGGATAGGTAATTAGCTTCAGGAACTAACATAACCATTTCGAAAGGCTTCTGGCACAGTCTTGCTGGCAGACAAATTCCCTGAAGTGCTAATTATGTATTACCGCCTTTATATATTACCACATTGTTTGCCAGCTTGGATCTCCCTGTAACCATAATTTGGTGTCGCTTTTCAATAAGAGTTATTAGAAAAAATTAGTTACCAGCCATGCTGATTCACTGACGTGAGTCAGAACACTGAGTAACAGCTAATGACTCTTTTATTCTGGAATCCATTCTAATGTTTAGTTAATTCCAGTGAATTTTTTATATAACTAGTATTAAGTCTAAAAATCACCCTGTGAACATCATTGGGTGAATTGTAATATCCTGTGTTCTACACAGTTAAAATTCCCTTCTGGCATTGAATACTATGGAAATCTAGTTTTTGTACATGACCTTGTGAGTTCTTGTGAGGTGGATGTGTTTATTCATCTGTCAAAAACTTTCTCCTTTTGAGCACGTGAAGAACGTCAGCACCCCATGTTACTGGTCTGGGCATAACTTTATTGTTCTTATTTAAGAAGAAGCACTGTAGCATGCAAATTTAACATCTAGAAAGGCGTCTTAATCCAGAAGAACAATGAGCAAATAATTTAAATACCGCGAATGACTGGATGGTAATGTCTTGCCTGTTCCATTACAGCTTTTGTCCTATTTAGGTAACAAGTCATCGTGAATTATAAAGTAGCATACTTTATCCAATTAAATTTTTTGTATTGCAACTTTTGTGTTCTTGGGATGTAGTGTTTATACAGACTTCTTTTTTGGTCTTAAAAAAATGTCTAGTTGTTGAGGCTTGGAATAGAGTGTTATAAATAGGAATGGTCCTGTTGCAGTGGGTGCTGAAGGCACTCAAAGCACATGAAAGAGATGCAGGGACACGAAAATACCATAATGAAAATTCTGTAAGCCTTAGAGCACCCAAAGGAAGGCTAGGAACAGCCTACATTTAGAGGGTGCAACTGATTAATTTAATCACTTTCAAAGTTAAATTAAGTCTTCAGAGGTCTTCGTTTGGGCATTACTGTTCAGTGGGATGTGGGCTGGACTTTAAAAAATATCATGACTTGAATCTATCTGGCTTAGATCTTTTTTGGTATCTTTCTTCAGATTACTCCAACCAAGGAGTTGATCAGCTGCAGAAAGTGATTGAAATGATCAAAACCAATCCAGATGACAGAAGAATCATTATGTGTGCTTGGAATCCCAAAGGTATCAAGCAGCAGACTTTAAGTGAATGTAGTTGTATGTTATCTTGCTGTATACTAAATTACATTCTAATCCTGTGTCAATGGTCAGTTCCACTTGGTATCCTTGGTTATTCTTTATAAAAATACTAGGAATGCAATAAAGATGACCAGGGTTTGTTCTTCTACTTAATTCCCATGTTTAGACCTCAAAAATTTTGAACCACTACTTCAATGTTTTTCTCTCCAGGTTAAAGTGAGGGATATACCTGGCTACCAGTGTCTTTGACGTACAGTCTCTGTTCAAAGACAACAGTTCTTATTTTAAAAAAGCTGAAAAACAGAAACCGAGAAAGAGTATGCCAAAGCAGTGTGTCTGGTTTTTAGCTATATAATAAATTGTAAACTTGCCAAAAAGCTTTAAACTTGAGAACAAAACTATTACCTGTGTTCTAATCACCTCCTTGAACAAAGGTTGTCTAGTTATCCATTCCCTCTGCAGGGCTACTTCTAAATAAGAGCTAGTGCCAGAGAATGTTTAGCTTCAGCAGCAATAATTTGTCCACAAGAAGAAAAAAAATCACCCAGCGTTTTCCACTCGTGTCTCTGAAGGTGGATGCTACATGCTGTTGCTGTTATTTTCAAGGTTAAACATTCTTGGATGTCAGGAGGTGCCTGGTTAAAGTTTTCCTTACCTAGCTGTAAATGTGCTATCTGCACTTCTAAGTGTAGATAAACGCTCAAAAGATCTTTTCTTTTCTGGTTATTATCCATTTATTGATCGTTGCTTTTATATCTCAACAAGAAGTAAAGGCAAGTTGCAATGGGAGGAGAGTAAGGTGGAGCAGTTGGAAGTTGCTTTAGGGTATGTACTTAATTTTATTCTTAGTGTCCTCCTTTAGGGAAATCAACCGTCTCACCAAAGTGAGTAAAACTAAACTGCTGTGCAGCATTATGGCATAAATCTGTCCTGGGGCATACCTGTTTATGACTTTTCTGGTCATACAACCCAGGAGACAGCTTGTCATGACCCAGACTTAATTGCATAGGCAGCAGGTGCTTTTAAACAAGTGAAAAAGCAACAGAATGATGATTTTTTGCTCTCTACTGTGTCTCATTAAATGCTTATTCAGATTTTGCATCTTATTCGGTCTTAAAAAAACATCTAGTTGTTGAGGCTTGAAATAAAGTGTTGTAAATTGCATTCAGAACACTACTGCTGTTACGATTTTTTTTTCTCCTTTTTGTACTGCAATCCCTAGATATTTCTCTGATGGCTTTGCCTCCATGCCATGCCCTCTGCCAGTTCTATGTCCTAAATGGTGAATTGTCTTGCCAACTCTATCAGAGATCTGGAGATATGGGACTAGGAGTGCCTTTCAATATTGCCAGCTATTCACTGCTCACGTACATGATTGCCCATGTCACAGGGCTAAAGGTAGGCTACTTAATCATTTTACTTAATCTTGTGTGAGGGTCTAAAAGATAAGACTCTTCGTGTCATGCCCAAGAAAAACTGGAATGTACATCCAAAATCTTGCTGAAATATGTGTAAGAAAGGGTCCTGTGAGTTTAATATGAATTGTTTCTGGTTTGTACAGGCAGTTAGGATTAGCAATGTAAAAATTCTCAAATTCAGGTCAAACAGACGGAAGATCCTCCGTGTCTTTTTAACTGAATGTGTCAAAACTGACCTGTTCTGCTAGTTTACTTTTTAGAAATCTGAACTGAGCACTTGTCCTGATGGAATAATAATAATATACAAGTGATTAAATTTTGTAGCATGTGTTTTTTATTGGAAGTGAACAGTAGCTCAGTGGTTGCTGTCAAGGTTCCAATTTGGACATTCTTCTGACCTAACTTCCATCTATAATTTCAGTTGGGTATTTCTTTTCATTTCTTACTGCAGATGATCATGTAGACTGGTAGCATGTCCTCAAATAGCTACTGCCCTGACTCTGGAGCTGTATTTTGTAATTTGGCAGAATAATTTAAATACACCACAACCTTATTCAAGTGAAACCCCCTTTTCTTCAGAGTATGTGAAAAATTATACTACCAAGGTTATTTGGGCCTGATCCTCCTGCTACCAGCAACAAGAAGGGGAACTTAAAATAGAGAAGTAAGGAAGAATTGGACTTCTCAGTAATTGTGGACGTACTTTTAGGCCAAAGTAGTAGAAAAAATAAAGTTTAGCATTATGTCCATGAAGCAGCTGTTCCCTCTCAGCCACTTCCTCTCACGGCTTTGATGGGTTTTAGCGTGGTATGTCCGAGGGCTGATCTACATTGGTCAGAGTCCAGTAAAACAGCCAATTAAACCTAAGTTAAATTAGATTACTGAGGGGCTGCTAAGTCACAGAACTTGCGTGCTTGCAAAACACATCTGGATGCTTGATAAATGCTTTGGGGTTTAGCCTGTCACCAACACCTCTGCTGACACTAACTATATTGTTTAGTAGTGGCTAAGGCAACTAGTTTGAAATGAACTCTGGCAAGTCCTACTTACTAGAATTTGAGTGGAAAAGCTGGATGTCACTACCACATCTGTTTCCATCTTGGTGAGCAGATTAGTAGTGCTCCATTCATTTACCGAAGCTATTATCCTTATGCTTTAGTCTGGGGAGATAGTGTCCCTTCAAAGTTTGCAAGGATGTCTTGATAATCCAGTACAGAAGCTCTAATTCCACACTAAGGGGAAGATGCTAAGAATCAATACTGTAAGCATTGTGATGTTTTGCTTTCTTGAAATCTCACTGTTTGAAAACTACATGTATCCTCCTTTCTTTTCAGCCTGGAGAGTTCATACACACATTAGGAGACGCTCACATATATCTGAATCATGTGGAACCTCTAAAAGTTCAAGTAAGTAGTTATTCTGTATCCTGGTATTGGTTTATCTTCCACAATGCTTACCCAGTACAAAGTTACCATATTATTATAAATACAATTCTGCAAGTGTTAATTTGTATGGCTTTTCTTCTCATTTCTAACTTAATAATTGTAGGACCTGAACCTTGGTTCAACTCAGGTCACAAACAGAAATACGATACAAATATGACTGAAATGTACATCAGTGTACTAGTCAAGAACCAAGTTAAAGATTCAGAATTTGTACCCCCACTTTTAACTTCATCATCCCTAAACCTTAAAAAACCATTCCACCTAATATAGATATACACAAAATAACATGTATTTGTAGTCTATCAGAAGAGGATAATTTATCATTTCACAGAGTTAATCAATATTACCATTTGGTTGATTAAGGCTATGTTTTCTTCAGGAAGCAATTTATTGCAGTAGGAGCAAATCAGAATTTTATTTCATTAGACTTGGTTCGGACTGAATGTCTTCATTACTTCTGTGGTTCAAAACCACCCAGAGAATTAGTTATTGGTTTGGACCCAAATATTGCTGTGAGAAACGGCAGGATATTTGATGCATATCTGGGTCAGAATTTCCAATTCAGTTTCTTCTGGACGAAATCTAAGTTGTAACCACCAGAATTGCTCTCAAGCTGAAAATGCTTGCAGTGCATTCAGATGATCAGGGAATCCACTTCAAAATATGCTACTGCTTCCTACCAAAATACTGAAGTAGATTACACCTGACTGGATTATAATATTTTTTTTTTTTGCATATAAGTCTTCTCAAAGAGGAAGGAAACTCTGCACAGTGTACTCTGAAATGAGATTAATGAGATCTAGTTTATAGCACAGAACCTCTGCCTTCAAGTATTAGCTTAATACAGAAGCTTGCTTTTTTTTTCAGCTTCAGAGGGAGCCAAGACCTTTCCCCAAACTCAAAATTCTTCGTAAGGTTGAAGACATCAGTGACTTCAAGGCAGAAGACTTTCAGATTGAAGGTTATAATCCTCATCCACCTATTAAAATGGAGATGGCTGTTTAATGCTATGAACGAGCTTCTATTAATGTGGAAATGTTATAGCTATTTAGCTTTCTCTGTACTTAAAAGTTACAGGTTTTCTATGTACTTTAAAATATAAATACTTTATTATTGAAAAAAAACCAGTAGTAGGCCAGTGCTGCCTTCAGTACTAAACTCTAGTTGTACAGAACAGACGATTATTTATTCCAGCTGTACTATGCAGATGTTGACCCAATTTGAAGTTGTTAGTGAGATAGTTTTCCACACATTGTTTCAGTTACCACTGGCCACTTCTGTTACTGTTCAGTTACCATCTGTGAATAGCGCTTGCTTACGTGCTTTATTTAGTACTGAAAATAAGAACTTTTATGTATGAGAGATAATTCCTTTGAGTTTGTAGAAGTCTTCAAATATGTTCTAAAGAGTATTATATTTAATAAAGTTTTTTCAGAAAAATCTTTTGGAAGGGATGATGTATGTTTAATTTTATTGTGTTTATTTATAGTTAGTAGTAAGTAAGAGTTGCAAAGCAAGGCTAAATTCTGTTTTACTTTAGGATCCTGGAGGGTAAGATCTGGCAAGGAAAAACAAACTCAGACTCCTTATGGCCTTGATATATGAAACAGCAAGAAGACAAAAGATCTTAATGGAGCCTTGTCTCAAGTGTAATCTTTGCGTAACATCTCTGGATCAGCATTTGTTTTATTCCCCAGCCTCCCATGAATGATGAATCTGGAACAAATCAAAGAGAGCCATAGTTAAACAGAGTTTACGAGGTAGTATTAGTAACAATCAATCTGTGATCATTTAAAACCAGATTCCACAGACACAGGGACTAATTTTGCAACCTGGAGCAGTAAAAGACAGAGATAAAATAGTAAAAGTTAGATGTAGTATTTAAAGGATTGGAGCTTATTGATTAATTTTTAGCAGATTTCTGCTTTCTTCTCTCCTTATCCTTGCAAATTCTGCAGTAACTTCTGTCCTTACAAAATGCCTCTTCAAGAATTCGGTTGTGTATAGATCTACAGTTATTACTTGGACATGGCATATTCAATAAGTATTAAAACACAGGGAGAAATATATTTCAAATAATAATTAGTATGTACTGATTTTTTTTTGAGTCAGTAAACAATGTTAAATATTGTGAAATTTTACAGTTTGAGATAAGTCTAAGACTTTCATAAACAATGGACTTTGGTTTAATTCATTCAGTGCCTGCATAAGAGGACTGGTGCATCTTTTTAAACCAACTCATTGTAGCTTTCAGAAGAACATTTTGCATCAAAGTTTTTTGCAAATCTCATACTGATCGTCATTATACTGGTCACTAATCTTCAAACCAAGCCTTGTCACGTGCTCAAAAAATAAGTTTGAGGAATCTACTTCTCAGCTAAAATCTTACATGGTTAAATCATCAATGCTGCTGTGCTTATGGCTTGAAAGGATCTTCTGCCAAACTTATCCCTCTGGAAACTGATAATTTCTTACAGACTATTCTTTCATTTCAGTGTATATCTGCCTGTTTTACAGATAGTTCTAGATTCCTCAACATAAGAAGGGTTTGGAACTGTTGGAATGGGTCCAGAGAAGGCCTACAAAGATGATCAGAGGGATGGAGCACCTCCCACACAAGGACAGGCTGAGAGAGTTGGGGTTGTTCAGCCTGGAGAAGAGACGGCTTCTAGGAGACCTTATAGCGACCTTCCAGTACCTGAAGGGGCTACAAGAAAGCTGGTAAGGGACTATTTGTAAAGGCTCACGGTGATAGGACAAGGGGGAATGGGTTTAAACTGGAGAGGGGCAGATTTAGGCTTGAAATAAGGAGGAATTTCTTCACCATGAGAGTGGTGAGACACTGGAACAGGTTGCCCAGAGAAGTTGTGGATGCCCTATTGCTGGAGGTGCTCAAGGCCAGTTTGGATGAGGCCTTGGCAGTAGGGGTACTAGATGATTTTTAAGGTCCCTTCCAACACTAACTATTTTATGATTATATGATTTTTCAGGCATTCAGGCAACAATGAAGACATGGCAGTTGGGTAACAAACTAGCTGTACCAATCTTATAATTTAAAGTGATCTAGTTCAGATATTCTAGCTGTCACCTGCATTAATAATACCTCCCAGCTTTAGGTTGTCCACTTTTTACCATTCTCTAGAAGTCCTTGAGTGTATTTTCAGTCTTCTAACATGCAGGAAAATAGTTTAAGTTGCAAATTCATTTAACAGTTCTGCTACACTTAGCAAGTTAAGTTGCTTTTGCTGGAAACCGCTTTATGTAACGCATCAGATGAGGTGGAATCTGCAGGGCATTTTAGCAAGTATAGTCACAGAGGCTGTGAAACAGAATGTTGGCCTCAGGGCCTGACTAGTGGGAATTAGCAGTCTCAGTGAAGTTAACCAGTACAGTAATAGCCAGCTAAGAGAAGAATTTGTAATGGGAATAATTTACTTCCTTTCATAAAATAAAAAAGAGTTAGTTCCATCATGAGGAAGAGTTTAAAAAAACTTTTATTACATTTGTGAAACATCACAAATGTTTTGTTCGCACATCGGGTTATGAACATACATAGCACACTTTTACAGACCAATGTATGTAGCTCTGGAAGAGCTCTGGAAGAGCTACTGCTTTTCAGTATAGGAATTAGCTACAACTTCACTGTTCCCCTTTATTAGCACAATTTACTGCCAATAGCAGCTGTTGAAATGAGGCTTGTATCTTGAAGTCCAAGAATGTCTCTGCTACTCAGAAGATCAGAAAGGTAAAAAGCAGACTTCATACAGCAGTCTTTAATGTGAATAAATGTGAAAATACACATTTTAAGTTAATAGAATGACTTCTATGATTTCAAGCAAAACATGACTATTCAAAGAATTTGAATATATGGACTTAAACAGGAGGTACTCAAGGAATTTTGATTTGCAGAATATGAAGGCTGTTCACTGCTGCGAAGATCAGTATGACTGTGGGCTATATTCAGAGCAGTCTTAGACAAAACATGGGCCATTGTTAGATCTGTTTGGAAGCTATAAAAGGAACCCATAGGCCTGCTGGGAGAAGGGATATTCCTGGACTTGTGTATGAGTAAGCTGTCTCAGCAGCTCCCTGTTCCTTGCCCTTCCCAGCTTATAGATGGCTTAAAGAATGGTATAGGGGGGCATTGGAAGTCAGTTCCTTAGCACTTATACATATCCACAGCATTTCTGAGTCTTTGCCACTTGCCCTGCTGACTGCCATACTCACTCTGCCTCATGATTTGGCCTTGACGATTTTACTCTCTTGTGTCATTCCTGCTCTGAATGCATCCTTTTATCATTTCCCTGCTTTCCAATGGCAGTTCAATCAGCTTGGAGACAGCGATTTCTTACCATTTTGCTCAAATACCAACTCCCTGTATGTTCTACCTTCTTAGATAAGCTTTCATAACCCACATTGTTTCTGATGTATTATGGAATGTTGCAAAATTTGCCTTACTGCAATATCAGAAAGAATATTAGTTATGTGGACATGGTAGATGAGATATCAGAAAAGAAAGACCTGTTTCTGAATGTGCTGAGCACAAGTCTTATGAGGAACAGATGAAGGAACTAGGATTGTTTGGAGAAGAAGAGACTGAGGGGAGACCTTACCCTCTACAACTACATGAAAGGAGGTTGTAGTGAGGTGGGTGTTGATCTCTTCTCCCAAGAAACATGATAGGACTAGAAGAAATTGGCTTCAAGTTGCACCAGGTGAGGTTTAGTTTGGATGTTAGAAAAAAATTTCTTTGCTGAAAGAGCGGTGAAGCACTGGAAGAGGAAGCCCAGGGAAGCAGTGGAGTATCTATCTGTGGAGGTGTTCAAAAAAAATGTAGACATAGCACTTAGGGACATGGTTTAGTAGGCACAGTGGTGTTTGGCTGAAGGCTGGGCTGAATGATCTTAGAAGTCTTTTCCAACTATAATGATTCTATGATTCTATGAATTCTGAGGCAAATACCTACCTATCAGTCATCAAACCCAACAGTCGGTTAATTAGTCTGATGTGGCGAGTTTGCCACCTTAGCAACTGGCATCAGTGAAGAATCTGAATATGAAATACAGCCCAGGTTTCAAGTACCTTAATCAAAACCACAAACTGTTCACTTTCACCTGCTTGAAGTTTAACCTGCACTTCTAACTTCCCTTCGTAGCCCATAGGTACATGGGCTTGTAGGGTAACAAGGCAAATGCATGGTATGACCACCATGTAGCAACATCCTTTTTAAGGAGAACAAGAATGATCACTATAATCAGTTGCTCCTAGAGTATTTTGTAAAATTAACTTGCTTTCAAGGCTTTCAGATACTGGCGTATCATCAAATATTACCATGTGTTTGAGTAATTCACAGAGACTCCCAAGTCTCTATTAGAGAAAGTGTCCAATACCAAGACATCAAAAGCCCTTTGGTGTGGCTCTACAGGCTGACGTGAAATGAAGAAAATTACATGCAAGCTTATGCTCAGAAATCACAAATGTGACAGCTGAAGAAATTAATCAGACTAGCTTGGGCAGTGGGGAGAGAAAGACTTCCTCGTTGCTGCTGCATTTTGCAGAGCCTTACACTGGGACTTTTCGTCCATCAGCAGCATAGACAAGTTTTCATTCACACTTCCTAGCCTGCAGCTGTCAATTTGGACGTAACTCAAGGCCTTAGTTTGTAGAAGCTGTTTAAATATCACTCTGTTATGGCAGTGTAATGGGAAAAAATAGTTAAGGCCTCAAGTCTCCCAAATTAACATATTACAAGGGTTACTGGCAACTCATACAAAAACATTTGTATGGTATCCCTCCTGTGTGTCTAAATAAATCCAAATTATTTCAATTACTCAATTTAAAGGAGAGATCACATGAAAATTGGGATGAAGTTAAGTTCAAGGATGTTTCCAATTATAAAAATAATCAGCTTATACTTGTAATGTTAAGACCGCTACACTTGACATGATGAACTGAGGTACATTGAAAATCCACTGTGTGCCAAAGAGCACACAGTTATACTGAAATGAGTTTGGAAATTACTGCCCCTTAACCGAATGTTGAACTGCATGAGCAGAAGTGAAATTGCCAAGTGAAAATAGCTTTTCCATTCCAGGACAAGGGCTTAACCTACTAAAAGGCAGCTGAGTTTGTAGCTAAACCACTATGCAATGCTCACATGAACTGACAAGGCAGCTCCTCCAGATAATTACCTCACAAACTACCTCAAAATCTTTCCAGGATTAAGTCTCTTTTGGGAGCCAACTCACCTCCCTCTGGTTACCCAACCATGGCTCTAGGCAGGGACATATGGTACCCTGGGGAATGGACTGTGTCAGCCCCACTTAAGTAAGCTCAGGACTACACAGCTTTGGGACATCCTTGCCTATGTGAAAGAGCAGCTATTTCCATTCTGACACAGCTAACATGAATATAACAGTGATTCTGCTGTAGGAAATCATTCCTTCTTCTGAAGACCAGTCCAGCCAGATGAGAGGTGGCCTTGTAGACAAGATACACTTGGACCAGAGTCAGGATTCAATTTCTAGCTGTCCTACAGATTTCCTGCCTGGAGCTTGGCTAAGTTGTTCAGTCAGTTCAGCCCTCACATTAATTTCCTGTGTTTGTAGGACACGTAATCGTTCTCCCCTTATTCTTAGGGGAATTCTGGGGATAGATACATTGAATGCTGATGTGGTTCTCAGATGTTATGGTGGAAAGAAGAAAAAGATTACACAGACCATCAATTAAAGCCAGTATTCAGGACTAGCCTTTACTTTGTAAAGCAAGGCTACACTAATGGCTAATTCAAACCCATCCTAATAGATGTTCATTATAAAACACCTCCCTCCCCAAATTAAGTGCCCTATCTACTGGAAGACAACAGCTGAAAGCAAAAACCACAATGAAATATGTTGATAGCAGAGCTTGGCATAAGAAACTGGCAGCAGAGAAACTATGCTAACGCAGTCGCTGTTGTCTCCAGTTGCTGCAGAGAACCAAGAATTTATTAATTCACATTGTTCGGCTCTATAGATCTGGTGTCAAAACACAGCAAAAAGATGGTTGCAGTTTGTTCTATGGACCTTGCTCGCTTTACCTTTCATATAGGCAATTATGATCATGGATGCATTCTTTCATATTTCGCACTGATGTGAGAACATGAAGTTTGAGCGGTTGCCCTTATAACAATAATAATAAAACTCTGGATATTTCCAGGTAGTTCACATAAATCATGTATGGGAAGAATGAACCAGACAAAGTGAAAGGAAGCAAACTTGGTAGGGAATAGCTGAGATGACTACTAAGTAAATTTCAACTATAGTGTTTAACTTTAGTGAGAAAAGCAAAGGAATTTGGCACCAGCTCCAAAGATTATGCCATAGTCACATTAAACAGATAGCAATTAGACAAAAGCCCAGAAAACCTGTACATACTCTTACATGTTCTCTGGTTGCCATACCAATTCACATCAGTTCCTAGTGGTGCTAAGGCTTGCAAGGAACTAACAAATATTCAAGACTTGTTTCTGGTTTTTAATTCCCAACTGAATTGCTCAGTAGCATAAAGGGTGGAATAACAGTTGATCAAGCATACTGTTTTCTACTCATTTTATAGAAAATATAACACACCTTGTAAAACTTCTTGTTGATTTTTTTTTCTGCTCCACAGGCAATCCAAAGAATTATCTAGCAGGGTGTGCAGAGCACTAAAGAAATGTGCATACTGTACATCTGGGGTTTTAAGAGCGCTGCTAAATAAAGCATGTTGGGAACACAGATTCTGAACTGAACTTCCAAGTTCACTGGAAACCACACTTTTTTTTTAAAAAAATCCACTCACATTTCATACTAAATGTTGGCTGCCTTCCTCATGCAAGCATTACTGTCCTTTTATGTATTTTTTTTAGAAACAAACTTTAAACTTAAGGGAATACAGGTGCAGAATGTGTGTAAAGGTCCTGTAGCAAATGTATTTAATGGTACTCTGAATAACTAGTTCAACCTGAACTCTGAATATGTGAAGGAATGGTATCAACGTTACAATGCAGTACTAGCTGAAGTCAGTGTATTATTATTGAAACTAAAAAAACCCTCTCCAACCTTTGAAACTGTTGCATGTTTGGAAAAGTTGGCACCTTAATCCATGAGAATTTAAACTTAGTTGGTTTAGTTACACACTCTATTGCTTCCTTTATTTCTCATTTTCAGTTTGCATCCAGAATCTGGGAATAAGGAAATTCAGAATCAAATACATTGAAGGATTCTATTGACATTTATTTTTCTGTCAAACTTTCATAAAGAGAGCTGAATAACTGATATGAAGTGGTAGGAATTCAGGAAATAGAAAGGAAATGAAAAGCTGAAATTGCCATTCTTCCCATATTGTACTTTTGACCATACTTACGCTGAGTTACAATGACTATAGCAACATCCAGACTAGGTTTGAATCAAGTAGATCAGGAGCTATAGGAAGCAGAGCAGTCTGGTCTGTGGGAATGAGTATATCTTGGCAGCATATACTTGAGTAAAGCATCCCAAAACATGGACCTAGCTGCTTGAATTTTTCAGCAGAAATGCTTCTTGATGAAAAAATGCAGTAGTTTAAATAAGATGAGTTTCTCAAGCAGCACTTCTCTCCCACACAAGGGAGAATTTTAATCCCTACAAAAAAGTGGAATATCTGAAAATTACACCACAGTTCCTCTTCAGGTCTTTGCCATCCTGTATTCACAGAGTTCCTGGATGAGCATTTTATGATATATAACATACCGTGAAAGCCCCGTGCTGCACTGCAGCACCCAGAGTAAGCCAGCAGATGTGACATGTCAGGAAACACACAGGGCAAATAATTCAGTCCATAGCAGTCAATGGAGGAAAATTTCCAAATCAAAATGTGTGACTTCTATCTAACTACTTATTTTCATTCAAATATTTTAGTTTGAAAAACTAATTTTCCAGTTTATTTTTGGCCAAACACTGGTGAAAAAATATTAACAGCCTTTTCTCTGGAAGCCTCCCTGGATATATAAGACACTTTCAATCTTCCAGAAGATAATCCTGGAAGTGGGGTACCTCTGCAGACCTGAATGGAACTTCTGGCACAGAAGGATAAAACTCTTGGTAGTACATCTACTTTGGTAATGTCCAGTACTGCTCTGTGTTGCTATATATTGAGATTTTCTACCATGATTCAGGATTAGAAGGAGGAAGAAAAAAAAGAAATGTATATAAATAAATATATTTAATCTAATGGTTTTTAATAGGTAATAACACAACATAGTAGCAAAAAGTAATATTCATCATTATTTTTTCTGGGCCAATCTTTTCTTATATAAATCTTGTTGTGGTTTGAGTTAAAGTAGGATTGGCTTCTGACTCTTAACTCAGTTGCTGTAAGTAACTTCATTCTCTGAAAACTAACTGCATGTTTGTGAGACAGTGTTCTTCTCTAAAGTGACAACACAGGGCACTGGTTTGCAGGAAGGCCAATGCCTACACTTAGCCAAGGCTGCCTCGAGCCGGCAGGAGGTAGCTGCACCTGCGGGAAGGGGCAGATAGGCCAAGTGACCCTAAACTGACCGACAGAGTATTTCATCCAATATATGTCATACTTGGTATAAAATTGAGAGATCACAAAGGTCTCATGCTCTTCTATGATAGCCAGCATCCACTGAGGTCCTTGCTTGCCTGGTTGCTTCTGATCTCAGATCTTTGTGCTCCTGAATCCAGCTTCTGAGTCCAGCTCCCTCCTAGCCGTGGACCCATTCCCTCGTGCCTGCTCTGCAGCACTTGTGGTGATGTACAGTCATTGAGGGGTGGGGGCATGATCTCATATATTTGTATATATTTTATTACTTTCTTATTATTTTCATTATTATCATCTTTTCATTAAAGCTGTAGTTTTAGTCTCCAACCTATAAGTCTTTTCCCTCTCATTTCCCTCTCCCCTTTCCCTGCAGGGTGTGAGGGGGGAAGGGATGTTGGAGGCATGGTTTTAACTGCATGGGTTTAGCTGCCGAGTTTTGCCAGGTGGGGCTAAACCATGACAAAATGTGCATCTGCAAATATCCTGCCATTCTGCACCCACCTTTATTTTGACCCTAGATGCATATTTGGAACAAGATATAGATTGCTTCTGGATGATTAATGCAGCAGTAAACTGGTATCCATAAACTAGAATTTACAATTTCAGCATCACTGTCTTACAGAAAGAACTTTCTTATTACATCTCTCCCCTCATGGGTAAGTTTATCCTACTCTGAAAATAAAACCGCAATGCTTTTTTTCATAAATCAGTGGAAACAAATTTATCTTAATTTGTGATCAGCCCTCAGCTTTGCCTTACCGCCACCGTTTTCCTGCAATGCAGCATTATGCAGTAGTGAAGAGGAAAGTGTCTGGGAAAGATGTAGAAGCAAAATCATCACTGCCTGTATAATGGACCTGGAAGAGTTAGGTTAGGTCTGGTGCATCTGTTCAAAGCACAAAATATAGAAGTATAACACTCAATACAAATATTTTGTCCGGCTTTCTCTCAAGGCCTACGTGTGTAACTGTAAGCAACATTATACATCCCAAAATAACTCTACCACATTTCATCTGGAATAACATTAATTTACACCTTTTCAGAATAACAATAAGCTTTTTATTTCTTCCTAGGAGGTAGCAGAAAGCTACCAGAAAATGAGAAAAAGTATACAAATAATATCAAGCTGAACCAAACTCCTCACCTCAGCTAACTGTAATATGAGATAAATTTTTCTAATCCGCATATGAACATCTCATGTCTTGGCAAAACTGTTTCTAGATATACCAAGGCATATATTTCCCAGAAGATAAATCCAGGCTGTTTTAGCTAAATCTGACAACAATAAACTGTCCAAAGCTTTCACAATATTTCACAGGAAGCTAAGCATATGCAACTCTCTCTGGCAATAGGATGCTGCTTTATGAAGGAAGATAAAGTCCCTCCCGCTGCTGACAGTTTGAGAATACCCCTCAAAGTCAAGGAAACCAGAAGTTCTAGAAGAAACCAGCAATTATCAGACTTCTGAGGTTCATGCTGTCTGTGAAAGAGACATCCCCATTTCTCATCTGTGAAGTTTCTGCAGGTTAAGGGCACTGTGCTTCTGAAGAATTTTTGTGTTTTCATTGGCACTCTTACTGCTCACACTTTGTTTAATTCACAGAATCACAGAATAACCAGGTTGGAAGAGACCCACCGGATCATCGAGTCCAACCGTTCCTATCAAACACTAAACCATATCCCTCAGCACCTCGTCCACCAGTCCCTTAAACACCTCCAGGGAAGGTGACTCAACCACCTCCCTGGGCAGCCTGTTCCAGTGCCCAATGACCCTTTCTGTAAAGAATTTTTTCCTAATGTCTAGCCTAAACCTCCCCTGGCGGAGCTTGAGGCCATTCCCTCTTGTCCTGTCCCCTGTCACTTGGGAGAAGAGGCCAGCACCCTCCTCTCTACAACCTCCTTTCAGGTAGTTGTAGAGAGCAATGAGGTCACCCCTCAGCCTCCTCTTCTCCAGGCTAAACAACCCCAGCTCTCTCAGCCGCTCCTCATAAGGCCTGTTCTCCAGACCCTTCACCAGCTTTGTTGCTCTTCTCTGGACTCACTCCAGAGCCTCAACATCCTTCTTGTGGTGAGGGGCCCAGAACTGAACACTCACCAGTGCCGAGTACAGAGGGAGGATAACCTCCCCGGACCTGCTGGTCACACCATTTCTGATACAAGCCAAGATGCCATTGGCCTTCTTGGCCACCTGGGCACACTGCTGGCTCATGTTCAGTCGGTTGTCAACCAACACCCCCAGGTCTTTCTCCTCCAGGCAGCTTTCTAGCCAGACTTCTCCTAGTCTGTAGCACTGCACAGGGTTGTTGTGCCCCAAGTGCAGGACCCGGCATTTGGCCTTGTTAAACCTCATGCCATTGGACTCAGCCCAGCGGTCCAGCCTGTCCAGATCCCTTTGCAGAGCTTCTCTACCCTCCAGCAGATCGACACTTCCACCCAGCTTAGTGTCGTCCGCAAACTATTCATATCAATCTCCAGAGTATCCCTATGCACATAAGTTTCTTGCTTAAACCAACATAACTGCAGCCATGCAAACTCACTGTTATACAAAATACACCAACATAAAGAGACTTCCATTTCTACCCTAATGCCAGATTCCCAATATTCATATTCCTATTCCTTGGGCATAGCCTTGATAATAGACAGGACTGTAACACACTGCCTTACTGGGAAAATTACTTAAATGTCATTTGCCCTGTTTTTTACCTCCTAAAATGGATCTGAATTGTTACAGTCTTACTCAGCCCAGGAAAACTTTCAAGAATTCAGGAGCAAGCAGTGAGAATTGATCATTGCCTGCTAGCGTTTCCCCACTTCATGTGCCATTTAAAATCTTACTGTTATGAGATCAAACATTCAAATCTGTTTTAAATGCTGGCCCGAGTAGCAAAGAAAGTTCTTTGGGGAAATTGAAGGATTGGAGGTATTTTGACTTCTATTTTTCCTTGAAAGCCATATTTTTAATTAAATAGATAAATTTTCCTGAATAAGCCCTTCCATCTTCTCCCTAGCTATTTCATTGCAAGAGAACTGCAAACCAGATAAATCCTTGGAAGAAGCAGAGGACAGCACAGTCTCCTTGTTAACCCAACACAAGGAGTCACATGGCAAAAAGTCACCAATGTAGCGCAAACCAAATGTCTGACTTTGCACTCCTGTAACACATGAGAAAATGCTAGCAAACAAGTCTTCATCTCACACAGTCTCCAAACCATTCTCTAAGAGATGCATAGTAATGGTTTTCATCAGGTACATATCTGTTTAAACTCACTCCTTTCCTTTTCCCTCGTTTTCTAGAGGGAAACAAGCATAAATATCCAATACACTAAACAACAACTCCTCTCCCTCCAGATTTCATCTGGATTTCATCACTCCTCCAGAAATAATCCAAAATAGGGTTGAATGATGTTTTGTGTTCTTTCAGAACAAATTTTTTTTACCAGAATGTTTTCTAGTTTCTCAGATTATGAATTGCTGTTACAGTCCCTTGCGTTGTGCTTATTGATGATAGCTCAGTTTGTCTGTGGTTTCTAGGTACCCGGGCTGCACTTCAAAGAGGCCAGCTGCACTTTTCAGCGGTGGGTTTTTATGGTTGACAGGTGTAGTCCCCAGGCTTGCTGTTCCAGCCTGGCTGCCCTTTCTCTGTCAGAATTTTTTAGCAGGCAACATAATTTGTTGAGTAATTTCCCCTTCTATCTCGGCTGCCTTTATGGATGCTCACTTCACTGCCTAAATAGGTTATCTTTAATGCTCAATAACATGCTAAATGTACAAGAGTGGACTCCCAAACCAACAGAATATTCAGTAGGGAAGTGGCTAAAGGATTAAAATCATAGATTAAAATCCACAGGTAGGAAAGATGAAATGAAGAGAAGGGCATACAGAGAAGCTTCTAATAAGCAGGGTGTGGCAAAATCCTTCCAGAAATACAGAGCTTGAACAAAATGATTCTGAAATGTTCTGATCAGTTCTGCCACTAGGCACTGTGCAGTTGCTACAATTTTCCATCCTGCAAAATTTAAGCGTGTGCAGAGTGTCCAAAAACTTGGTGATACCTGTGCTTTATTTGGTATCTTAAAGCTAAACATATGTATAAATTACTGCAAAATCAAGACCATATGTGCAAATGAGGGCAACCAGGAGCAGGAAACCTCTCTGAATTAATGAGCATTCCTATGCTGAGATCCCATGAGCATTACCTGTCACTCTTGCTTGGCCTACAGAGCATCCAGGACAGCAGCTGTGGCCAGATGTGCAGCAGTATTCTCTCGTTAAGCAAACAAATGTGCATACATCAGTGTCATCCACAGTGGTTTGATACTCATCAATGTCTCAGCTTGCGATCAATGATATTTTATTTACCAAAGATTTAAAGACAGCGAAGTTGATAACACAGCAAGGGGAAAAGTCACTGATACTTGAAAAAAAGGAGGGATATATATATATTGCTTAAAAATTACGAAAGAAGTAGAATCTGAACGGTGTGACTTACATAAAATACCTACCTGGAATAATCTGAGGGGTCGGTTTCACACCAACTTGCCTTAGCATCAGATCTGTTCTCAACTTCCAAGAATAAAAACTGAAATATTTTGTGAAAGCTCAGAAACGTATGTTTTCTATTTTCCTCTTCAAGATGGCACACTCACCGTGTCTTGCTCAGAAGGGTTTCCTGTTGCTGGTAAGTTCTCTATAGATGCCTCCAAAGTTGTTGACAATTTCTTCTGTGTGTCTGTTGACCATGTAAATAGGGAAAACATTGATAGCGCATATGAAATGTGCCAAAGGACGTTTAGGCTGGATATTAGGAAAAGGTTCTTCACTCAGGGAATGGTGTACCCAGAGAGGTAGTCATGGCACTAAGACTGACAGTATTCAAGAAGAATTTGGACAACTCCATCAGACTCGTGGTATGAATTTTGGAGTTGTCCTATGCAGGGGCAGGAGTTGGACTTGATGATCCTTGTGGGTCCCTTCCAATTCAAGACACTCTATAATTCTATGAAAACATAGCAGAATTTACAGCCAAATACCTGCAACAGAATGATTCTGGGCCCTTTCCTCAGCTGATACTTCAAGAAGTAACCTTTATTTGACAGTGTATGAACTTGAAATATCAGCATGGAGCCATTCACTTTACACCCAGATCTGGATGGCCACTGTTAATTTAGTTACGTGGTCACGTTTCATTTTGTACTTACGTCTCCACAGATGCTGATCCCTTCCTAAAAATAATATTAATTACAAAAGGCTTTCAAAATGAAGAGTTGCTCCTGTATCACCTCTGACTCCACAGAGGAAGAAAACAGCCCCGCTAGACTGACAGCCCAGAACACTGTTAAAATCATAGCATCATAGAATCATTAAGGTTGGAAAAGACTTGTAAGATCGTCAAGTCCAACCATCAGCCTAAAATCACCATGCCTATTAAACCATGCCTCAGAGTGCCATGTCTACATGCTCCTGAACACCTCCAGAAATGGTGACTACACCACTTCCCTGGGCAGCCTGTTCCAATGCTTCACGTCTCTTTTTGTAAAGACATTTTTCCTAATGTCTAACCTGAATGTCCCGTAGTGCAACTTCAGGCCATTCCTTCTCATCCTATCACCTATCACTTGCGGGAAGAGACTAACACCCACCTTGCTACGACCTCGTTTAAGTTGTAGACAGTGATAAAGTCTCTTCTCAGCTTCCTCTTCTCCAGGCTAAACAGTCCGAGTTCCCTCAGCCACTGCTCATAAGACTTGTGCTCCAGCCCCTTCACTGGCTTTGTTGCCCTCCTCTGGACATGTTCCAGCAGCTCAGTGTCCTTCTTGTACTGAGAGGCCCAAAACTGAACACAAGGTGTGTCCTCGCCAGTGCTAAGTACAGGGATATGATCACTTCCCTAGTCCTGCTGGCCACGCCATTTTTGATACAAACCAAGGTGCTGTTGGCCCTCTTGGCTATTTGAGCACACTGCTGGTTCATGTTCAGCCAGTTGTCTGCCAGTGCCCTCAGATCCTTTTCTGTCGGGCACATTTCCAGCCACACTTCCCCAAGCCTGTAGTGCTGCATGCGGCTGTTGTGATTGAAGTGCAAAGCCTGGCACCTGACCTTGTTGGATCTCATACAATTGGCCTCAGCCCATAAATCCAGCCAGTCTAGGACCCTCTAGAAGGACAGAGGCCACCAGATCACATCTCCTCTGTGGAAAATAGTGTTACTATACATGACACAGCTTTTATAAACCATCCCTTTCAAGTAAATGCATGAGTTGTTTTGGTACTTGCAGTCATGTCCAAGTTTGCATCTCCTCATGAGACCTTCTTTTTCTGGCAGCGAGGTAATGGCAGTTGTGGCCCAGCTCTTTCAAGTTTCCAAGACTCAGGGTTGAGACTGAACACTGTTTTTTCCCAGATCTTGATACCATTTCTGAATGCCAACGAATATTCCCAGCAAGGGTATTAGTTAGGGTAAACCACACACAAATCATGTCTAGCAAACTGCAGAGTGTCAGAGAAAGGACAGACATAGTGTGAAGCCTCATGCCAAACATCATTTCCTTTAGCAGCATGGCATAAAGAGAATGTTAAGAAATATGAGATAATGAGTCCAATTCTGTGAGATCTTCTCTGTTCAGAGTATTTTTTTGAGGTCTGAGAATCCAGTGTGTGAACCTCGGTTTTCTAAGAACCTTTTTCTGATACAGGCTAAGACACTTTTCTTGATTCTGTCTCTGTTTCTCTGCTATTCCTATCTACAGCGTGGGAAGAACATCCAATCCCACTTGCCTTGATATAATGAATCATGTACTACAGTGGCTGAAGTAATTTATGTATCCAGGCAGGTTGTACCAAGCACATTTCACTCATGACGACAGAAGGGTGTTCAGCATCTTATAGTAAAACAGACCAGGTGATGCACAGACTTCAGACTTAGGATGATTATAGATAATGGTGAATGCTTAAAAGAAGCCAAAAATAACTGAGTATGCACTTGCCAGATTGCTAAGTGATTTCAAATAAAAGTAGACATTTTTCTGTGAGAAACAATTGAAAAGGTAGATTGAAGCAGGTAGAAGGCATGATAATGTGAAGTCACAGGTTTTGTGGGTGTTCAGATGATTGCTTAGAGGGTTTTGACATATTCAGCAGTGTCAGTGAAACACTAGACTTGAGTGGAAAAGAAGGAATTGCTCATTCTATGGTTGAGGGCACCAACTGACTGAAAGGACACAAGAAGGCCCTCCTAAAGCTGAGAGGCCAGGGGATGGCATGTTTTTCCACAACAAGCTCCACAACATCTGCACGATTGATACATTGTCGTTGTCGCAGCCAAATTGTTGTTTGTGGCCTATAGGCTTAACCTAGGTTTTTTATTTCTTATAGAGTAGTTCAAGTTTATGTTGTGGGGCATAATGGGAAATCACTGTAGGCTTTTCTTAGGAAATTACCTCTCCAGGCTCAAGGTTAGTAGGAGATGCTAAATACTGCCCATCTGAAAGAAAACTCCCAGTAGATCAAACACTAGATTCTGGCTGCTGCTCAGTCACTGTCTTCAGTTTGATCCTGGATGAGTCAAAGTACTTCTCCCCTTGCTTAATTTGCCATCGGGAGATAATGAAACTGATCTCATTTGTGACATGTTTTGAGAATGACAAATGCTGTACATCAGACAATAGTGGTTGTTGGGTAAGATGGCAGATGCATTGGAAATGCCAAAGAGAGATGCTGCCCATCAATGGATTTCTACCTATTGTTTAGCATAATGGTGCCGGTCTTGGGCTGAAGAACAAATGAGGGTTGTGTTGTTCAGTTGATAAATCAAGAACGTTTGCATGAGGCAGGCTGGCCTGTCAAAGGTGTATGTTTCTCACTAACTTCCAGAATGCCATTTGTCATCCCCAGGCTGCAGAGAGGGTCATTCTTTCTTACCGTAATGATCAGTTGAACTCAGGAGGCATATCTTTTGCTAAGAATACGCATGCTTGCTCTTCAAATCACTTAGCAGCAGTCTGGAAAGTCTGGGGCCTTTATAATGACAGTGGTGACAGAGATTATGTTTAGCCTATTAGTAGCTACTTATTATAACCTTAAAGCCACTGAAGCTATTGATTGAACTTCAGTTTCGTAATGAAAAAAAATCTCCCCCTGCAAGTGGTATACCTTTGGTAAACATGGCAAGAAGACCAAATGCACAGATTTTAATGCGGTCACCTTAAAAAGCAACAGTAAATTAAAATGTAAAAATGGAAATTATTTCTATTGTACTTGCAGTCTTTTAGCATAAAGCAAGCAATACAAATTTATACTAGTCATAAGCCAATTTGAAAGAGAATAATTCCAGAAGTTAAGTGAGCAATATTAGAACAAAATCAAAACTCCAGTGAAAGTGATATGGATCTGATCTTCCTGTAGTGGTGTCTGCTCCATTTGACAGGCATCTTCCATTAAAAAAAATAACAAAAACCAACCAAAAAAATCAAAAGAAAAAAATGATGGTACATATGGCTGCTAAAGGCTTCTAATCTTTAATTCTGTGAATTCCCATATGTTCATGCTGTTACTGCACAGCCACATGATGGAGAAATAAAAGCCAGTCAGCTGTAAAGAAGAACGAGCACCTAGGCTACAACTGAGAGGAGAGGAAGGTGGGGAGAGGCTGGGGGATGCAAGTCATCTAGTGGCCAGCTTCCACTCTTCAAAATGTGAGACAATACTCTAGCCTTTTCTTGGAAACTCTTCAGAAAGGCAGAACCACAGCCTTGACCTCCTTGCCAGGACTGAACAGGGTCTCCAGTTAGGCATGGTCGTTCACTGTTCAACAGCACACCTTGAGCATCTCTATCAGTGGCATATCACACAATTGCTGGAGGAGCAGGGAACCATCCTCACTGTTTTCATGATGAAGCAGTCAAATGATTAGATGTTCGCCGTATTTGTGGCACTTTTATCACAGGAGTCATGCTGCTCTGAGATTCATGCTTTTGTTTTTTAAAGATCAGAAATTGTTCCTTACTCAGCAAATACAGTGCTGGCACTTTGAAACACCAAAATCATCAGCCACAGAGCCCATGGAAGGCTGCCCCAAATGTGAAAAAATGTGGGGTTCTTGAATGAATGGTGAATGCAGCAGTTGGTACCTGTTGAGGTCCAGGAAAAACGTGAGTTGTTTGCACACATGGGTTGCGTTTTCGGGGCCAAATATAAGATGCACAGATCTACCAGTTTCTCAGTATGTACTTATCAGCTGCAGATTGAAAAACCTAGCAGCGAGGCATGAAGGAGAGTGGTGAAGTGCCGCTACTGAGAGTAGCTCTTCTTGTAAAAAAAGGGAATGCTTTCATAGCAGCCAGCTTCAGTGTTGGTGCATTACTGGTTCTTCAAGGGTGCTTATATTCAGGTTTCCCTTTTATATTTCCACTGTTTCTCAAGTCCTCTCTCCTTTAAGAACTACAAAGCAAAAGCAACACAGTGGTCAATACATGTTTTTACTCACTTCAAGTAAATGAAATAATATGAGGCGATGGACTGTGTTCTTTGAAAGTGCTATGAATGCTTGGACTCTCCCCAACAAGACTATTACAATTTGACAAAAACCATGCCTTTAAATTAAAAGAGAATGTTAAAATATATAACCAAAATGCGATGTAGAAGAAACAAACACTTACATGGAGAACCCTCAAGGAAAATAAGCTCAAAGAGTAGGGCCAGTAAAAAAACCTGATCTCATGGTAAACACCTGAACTCTGTTAAGTTCCTAGGCATTTAGTACCCACACAGAGAGGAGGGGAACATAACCCAAAATCCTACATCCACAAGGAAAGAAATGCTAAGCTACTTGCTAGAGTGTCTGAAATGCCATCATGGTGGGGCTGAGTTTCAGAGACATGCATTCCTGTCAATTTGGGATCTGGGTGCTTCATTAGAATCTCACTATCATCTTTTTAACAAGAACTGAGCAAGGCTCACTCTTAAAAATAACAACAGAATGATGCTCCTCTTGTACAAGGACTCTCCGTTAATATGAAGGAGACTTGCTCTTTCTGTTGTGCAAAAAGGAACAGATGCTCTACCGTTCCCCCACATTTCTACCTCCTTTTGAAAATACAACAGAGAGAGAACAGATATCACCTGCTTCCCTCTGCCCTGGGAAGGAATTCAGAACTTGGCATAGGCAAAAAAGCAAGGGAGAGAGCAAGATGGAAAGATGGAGGTGAAGCAGGGATGCTGTTGGTATTTCTCCAGCTAACATTCTTCCCCAAAGTGTTAGCTGGGAAGAGTACAGAGAAAAAAGGAACATGGTTCTACAGAAAACGCTTAAGCCTCCAGCTGAAGTCCTGCACCTGGTTGTTCTCAACAACCTAGCAGCCTCTCACACTCAACCAACTATATGAGATCCAGTCACAATCCAGAACTCTAGATCAGAGCCCAGGCTTTCCACTCAAGGCCATTATATAAAAAATGGGTACAATCATCCTTTTTTTCACCCTGTTTTGAAAAAGTGACTACCAGAGATGCACGTGATGAGGGTTCCCAGCCCTGCACTGATAGCCAGCTTCCTGCAGTGCCTGGAAGGTCATTAGGAGTCTTGCTCCTATTGCATTAAGATTAGGCTGAGGAAGGTGCAAGATGTGCTTCCCAGGCATTTTCACAAATAGAGTGCAAATACCTGCTGCACAAGACAGTAGCTGTTGGATGAATCACACTTCTGGACTTCAACAGTTAACCACCCAGGCCTGTTTATGGTGTCCAAATCAGCTTTTCAAATTTAACCTTAAATTTCTGAGCAAGGTGTGAGAATTTGAACATCCTGTTTTTGATGTACTGCTTACCATGAATACTCCTGTGGTTTAAAACAGACGTGATGGTGTAGCTCTGAGCAAAGCCTTGTGGGTTGGGGGAAGCTGCCACAAACAGAAATACCTACACAATCTTCACAGAAAACTTAAAAACTGACAAGTTTATTGGCTTGATCAGACCAAGATAAATAACAGAAGTGGGCTCTCATTGAGTTTAGTCATTTATATTAATTTATACTCATTCTAGCGGTAGATAACATGTTTTAGAATAAACAGTACTATAAATGACTATGGGTAAGATCACATTTCAGCTTGTTTCTACCCATCAAATTCTAGGAGACTTCTTTTTTTAAGAAAAGACATCATCTTTCCAAGGCTACTTTTCAGTGGGAAGAGCTACTCACAAGCCCTGTGAAATTACAGTTCAGTGGTTGCAAGGATAAGAACACAGAAGGTTCTTTTCATAACGCTTTATGCTACAGTAGGGATGTATTTTCTCTAAATAGTAGTATCACACACATTTTTCTGTTAGCAAGTTTACTCAAAAGTAGTTATGAAAATATTCTTAAAGTACTACAGCTTGAAACAATACATGACAGAAACAATCTGCAGGCCTAGCATGCAGAACAGGTATCAAAAAGTTCTGATGGACAATGGGGAGAGTACAGATTACCAGAAATTACAAGATTGTTGTAAATAAAAATAGTAAAACATCAATTACACTACAGGAAACACTAAAAATACAGTAAACTGCAGTTTGTAGGCTCTGCAAGAAGAATGGTTTCAATGCGGTATTAGTTATCACTGCAACTCAAACACTATCGGCTCCTTAATCTACAGTGGCACTGTGTATACACATCAGGATTTGTGGTTTGAGTTGTACTGGTCACTGAGACTGGTGACATTCAATAAAGTTGAGATAAACCATGAGCTATCACAAGAACAAACGTATAAAAGTCCTTGAAAAATCGCTCAGAAGTCAACAGTTCATGCTAATACCAGATAAAGTAAGAGAATGGAAATGTGTTCTCTATAGCATGGCAGTGACCACCAGCTGAGAGTCTACAATGGACTTGCTCTCACAAGAATCCGAAGTCTGTCTCTCTATCTCAGGGGTTAGTTTTAAGTCCAATCAGAATTTTTCTAGCCCATTCCTGCCAAGGACTTCTGAACTGCTCTAGAAAACGTCTCCTGATTCACAGTGATAATGCACCATGAACTCAGCATCTTGTATTAAAGTACACTAAAATAGTTTTCAGAACATAAAAATACACCCAAAAGTCATGAAGGTTTTATTCCCCTCCTTTTCTCCTCAACATGAAGGCTACTCTGTTTTTGCCCCCCTCCCACCTTCCTCTCCCAGCCCCCCCCCCCTCAAATAAGCAGATGCAATCAAGGAGAAATTTATTTTGAACCAATTCTGCAAAACAGTTCAACAATGCCATACTTTATAAAAATACTTAGTTACATAATTAAACTTATTACTATTTATATAAAAAGTGTGAATGTGAATTTTAAACTCTGTTAGGGTAGGAAACGCATCAAGGTCTTCAGGTGAAACAAATTTCCATAAACATACAAACTCTTTTGGAGAAGTCTTATAATACACAACCATTTACAATGAGCACGTTCATTAAGTTAGTGTTTTATTCCTTTACTATACAAGTGTTATTACAATGAACTGTCCCATTCAATAATTAAAAATCCAAACAATGCCAGTGTAATTTTTGGCATTTTTTTGTTATAGTTGTATTAATACATAAACTCATATGATTGTGTTATTAATTTTAAAATATTTAGAAAAATTAAAATTTCATTGTATTTTTTGGGTTTTTTTGAGTGTGTTTTTTTTGTTTTATTTTTGTTTTTCTTACATAAAGCCCTTTTAAAATTTGATAACCATAGATGTCTAGATGATGTGGGAAAATGAAAAATGATGGCACTGTTCTTACAAAGTTACCCCTGTTGGGTAGTTGCATTCAATGTAGTGTAAACCCATGAAGAAAGTAAGGTTTAGTACCAGAACTATATTACCAGCTCATCTGAAATTCATTTGTTGGATAGCTTTACAATGATAATATGAATTCCAGCCTGGTAGCTAAGTAAGAGTTTAGTGTTTCAAAATTAAAGTATATAAGCTTGATCAGAAATTCAAGAACCTCATGCAAACTGTTGAGTAAAAGACACGATGTTATTGCTTGATATGTCAGTAGCCAAAGAAAATAAATCTAGATGTAGTGTCAACTGGGCTGAAAACCAGCATATTTCAATGTCACTGTATTCGGAGGATAGTAAATATATTTTATCCCTTTAGTTTTTAAACTTTCACATTTTCTTTTGTTTATTTTTTAGTTAAATAATTCTGTAGGAAGGGCAGAAGTCGGAAGAGCAACTGTGTGTGTCTCAATAGTCAAGAAAAGCAAAAGTGCAATCATATCCCTGAACTAGTGACAGCTAGCACTTGTGGCACCCACCCTTGTTAACATACATAAGCCACATACAACAGTCTCAACCTGTCTCTGAAAAAGGACTAAAAAGCAGGTATTTACCAGCTTCAGTCTTGCTTTCCTGGTGAGCTTTGTTCAGGTAATCTTCCTGTACAGAAGCTCGCTGTTGGATTAGAGCTTAAAAGATTAAACGCTTTCCCCCACTGATTGTATTACATAGCTTCAAGTTCAAATATCATCATACCTTATCAATACAATTTTATAAAATATTACCTCATTTTCTAGTTACTTTCATTATTCGTAATTACTTATGCAGAAAGAAAAAAGAAAAATCTCTCATGCTACTTTCCAGTTATATTAATACAAGTATTAACACAGTGCATTATGCTCTCTAATTTCATTATTGAGGTCTACCATTTAGATCAAGTTTGTCATTCACTGCTCCAACTTATCTTTTAACCTGCCTACCCTAATTAAGTCGATGCAAGAGGATGCTTAAAGATCAAGACTATCAAATACAGTTGTACCATCTCTTCTGAGGGGCAAGTGGAGGGCACACACATGTAATTTTGAACACAGGGAGTTTTACAGAACTGGAATAGAATTGCTTGGTCCCACAAAGTTGTTCTGCTTTAAAAATATCTTACCCCAAGATCACCTTAATTCCAGACAATTCCCTCTTTAGTACAATGATTATCAAATGTTGAGGAAATAAAGGATTTGAAACATTGTTTTTTCTGCTATTGTTCACACCACCACTCCTTTTTGTACCACATATTTTCAGTAAGCTTCCTTTGGACCCTGAAAATAAGTTGAGAAAGAAGAAAAAAATAAAAACATGTCATTGGTAAATTAGATTATAACACTTTAAAAGTGGTTTTGTGCAACTGCATTATGAAATTCCAGTTTGCCATTAAGAGCATGCAAAGTAGCGAAGATTTTCTTTCCTTTGATTCCTTATAGATGTCAGGAATTCTTTGCAAGTCTTTTATATTTGGCAGATTTGTGCATGTTATATAGACTGTTGGCTTATAAATTGTCTCCAGGCTGGTACTGTGGTTCTGTAGCAGTAAAGTAGTCCTCCAAGAAAGACTGTATATATTCAAACGTTGGTCTCTCATCAGGTTCCTTCTTCCAACACAGTTTCATTAACTCATGGAGAGACTCTGGGCAGCCTTGTGGGCAAGGCATCCTATATCCACGTTCCACTTGTTCCAGAACTTCTCGATTCACCATCCCTAAAAAGAAAGCATGTTAGCTCTGAATTACATTATGCAAAAGACAGTTTCCCAAAGCTTTTCTGGTGTCTCTCCAGCCACAATGCACAAGCATCTACCACATTACAGAACCTTTAATAGGCGCATTTTATAATAAATTAATTTTTTACATTTTGTCTTACATACATTTTCTGCAAATTATTTCATTACACTGGTAATTTCTCAGTACTTGGTCCTTCTTCTATTTGCATGCTTTCCCAGTGCCTTGGGTCTGTCCTTTTAAAAAGCAGAATCAAGCACAAAAACATTCTGCCTGCCTCAGGATCTATTTAAGGATCACTTAATTTGAAATCAGGGCAAGAAAATGGGATTTCATACCCAACAGAACTGCCTTACAAATTCCAGTCACAGCAAAATATCTGACAAAATGCGTTACATATGTTTAGTTTCAAAAACTGGTCAGGCAGGTTCACTCTAACAATGCTCACCGTAGCCTAGGAAAATGTCAGAAGTAGAAATTTCAGGAACAGACAGATATGAAAACATTAGGATACTCACTAATCCAATGTGAACTATTAATCACATTTACAAATGCTATTATCTTAAAATACTTTAAAAAAGACATAATAATTAATCTATAAATAAAACAAAGTAGCTTTGTGACCAAAGGAACCAGTGAAGCATGGCTACGTCTTTGTCTCCGCCTAAGTGTGGGCTCTGAATGAAGGCAAAAAGTACAAAAGGTAACTTCAGAAGCACAGAACAGAAGAAAGAAAAATCTACTCAATTTTCCTCTTACCTGGATATGGTACTCTCCCCTTCGTTACCAGCTCTGTCAGTAAAATTCCAAATGACCACACATCCGACTTGATTGTAAACCGACCATATAATGCTGCTTCTGGAGCAGTCCATTTAATTGGAAATTTAGCTCCTACAAACATTGGAAAGAAACATACTTTTCCCTTGCTTATGCACGATTTGTTTACACTTAAAAATAATTTAAAAAGAATACTGCACTTGAATATTTTCACATTTTGTTTTGTTTACAAAATCGAGGTTGTTTAGTATTTTAATATTTCCCAACTGGAAACCAGTTTCAAACTAGGTCAGCAACTACTGGCTGCGATTTCTAGAAGTAAAAAAGACATCTGGGATTCTTAAATTAATATATTTCAAAAAGTGAGATATCTTCAGAATCTGATAAGCAACCTCACTGGAATCTCAGCTCTCTTCAAACTGTAGCAAGTTCTACCCAATAAGAAATTATGTTTTAAAACATAAGGCAACTGCCAGATAACTTTGAGCACTTAAAAATTTACTAAAATTGCACTTAGGCGAGTGGGCCACCTAAACATAGCTGTGAAAGAACACTTATATGCATAATCTTTATTCATGCAGACAGAATACACAGACACATTCTGCTAAATGTAATAGTTCTAAGTAATTTGAAGGTAAATGGTCTTATTTATTCAGCAAATAAATTGGTCTTACCTTGTCTTGCAGTGTATTCATTATCTTCTATTAACCTTGCTAAACCAAAGTCTGCTATTTTACACACAAGATTGTCTCCTACAAGAATGTTAGCTGCCCGGAGATCCCTGTGGATGTAGTTCATTCTTTCAATGTAAGCCATGCCATCAGCAATCTTAAAAATAAAGTTTTATTAAAGATTATTTTTCATGGCTATATACATTTCTCCCAAGCATTAAGCTGCACCCCTTTATTTTAGCTTTGTTCTCATTGTGCAAGTATAGCATAGCAAGAGCTTGTGACAGCACTAATTAAGAGTCTGTCTGGCTATACAGTATCTGCTAATTGGGAACTAGACTGTTACTATTCAATAAATTACAACCTTACAACAGAATATGTAAGACAGAACATCTTACAATAGCCTGAACATTCAATATTTACATTTAGTTAATATCTGATTTAGTTTTAAATCTCTTCTCTAAGCACAAAATAAGTTTTCTTGGTTTATACAATGTACCTGAGCAGCCATGTCGACCAATTGTGGGAGTTTTAAGTATTTCCCTTCTCCTTCTTTAAGGAAGTCTAGCAAGCTGCCTGTAAAAGATGACACATTTGGGGAAGGGTGGTGAAAGGGACAAAAAACCCAAAACATTAATTTGACCTAAAAACATGAACGAAATTTTTTTTTTTTTCCTACACACAAATATTCACACATTCACCTCCCAAAATCTGTTTGAAACACTGACATTTAACAATACATAACTTAATGACTATGCCTGTAGGTGACTCTGCCCTGATAAACAGTTTTGTCCAAGTACTTTGGAATCGCTTTTGAAAATTCAAATAACTGAACACTAATAAAACAGACTGCCCTCTTGATTATTTGGCAATACATGAGGATTTTTCCCAGTATTTCTCCCATCAATGGCCTTCCTAGTCAGACTTTTTTCCACAGTGAATTTTATAATTAAAGAACAAAAAAACTCCTGCCCATTATTAAATTTTTCTGCCAGCTTCAATCAAATACTAGATAAATTACTCCGAAATTGTTGCTTTTATTTTTGTTGCTTTCTCTTCTGCATAAGGGAAAACAAAAGTATCTTCCATTCTTTATGATATATTATCTTTGCCCATTTACATAAGGCAGTTGTGCCCAGAATATTACAATTTGACTAGTATTGAAATCAGTTCCAGACTGTGATGTTTATACACATGGTAAAATTCTGTCTTTGAAATAACAGCTTTCCCTACAGGTGTTATGAACGTGATGTCTTTCTTAAAAGAAACCGGTGAAGACTGATAACTAAATCAGTCTCATCACAGCCAAAATTACAATGACAAAATGGTGGGGGAAAAACCCACTGAACTGAAATCCACATCTTGCAGTGGATTTATGGCTGCAGCCATGAATTAGATACCTCCAATGTTGTTTTGGTCAGCAGCTGTACTTTGCACTGAAGGTAGAAGTGTGACAGGCCAGATCCACACTGCTGCTGTTTGCTCTGTGTGTTTCCACAGACTTTTTCCCATCTTAGTTCATGAGCTCAAAGGACCGTGAGCAGCAAAG